>NC_134461.1:88769958-89419244 GCF_047948215.1 Lycorma delicatula
TTGTTCTAAAATATAGGAGTAAATAACATTTAAAGCCAGTAAATTACCATAAATACAGAGGCTCCAATAGTTTATTTTTCTTTAAGAAATGATGTCTATTATCAGCATTGTTTGAAACGGATAAAATGATTGAGCGACTTTTTTAATTGATTATCGATTGTAATTCAATAACTGACTTACCTTTTTGTTATACAACAGTATATCAGGGTAGTAAAAAAAAAAAAATGAAAAGAAGGTACTTCACACCTTGTTTTTTGTATTATCTGTGATTCTTGTTTAAAGTGAAGCTTTTGAGAAATGATGACAAAACAAATAATATTACAAAAAAAATTTGGATATTGTGATTTTAATTAACTTAAGAGAAATTTTGTAAATTAGTTTATTAATGTGTATTTTATATTTTTCAGTTATCATAGTTATGTGTTACTGTATATTGTAAAACATTCTTTTTTGTATATGTATTATGTAATAAAGAATTATTATTATTTATTACTTCATATTGAAAAAATAATGTTTTTTTTGGCGCAAAACGAAGGTTCGTTATTAGCGCTGGAGTGTTAAGGTTATGATATTAGACATTTTAATAATACAAGTATTTATAGAAATTAATAAAATAAAAGGTATCATTTTATAACGCCTACTGCAATCGCGCAGCGCCAAAGGGGCGCTGACCGGTAACTCTTCTGCCGTGTTTCACCTTTCAGAAACTGGTGCTGCGCCTGACGAGCTTCAAAAATTGGAATAGTACAACAATTTTATACGTATTATGTAGGCGAGTGACGTAACTTTCATTAGGGAGCTCTTTCAAAATTGCAGATTATGTATGTATATGTAAAATTACATTTATATCTGTAAACAAAACCCGAGGTATTATTTATATTTATATGGTCATTAGGTTTCATATAAATTTAATTCAAATGGACTTTTGTTTCAATGTATTGTTTATTTCAATTTGTCTGTTTATCTATTTATCTGTTTATTTATATTATTAGTTGTATTTGTCTGTTTTACTGATTGTACGTTAGTAGGAATGAATACACAACTCGTTTTTAGGGAAATATTAAGAAAACGCATTGTTTTTAACTAAGTAAATCAGTATATTTATGAAAATATACACTTGATTTACCTTGTCAAGTATTTCTTCGCGTTTACCGTCGCTAAAAATAATTTAAAACAAAAAAAAACACATGAAACATGAAAAAAAAAAAAAAATAAATATATATATATATATATATATTTCTTTTACATTGAAATTAGTTTCTAAGAACACATGTAATACAATTACATAATTCTTAAATTTCTACAAACGGAACTAGTCAACATTCATTATAAAAAACATATATAAATAAAAAATAAAATAAACGCTAATTATTTGTTTAAACATTAAAATAACTGTTTATTCGTATACATGACAAATAAATTTGTATTTAGAGAACATTACCGAATTTTCATGCTTATAGTTTGTAAGTTTCTATATTACTGTATTTGAATATATGTGCGCGATATTTTGTGAGTCTGTGAAAGTGTGCGCGCCCCAAAAACAATTAATTAAAGAAAACTAGGATAATTTCTTCTTCACCCGTTACAATCAAAAAGGAGTTTCTTTTAAAATAACTTCACAATATCATAATAAATGTTAAACATGTAGAAGCTTTATAACTATTTTCTAGTGAAAAATAAAGTTGTTTATACTTTTTTTTTACAATAATCTGACAGCTACTATAAGATTAAAAGACGAAGAGAGTAAACTTCTTTACTTTTCACCTTGTATATAAAGGAAAAAATATAATAAAAATTGAATAAAATGTTTATACAGCAGAATAATAATGCAAACTATGATAACAATGATATTAAAGTTAAAAGCTCAATCTAAAAGTGTGTAAGAATAAAATAAAAGTATTGAAATGATACTGAAAAAATTATAGTTAGGAATTAAATGTTTGTAAGATAAAATATATAATCAGAGCTTTTTAGAAAACTCCAAAGACATGGAGGCCAAACTATCTAAGAGAGAACTCTTGGAGTTTCGCCTGAGAATGTTTTAATCTCAAATGATGAGAAAAAGGGTGGCTCATTCGGATCAAAAAGCCTGCCAGGTCGAAATTTTCATAAAAAAAAGATGTCATTGGTTTGTCTGGAATTTCTCCCACCACCATCCCATTCGGTTGCCTTAAAGCATAAGACCGAATGTCCGTGCCACAAACGGCTACTGTGCCTCAAAACGGTTTAGAGATAATATAATATCCTAATTAGCTCCTAGAGCTTACCTAACTGCGTGAGCGGAATAAGCGTGGTGCCCTACACTACTCGCTTACGTTTCCCACCGCTCACTTGTCATATATTACTAAAATGGGTAGACGCACCCCGTCTACATACTAAAATATATGACTTGTCAATAAATTAAAATTCATTCCGTCGAGGACAGCAATTCGCTGCCACGCCTAGGTCGCTGAATGCCAGCAAGTACTTGTCCACCATTTTATAGTGCTTGGAGCTATATTTGACCGATGACCAGTCATTTCTCGAGGGTAGCTTTCTACTGCAAGCGGTAGGGGTCTTATATCCCTTAAACTACTGATGCCGGTTGAACAAAACAACAGCACCAAGGAACTCCCGCACGGTCCTACAATGCGGCTCACGCCACATTGACTCCCCGCTTATGAGAGGCCAATTTTCCCCTTGACCTCTAAGTTCCAGGGTGGCCTGCGTTCTCCCAAGAGCTGGGCATCGAACATCATGTGTTCGTTCGACTGGCTCTCCCCTCAGACGCACAGCTCATCAGCTGCCAGGTGGAACCAAAACAAATATTGGTTCAAATTCGCTTGGTTAGAGAGCACTTGGGCTCCCGTTGCCCTTAAAAACAAACTAGAGGCATACCATCCCCCCAAGTTCTGTATAATTCTATACAAGAACCTACTCGTGGCGTGCCATTATTGCTGACATGCTTCCATCGCGAGGCTGTAAAGCCTCCTCCTCAGGCGGGAGATGGGTAACTGTTCGAAATTTAGAACGAGATGTCATAAGAAAAAACAGTGATTCTAAACGTGCATGCAGTTTTTTAATATAGTGTGTAAAATACAAAGGTAAAAGATAAATGATTTTTCTCAATATGACCAATTACAAAATATTTGAATTTATCAAGCTAAAAAGAAAATAATAATAAAGAAATTATAAGCCAGAAATTGTCAAATTTATTTTTGTACCTATGTAAATTATAAAGAATAAATGAAATACAAAGGAATATAACAGCAAAATAGCTCAAACAAGGAGAAATTATTTGCAGCAATGAATTTTATTACTGTCCTTGGATAGCAAAAAAGCCACCGTATATTGCATTCATGGCAAGAGTAAAGTCGGCTTCCGCAGTAATCAGCAAGAAAGATACTGACAAGCTGGTACAACATTAACAGTTTAGCTTTGAAGAAGGCGATTTGTTTTGTAACTCCCTATTTGTTCTGGTAAAGACTCCTACTTCAAGATTAAAACAACTTTGAATTGATTTCTTAAAAGATCAGGAAAATTAGTACAGAGGTCGGTATTAGTGAAGCTACCAAACTGATGTGTTTTGAGAATTTTCGTCATCTTTTTCGTTTTCCGGTTATTTCGTTTGGGATTCTTCGTCTAAGACGTACAGGCCTGTCCGTGCAAACATGTTCTTTTATAGCTGACGGAGTAGAATGATGGAAGACTAGCGATTGACTGAATCGACACAAGTTATTGGAATTCTGATACGGTAACTGCCATTCTGATTGGAACCTTCCAGTCGATTTTTTACATCAATTATTGCCTTGTAGCGCAATATTTTAATGACACCGTAAAAGGTTGTTAAAAATTCGATAGGCGATGAGTTTATGTAGTTTGAAATGAAATAGATTTTAAGACTAATAGAAGAAAATAAAAATAATTGATATATTTTTTATGAAGAACAAACTAGATTGGTGGATATTTAGGTTTATTTTTTTTAAATAGAGCATTATGATGATGATAAAATGCATAGAGGAAGACAAAGATTGAAGTATATAAAAAATTATGCTTAAGAATTATGTAATAGAATTAGAAAATTTAAAAAAATAGCACAGTATAGAATAGAATTCAGAAAATGATAAAGAACAGATAAAAATGAATTTCAAAAGTGAAAAAATATCAAATAATGAATGTAATCTATTTTGAACGTTATAGGGAATAATATTTTGTAATATTATTTGGCTCTATTGAAATTACTATTTTTTTATTTATGACAGGAACAAAATTCATAAATCTGAAATGATATTTATTGCAATCTGTATACCTCAGTATTCAGTGTATGAGTTTATTTGCAAACCTATTTCATTGCACTGAAAATCTAACATAAACATTATTTTAACATAACAATTTTAGCATGTTTACCACATGTCCAATATATTCTAGGAGTTGTCTGTATTCAAAATGTTGTGTCATGCTTATGGAGTTATATACCGTCCAATTTCAGGGTCCATAATAATAGTTGTACTCTGTTTTATTATATAATTTAGGATGGTTTGCTTCATTTTGAACAGGGGATGTGCTCGTTTATCATTGTATGTACTTAGCTGATATAAATTATGAATGATTTTGTCGATTCTATTCGTATTAACAAGTAGTGTTTCAGCACCGTTTTACATCGCTATCATAAACACAATAAGTAATCGATCTATAATTCAAAACATTAGTCATTCGCTATTTCCTTCATGGTAGAATCTCAACTACTGATCCGAGGGAACATGACTTCTGTTTGAGATTCCACGAAAGTATTAGTCACCTGTTACGAATTAAAAAAGAGTTTATCTTCATTCCGGTCTCATTACTTTATTAATGAATCGTATTGGTGATGTTTTTTTAATTTTGGTTCTTTTCATTATATTTTTTTGATGATAATTTTATTTGCTTCTTTTACTAAGAGTGCTCAGTTTTCCTTTTATTTTTGATTACCTTCGGCTATAGCTGCTCCACCCCCTCTGTACATGTTATAAAAAAATAATAATAAATAAATATGAACATATCTTCGTAAAAAAATTAAACTTATTTTCATTTTTACAAGTTTTCCTCACAGTGCAAATTAGGTTCTTCATATTCCTACGTCATATAAAGAATGATTTGTTTGTTTATCTAACTGTTTGCCCGGTATAATCTCAGAAACTACTGAATTGTTTTTTTTCTGACTGATATAGGCTACCACCTCATATTAATTACGTTGTTACCAGAACTGTCTCAACTAATTCTACTCCCTATGCCAACCCTTTGTAATAATACTTATTATATTATATTACAGATAATAATAAATAATAATTGTTTAGTTTTAAATATGAATAATATAACAATTGTAAATTTTGAATTTTATAAAACATACGCGCACTGAACTTTGAAATCTAGTTCTCTAGATATATTTTGGTTAATAAAAATTAAATTATTCGAACTGTTCTTTACAATATACATATATGACTTTCAGGGATCAGCAAAAAACTTAATGATAATAAAGATCCTTTAACCACAGTTCCTTTTAATTAACTAACATTGCTAGTTAAAATTATCTTTAATTAAGTTTACTTTAATTGAAATTATTTAGTTAATTTTATAAATTAATCTTTTTACTTTTTTTATTTTACTTTTGACGTCATCTTAATTAAATATTTGATAAAATGTTAAGAATTATTTAACAATAAGTACATTTTTCATTGTAATTTTTTGTGTTGTACTTAGACTAAATTATATTCAAATTATGTTAATATGGGAACCTGCTGATAAGATCTATGTCTTAGCAGGACTCAGTATTATACAATTTATGAAAATAAATAAATAAATACAAATTATTATTTTTTATATTATTGTTAAAAATAAGTTCCATGCATTACTACAATACATTTTTCATAACGAATTTGTGCATACTTAATATTTTAAATCTAACAGTTGACCCACTTAGCTTGGTTTTATTTTTAAAATCGCTATTTGAATTGTTTCTATCCTTTCCCTTCGATTTGATGAATCGATTCTAACTTTTCATTCCTTCTTTTCCTCTCATTCTCATTTACTGTTTGTGCTAATTTCTTTCTGTAAATTATATTTGTCAATAAGGTTTAATACGAGCCATCTATAAACCTTTACATTAATAAAAATACAATAACAGTGAATACGAAATCTTTTGTGTAAATTTAAAGATAATCAAAATATTCTTTTTTACTTATTTCGTCATAGTAAATTTTTTTAGCGGGAAAAATATTTAGTTATAAAATAGATATATTTAGATATTATAAATAGATGCTGATAACTTAGTGATAACTATCCGCTGAAGTCGCGCACTAGAGCCAGAATTATAAAAAAAAGTTGTATTTCTTGTATATCACGTTTTTTTTTCTAGCAAATAATAAATTATTCATAATATTTTATAAAAATATTCATTAATTCTGATTTTTCTTATCCATTTAGGTATCAGGATCTAATGGTAGTACAAAATCTGATGCGGAACCAAAATCAGGTCCTTTGATCGGCGTTATTGGCCCAGGATCATCTTCTGCGGCGCTACAGGTGCAAAATTTATTACAGTTGTTTCAAATACCGCAAATTGGATATTCAACAACATCACGCGATTTAAGTGATAAGGGACGTTTTAATTATTTTTTAAGAGTGGTACCGCCGGATTACTATCAAGCTCAAGTAATGTTGGATATACTTTTACATTACAATTGGACCTACGTTTCTGCAGTCAACACTGATGGTGAGTTGTTTATTTTCCTACTCTCTCATTACTTTATATCCTATTTTAATACAACTTGAATCATATTTATAGCATAAACTCTCCTAATAGTAACTGTATTAACTAAGAAAGTGAAACAAACTTCGAATGACTTATTAATTTTTTTAAATTTTAAAATAGGCTATGGGAATTTGAGTTTGACATTATAAAGGATATTCAGTTTATTAAAGTTATATTTCATCTTATATAAGTTTTACATTTTATAAATAAATATATATATTGATAAAATAAAAATATTTTATTAATAAAAACAATCTAAAAGAGATACCGAGATACGTTTAAATACTACCAAATAATTTTTTCCACACTTTTATTTATTCACAAAAAACTTTCATTTGGAAGTTTAAATTTAATTTATTTTCTTACTGATATAAAATATTTTCAGAAATATTTCTTAGCTTAATTAATTCGTTGATGATGTTACAGTAAAATATTCTGCGTATATGGAATTATTTAAATACCACTCATTTTGGGAAGATTAATTTACTCATAAGATTTTATATATATGTAAAACCCTGGAGATTAAAAGCTAAATAATAGATACGTGAAAACTTATGTAAAATATCTTTCATAATAAAGATGTGGATTATATAATTTTCAAAGAAGTAATATTTTCATAGGTTTTATTCAAATTTGTCATGATCTGTATAAAAATAAAATTAAAATAATATTTTTACCATAACTAAATCGGGAACAAATCGGCGTCATTATAAATTTTTTAGTTAATAAAATTTCTTTGTATTTTTTAAAAAGTATAAGATATGTTTTTGATTAGATCATCCTTGAAAATAGAGATTTCCAACACTCAGTTCAAAATCCTGAGTTAATCATCAATCGCTGATCAGATCTATCAAATTTAATTAGATTAGGATTCTGATCGCTAATGATCTAAAACAAAAAAATAGAAATTAAAGTCTCCATCGAAATGTTTAATCGTTTCATTATACATTAATATTTAATATATTATAAATTTATTAATTGTAATACAACAAAATTCCGATTATCCGGAGGATAATTAAACAGTTTATGGCTTGATCGAGGATTGGGCAAAAATAAACTATTTTTAATACATTGGGGTACATATTAAGACATATCTACATACACTAGTTACATCTACAAGTGTAGGGAACAAGTATAGGGAACAGCAAGTGTAAAAAAAGGAAGAGACTTGGTTTCCCTTCCTGGTGGCTTGAGGCAGGTACGAGGCAAGACCGAGTTCCGATTACTGCGGTGGGGCCCGGGAACGGCATAGCCCGGCCCGGTTACCGTGCCTTTTTTTTACACTTGCTGTTCCGTATACTTGCTATACTTGTTCCCTATATAAGTGCCTCAGTAATTTGAGGCAGGCGAATGAAGTTAATAAAAGATTCGCCTCATGGGTTGCGTATTGCTTGAATGCTGATCTGACCCAGGAAAGCAGGAGAAAAAAGTTACATCTACGTATTCGTAATTTTTTTTTTAAATGTTTGCCGTAGGATACAATACAATATACAAAAAAACGCATATACCAAAGTAGCTGAATGTAATTTAGTTTAATGTATTAGGTCACATACAAAATAAATCTGATGTAATAATAATTATTATTATTATTAAATGACAATGCCAACTTTTAAATTTTTTACTGAAATTTTTAGAAAAAAGAAATGATTTGACTTTCTCTTTACACAACTACCCAAAGAGAAGTGTAATGGTATTTAGGGTGCATTTAACCCTAAATACCAGTATGTATTATGTTTGCTTCACCACAGCAGCTCAATGGCTGAACTGATTTAAATGTATGACTCCGCATTGGAATCCTTACGTTACCGGAAGTGTCATAGACTATATAAATATATATGTTTAAATCGATTTAACAAATTTGAAACAAAAAATTGTACTATATACAAATTTGTCATCCGCACGCTCTTTAATTATCCTATGCGTATATTAGTAATTGTCTTATATTAAAGAGCGATGTTTGTTAGCAATTCTTTTTTTGGCAGTAGTTTTTTTAATTTTTAATATTTATTTTTCGTTTAAACTTTAATTACCTCAATGCAATTTATACCATATGTTTGCCAGATATATACGAGGACGATATCTGATATAAGGTTGATAACTTACATTTAAACCTCATCAGTTTATATTACAAAGAAATAATTAAATTAAGGACCATGCACTAGTTAATGCCGAAAATATAGACAGTTTAAGTGCAACGAATATGATTGTATTTTATAAGCTTCCTACAGGAGGTTCTATCTGCTAATGAGGTTCAAGATGAGAACAAACGTACTGTAGATGGAAGTAAAGCTGATCAGGCATAAGGTTGATGCTAAATGTATTTAGAACCATTGGTTTTTTTTTTACATATAAAATTAGGATAATGTTAGGGGTAGCTTTATTCTTTGGTTTTGTGGCTTTAAATTATTAGGTTTTAAGTTTATTTTCATCTATTTAGAACCATTGGTTTTTTTTTACATATAAAATTAGGATAATGTTAGGGGTAAAAAGTTCTATATATATTAAATAACATAGGTATTTGGAGATCTATATAAAATTATTTAGTTTAAAGGCAGTTTTACGTAAAATAAGAATATCTATTAAAAATAAATAAATTTGTTGCAACGAAACAAAAGATGTTGATAAGTGTAAATATATAATTTAATTTATAATTATAATTAATTTAAGATACAATTTTGAATGTCAAAATTTTGATTCAAACAGCCTTCCGTACATTAATATCGCATTAAAATAAATTTACCTTTTTTTAATAATTTATACATTTTTAAATTCCAATTTGTTTTAGTGATTTTAATGTACTGTATAAAATACCTTTTTGAATATTTTAAATTAATTTATTCAGGTTAATTTTTATAAGTTTTGCGGTTTATCTGTTACTATTATCCATATCGTATGTATACCACTATTACCCCCCTTAATATGGAATAAGTTTCAGTGAACTTTTTACAATCAATTTTGTCTATGTTCTATTTATGTAATGATATATTTTTAGCTTAAAAATCTTTGTCGAAAGCTTTTCTGTATATGAATTGTTCTGTTAGTAACACAGGTCTTCACTCTATTCTCCATCTAATGCGGGAATCGGGACTCCTTCGTGATTATATTCAGGCATTAGTTAAAAGAGTTCATTGTTCGAACTAATACATAGTCTTATCAGTAATTACAGAAGTTATTTTTGGGTAATATCACAATCATATAACGGCTTATTTAAATACTGTTAGAGCTTAGTTGTACGTCACATAAGCCTTTCATTTTATTTCCACTTGATTTAAATAATCCTCTATCCATTCATACGCAACCGAAATAAGTAGTTTACGTATCAAATATTTGATAATTGTTCAATACTATTTTATTTCACCGACTTATTCTCGTTATAAATTATAATTGTTAATTTAAAGGTAATCCTTATCAATAATTACTGTAAACATAGAATATATATATCAGAGGGGAAACAGAATGTTAGCGTTTTCGTTTACGTTCAGGCGGTATTGCGTAAGACCTGAGTTTTTGTATTCTTGGAAAGAATCAAATTTATTTCGTAGAAATGAATGGAAATACAAATACTATATATTATAGCAAGGAAAAAAACTTACATTTACAAAGAATCGTCTACTAAATCATATTGTATCAAAGTAATAAATCTATAATTAAACAGGATAAGTAGTTATACTTTTGTATCTGTTTACAACATTTATTAGCAGATATTCATATACTAAATATCGATAGAGATGAGATATCATCGTTTATAATAATGAGAAAATGAACTTTTACCAGGGCTAGAAGTTATGGACGCGTTGAGGGAGAGAGGCCTGAGCGGATACCTGCTCTCGTTCATAATTAATTGTTTGCATGAACGCACATTGTTTGCTGATACGGAGGAGGGTCGGGTTTCTTTTAACATGTATGGTGGTGTTCCTCAAGAATCGGTACTCGGACCTATCTTATGGAACTCGGTGCACGATGGCCTACTGGAGTGACCTTACCGGGGGATTCCACGATGGTCGCGTACGCCGACGACTTCACACTGCTCGTGGCTGCAGGTTCCGAAGACATTGTTGAAGAAACAGCCAACGAGGCCATAAGATATATCAGCAGATGGCTCAGAAAGAGGAATGGAGTTATCACCAACCAAGACGGCTATTTTGCCAATGGTAGGAGGAAGGAAATTGAGGAAAATCTCAGTTAGGGTCGACGGTCACACGCTCAGGCAATCTAGCTCCGTGAAATATCTTGGCGTGCATATTGATAGAGCGGTGCGTTTCTCCAGGCCAGGGAGGCGGTAGCCAAGGAAGAGAGATCTTTGTCGACTTTACGGAAACTCATGCCAATTAAAGGGGGCCCTAGAACGGATACAAGACGTATCCTCTCATCGGTCGGTACATGTGAACTGATACACGCTGCTCCGGCTTGGAGTTCTGTCCTCCAGTTAAAGAGGTATACAGGATTTCTCCGGTCCTTTCAGAGAAGACTGATAGTCGGGGTCGCAACGGCGTATCGGAACGCGTGTCTCAGAACGTGGTCTGTGTGATTACGGGCTTACCTCCCATCCCCTTCGTATTAAACATATTACGAGCATGTATGAGGGGATGATCAGGTGGACCTCTGATCAGATCCTTATGAAGGAATGACAGATGTCCTGGGACGCCTCAGTCAAAGGAGCCTGGACAAGACGCGTTATCTCCAGGGGGTCTTATTTTCTTACCCAGCTCCTTTTGGGCCACGGAGAGTTTGGCTCTTACTTAGTCAGATTTGGAAGGAGAGCCACCCCAGATTGTACTGTGATGCTCAGGGATCGCCAGAACACTTGTTTTTCTACTGCGAAAATCGGCCACATTTAGGACTCGAGGCATGGAATTTGACTCCTGACAACATGGTTGAATACATATTGGGAAGAGACAGGCAATGGTAGTCTGTATCCGCCTTGGCAACAAACATCCTCAGGATTAAGAAGCAGGAAGCTGCGAGCTGGGATTTCGGCTGAGCAGCCAATGCTATTCTAGATGGACACGAATAGATAACGATAATGATGAAGACATCAATCCGCCAAATCTTCCACAAGTTGTAGAGGCAATGAAAACCGTTTGCCGGTTTCTTAGTTTTACAGAAGTTTCTAATAAAAACAATGAGTGTTTTGATTTAGAAAATAACCTTCAAAAATTGTATTACAACACAAATATTTGAAACAAAGCAAAATAATCGACTTTTTGCAGAAAAAGTCTACAATTTTTCTCTATCTTGTTTTTATCGTATTTGTATTTATTATTGCGTAGTTTTTTTTTTTTTTTTTTTTTTTTTTTAATAATATTTTTGCGGAAATAAATTATTACTAATAATAATAATTATTATTATTACGTCAGATTTATTTTGTATCTGACCTAATACATTCAATTACCAACATACTTTCTTTTTATTTGAGACATATGTTATAACCATAAATGACAACAATCTACAAGAAAACAAGGATCTGATATTAGATATACTAGGAGAATATGATGAAAGACCTCTATTGAAAGAAAATATGACTAATTTGGCTTGTTATTCCCAAATATAATGGTTTGTAACTTCTATGATAAACAAAATATTGCATATTAATATCTTCTTAAACATCATAAATTTTGATAAATTATTTATGTTATACACATATATATGACGTCACCTTGTAAGCTGCATAATAAATAAGTAAATTGCACTTAAATATTTAAAAGGAAAGTGCTTTTAAACAGTTCTACTTCAATATATTTTACATAAATTGAAAAGTACAGTAAAAGTCACATTATTTAATAAATTATAAGGTTCTTTTTAAAACATTTAACAGGAAAACTATAATAATAATTTTTAGTTTATGATATTTTACTTTACTAGCTAATAATAAACTAATTTCTAACTATCAAAAAGCTTCTAACATCTAAGCTACAAAATGCAGCTGAGATGTTTTAAACTGGATTAAAGTTTTTAAGTTGTACCACAACACACACGCGCGCGCGCGCTCGCTCGCTTATAAACAACTTTTGTGTTGAAGTAAGTTTTATTCTAGTTAATAGTATCAAATTTAAACATGTTTTTCTTGTTTTTAAGGAAAATCTTTACAGTAATCTCATATTATTTAATTGGAATATTTTAGATGAAAGAAAAATGTAATTATTGGTTTAGAAAAACTTCTTTCGTGTATTTAATTTTATTAGATATTTCTAGCTATAATAGATAAATTAGATGTATTATGAAGAAGAGAAGAACTGCAATTTAGAAGTAAGCAAGAGTAAATTAAATAAAAAGAAATTATATACTCGTAGAAAGAAAAATGGTATTGAATAAAACGTAATAAACCAGAAGTTGAAAAATGTTTTTTTGGACATACAAAATCGTATGTAAAAATATTTTACATCGTAAAATAAACTTATTTTTATATTTGTAAACTAAATTTTAATAACATCAATTAAAAAAAAAACCTTAAATAAAATTGTACCTTTTTAAAAATTTCGATTCGTAGAAATAGGTGTCTAATTCAAAACGTTAAAATTAAAATAAAATAAAAAAAATTCTGTGTTTTAAGTTTTTAGTTGGTTTGTCAATGTGGGTTTTATTTTTTCTTAATGTTTATTTTAATTTAAATTTATTGGTTTTTGTGTTTTATTTAAAAAACTGATATGAATATAAAAAACCCTGTTTAAGTAAAGAAGGTGCTCTCAAGAAACGAAATCAAGAAAACTGATTCTTATAAAAATATGAAAAGGAATGTATGAAATTTCTGCAAATCATGAACTAATGATTCTCTCAAGAATGTGGGAATATGCATTATTTTTTCCCATTAATATATCTTGATATGATACGAAAAGAAATTCAGAGAAACGATTTAAAGAGCAACAAAATTTGGATTGCAGAAATTAATTTTATCTTTTCTCTTAATATTTATTTCCGATTAAAAAAAGGGAAATAAGGGAAAATATTTATTTCCCTTTTTTTCCAATTGATAGTTTTGAATTTTTCATGAAAATACTTCGAATATTAAAATTATACCATGATTTTTATCAAGTCCTATAAAAACCAGTTGACGATAATAAAACCCTAGTTATGAAAATAAAAAAATAAATCATCATATTGTTTTATAGACAATGTAATTTTTTTGTCTAAAATACGATTATCTTCAATTTATATTAAAAGTAAAAAATTAAATTAAAAAAAAAAAAAAATGATTCTAATCGGTTTTGGTGAAGAATAAAACTTAAATATTCAAATAACAATACCGGAAAGAAATGAATTGTATTTGTAAACTCCTTCTTTTGAAATCAATTAAAAAATAAATTGTAACCATTGCACCTAAACGGCAAGCGAGTCGGTTATTTTTGCATGATACGAAACTGCGTTTATTTTAAAAATAAAAAAAAAAATACTTTTTCAGAAACGGTTCCAATATGTATATACAAATATTTAACAAATGAAAGATCAAATCCTTTTGTATTAATTTCAAAGTTGAATTTTTATAGGAAGTGGATGCAGCTGTCTGAAGGGAATGTAGTCGAGTCTTGTCTAATTACGGGCCTTCTTTTTTTTGTAATTAGCTTACACAAGCCAGTTTCTTTGTAATTAATTAAAAAAATATTTTATTTTAAAAATCTTTAAGAAAATTTCATTTTTGGTGATATAAAAATTATGTGATAATCCTTGTGTTAATACGTAGTAAAAAAATTCATCCCTTTATACAAACACACACACTCGGAATATATATACGCGTATATATATATATATATATATATATATATGTATATTATTTTTTCGAAAATTTATAATTGTTGCAAATTACTAAAAAATAAATTTTGAAACTCACCAGGTACAGTTTAATAAAAGGAAAGCAACACTCACCTATTTTTAGCGCTTTCAGAGTTTTAATTCTATCATCAGAAGAATAATTTCTATAAAATACACATAATTATAAATAAATAAAATATAGTTAATAATATAGGTGTATAAAAAACTCATGTACTTAATTTATAAAAAAATTGTATGTAGGAGTATATACTATTGTCATAATCATATACGTATTTTATTATACATATACATATTGCCATATTATACGCTTATAATAATTTTCATATTATTCATATTCAAATGCAATATTGTCATAATTTTGGTGGATTTTTTAATATTTCTTGTTAATAATATATATATATTATTAATAATTCGATATAATTCGATATTGTAAGAAATTATCGTCACACCTGGTGACCAAAAAATGCTACTAATGATGCAAAACCTTTGGATGTTTTGTTTATTAAGGATCCTAATTCGATGTTTCGGAAAACTGTTATCTAACATGACATTAATTATTTTTCAGTTAACAAAATTTTTAAAAATAATAATTTTCACCCTTATAACCTATGCCTTGTGCTGTTATTTTAAATTATGAAGTTTGTTATTGAATGTAATTCTGATGGTTATACGAAAATAATTATTAACGGACGTTTCATTTTATTTTATTACTACCGTCATTTTACCGTTTTTGCAACTTGATAGCTTATAACTCGTAAAAAAGGAATTTATCGAAAAACGGTTTTTGCAATCGTTCTTCTCGTAAAGGTTTTCATTAAAATCATGTATCGCGTGTGTACCTTCCAATTTAAAAAAAAGTATGATTTAATGTGGCGGATACAAGATAGTGGACAATATTACACATTATAAAGTAGTAATTTTGTAACTATGTTGATTCGCTCTTGTTTTTACTTGTCATTATCTACTACCTCCTAGTATTTCTTAGTTTAGAAATATCAAGCATTTAAAAGTAGGCTATCTTAAAATTAGTTAACTTACAATTTGGAGATGTTTAGTAATATGTGTTCAGCGTACATCTGATCTGGTGATCTTTGGTTGGTAAATTGATTGGCGATTAACATTTGTTATTAAGCAGTTGTTATAACAAGGTTATTGATATACAATTCAATGCGTATACGTATTGTTAAAGGAACATTAAACGTTACTTTATTCTTTTCTTGGTTGAACGGCATTGTTCCACCTTTCTTATAAGAAACTGCAGCTTTTTATCACAGTTATTCTAACAACTTAATAGATATCTCACACATTAAGATATCCAGAATTTTTGTTTAATAACTCTTTAAAACATGAGTCTTCTGCTTCAATAAGAGAACTGGTGATATCGATGCCTTTTGATCCTGGTAAGAAAAAAAAGTAAAAGTGGAAAAGAATAATCAAAAAGTCTTTCATAATTATATCTCAGCATTAAATAGTCAAGTTTCCATTTACGGAAATGTGATTTTTTTCGCAGTAAAAACACATCAGAACAGGAGAAAAATCAATTGAATGTTATAAATATTTACTCCAAAAGTTGATATTGTAAAAATTCTCTAGGCTGTGATTATAGGAATCTAGAAATGGTAGTGGTTATTAAAAAGTATTGATTGAGTTTTTGTCATAGGAAAATACTTGTTTTTACCATGTGATGGAAAACAGGATTGTTTTGGATTACTAATGATGTATATTTTCATTTAAAAAAAAAATCAAAAATCTATCTTTTATGGAAGAAGTAGTAAAAAAAATAATACATTATTTAATAAATAATTCACCTTATTAATGGCTTAAAATATTTGTTTGATACATAATATTATATCTATCCGGGATTTATACCCGGTATCTTCCAGATGAATGACTCAAACGTTAAATAACTAAGGAGTACGGAAAATTTTCTAATTTATCACGAAATAAAAATATGTTATTATTTGACTTAAGTTTATATTCTTAGTATAAATAAATCATAGAGACCGAGTTACAACTCAAAAATCTTATTGCGTTTTAAGAAAAGTTTTTTGTATAAATTTAATTTTTAACATTCAAATTATAACTTTCACAAATATGATGCGTGAGGAAATTTTTAATATATTTTTTGTTATCAAGTTATTGTCAGAAGTGATTGATTTATTTTGCTCTAAAGATTAATATTAGCATTTTAATTTTGTATCTTTATATATATATATAAAATCAATGTTTCCACCACCGATAGCTAAACTTCGTAAGTTATTGCCTGTCAAAACAATTTGTTGTTATAACCAAATGATATTTAATAATGTTGTAAAATAATTTAAAATTAAATAGAGTATTTTACAGTACAATCATTACACTTTCTTCTGTCATAGAAATTATTGTTACTAAAATTGTTTAAGTATATGAAGTATTCGACTATTTTGAATAAATTATTAGTTGTAAAAGCATTTTTGTAAAAGAAACTAAAATAGAAAAGGTGAAATATCATTTTTTTTTTTTTAAATAAATGGTACAGCAGCATAATTACGTCTGTGTTTTAAAAAGGATTAAACATTGATAATCCAATAATTAGTTAAAGGTTATTCTTATTACTGCTAAGTCTTTAATAATTTTCTTATAGTTTATTAATTATTCTAAAAAAAATTAATTAAAAAATTATGGTAATTTCATTTCACCACTAAGTTTCTTTATTTTTTAAGGAATAAAATTGTTAGTTAAAATGCTCTTAAAATATGTCGTTTAAAAAAAAAAATCTACAATTTACCCCCTACATCTTTGATACAATTTAAATTTTTTTCAGACCCGGTAATGCATAATTTAAAACCAAAGATAAAATAATTTAATTTTGGTAGAATAAAATAGTAAAATGTTTAAAAAAATAATAATTAAAAATAAAAATAATAATGTTTAATAAAAATGTAAGGAAGTAATGTTTAATAAAAATAATGGATAATTTTCCCGGCTTTGTTCTTGATAAATTTTAATTTCAAATACTATTCACGGTTTTTTTAAATATTAATGACTTAACATTGCAATATTTAGATTGCGATTATGATCAAAATGTTCTGTAAAGATTTTAGTCTGATTTGACCCTCTTGATAAAATAACGTTTTTCCGTTAATAATTATACAGTATTAAGAGTTTAATTGAGAAAAAATCAAAATTCTTAATAAAAAATAATAATTTCTTTGATTAAATTACGTTCTTATCTAAAAATTACACTGTATTTCGAGTATAATTGCTAAAAAGAATAAAATTTTTATTAAAGACTTTTGGGTACAAATTGACCACTTGTTCGTCCAACTAGTTCATATACTCGTATTACTCGTATACTCGTATTGTCAAAAATTATAAAAAATTTAAAAAATTAATAACACGTATGATTTCCTTATAAAGAATTAAAATTTTATGTAAAATTTGCGATTTAATACAAAATATGTTTAAAGAAACGAATAAAATACTAAAAAGTTATATGAAATCGGGTACCGCTTACCCGCTTATTGGTATGGGTAAGGACTGGATACTATAGCCTGAAAAATTTGTGCATTTTTGCATGGATAATTTTTGCGATTCACTTAAAAAATTTTAGTATCATACTTCTGAACTCTTTGTCAACCAATTTGAACAAATGAGGTGTCATTTTGTCTATAAAAACATTTTAATATTTCGTTTATTATATAAATTCTATACAGAATGTATCACGAAGTTTTTCCGGGACTTTCATAACCTATTATATTCATGAAAATAACGAAAAAAGTTCACATAAACATATGTCCTAAAACGCTTCGTTTGCGAGTTACTGCTAGTAAAAGATTTCGCTCGGATTTTGGTTACACCGATGATATGAGGTAGTACTTAAATTTTTAGGACGTTAATTCTTATTCTTATATTCTTAATTCTAATTCGTTCTTACGGTTATTGACCTGAAAAAAACAGGTTCCAGAACTTTAACTGCAATAGCTTTTGAAAATCTGGGGTTAAAACCAATAAACTGAGGGAGAAAATCCTATTTTTTTATGTTTGACGTACAATAAAATTGTTAAATGGGTAATAAACACGTAAACGCTTTAAACAGTACATGTAGAAAATTTTGAACAATATTGTTTAGATAAGTTGAATAAATCAAAGAAAAGATAGAAAAATTCGAATTTTGTTTAGAAACAGTACACTAGACCAAAGTGCATTTTACGTAACCAATTAACTAATTTTTAACCAATTAAAATTTTTTTTATAAACAAAATGACACCTCATTTGTTCAAATTGGTTGACAAATGCATATATTGGAGGTGAAGCCGCGACGGGGGATGCTAGTTATTTATATATATTTATATTAATTAATATTATTATTATACTGTATATAGTAATTTTTTCTCCTATTTATATAATTTAACAGTGCATTATACGTCATTGTACGTACCAGTTTTTAAGAAATTTTCAAAAATGGGTCCTCCATTTTCAACACGTTTCATGGCACACTTCCGTACTGCTTTTGTTGCTATTTTTAGTTCTTCAGGGCTGTTCTTAAGTTGCTCAACCGCATCCATAATACAGACAATTAATTGCTTCACAAAAATATATTTTTATTTTGAATACAATATTTTTCATTCATTCATCCAACATCAGACGCAAAAATCTGAATGTGTTAGATCAGGCGATCATGGTGGCCATGAATGGGGATCTCCACGACCGATCCTTTTCCCAGGGAAATGATGATGACTTAAGTGAGTAGAAATGGCACAAGAGAAGTGGGGAGGCACGCCATCATGCTGGAAGTATACTTTGCGTCTCAACGCTGGAGGAACATCAAACAGCTGCGGCGATTCTTCTTGAAGAAAGTGCAAGTAGATCTCGGCATTTAAGTGGTCAGATAATATGAACGGTACAAACAGGTGATTGTAAAGAAGGCCCCACCATACATTGATACCAAAACGTTGTTGAAAATTGCCTTCCGCCATTTCATGAGGGTTTTCAAATCGCCGAAGGCCGAAAATTCAAATTTTTCACACCGCCAAAATAGAATTTCTTTTTTGTTTATATTAAATATGTATTTTTCTGACAAATGTGCTATTTCTAAATAAAATTCGAATTTGTCTAACTTTTCTTTGTTTTATTTAACTTATCTTACACCATTTTGTACAAAAATAAATTATCGACAAGTTTAAAAGCTTGTTTAAATTTTTTTTGTTCATTCATTTACAAAATTATTGTACGTCAAACATATAAGACTAGGTTTTTTACGCCAGATTTCTCGTAAACTACTGTAGGTAAGATTCTGGAACCTGTTCTATTCAATTTTAAAGTCAAAAACATTTAGAAATTTTTAATTTTGTTATTAATTAACATCCTACAAATTTTAGTAAATCTCATTTCACCAGGGTAGCTGAAATCCGAGCTAAATCTTTCACTAGCCGTACCTCCCAAATGAAGCATTTTAGGACATGTTTATATGAACTTTATCCATTTTTTCATAAGTAGAGTAGGTTATGAAAGTCCTGGGAGAACTTAGTGATACATTCTGTATAAAGAGATAATGTCTTTTACGTTTATTCTCGGTAACCGTGAAAACTACTGAACCAATCATTACGAATTATTCTTATGACTTCCGGAATGTTTACCATAGTTGAAATCACTCAAATTTATTTATAAATAAAAGAAAAAATCAAATAGATAAATAACCTAGAACTTTAAATTTAATATAATTTTCTATATCGACAGATATTTCCTACATCGATTGTTATTGTCTGTATCGAACAATGTCTATGGCAGTATCGACCTCTTCAAAATGTTATTACGTGATTTAGTAGATTTAAATGGCATTGTCTGTAAAATATCAATTTGTATTATCGTAATATACGTAAAAACAAATTAATTTCTAATAAAATTAAAGGAAATGATGACAATTTATATATTTAAAAACGTTTTGATGGTTTGAAGAATATAATTTCGGTAACAATAACAACTTCTTCGGAACATTATTATGTGTTTTAATAAATTTAAGGTTGGTTTCCATTTTATATACTCAGATTAAAATTTGGTTCTCTAATTATATTGTTTTGTAATCTTCAACTTCCCAATCTGTGTAACGATGCCAGAATACAGATCGGAACTGTGCGTAACAATATCGTTAACGTTTTAATTCATACTGAGACAAGAATAGAAAAAAGTACATTTAATCCTCGAGTCTAAATAATTGTTAAAGATCTACCATTCCAATTTAATCGTCTACAATTCCCCAAAAAAGTTTCTTTTACTATTATTATAAACAAATCGCAAGGCAAAATTTTCAATCACACTGGGTTTGATTTATGTTCAGAGTGTATCTCCAACTGCCAATAATATGTAGAATTTTCTAGAACTGGAAATCCTAACAACCTTTCTGTGTTTTTCCTGTTTAGCCTCCGGTAATTACCTTTCAGATAATACTTCAGAGAATAAATCAGAATGATATGTATGAGTGTAAATGAAATGTAGTCTTGTACAGTTTCAGTTCGACCATTCCTGAAATGTGTGGTTAATTGAAGCCCAACCCCCAACGAACACCGGTCACCACGATCTAGTTTTCAAATCCGTGTAAAAATAGCTGAATTTACTAAGACTTGAATGCTAAAACACTCGACTTCCAAATCAGCTGATTTGGGAAGACGCGTTCACCACTAGACCAACCCGGTGGGTGAATCCTAACAACCTAATAATCTTGATACAAACGGGTGACAAAGCAAGAAATATAATTTACCTAGATTTTTTATGAAATTTTATTTTACTGAAAAGTTGTTATTCAACTAAATTAATTTATTTTATCCGGTAAGCTGTGAATAGCGATAACTCTGAGAACAGCCCACACATAGTTAGTAAACAACTATTTCCAAGTTTTGAACTTCTTCTATTTGCATATATTGGAGGTGAAGCCGCGATGGGGGATGCTGGTTATTTATATATTTTTAAATTAATTAATATACAGTATATAGTAATTATTTTCTCCTATTTATTAAGAAGTAAAGAAGATTTTTGAGGAGGATATCGCAAGAGGTCTGAGTAAAAAAGATAAGGTAGAAAATGTAGAAGAAGAATGGGAGAATGTTAAAAAGGAAATTCTTAAATCAGCAGAAGCAAACTTAGGCGGAATAAAGAGAACCGGTAGAAAACCTTGGGTTTCAGACGATATATTGCAGCTGATGGATGAACGTAGAAAATATAAGAATGCTAGTGATGAAGAAAGTAAAAGGAACTATCGGAAATTAAGAAATGCTATAAACAGGAAGTGCAAACTGGTGAAAGAAGAGTGGATTAAAGAAAAGTGTTCAGAAGTGGAAAGAGAAATGAACATTGGTAAAATAGATGGAGCATACAGGAAAGTTAAGGAAAATTTTGGGGTACATAAATTAAAATCTAATAATGTATTAAACAAAGATGGTACACCAATATATAATACGAAAGGTAAAGTCGATAGATGGGTGGAATATATTGAAGAGTTATACGGAGGAAATGAATTAGAAAATGGTGTTATAGAGGAAGAAGAGGAAGTTGAGGAGGATGAAATGGGAGAAACAATACTGAGATCTGAATTTAAGAGAGCATTAAAAGATTTAAATGGCAGAAAGGCTCCTGGAATAGACGGAATACCTGTAGAATTACTGCGCAGTGCAGGTGAGGAAGCGATTGATAGATTATACAAACTGTTGTGTAATATTTATGAAAATGGGGAATTTCCATCAGACTTCAAAAAAAGTGTTATAGTTATGATACCAAAGAAAGCAGGGGCAGATAAATGTGAAGAATACAGAACAATTAGTTTAACTAGTCATGCATCAAAAATCTTAACTAGAATTTTATACAGAAGAATTGAGAGGAGAGTGGAAGAAGTGTTAGGAGAACACCAATTTGGTTTCAGGAAAAGTATAGGGACAAGGGAAGCAATTTTAGGCCTCAGATTAATAGTAGAAGGAAGATTAAAGAAAAACAAACAAACATACTTGGCGTTTATAGACCTAGAAAAGGCTTTCGATAACGTAGACTGGAATAAAATGTTCAGCATTTTAAAAAAAATAGGGTTCAAATACAGAGATAGAAGAACAATTGCTAACATGTACAGGAACCAAACAGCAACAATAACAATTGAAGAACATAAGAAAGAAGCCCTAATAAGAAAGGGAGTCCGACAAGGATGTTCCCTATCTCCGTTACTTTTTAATCTTTACATGGAACTAGCAGTTAATGATGTTAAAGAACAATTTAGATTCGGAGTAACAGTACAAGGTGAAAAGATAAAGATGCTACGATTTGCTGATGATATAGTAATTCTAGCCGAGAGTAAAAAGGATTTAGAAGAAACAATGAACGGCATAGATGAAGTCCTACGCAAGAACTATCGCATGAAAATAAACAAGAACAAAACAAAAGTAATGAAATGTAGTAGAAATAACAAAGATGGACCGCTGAATGTGAAAATAGGAGGAGAAAAGATTATGGAGGTAGAAGAATTTTGTTATTTGGGAAGTAAAATTACTAAAGATGGACGAAGCAGGAGCGATATAAAATGCCGAATAGCACAAGCTAAACGAGCCTTCAGTAAGAAATATAATTTGTTTACATCAAAAATTAATTTAAATGTCAGGAAAAGATTTTTGAAAGTATATGTTTGGAGTGTCGCTTTATATGGAAGTGAAACTTGGACAATCGGAGTATCTGAGAAGAAAAGATTAGAAGCTTTTGAAATGTGGTGCTATAGGAGAATGTTAAAAATCAGATGGGTGGATAAAGTGACAAATGAAGAGGTATTGCGGCAAATAGATGAAGAAAGAAGCATTTGGAAAAATATAGTTAAATGAAGAGACAGACTTATAGGCCACATACTGAGGCATCCTGGAATAGTCGCTTTAATATTGGAAGGACAGGTAGAAGGGAAAAATTGTGTAGGCAGGCCACGTTTTGGAGTATGTAAAACAAATTGTTGGGGATGTAGGATGTAGAGGGTATACTGAAATGAAACGACTAGCACTAGATAGGGAATCTTGGAGAGCTGCATCAAACCAGTCAAATGACTGAAGACAAAAAAAAAAAAAAAAATTATTAATTTAACAGCCGAGAAGGCAGAAATAATCTACGGTTTCATTGATAATAATTCTAATATTTTTTTTATTCTACGTTGTATTCCTCGGATGTTTATATTTTTACATTTTGATCTGTAATGTGGTGTAATATATCTTGATTATAAGAGACACCTACTATTTTTTATAAAGTGTTGGCTGTTCTTAAATTTAATAAAGTATTAAATGGCTTTTAGACAACTTTACTACGCTACCGTCGTAATCACATTTTATCAAATCTTACCCTACCGTAATATTAATATGGTGTTAGTTCATTCTATGTTATATAAAACGTTGAAATATATTCTCTGAAGTTTAATTTATATATATATATGTGTGTGTGTGTGTGTGTGTGTGTGCGCGCGCGCGCGCGCGGTCGACCAGTAAATCTGTTATTTCCTGTTGGCCTGACAGATTCTGTTAAAAAATGCAATTATATACTCCATTGTATTTTATACTCTGATTAAAAGTACAAATATTTTATTTTTTATATATTTTATACATTATATGCTTTATTTTCCCCCTAATTATGAAAATTAGGATACTGAAAATCATAAGAAAAGATAAAACAGTTACATTAATAAAAAAAAAAGGCAGACAACCGAATAAATTAAAATACAAATTCTCATAAAACAATTTTTTTTCAATTGTTGTTTTTTTTTTTCAATTTTCAATGTGTTTTCATACAATATATATAATTGCTAGGTTTATGAAATGTAGTTTGACGTTAGTTTTACGATAACTACGACAGTTTACTCGTTGAAGTTCTAATATGGAACAAAAGAAAAAACTGAAAAACGTACCTTTGTTAAGATGTAAACTGCTAATAAATCATAAAATAAAGCCTAATCGTGCATTAATATTATAGTATGCTGTGTATATATATAAAAAAACAAGTCAGTTTGTTATTAGTATGGTCTGTATATACAACAAAGTAAATTTGGTAATAAATTTTTTCTTTGCAAACTTAAGCTAATTAATTTCTCATTGAATTTTTTTTATCGTAAAGTAAAAAAAATGTATAATTTTTAAAAGGAACGAAAATGTTTAAAAAAAGTCTTTATCTAACGAATATTTTCTTTTTCTTGTCTTCCTTACTGTAATGAACGTGATTTAGTAAGAGATGTTCTAAAGAACTACTTCAGAAAGAACTTGTGCACTTTTACTTTAAAGAATTATGTTTTCTTTTGAATACATAAATAAAAATGAAATCAATTCAGTCTTACTTCATTTTATTTCAATTTTTTGTTATTTATTTTTATTTTTTTACTTATATTTTCAAATTTACATCTTTTAAAATGTATATTTTAAAATTGCTTATCTATTTATCTAATATCCTTAAAATGAAAGCAAATTTAATTACTAAATTTTATTTGGCTTCACTAAAAGAAGGATTTCCTTAATTCAACCTGTACTTATTTTAAACGTATAGGGTGGACAGAAAAGAATATCGATTTTTAATGCTATTTAATATCTCTTTAAATTTGTCATAAATAATGAATCTCAAATAAAATGAAAGAATAACTCTTATAGTTTTCCCTACAAGTGTTCAATGTGAGTATCTTTCGTCACGCACATGTATTCAACTGACAAGAAAGTTCGACCTACGAATTTAGCAAGTACGTTTGGAGTAATGGATATGACGGTTGTTTCAATCCTCTGTCTCAAATAGGGTAGATTAGAAGGTAGCGAGACATAATCTAAAATCTTAAAGGAAAAATCACATAAGATCAGATCGTGTGACCTTGGAGGCCACTGCAAACAAGCTCTATCATCAAATGCATGTCGACTGATCCAGCGGTTGGGAAAACATCATTCAACGATCCCGTAAAGAGTTATGCCAATGAGGAGACGCACCATCTTATTA
Organism: Lycorma delicatula; assembly: GCF_047948215.1. Classification (NCBI taxonomy): domain Eukaryota; kingdom Metazoa; phylum Arthropoda; class Insecta; order Hemiptera; family Fulgoridae; genus Lycorma; species Lycorma delicatula. The sequence continues at coordinate 88,795,442 of NC_134461.1, forward strand.
CCAGATAATATTCTCTAGTCCAACTTGCAGTTGAGGAAAGAGTCATGTTCGCAGCGTATCTGAATAAGCAACTTTTCTTACGCTTACTTCAGAGAAAAAGAACGGCCCGTAAATTTGCAATTGAGTTTCTGCACAGAAAAAAATTTAATTTGTTTGATTTTCTTTTGCATTGTAAGAGTTAATGGGGGATTTTTAAACTCCCAGATATGAGATTTATTTGTGTTAACGTTTTCAAGAAAGTCGTCATCTTCATGTTACGACATTTCTATCGTGAATTTGCCTTACCTTACGCAGGAAAGACTCTCTGACAAGTTCAACATTTCTTCTTTCCTTCTTCAGACGCTCTCAGCCGTCCCATACTCTTCCCTTAACAAAGACATTCGGTCGTTTAAAACTGATTTAGCCGTCGACGATCATATTGTTGCTTGGAGGATCAGAATAAAATTTTCTACGGAACGCACGTTGAACTGTTACTGCAGATTCACATTTAGTAAACTGCAAAAAACAGAAGGCTTTCTATTCAGAAGTGCTAACTAGGTTAGTGGCGCTTTCAAGCGGAAAAGTAAGGAATTAGTATATAACCATGCCAGAAAATAAAATATCCTTTCTGTTATTTGATACTAGACTTAAATCAGCACTGTCTGTACATCTCATCCAAGAGATATTATTACAGATTAAAACCCCGATATCCTTTTTTATACACTCGGTACTATTTTCAAGAATTAAACCTTCATAAAATGGATGGTAATTGATAAAACGGATGGTCAATGATAACTGTTTTATGTTGAAAGGAAGGTTACTCTAGTGATCTCGTTGTGTGTTTCTCTATAAAAGATAACTGGAAAATTTTTTAAACCAAAAAATTTGTTCGTAAACGATATGAAGATATTTTTGTTGATGAAATTGCTTAGTACTGGATTTTTGTAACGATTGATTTGTAGTGTGATATCGTTTTGATATTCAGAGTAAATTCGCCGGAAAATTTAAGGAACTTACGTGGAATGCGTAGAGGAAAATATAATACATATTTACGGATACCAAAGAGTCTTAGTTCACATTCGACAGTAGTTTTCAAATCATTCTTCTGAGTTAGTTTTTTTAATTTTTTTCCACACACAGGTTTTTAGTCATCAGAGATTATTTCTGGGAAATCTTCTTGCAGGCAGCGTTTTATTAGGTCTACCCTTAATAAAACAAATAATAAATAAATAAGAAAATAAAACTAGCTTAAAAATACGTTAATGATAAATACCTTTATAATTATTCGAAAATTTATCGTAAAAATTTAAAGTTTGAAGGTCAAAACTTTATTTGGGCGTCTTTTGGAAGTCGGTTGCAATTACTGGTTAAGTATTATTGTTTTTAATTTGATGCTGATTTCTTTAAATTGAAATTCAAAAAGTTATTCTAAAGTATTATATTTTATTTCTGAGGGAAATTTTATGTTAATTATGATTTTAAAAAATTGTTATTTTTTTCTAGTTTACTATTTTCTACTAATTTAAATAATACAGTTTAATTAAAATAATTAAAATTCAAGCTAAGTTATTATTTTTTCTCTGTCTGAAAGTAATTTAGCGGTTAAAAATAATTAAAAAGAAATGCAAAATTAAGTAACCTCTTTATAAAATTAGTTTTCACTGACAATAATTAAAAAAATTATTCGTGGTAATTAAAAAAATAAATATAAATGAAGAAAGTTTTTGCGCTTAAAAACAAATACTGCGTCATTCTACTTTGTTTTTGTTTTTATAACTGTAAAATAGGTTTTTAACTCATTTTTGAAATCAGTTATTAGACTCATATTTAAAACCCGTGATTAAACTAAGAAAATCCAGTAAAATAATAACAATTCAAAAAGGTTACAGTTAATCCAAAAATTCTTCAAATGTTACGATGTACTTTTTCCAAAAAAATAAGTAATAAAGAAAAAATGAAGAAATAGAAAGCTTGTTTACATAAAATATTGTTTTATGCTTTTGATTTGTCAAAATAATTTTCTTTTTTGATGTACGATAAGAATTTTTAATTTCTTGGTATCATATCCATAGAACTATGCTGCAAGAAGGAAGTATTCTAATCAATAAAATATGGGGTATGGGGTTTTTGCTTTTTTGATGTTTGATGACTCAGGGACCCCAAAAACCAGAAAAAATTGGGGCTGTGTAATGTTCTTACGTAGCTATGTACGAACATTACTTCTCAACGTATGGTGGGTGTATTTACGTACGCACGTGTGTTGACATATTTGAAGTTTAATAACTTTTGACTAGATAAACCAATTTTGATGAAATTTTGAACAGAGATTCGTGCGTATGTGGCAATTTGTAGATAAAATTTTGGGATAAATTTCCCCAGAAGGCGGAGTATATTTTGTTTTTGGGTCACTTTTATCAAATTTTTGCTAACAAAACCCCATTTTATATTATGCTCAGTCATGGTACATGCTTATCATACCATTTTTAAAAGAATTTTGCCACAAAATTCCTTTTTCCTCAAAAATCTAAAAAACTGTATCTTTTTATTTATTTATTTATTTTTTGTATGTATTTCTAGGCATAGTATTGGTGCAAGTAACCCCAAAAATTTCTTAAAAGCAATATTACGGGTTGAGGAGCCGATAAAAATTTCAAAATATCGATTTTTTAAATCTAAAAAAATGTTTTTTTGGTTTCTTTAAATTTTTAATATTATTACAATAAAATTTCATTATAATCCCGAATAAAAGAAGAAATCTTAGGTAACTATTTATTGGTTGTATATTTTTTCAGTGAAGTTTTTTTTAATTTCTTCTATTTAACATAAACGTATAAAAATAAAAAAATTCTTGGAAGGTGATTTTGGAGGTGGAGGAGCAAAAAACATAAAATAACAATTTTTGAGTAAAACTTCATCATAAATTATCTTCATCTCAAAAATAAATTTTAGGTAATTTTTTTCATGTATCGTAATTTTTCCACTATATAAGAATACAAGTAAATAACCAATGCCAGGAAAGTATTACAACAATTGTTAGCATTTTTACGTAATGAACATTATTGCTCGCACAGAATTCATATGAGACAAGTACAGTTTGTACTTCAAATGCTTTATACAAGCAATAAAATTAAAAAAAGCCTGAGAAAATTATTATAAAGCCCCAAATTTAATTATATATCATTTTATCAATATTATGTCTAGTTTATCTTTTCCTATCATTCTACCATAGTTTTTTGAACTGTTTTGTTTTTAAAGTGATTAAATATCAGTGTAGATAATAATAGTTGAATATGTATCAAAATAGTCTAAATCAGCTTTTACAACGAACTTAGCTCGTACAACAACGATTTTGAGAGTTTTCTAGTTCTAAAATCTGTTTCTCTTTAACCCTTTATCGTAATTTTTCTTTGAATTTATTTCAATGAAATAAAAATTTCTTTAATCGGCTAAAATTTTTTTTTAAACTCAAATAAATAAATAATTAATTTCAAAATTTTTTAATATCCATAAATGTTAAAATAATAAAAGTAATATTTGATTAGAAATTCGGTTTATTGTTATCATTGTTTCTTGATTTAACTAGTTAGTCTTATAAAATACCACTCCAACAAAAAAATAGAGATAAAAAACCCAATCAAAACATCTAAATCCGATATAACTTTACTATTTTTCATAAATTCGTTTTCTCCAATCAATTCTTCCCTTTTATTTTTTGCCAGGATATTTCTCTGTATATTTTTTTAAATTACTTTTTCTTTCGTTTCTTTTCATTTACATTGGATATTAATTTATTATTTCCTTTGACTTATCATCACCGGTTTTAGTTATGTGGCCTGGCCAGTTCCACCTTTTCTCCAATATTATATTTTCTATGTCTTGCATTTTAGTCTCTTTTGTGGTCCTCGTTCTTTAAACGTTCTTTATCATTTACAATATTATCATTTCCTTCACTTTTATATTTTTCTTCTTTGTTTATCACTTTCTCAGTTTATGTTTTTATGTTCATAGCCAGAAGTGCGTAAAGATGTGTTGTTTTTTTTATTTATCTTAATGCTTCTTTTTTCTCTTTCTCCTATAATTTTTTTCTATCATATTTTTTACTTCTATGTTATCTATTCTCTTAACAACATATCGTCTGCAATTTTTTAAGTTTATTCTACATTTAAATTTGTTCCAATTTAGTTAAATTAACCAAAGGTGGCTGTCATTGTTGCATTAAATTTTTTTTTCTGATATCAATCGTCATGCTGAAACATGACGATGAAATCAGCAAGAAGAACATTAAAGGTAATATACAAAAATACAAAATAAAAATATGTGCGTATATATATATTTTATTAGAGGTAGGAAAGAAATTTTAAGAAATGTTTTTCTAAAAATATTCATATATTAGGTTAAGCTTAAGAGATTTTTTAAATTAAAGTTTTACCTAAATCTAATACCTCCGTCGTTAAAGGCTAAAATAAGATAAAGGACATTTTCAGAAAACTTTCAAGTCCGGGACTTGGAAGAAAAAAATTTTATTTTTAAATAAAATTTAAAAAAAATTATAGCTCTACCTATGAAGTATAATCTTTCAAAAAGTTATTGAAAAATATTTAAACGAAGGAAGAAAAAACAAAAGAACAAAAAACATGTTTCATTTTTTAATAGGTGGAGGTTGAGTTTGAAAAAAAAATTATTATTTATATTTGAATTATAGGTAAGAAATTTGCTTTAATAAAGTTTCCTTTAAAATGCCTCTGAAGAAAATCGAAATTGGTTTTTTTTGCAATATGCCTCCAACCCCCTTAACGAATTTTGAAATAAAATTCGATCAATAAATTTAAATATTTGAGTCAAATTTGAAGAAATTCAGTTTGGTCAATCCAGAGATATAAGGTCAAAAGCAGTGCGATATTCATACGTACATAGTACTCAGATATAAACTTATATATGAATTTTGTTTTGGATAAACTGATTGGACCCTAAAACGTAAAGATTTGAAAAAATCCCGACACTCCTTTTTTGATATGATCATCATACTTTCCCTTTTAGTATAACTAATTTAGTTACTTATATATTTGCCGGAAAGTAAAGAAAGATTAAATAATAAAAATTTATTTAATGAACTAGTAAAAATTGAACATGATGATTGGATTAGATAAATAGTATATTTCATTTAAATTACACAAATTTAACGTTTAAAAATAGATTCAGATAATAATACCAGTAACAATAGTTCTATAATTTCCGGAAATTATAATGGCAGCAGAATAACTCAATTTATTTCTTTAGCTCAGATGGTAATTATATATATATATATATATTTCATTTTTAAGATATGTTTTAATCTAATATATATGATAAACTAGAATTCTTTGCGAAATTTTAACGCAATGAAAAGAAAGTAAACAAAAAAGGAAGTATATTATAATTATGTTTTATTAACATTGCGTGTGTTTATATATATATATATATATATATATATATATATATATATATATATATATATATATATCTGAATAAATTTAAATGGGTGCTTTCTACCATTAAATAATTATCTCGCGATAGTTACTCTTTAAATTCTTTTTAAAAATCAATAAATAATATTAGTATTAACTTAGAAAAACAATTGTACACAATTTAGCAAATAAGATTCTGAGGTTAAATCCTATTAATAAAGTTTAATTAATTTTATACGCATTTAAATTTTAGACAATGGATACCGGTATACTTTAATGGCTGGGATTCAATTAACTACAATTCTCAGGAATGGTTGCCCTGAGTCTGTACAAGACTGCACCTCATTTACATGTCATACATACCATTCTCTTCTCATTGTTCACTAGTTAAACAAATTTCAACTTAAACATTAGGAAAAGAATTTCGTTTCGTAACTTTATTTCATTTTTCTTTTTTTTTGTGAAAATAAGGGGATGATATTTTAAAAGACTTTCAGCTGATTTTTATTGTAAAATACGTTATAAGGTTATGAGATTGGAGAGACATTGTTATTCTGATGTGCTACACTAGTCTTTGTATACATGTCACGGTGAATTGCATTTGTAAATATAAATATACAGTGTATCAACCAGCTAACTCTCTTTTATCCTCACTCATGGATGAATATGTGCCCGATTTCTCTTCTTTCTCTGTCTTGTGCGCGCATATATACATATTCGTATACTCTGTATTTTCTTAGACATACCTAGTACTTGTTTCTTGTACTTCCCTCCTATATTTTGTTTTTTCTTTTTTCTACATATTTCATGTTAAATATTACTATGATTTTTATCGTTTCTGTACTCTACTAGACTCAAGTGCACACTTAGAAGCTTCCGGCTGTTTTTATTTTACATAAAACATGTGTAATACAAATTATCTACGTATGTAATTCAAACCAATCGGGTAATATGTATATCAAAAGAAGAGATTATCTAGTGTAAGTTTAAAAAACTTCCATATAAATAATATGCGTAAAATCAAACGAAAATACATTTTGGTGTTTTATTCAAGAATTATTAGCATTTGTATACATAGCTAGATGTATGCGTTTATATATATATATACGCATTTTGATTAATATTTAATATCATTTAGATCACGTCAAAAATGAGTACATGTTTTTCTATGGATAAGGTAAGAAACTACCTCAGAATCTTCCTGAAAGAATCAAAGAAAAATGTGACAAACAGCTCCAGTTTTTCTTTTATATTTATTTCTTCAGCGTTACAACTTTGATCAGTTTTTCTAAATGATTTTCATTTAGGGAATCGGTTCTACGTTGAAGAAATAGAGGAAAAGAGTTTTCTTCTTACAGATTTCAAGAGGAACCAAAATTACAGTAATCTTGTTTTTTTCAAATTTCTTGCTTTTCAATTCCTATCTTATATGTATTGATATTTTCCGTGAAGACTAATCTATAACCTGCAATCTACAATCTGTAATCTATAATCTTAATAGTAATTGACGGTGAATTCATTGCATCTGATGTTTATCTGTTCATCTACTTAATCTCTACGGTAGTGATTAACCAACAGTAGTGGTTTGCTAAGTTTAGTATGGTATTATAAATTAGGTTGAAAAGGTTTAATTCATTCGCCGGAGCTGAAAATTTATTTTCCTGGTCTTAATAATTATCCGGATTTACTAAATTAATAAATCGGAAAGTAATAATTATTGTAGAAAGTGATAGTAATAGTAAATACGCGAACATAAAATAAATATAAACCCACTGGGTTGATTTAGTGGTAAACTCATCGTCATAAATCAGCTGATTTCGCAGTCGAGGGTTCCCAGGTTCAAATCCTAATAAACGTAGTTGCTTTTGAATACTAGATCGTGGATGCTGGTGTCTGTGGATGCCGGTGATTGAGTTTCAATTAACCACACGTCTCAGGAATGTTTGGTCTGAGTTAGTTCAAGACTACATATTTGCCGGTACAGTTACCATTACACTGATAACTCGCTAAGACTTTAAAAAAAAAAAAAAAATATATATATATATATATATATATATGAATTCATGCATATAATTAAAAAAAAAAAATAGTTTTTATAAAACGGATAAATTTAGATCTGATACATTTTTGAAAATACGTATTAGTTAAATAATTTTATAAAAAAATATAAATTATATAAAAATTCCCTTTAAAATTTATCTGCCTACGTTATCGATATAATTGGTCACTGGAAGGTTCATTATCAATGAATAATTCTGAGCCTAGACTTAATCTATATCTTTCACCTTATTCACATAAAAATATAACTGTAATAAAATATGGTCAATGATATTTCGCTTATTCATAATATTTTTGTTAAGTATAGAGAACCAGTATTGTTACGGTTGTAGGCGACTTTAAATGAATCACTAATATCTCCTAAACATGACACAGCCATCTTTATGAATAACAAGCACCCCGTACAAAACTTATTAGGGAAAGTGAGAAACCACTTATACAAAAGTGTATTTGACTTACAGATACAACATGTGACTTAAACAACATGTGAAACTTAACAGCTTCATCCTTTCTATGCAACTGTCTTCGTAAAGATAGAGTATTTTCCCTCCATCAAAGTAGAGCCCTATGAGACACATTCCTGCTACACTGAAAAGTACTAGCAGCGAATGGCCTTTAGATGACTGAAGTAGAATTAAGCGGGTGAAACACGCAATATTTTTGCAATTTTCTCAAAGGCAATCTTTTTAGATCCATGATCTAAAGAATTGGAACGCAATAAAAATCCGTCCATACTAAAACAAACAAATTTATTACATACCCGTCAATAAAATAAATTAACCGCCATCTAATAAGAAAGATCCAGACTCTGCAAAATAGAAGGGGATAAGATAAGTCTTCTCCCGATACACTTATGTCCCGTTCCGTTTCATCAAGTCACTTACTTATTAGAGAATATATTCACCTTTAAAAGTAACACCTTAATTCTATTCACCTTAAGACTGTATACAGTAAACATAATAACTTTCAGTGAAAGCAACTTTCTTTTACTAATAGTGATTTTTGATGAGTCATAGGGAAAATAAAGATTAGGTTGGATAGTGTAAAGTAAAAGATTTATAATACATCTTTCTATAGTGAAGCAATGAGATATATTATCTGCTTAAACTCAGCAATAGAAGTTTTTCCTACTACGACCCTATAATTTGATTCAAAATAGTTTCCTGATCGATTATTAAAATGTGAAAAATCATAAATTGTTAGAATATTAATTTTATTCCATACAATAATCAGTCTGATTAAATTATTTGGTAAAGTAAACTTTGATGAGTGATGGTCATTAGAATTTTTTTTTTTTTATTCCACTGTGACTAGTACAATACAGTTGTTCTACATTTATTTCTACGCCAGTTTTTTATCTCAAAATCTTTACTGTCTCCAAAATATTGAAATATTTTTTTTATATAATCTTTATTTTTAATTCATACTGGAGACTTATCATTTAATGAGTGTTAATTACAATAAACGTTGTAATATATTATAATATGTGTACGTATAATTTGAGTAACTTTGCTTATTCATTCATTGGATTCTGATTTAGTGACAATCCAGAAATTATTAGCTTTCTCAGTAACCATCTACTTATTCAATTAGTAGATAACATTTAAAAAAAAGGCAAGTTTTATAAATTTAAATGAATAAAAAAGGAATTTGTAGACCTTTTAACAAAGCCGAACCATTAAAAAATTAATTTTGAAAAGAAATCATATAAAATTACATCATCAGTCTGTTATTATGTAAATATAGAACATAACCTTTAGTAAGTTATTTATACCATGTTGCATCGGCTGTTAACTGTCGCTTTAGCATATAGTAAATTCTTTATAATCGATCCATTTCGTTTAGTTTTTTAATCACATAAATTAATTTGAAAGGTAAGTGCGTGTTTACGTGAGATAACATCAGTAATAAATTAGAGTTTGATTAATGTAATACGTACTTTATTAATTAATAATAATTAATGTGACATAAACCTAAATATATTTTGTGTTAATAAACTTTTTCATAAAATATATTCGTGTATATACTACATGATATTCCTCTGTCCTAATTAAGTCTGACATTCAAATTTATTTACTTTTTTCTTAATTGACTTATTGGTAAAAATGAAGTCATAGTTATATACCGAAGACTTTAGAATTATTTTGGTATTAAAACAGATTATTTTAAACAGTACCAAGGTTAATCTAATGATATTTTTTATTAGAGTAAAATTTATAGGAAATTATAAATATACTATTATATAAATATTACTATTTTTTTGTTTGTTCAAATCGAGGTATAAGGGATTCTTTATTTTTTTTAAATTTACATGTGTATATGTGTGAGTGATATAACCGTACTGGTATATTCATGTGAAATTTTGATAAAGATTTGTTGAGTTATTCTTGAATTACGCTGTATTTATTATTTTTTTATCTTATTTATTTTTTATTGTTGTTCTTTCTTTCTTTAATTAAAAAACATAAGAAAGAACTCGTAATAAAAAAGGGAGTCCGACAAGGATGTTTCCTATTCCCGTTACTTTTTAATCTTTACATAGAACTAGCAGTTAATGATGTTAAAAAACAATTTAGATCAGGAGTAACAGTACAAGGTGAAAAGAAAGATGCTACGATTTGCTATGGATATAGTAATTCTAGCTGAGAGTAAAAAAGATTTAGAAGAAACAGTGAACGGCATGGATGAAGTCCTACGCAAGAACTACCACGTGGAAATAAACACGAACAAAACGAAAGTAATGAAATGTAGTAGAAATAACGAAGATGGACCACCGAATGTAAAAATAGGAAGATAAAAGATTATGGAGGTAGAAGAATTTTGTTATTTGGGAAGTAGAATTACTAAAGATGGACGCAGCAGGAGCGACATAAAATGCCGAATAGCACAGGCGAAACGAGCCTTCAGTCAGAAACATAATTTGTTTACATAAAAAATTAATTTAAACGTCAGGAAAGGATTTTTGAAAATATATGTTTGGAGCGTAGCCTTATATGGAAGTGAAACTTGAATGATCGGATTACCTGAAAAGAAAATAGCTTTTGAAATGTGGTGCTACAGGGGAATGTTAAAAATCAGATGGGTGGATAAAGTGACAAATGAAGAGGTGTTGCGGCAAATCGATGAAGAAAGAAGCATTTGGAAAAATATGGTTAAAAGAAGAGACAGACTTCTAGGTCACATACTAAGGCATCCTGGAATAGTCGCTTTAATATTGGAAGGACAGGTAGAAGGAAAAAATTGTGTAGGCAGGCCACGTTTGGAATATGTAAAACAAATTGTTAGGGATGTAGGATGTAGAGGGTATACTGAAATGAAACGACTAGCACTAGATAGGGAATCTTGGAGAGCTGCATCAAACCAGTCAAATGACTGAAGACAAAAACAATTATTTTTCTAATGTGTACGTGAACAATAAACAACCTTCCCACAGCTCAATGAGATGAGGATAATATGTATGACACGCAAATGATGTGTAGTCCTGCATAGACTCAGGCTGACCATTTCTTAATTGAGCCGTGCGGTTAATTGAGCCGCAACCACCAAAGTACATTATTGTTCACTGTCTAGTATTCAAAATCGTATAAAAGCAACTAACGTTTACGAGGATTTGAATCTCAGATCCTTCGACTTCGAAATTAGCTATTAAACAACTGATTTGCGACGAGTTAACCTCTTGACCACTCCGGTAGACTATAGTATAAATTATCAAAGCGTTTTACTACTGCTATCAATATCTCTCTTTTTTCCTGTTTAGCCTCTAGGAATTACTGTTCAGGTATTACTTCAGAGGATGAATGAGGATGTTATATGTGAGTGTAAATGAAGTGTACCTTTTATATGTGAGTGTATGAACCTTTTATTACGAGTACAGACTCGGTTCGACCATTCATGAGATATGTGGTTAATTGAAACCCAACCACCAAAGAACACCGATATCCACGATCTAGTATTCAAATCCGTATAAAAGTAACTACCTTTACTAGGACTTGAACGCTGGTACTCTCGACTTCCAAATCATTCAGATTTGGGAAGACGCGTTTACCACTAGACCAACCCGGTCGGTTACTACTATCAATATTCTTTACTACTTTTATTTTAAATATTAAGCTAATTATATTGTGTTTTTGTCTCTATTATTATTGTTTTAATTTTAAAAATAATGTTTATTATACAATAAATTTCAAAATAATTTGTTTAATATTAGATGCATTCTTAAATGGAACTGTATTTTCACGAAAGCATTAGTTTCGATTTAATAGAATGAAAAATGCTGATAATATACTCAAAAACCAAATGTTTTGGCTCTAAATCTGGTTCCTATGAACCGATTCGCTTGAAAATCAATAGGGCTGTATTCCCAATAGATTTACGTCACCTCACCAAGTTTCGTCAAAATCGATTAAGATTTACGTTCGGTAGAGCGAATGAAAAAATTTTATACATACAAATATTTGTATATAAATGTGACGGGGCGCAGTAGCGATTTCCAAATTTTTTGAAAATTTGCTAAAAAAAAAAATAATATCGGTTTTTGGGCGGGAAAGTGGTAAAATGAACCGTAGTCTAATCGTTTGTCTTGTAAAAGATTCTCACAATTATTTTCTGTTGTCAGTTAATTTTTTTTTTTATATAGTATTAATTTAATGTTTATATTTCATGCGGTGGTGTCCATTTCTTTCTTTCTTATTATATCTAACCGCAGCTTCCCTTCGGTAGATAAAAATATTTTTAAATAGAAAAGAAGAAACGCATTTTCTTTTTTTAAATTTATTTCCTATTTTAAAGATAAAATACTTTCTTATGCGTATGTAATTATCGAAACATTCAATTATTATTATTATTTTTTTTGTTGGTTTTTTAAATATTCTTGAGTGCAATTAATTAAATTTTTCTTTTGAGCATATAATTTGGTAATTATTTTAATGTTGATATGTGGTTTTTTTTTGTATTCAATTTTTCTTTATTTTATAATTAGCGGTTATTTTTTATCATTATAATCATTTATTCTTAGATATTAGGACGTATAATTGACTTTTAATACTTTTTATAATTTTGAATAGTCAGTGATATAAATGTTAGCGTCTTCAATTGATCTTGTATCTGCAACTCTCCTTCTTATAATAATCAACTATGTTTTAAAATCAGAAGCGTGTAATTTATAATGTTTTTATAATGTTAAATATGCAATTAAATTATAACATTTTAAAGAGGTTTCGTATCTATTGACTATGGTATTAAGTATGGTATCTAATATATTTGTTTTTTTTTTTTTTTAGCTTAAAACCCATTCAAGAACCTTTTATTAAACGAGTAAATATAGACATATAACTTGATTCGCATTTAATCTTATAAACTATTATCATTTATAGTTAATGTAAAAAAGCACAACTACAAAAAAAAAAGAAATTCACTACTAAAAGTAGTAGTGAATTTCCTTATCACCCACTCCAAAAAAACCTAGCCCCTTCAAAAAAAAAAAATCAACACACTTTTAGCTTAAAAGAGGTCCAAACAATAATCGTTTGTTCTAGAATACCAACAAAAACAGAACAATATTAAAAAAAACCGTGAAAAAACCCAACAAACACTTACAATGTAAACGTATCTCTCAAAAAACAATTATTTGCCCCTAATCCGAAAAAAATTGATTTAAAAAAATACTAAAAACCATTTATTTCTCTAAAACACAATTCTTTGCTTCAAACGCGTAAAAAATATGTTATAAAGTAAGTCGTACAAAACGAAAAAGTTCACTCGCCATAGGGCTGATTTTTTTCTATCCTCGTCTGTCAACACATCTTTTTTTCTTTCTTCTTTGGGTCCGAAAACCAAAATTTAGGCTATTCTATGCGTGTGTTATTTTTAGAGCCATAAAATATCATGGTTATCAATCATTTTTTAAACAGTGACTTCACTGGATATTTTGTTTTGTGAAAGAAAAAGATTTTTGTTGTTTATAAATGAAGATTACGAATTTACTAAAATACTGAAATAGAAAATTTATTTTTTTGTGAATGAAGGTAGGAGATCACACAAAAACGCATGTAAAGAACTTTTAAATAAAGGGGGTAAGTAACGATGTAAAATATTTCACAGAAATTTATAATAATAATAATAATCTTTTCTGAATTGGGAGGGGGAAATGCATTCTGTGCACGAAGTTCCGGGCTCCCGTTGACTATAGACTACTGGCTAAAATCAACCCTTTACTACCAAGATTAGGTCTCTTAATATTAAGGATTAGTCGTCCAATTCTAGTCTGAGAATACCGCTACCTAGTTTGCACCTGGCTCAGAATGATCCAGGTTGCCCGTCTTGGCCCTGAAAATGACCCTGACGAATTGTAACCCACTCTCCCAGAATTTTAGTTCTCGGGACATCACTGCAACGACATTTGGAGACTTAGTGCTCCGAGATCCGTCTCTAGTCCCTCGATCAGCAGGCCATCGAGCTCATGCAAAATTGTTGTGCTCGGCGCACCCGTACACCGGTGCAATAGAAGCAGTTGGCAGACAGCGTTTTCCCTACGCCATGAAGATAAGCGCAAAAGTACCCGTGACCCGTTAAAAACTGGGTCACGAAATACTCCACCTCTCAATGTTTCCGCTCTGTCCACGATCTGACCAAAGGGATAAGTCTTGCGGTCCATCGTCCTCTGTTCTCGTGATTCCAGATCTCTTGCCAGGCGAGGAACGTGTGAGTCCGTTCCTACTCGACGATGGCCTCTCGATCTTCGCCTGCCCACCGCGTCCTGTAATCCACCTGGTGCTCTTTTGCCAAAAGAGCAGCGGATATGACACCGGCGGCCACTAGAATGGCAGACTTGGAAACCGTCGTATACGTGGAAACAACTCGCAAGACAGCAATGCGTTGCACTTGCGCGGGCCGCTTCCAGTTTTTCTTAGATCAACGCCTGGGCCCAGACTTCCTTATGTATAACAGGACGGAATACATCGTTGATTTCCGCAGTCGCTCTGCTGGTTTTCGGTCCACCGACATTCGCCTAGAGCTGGGTGAGAGCGGTTATGGCTTTAGCGGCTTTATAGGCGGCTCTCCTTGCTGCTCAGCAAAGCTTAGTTGCCCTGTGCATCGCTCGGCTGAGCCTCAGTTGAGCGCGCTGGGATCTCCAAGAAGAAATGCAACCTCGTCAGCGTACCGAACCAAGGCCGACTCTCCCGGCATCTCCAGCCTCAGCAAGCAATAATAATAATAATAATAATAATAAAACCTTGTTTGATTTTTTTTCACATTCACTGTCAAATAAAGAAAGAAGGCTCATACTTGGGTGTGAATTTTACTGCCTGAAGCTAAGAAAAAATTATGTTAGAAGGCATGTCAGTTTGATTCACAAGTGTGGGGGATCTTTGAACCCTGTCTACTTTAATAATATAATTATCGGTGATTCTTATGAACATGTACATTTAAAGACAACAAAAACCCTATAATAAACAACACTTATAAAAACACAAAAACAGCAAGCTACTCAATCGTTAAGAGCAACATCTATTTAGAGTAATATTTTTTTTTTGTTTATTATTTTGTAACAAAAACAGGACCGTGGTGAGTGAATTTTTAAAACTATTTTGCACCACTTAACTTGTTAAATCTATTTTCTCTGCGTTTTAAGCAAAGAATTGTGTTTTAGAGAAGTTTGAGAGTAGGAAATAGTAATCGGTTTCTTTGTACATAATTTTTTTCTCTTTGCTGGGGAATCCGGGTAAACATTGTTTTTTGGGGTTATTGTCACTAGAAATTTTTTTTTGATTTGAAGGGAGTGATGAGGAGATTCACTTACGCTTTTAAACTGAAATTTTTTTTGGCAGTTGTGGTTATGGCTTTACTCGGTTAAATTAACAATTACACTATAAATTCTGAAAATTGTAATTAGTTTAATATACACAGTAAACTGAATTAAGTTTACCATCCATGATAAGGTTGTTTATTTTGCAAACATAATAAAAACAAAAAAACAAAAACCTAGTTTATTTGTTACGTGTAATAAGATTTCTAACTGCAATATTCGTTTAGTTTTTTTTTATTGTTAATAGTAGATTAAAGATATGACATGGATCGTCCTGGTAATTAAAAAAAGGGATTTAAAAAAAAATTACTACTAATTCGTTTAAAAAAAGGTAAGTGTTGTTACTTTCAGTTAAAAAGAGGTAGAAAGTAGAAAATTTTTATGATAATATAATATTTTTATCTTAGACTAAAGTTGCATATTAATTTAGTTAAATAACGAGACATGTACAGTTTTATCTCTCGTATTTTTTTTTTTTTTTTTGGTTGGGTCTTAGTTGTTGACTTCTACGTGATGTTTGATATCTCATATAATTAAAAGCAAAATAATCTTTAATTTAAATTACATTTTTCCCTAAATAAAAAAATAATAGTTATGACAAAAGATAAATATCAATACATGAACTGTATATATATATATATATATATGAGGGATATTTGAAGACAACTTTTGGTTTGGGTGGAATATTTGAAACTTATAAAAAACAACTGAAAAATATACATACGATTCTTGTTAATGAAAAACATTTGTAATTTTTTTTAAGCTGTAAATATAGCAAGAAAAATATTCTATTTGCAAACCATTGTAATTTTTTAAATATCTACTTCTTTACAATACTTTTAAGAATAGATTGGTTTTTTTCCAAAGATTAATTCTGTCAGAAACGTAGCAGAAAGTATTATACGTTTCCAGTACACTTTACTTTAAAGTAAATCAGAGTATAATCAAGTGGAAAACGAAATGAAGAATTTTGACGATGCACAACACCCCAGGGTAGCTGATTAACCTCAAATCTCGGAGAACTTACAGATGTAATAATATATGCAGTTGCATTAGGCGCCTAATGTTCTCGCTGTTATCAGTTCACATGTTTGTTCAGTCTCATTTTACATCTTATACCGAATCGCTGTATCTCCTCACAAACGGTTGGCAACTCCAGATAATCGTGTATTTCAGTGTTTTTCGCTAACCACGGCGCTTCTGTAATATTTTTGAATAGTCCATTCATGAATGGCTGTAGGACTTCGATGTTGCTCTCGTTTGTCGTACTCTGTAGATGGATTCTGTAGATTTAAATCGGTTACAGGACCACTGAGTTGGATTGTTAGGTAGTAGTTGCGACTTCCTTCCTAGCAACCAGTACATCTCCCTGAATGTTAAGTTGCGTCCTTTTCTACGTGATACGAATCCTCCACGACCAGACGACTATCTGGTCCGCTGTCTGAGGACAGCAGACCAGATGCGTCCTAGGTATCACACGCTGTTAGTATTCTAGATGAAAACGCCATTAAGTTGAATTCGCGGGCAGTCATCCCACCTCATCGCAAAAGTAATATCCGTAGACATAGCCGGATTAACCTTCAGTTACCCACCCGTTAATTAGATCTAAAACATTTTATAATTTAGCAGAAGCTACGATAGGGATGTGAAGAGCTTGCTTTGCAATCTTCCCATCTAGCCAGCTGGTCCTTCATTGTGTTCATTACACTCAATCAAAAGGTTTTGAACACCTAGTAATCCCATTCCGAGACGCCGCCCGCCAAGGCAACCAGCCCGGAGGGCCTAGCTGCGGCGGCCATGCCTACGACACGCCTCTACAGTTTTATATATATATATTTATTTATATAATAAATAAAAAAAATGATGTAAGGGCTTTTATTTCAATATTATCTGATATATCAGATAATATTGAAATAAAAGCCCTTACATCATATATACCCACAGAGAATGCTTTGAATACACCAAAATTAAATTATAATATATATACACTATTAGATTATAATATATATTGTTATATTTTTTTATACTATATATAAAATTTCTTTATAAATATTAATTTTAATAGAAGAAACGAGTTGTGATTTCTTTTAAACAAAGTATTTTTCGTTTTAAACTAATTGGTTTTGTTGTATTACTCTATATAAAGGGGATAACTGTTAGGTAGTAGTTCCGTGTTTAGTACGAGTATAATATGTATAAACTGTTACTACGAGTATATCTCATACTAAAAATAGGGACAATTAGAAGTTTAGAGAACAATGTCTACGTCATAGTACTTAAAATGAAAATGTCGATGAATGTATAATACATATCAGATGTATTGAATAATGTATTCACCAAGTTAATAGCTCATAATAGGCAAATTGTATTTGACCTTCTTCAACGTTCAGTTATCTAAATGTAACCTAAGCCTATACAAAAACATCACTCGAGATAAATATACGAAATTTCCTGTCTCTTTTAATAATAATAAAAAGCACTTTCGCCAACTATAAAATAAAATAAAAATGGTGTAAAAATATATAAAATGTCCTTTCATACGCCAGGTCTTATATACTACTCCAGCGGGAGTCTAACCGAATTTAAATTGATCAGTTAGATATTTCCTCATGCGATGCAATTTGGTAATCGATAAAGTTTTTCCTTTAAGAACCCTGTTCGTATTTTCTCGTAACTCTTTAAATGTCTGGAGAAAAACCAATTTTTATTTCAGCATATATTTATGCTGGTCAACGCCAAAATCATTAATGTATTTATCTCATATTAATAAAAAATTAATTGATCTGCCCGTGGATAATTGTAAGCAGCACTGGTACTCGCTAACTGGAAAGGGTTTAGAACTTTTCTCTTAGTAGGGATTTCTCAAACTGCGATTCTTTCGAGAATAGATAGATTTTCCGAATCACTTACTCCTTTCCTTTTCTCATTCCTTCTTTACCATTTTTGATTACAGATTTGATCTTAAATAAATTTTATCAAAATTTTATTCCTTTAATTCGTTTACTCTGATTTTTTATTTATATACAACATATAAATTACATAAAACTGTTTCTACTCTAAAAGGGGTGGCGGTGCCATGGTTCAAAGATGTGCTTTTTATTCCATTATTCTGGAATCCTTACAAGTGATCAGTGGTGTATGAGCATCGACGAAATGGTATCAATGATTCACAGTACAATGATGAAACCGTCCCACTTCCAGTTCATCGGTCTGATACGACGCCAGAAATCCGAATAAAATATGTTCCTATCATTAAGGTTGTTATTGATAGAAATCAACCATACTTTTACAAAGAAATGCTCGTCGTTTTCACGGTAAATGACACCGAAAACTCATTGTTGTGGGTAGTCGAGATCAGCATGACTTTTGCGTCTCGAGAACAGTGTCTCATCGATTTTTAATGACTTCACTAATTCTAGTTATACCTCACCTGTGCTATTCAGTGTAGTCGACACACACTTCTCTAATGAAATTAATCCGGTCGACAAAATGTATTTAGTACTTATTTATTTAGTACTGTATTCGGACTTATACGCAATTCACGGTGACACTAAGCACTTGATAGTTTGAACTCCCAACTATACAGAAAATGTATGCTGATCTCGAAGCTAAGATTCGAATTTTTTGTCAAGCATATCGACTTTCTACCGGCGTATTTTTTACAACGCTATACAACACCGTCAGTGTCGTAAAAACCCGTACCGTGTCCATTGCGACATTTTCTGGTTCCTGGTGGTGTACCACGCAATTGCAGGAACTCAATGGCGTCGTGTTCGTTAGTCGGCAGATTCCAAACATTCAAGTTAAACTTCAGTATCGAAATTAAATTGCTTACACGATAAATGCACAGAACAAATTCCCAACTCCAGGTAACCAGCTGCAAATCATTAGATACCTATATCAAGTTGAATTTACGTCATTGTGAAAAGAAAACTTATCCTTTCCGTTCAAGGTATTTAAATCAAATAGCATATCTATAACGTTACATTGAAATAAATTTCTATTAAACGGGTATTTAAACAGACGGCGCCGGTATTCGATAAAAGTCCTAAAAAATTAATTTTTCTTTTATAATTAATGTGAGGAAAACTCAAGAGCTCAATGATGTTATTTTGTCATCGAGTAAAAATTGATGCATGAAAAATAACGCTAAAATTCTATAATTTGTGCTTATGATTTTAGTAATTACCAAATTTTTAGCTTAATCGTACGAACTGTGATTCTAATTCTGATCTAAATTACGGTTTTACTTTTATATTTACTTAAATATTAGAAAGTCTTATCGGGTAAATTTGTTTAACTCCATTGTTTAACAGGCAGTGAGCTTAAATTGTGAGAATTTGCTTGAAGCTTGTCCATAGGATATGGTAGTGGAATTTTATAGCGTATGAAAAATGTCTTGCCTAACTTTGGGATTCAAACCCGGGACCTCCGGATGAAAGGCCGAAACGCTATCATTCCGCCACGGAGATCGGCATTACATAAATTATTCTAAAATTTACCGTTGTAATTAACAAGGTATATCAGAAAGGGTTAGAATAGTTAATACACGATCTAATACCAAAGTGTGTTTGATCTTATAACCTGTTGTGTACCACTATAATATTAACGGGTAATTGAAAATAATAATTTAACTATTTAAAAATGAAATTGTAACTTCATCTCATTATTATAGTGAAAAAATTGAAGATAAATTAATCTAATTTTTTTTTTTTTAAGTACTGTTCTCATTCAATATTTATTAAACGACTTCAAAAAAATGAAAAAGGTTCTCCATTTGACCCTTTCGAATATTTTTAATATTAAATTTTATGTTTGTTAAGTAAATATTCTTCAAAAATTGGATTGATTTCAATAAATCGGTTTTTATTTACTACTTTATTTAGGAATCCTTTGGTTGTCCCAGAATACTTTTTTCAGATAATCTAAATAAAAGACTTAAAAACATGAATTTATAAATATTGCTTTAAAGATTATTAAATATAACCTTACACTTATTTTATTAACAATAGAATAAGTTTTAGAGAAGTCTAATATCATTTTAATATTTGAATGTATTTACCCGAAGTTAGGATAATTATTTGCAGAAATCACGGTAAGAAATTCCTGTTCAGAAAGCCTAATTTCACTTTTGATAGAAGTTTCTTTGTGTGGTTTCTCTAATTTTATAAAATTTAACTATTTTTTTTCTTTTTTAAGATAGGGTTTTCGAAGAAAGATTTTAGTCGAACGGGTTTTTTCTGTTACAAATTAATAACTTTTTGTAGTAATTTTTTAATATTGTGCACTACTAAAAATCATAGAAGAATTGAAAACTTTTTAGTTTTTTTGCAGCGTTTTAATTGGTTGGTTTTTAAATAAGCTTTTTTTTATTGTATATCTTTGTTTACTGATTGAATTCACGGGTTAATGATAAAAAATATTTTAATAAAGAAATATAATGTTATTAATAAATTTTTCTTTACTAGGCTAAATATTTCAAATAATTGCTTGTATCTGCTTTATGGTCAGACGCTAAGGGCTAGTTTGAAGCAAAAAAGGGTATTACTATTATATAAACGGATTATACAAAAACTTTTGCGAGAGAAGATCATGAATGATCGATACTTTAAAATTAATTAAAATTTATAACATTCTATTAAAGTACAAGGTAAAATATCATTTTACTAATTATTAGTGTTATAAAAGTTTAAATATCTTTATTTGTTTTTACAATTGGATAAAGATATCAGAAACTTTATCGTTTTTTTTATTTATTAAATTATTATCACCACTGTTAAACTTCTATTTAACCTCTTACGCTAGCCAATTATAAGGTTGGAAATTCGCCAAAAACTACAAAGCATTATTCTAGGTTTTATTTGTATTATAGTAATTTATAATTACGAGTATCTATACAAAAATTTATAACTAAAAAAAAAAATACAACTGCATGCTACTTTTCTCAGTAATTTTTGATTTTTCAACGTATTAAACTTGAAGTTTGTTTTTATCATAAATAAGCTACGACCTTATTTCGCTTGGGTAGCTGAAATCCGAGCGAAATTTTTCACTAGCAGTAACTTGCAAACGAACCATTTTAGGATATATGTTTATTTGAACTTTTTCCATTATTTTCAAGAATAGAATAGGTTATGAAAGTTCCGGGAGAAACTCATGATACACTCTGTATAATAAAAAAAAGAGAATTTAGTTAATACTAGCATTAACTAGCTATCATAAAAATATATATTCTGACAGCCAGCGGCTTAATAGAAATTTTATTTATATTTTTTTTCCAACACAAAAAAATCAATCTAACCAGAGAAACAAATCAGTATTTAAAAAAAGGCAAAAGAATATTTAAAAAAATAATAAATTTTAACATAAAAACAAATAATGGAGATAATAGTTCTTAAATTTACGAATAAAAATTAAAGACCCTAAACACAAAAAAATACCAATACAAAAAATAGTTTTAAAAAGTAAAAAAATAATAAAAAATTAATTAATAATAGTTCCAAGAAGTTTGACCTACAATCCTTGAGGTCCACTGAATTTGCTTAGTTACAAAACACACTAAAACTAAGTTAATCGGTAACTCCTTTCCCTTCTACAAATTTCCAAGAACTTCAAGTAAATTCCCCATTGAGTTTAATTATTCAAATAAACTTAACATCCGATCGGGGATTGCTTTCGGAAGCAGGCCAATGCCGTCACTCTCCCATACCGCAGCTCATCGCAGACTTACCTAATCCTTCAATGTATGTCGAATTTTTCCAAAAAATGTAGATAAATCAAACTTCATGCTGCTGATATATAGAAAAATAATGGCCAACACACATACTCGCACACAAAATTAATGCAAAGTATATTCTATGTTTTTGTGTAAATAAAAATATTATATACCATTTTTCGATCTTAAAACTTTTTGAAACACTAAATTCCTGGTAGGGAAGAGATTATTTCTTTACTGATTGTATCATTTTCCGGTTATTTTTAAATATAACGGTTTAAGATTCCGATTAAAACCTACTTTTAAATACGTGCCATATTACGTTGTAGTCTGTTTATCATTTCCTGTTAAAGTTATTTTTTAAAAGCAAATTATAAAAAAAACACATTGATATGATATTCTGATGGAAATTTTTAATTATAATCTAATTTCTACATTTATATAACTAGAATCATCACAGATCCTAGTGTAGTATATACTCAGTATATTCATCTCAGTTGTAAACAGACTGAAGATGTCCGCGCACTTTTTATATTATCCAAATACTGGACGCGATTCATACCTAGAAATTTAAGTTTAAAGGGCATAGATTGACCACTTCACCACGTTGGTTGGTGTTCTATTTTAAGATAATGTTGTTTATATTTAACCTATTACACTGTCAGTGAAATTGTGGACTTGACACAATTTAAGTTAAACAAGTCGACTATAAATTTATCTACAAACCATATAATATATTACAGGATTGACTTGAATAAATATTTGATATGAAACTTTTATTACATATCATGTTTAGTTCCCTACGTTAAAATAAAACGAAGGTTATATTATTAGCCCTTCTTTATCTACCGTTTTATTTTTTTTATTTTTTATTTTTTTTAATAAGAAATTAAGTTTTTTAATTGTAGGCCTAATTCTTTTTAATTTAAATCGAATTCGTCTAAAAGAAAGTTAAGTAAAGAGTGAATAAAAACGTATAAATTGATGAAAGATCCCTCAATTATAATTAATAGAAGATATTATATAAAAAAGAGAAGAAAATAAAACTTTTAATACTCTAAGATTCGAATCATGAATATTTATTTTAATATCTTTTAAAGTAATTTAAAAGGATATTCAGGTTTTTTTATCTTTAGTTTAAAAGAAAAGTGTTTAAAAACGTTTCATTTGGTCTATTCATTGGATACTTTTAAAATGTAATTAATAAAAAAGATTTAGTAGCTTATAATAGCTATAAAATAAACCGTTTTACTTGGTAGGATTAATAAATAATTAAAATCTATTCTCTTAACTGTAAGTAATAACGAATGAGAAGGCTTTGGAATCTGATAGAAGCCGCTACATAACTAGTGATTCACAAGAGGGTATTTGGTTTACGATAAGGTCTAAAACATTACCCCCGTCCAAGAAAAAGAACATAAAAATCCATTACAGCTTAAGCTAAAAAACTTAGCTAATTTTAAAACATTAACAATATCATAGCCGCATTCAAACAAAAAAATTTTATTTTTTTGTTGTTTTTAATTAATGCAATAGTTTTTTAGGCCTCAAGTTATAATATTGTGCAATATGAGTCGTCTTGGGATTATTATGTTTGATATATTTTCTAGTTACAGAATAATAAAACCCATTTTTAACTTACTACTATCAGGCAACAAAGAAATTTCATCTGGACCGAGAATAAATAGTAGGAAAACGGACACTTGAAGTAATCAAATTAAAATGACTTACTAGGTTACTATATATATAACAGTAAATCAAATGATATATTCGTGAATACTTAATCTGTCAGTCAAATATTTTGAGAATTTCAGGAATAATTTTTGATCTTACTGGACTAGTTATAAAAATCCGTATTATTTATTTTATTAATAATTTTATTAAAACATATGTTCGGAAACGCTCGTTTGAGAGTGTCGACTGGCGAAAATTTTCGCTCTGATTTCTGCGCCTTCGGTAAAAATAACTCGGACTATAATTCTTGGGGCTCAAATTGGGTAGTAAAATTAGTGGTTTTTTTTTTTTTTGTTTTATTACAAGATCTGACCTCTGAAATTGAAAACAGAAGGTCCCAGAACCATATTTTTGGTAGTTTTTGAGATATCTGGGGTAAAAAAAAACAAAAGAATGGTTCGAAAGCACACTAACATTACATTTATTCGCTCATATCTCGACTAAGAGTTGAGGAAAAATTCTGGATGAGACCTCATTAGGTGTGACTTGATTCTCCGCGTGTTTTAAGCCATTGCCCGTCCCAGTAGATCAATTTTCGTGTTTTCAGTATTTTTCTTACCATTTTATTACATATGGAGGATTATTTTAAAAGTTTTTTCGCCCTTAACTTCCAGTTTTATATAATTAAAAAATTAAATAATTTAAACATCAAATAACTTGGTTGGTAAGCACTGGGTAACAAATAAATAAAAAATTTAAACTAAAGTCTAAACAACTTAATTCTGAGTAAAATAATATGAATAAAGACCATAGAAACTAAATAAATATGTAATATGCATTTTGAGGTTTTTAAAAACAAAACATATCAAAATGCGGCAAAGTTTAACTAGTTATTGAAACAGAATTTTCAATAGTGTAAAACAAAAGAATTAATTATTTTTCGAAAATAACAATACAAACACAAAAAATATAGCCAACTTATAAACAATTAAATAAACTGCTAAAAATGTCCTCTATCACAGTAGATACTGCAATTTGCCCGACAAATGATGTTTTTGGGTCTTTCCATGTTTCAGCAGGGTTGTTTTGTATTAATTTAAATATTTGTATTAGTTTATCATTTCGTACAAATTAATTTTAAATTTTTGACTTCAATGTGTATGTCGATCACGGTGGCGGAATGTAGTATCTGTCTTTCATCTGGAGGTTCTGGGTTCGAGTCCCAGGCATGGTATTTTTCTACAAGATACAAAAAAAAATTATTTTTATTGTTATCACCATCCGCAGCTGTTACACGGTGTCAGCTAGGATAAAACAGAATAAAAAGAAGTTAATTGCTGTTCGGTTTTCCTTTTTCAAGTTAAATTTAAATATTCAGTACATCTATTCATTGTTCCGAGGGAACAGATTGTAGATATGTAACTGTGACAATTCATTTTAAAAAATGTGTATTTTAACAATACAGTGTATGAATTATGTCATTATTTAATTTTAATTAACATTAATGATAGGAATTCGATTTTGAAGCTTTAGATTTACGCTTTACCTTATATATCATTATCTGTAAGCAACACGTATTATTTACAAAACATTAAAGCAAAGGAAAGTATCTTATATGTGATTTTTGAGTAATTGTGTTAAAATAACAGGTGTAATTTGTTTGTTGGTTGTAAACATCTACTGCAGCGGACCTATTTTCAACTTTAACACCAAAAATCTGGCAATATTGTGTCTCCTTCCTGGGCAGCTCCATGTAATATCATCCCTATTTAATAAAAAAAAAAAAAAATTATTAAAAACTCTTGCGCAATCCTGCGCAAGAAGACGACTTTTCGTTAATTTGATATGGTTTTAATAATTTTTTAAATTTGGTTTAATATTGCTATTAATAGATACTTGACATAAAGAAACGTCATTGTTCCAACTTTCTTTTTTTTCCTGTTTAGCCTCCGATAATTACCGTTCAGATAATATTTCAGAAGATGAATGAGGATGATATGTGTGAGTGTAAATGAAATGTAGTCCTGTACAGTCTCAGTTCGACCATTCCTGAGACGTGTGGTTAATTGAAACCCAACCACCAAAGAACATCGATATCCACGATCTATTATTCAAATCCGTGTAAAAATAACTGACTTTACTAGGACTTGAACGCTGGAATTCTTGACTTCCAAATCAGCTGATTTGGGAAGACGCATTTACCACTAGACCAACCCGGTGGGTTTTTGTTCCAACTTGCAGCATCGTAACGGACCACTCTTCCAACTTGCCCCGCTCAAATACTTCTTGACCTTAAATTTATCGTCACTCAACCAATTTTTATCAAATTTTCTCCAGCACAACTTCAGATACACTATTATAGCATATATAAATTTCAATGAAATTTATTCCGTAGTTTTGAAGAATTTTAAGCCACAAAATTTTATACATGGGCTAACATGTATAAGGAAACCCCACTTTAAGTGAATGATATTTTCATACTTCTCATACCTCAAAATATGGTAATCAATGAGAATCGATTTTCACTCCCCCGCCCACTAACACATGCGACCGAAAGTAATGGAGTACTTTTCTTCAAAAGTAAAAGAAAAAAAGTCGGTAAAAATTAACTTTCGTTGAAAGTTTGTTTGAATGTGTTTCGCATTTTTTCCACTGCATACATAATGATTCACTCCAGTGATTCTCAAACAGTGCGCCGCGGTATCCCGAGGAACCGCGGCCTCTTTACAGGGGTGTCGCGAAATAGTTTAAAAGCTTCATAATTAATTGAACCAAGACATTTATAATTATTAATTTAAAGTTAATAAAGTAAAAAAATAATGAAGATAAACGAGTTTTATTTATTTTTATCTCTTACTTACGAGTAGTCATACTTTTATTTAGGGTAGGGCACCATGGAAAAATTTTAATTGAAAAAGGGCGCCGCGACTCGGAAAAGTTTTGGAACCACTCAATCTATTCGTACTTCTAATAGGACTTGTAATCGTTGAATTTGCAGGACTTCAAAAAAATATAAAATATGAAATTCAGACATCTGAAATTTGGCAATTTATTTTTTTTTAAAAATGCTATGTAAAAGAACTTTCTAACATTTTTAAAAGTTCTGTTCCAGAATTCGTCATTTACAATCAGCCAATGAAAGTCGTGAATTTTGACTTCAAAATTGTGAGTTTTTTTTAATAAAAAAAAAGAAACATATCATTTAAGGAAACGTACAATTTGAAGGCAATTACTTAAATAAACTTGAATGGAGTGAAAGGTGATATATGATAAATAAAAATCAGACGATCCGTTTCGAGGTTATTAATCCTCAAATTCAAATTCAAAAATAGAATATACTACAGTATTTATATAGGATAAAAATAAAGCGTTGTATACCAAAATAGAGTTCAACTGTCAGTTTTGGCTAAAACTATTTTAATCACTTCTGATAAAGTGTTATTAGTTACACTCCAAAAATTAAAATCTTATTTATTTTTTATAAGCCTTAATATAGATTCGTGATATTCGAATTTTATTATTATTATTATTATCTCACAGTTTCACAGCTTTTACTTTTGCCGGTGACATTCCTTAAACTCGGAGTAGTTTATACCAACAAGATTAGGCTTGCTATTGTTGACTAAGTGCCTTCCGGGCAACATAGCAGGTGCCGATTATCACGCTCCTTTGCATTAGCGCGTGGGTCTTCCACTGGATCTACAGTTTTTCAAGACTGTTGTGCAAAGTAGATGGTATTATTATTATTAATTATAAATCAGTACTGTTTAGGTAAATATATAATTTATTCGATATTACTTGTTTTTTCCGGTTTTAGATACAGAGAATATTCCTAATGATGCTATAATAGAAAAATACTATAAGTTGTTTAATTTCGACGACTGTGTTTGTCTCACTTTACATCTGGTATCTGCTGTGGTCGTTGAAATTTAGTATAAATATCTTTTACTCTTGGTCTCCAACCACACCTGCTGTATGTAATATTTTAAAGCACATTTTTCCTTCCTTCTATGTACATTTTCACTTTGAGTTTTGCTAAATTACGAAATAAAAAAGATACAATACAGGAACAATAATGGTACTTTAAAAAAGTTAAAAATAAAAATAAAAAATCTATATTTTTTACGTTTTTTTGGTTCCTACCCGCAAAATCACCGCACAAGAAAAATTTTTGATTTATTTATATGTTTAAAATGTTAACTGGATGAAATTAAAAAAAAAAAAAAATTCTACATAATTTACAATCAATAAAAAGTTACCTAAGATTTCTTTTTGCAGTTGTAGGTGAATTACGATGAAATTTTATTGTAATTAATAGTTTAAATAAACTAAAAAAAGTATATAAAAAATCGATATTTTAAAACCTTGATTGGCTTCCTTACCACTGATATTACTCCCAAAGTATATTTTTTCGGGCCACTTGAACCACTAATATTACGCTTAGGAAGACTAGAAAAATTCGGTTAAAACTTATGCAATAAATAAAATGATAGCTTTTTCGATTCTTGTGGAAGGGGTAAAAATTGTTTTCAATTTTTACCCCTTCTGTATAACCATATACAATTTTTTTTCTAAGATATACGCATGTATTAAGCTTAAAATACTTTAAAACCTGATATTCTAATGAAAGATCTGTACATTTTTTCCCCAAATTATTCCAGATATTGTAATTGAGATTCGTATTTAAATTTACCCAAAGTTACATTGAAAATCATTTGGGAGCTATTTGATCGTTGGTAATTGATCTATTTCAACAAAAAATATATTTACGGTTAAATTATTTGTGAAACTCATTTACTTACTTCACATTTTGGAACAATTCCGCAATATTTTGTTGTGCTGTAATTCAGTAAAGACGCTTGAAGCTCTATCAAACCTATTTAATACACATCCAATAATTTTCATGAATATGGGTTTGTTTTCAGTAACCGTATATAAACTTATTAATTTCGGTTGGGTTTTTAGAAATATTAAAATTCCAAGCGATAAACGAGACAACGTAACTACCGAGAACGTGTTCTTTATTAATGTCAGTAAAGTACATGCGATATGTTCCTGTTATGTTCCTGATATGTTCCATGTTTTACAAGACCTAGTTGAAAAAAATATGATAGATACTTGACAATTTTCGACAATAAGTAGCAATATATTAAAAATACAGTTAAGAATTATAGTAGAAAAATTGTTATTACGCAAAGGTCGTTATAATGAAATTGCTCTTTGTCATCTACAATTGGGCACGTCAGGTTACGTATTAATTTCTCATATTTCCTAATAACTCTTTGAATGCAATTCATTATTTTATTCTTGATATTATGTACGTCATGCTGTGTTAAAAAAAAACATTGTGTGCGAGAAAAAATTAATTATTACGCAAAGTTAACGGTATTTTAGTTTAGGAAGCTGAAAGAAAAAAGTAAATAGGAATGGTTTTAATGCAGTTTCATTTGAACACAAAAAAATGCAATGGTTCTTACTAAACCTTACTTTTGCCGACCTGATAGATCTTTAATAAAAAAAAGTTGTTTATATTAAAGATCAAAATTCAAATCACACCCGACCATTATTAAAATAATTTTATTTTTCACTTAAATTCTAAATTTAAATCAAACCACATTTATAAACGATCTGTTTAAAACATAACAAGATCAGTGAGTTTTTTTCCAAACACCATCCATTTGATGATTGATCGACCTGGTTTAAACTGGAAATTATTAATCTGAATAACCATCTGCATGAAATATTTTTTTTAAATGTGTTTGATCACTTTTGTGCTAATTAACAGATATAAACTTAATACAAAATTCCTGTAAAAATTGTTTACATTCTTTTGAAACGAAATTATTGAGTAAATAAAGTATTTAAATAATAAAAATGTTTATACACCCTAAAACTTATATCATAATAAAAGTTAATTAGGCCTAAATGTTTACAGGATGGTAAAATAAAATAATAAAAAAATATGGAAATATAAAACAACACTTAGATTCGTTAAATAAACATACTAAATCTAAAAAATATGTTAAAAGAAAAGAAATTAAAAAAATATCTTTGTAAATTTATATATAAAAAGTATGAAATAATTTTTTAATACGCTTACTAAAAATTAATTTAGGCTTATCTGAGTAATGATAAATAAAACAAACAAATCATTTAAATATATACAAAATTATTCAAAAACAGTGTAATAATCTTCAAAACATGTTTTACTGGTGATAATAAACAAGAAAATTCATATAAAAATAGGTTCGAAGACGCTTCGTTACGAGTGTCAGCTAGCGAAGTATTTTTTTTTTTTGCTCAATAATAATTATAATTACAATCGGCTCTCCTGCGGAGCCGATAAGTTTCCTGACCAAAGCACGTGATAAGAAGGTCCTTAAGGAACCCCCAAAATAAATAATACACAATAAACAGTTGTAAGCAAACTTAAAGTCAAATATGAAATTTCAAGCTCAGTCATAAATCACAAACCAATAATTTTAACACCGTATAGTCCACAAAACAAACATTAATTACAAATTAAAAAGAAAAATAAAGAGAAGTAACAAGAAATTAGATACGACACCACTAAACTTGACGTTGTTAGATTCCAAACTGTTACGCAGACCCTAAGTCGAGTATTTCATCATGAATTCTGCACCTTCAGTAAAATTAAACCGGATTGTAATTTAAACTACAGATTGTAAATTAAATCAGCTGATTTCAAATTCGAGAGTTCTAAGGTTTAAATCCTAGTAAAAAGCAGTTACTTTTATACGGATTTGAATATTACAGGTGTCCCATATAAAACGCAACCCATCAATCACTCATCCATGAAATTTCAAAAGTCAAGCTTACTCCCCTACTTGTTACTGAAATGGACTCGTCCAACATTTGAACATCGCGGCGACGCAGTAGAACACTACCGAACGTGTTTTCATTGTTGAGTCGTACTTCAGTACGAAATCAGTGGTTGCAGTGTAAGATTTGTTTCGCCATAAGTACCCAGATAAACCATCTCCTAAAAAAATATCAGTATTAAGGATAGTTGCAAAATTTAGAGAGACCGGTTCTGTTAGTAACAAGGAACACAGAAGATCTGCGTCACTGTTGAATACAGATACAGTCACTGAAACCGACCTGAAAATGCGACCTTATCGCATTCAAACAGTTCATCAACTTCTTGAGTCCGACAAAGAAAAACGGCTACAATATTGTCAATGGTTCCGTCGATTTCTGCGTGAGGGAATTAATGTTATGGATTCGTTATTTTCCCTGTAGATAGCGGATACCGGTGTTCTTACCACAAATTTCAGAAATGGTCGACCTAAGACTGTAGAAGACTACACTCCATTTGCATTCATAGGATGTACAAATCATCCTCATTCATCCTCTGAAGTAATACCTTACGTTAGTTCAGGACGTTAAACAAAAAAAAAAAGATTTTAATTCTTGGACCCAAATTAAGGAGGAAATTTAGTTCTGTATCATTATGACGAAGGACATTTCAGCAGTTTATTTAATTCTTTAAAATCGGTTTTGTTTAAATTTGTGTTTATTATTATTTTTTTAAATATTTAATTCTTTTGTTTTGTAATATTGAAAATTTTATTTGGCTTAACGTCTAGTTAAAATCTAACACATTTTATATGTTCTGTTTTAAATAAACTTTGAAATTCTTATGTTTATATTTAGATTCTTTGTGCTTTTTATTCATACCACTTTACTCAGAATCGAATTTTTGTACAATTTAAAAAAAAAATTATATGTATCTATTACGAATTTAACTAAGTTATTTTACGCCAAACATAAAAATGTATTTTTCAAACCCAATCTTTTACCCCATGTTTCCCAAAACCTACTAAAATACACATCTGGGATTTTTCTTTCTATTTCTTAGGTAAAATTTCATATATAAGTACTAAATATACCCCCTTAATTTGGGCCTCAAGAATTATACTCAGGCTTAATTTTACCGAAGTGCAGAATCAAGATGAAATATTTTGCCAGGGAAATAATAACGAAGCGTTTCCGAACTCATGTTTATATTCACTTTATTCTTTATCATCAATAGTATATAATATTTAAAGTTTGATACAATCTTCGTGAATTATTCTGTATGAAAAATTAATTTAAACTTTTGTACCATAAAATAAAAATAATGTATCTTATTCTTCAACTATTGTTAAGAGATTTTTTAACCTATTAATGGAACATTTTTTAATTCGCAAATAACTACATATTACATATTTTATTTTATTACAAATATTATGAACTGATATAATATTAAACCACAAAATAAATCACCAACATTCATAACGGAAAAAAATAATTGTTTGGTGCGAAATGATTAAATGAAAACTTACATTAGAAATAAAAAAAAGCGCTTGCCTTGTATACAAAAAAAAGTAGAACTATCCAGGACAGTTTTTACAGACGATTTATACATTGTCCAGTAACCGCTTATTCCTTCACTGACGTTATTTAACTACGACCATCACCAGTGTTAACGTCGGTCAGAAAGTTTGAAATTAATTAGAGTCAATCGCATTCAACATGTTAAAAAACCGAAACATTTAAAAAATTTATTTTATTGCATTTCCAATTCTTCTTAATTTAAACATTCTGATAGATTTATACGTCTCGAAAATTTTGTTTTTTGAAAAAAAAAAATTTAAAAGTCATTTGGCTTATAATCAGGACACGATTTATTTCTTTTATTTATTTTTTTTTAATTCTCTGAATATTCTTGATTATATTAGAAAATCATTAATTTGTAAATTATACGAGTATAACTTCAGGTACGATTAAATCTACGACTTACAGATCCTTAAACACGTGTAAGAAATAATATGAGTATATTTTTATGACTGTAAAAAGACGTATCATATCAAGTAGATGCCATAGTAATTTTAAAAAATAACTACTGTGTTTATTACGCCGGATTCTAGTCAACAGAAGTCATGTAGGTGCTTTAAATGGAGAGTATATAGTCTGTATCTTTCATAATTTTTGTGCTAATACGTATTCAGGCGGCTCTGAATTTTTTTTTGTTAGAAGTGGGAAATCTATTTTACAGATGCCGAAGCAGTAACCCACCGGGTTTGTCTAGTGGTGAAAAAATAATGATTCATGAATTATTTTTTTGGGAATTAGGAGGTGAATTATTAATTAAAATGTAAATCTATATATAAGTGAGAAAAAAATGGTAGTAAAACAAATATTTTATAATTTTTATAAGGTAAGAACCAGTTAATGTAAAATACAAATTTTAATCTTTGCTTCAAAATCCTAAATGCAGCTTAAGATTTCCATTGGATGAATTTAAATCAATAGTTTTAAAAGAAATAAAGAATAATGTTGCAGGTTGAAATAGATTATGTCATTGATGTACGTGATATCGTTAAGTTAAATTTACTCGGTTCGATAATTTATCTTATTATATATTCAAAGATATTGATACTACACTATCACTATACTAGTAAAGAAGGATTTAGAGTGACCGAATGATCTAGTTTTTGGAGTACTATAAATTTTCTACTGAGTATATTGGTACTAATAAAACTTGTATTTGATGGTAGATTTAAGAGTTAGAAGATTCTATGTACGTAGCACATAACAGAAACTTAAAACAGATCGACTCGCTTTTATAAATTCACGACCCACCCGTATCCATCTTGTTTCTTTTTAAAAAAATACATGTTTTCTTATTATAAAGTAGAATGATATGCGATATTACTCAAAATCGATGAGTTATTTCTGAATGTATGTATTTAATTAATATTGTATAATTAATATTATTTGATATTAATTTTATTTTATTAATGTTTAATTAATGACTAAACTGAATATTATCTTTTTAGTTAATATTTTATTCTATGAACACAAACCTGAATATCTTTTCTATTTAAAATAATGCATTTATTTATGTAACTTTGTAATGCGAAATTTAAAAATAGATTTCCATTTGTAGATAATGACAAACAAATATTTTTAAAAGAATAAAAAGAAATATGTCCGGTAGGAATTATTATCGTGTTGATGAAATAGGGTGTTACCTCAGAATTTTTAAGTGGAGGTGGCTTTATAAAAACGTTTCGTGGCTTTGCCGTAATTTCACAATACCATTCCTTCTGCTGTTGTACCTCTTATTGCTTGATAACAGTACTGGAAAAGACGTTGGAAACGATATTCTATTCAACCATTATCTACGCTACGATAATATAATTTGACTTTGAATCATTACATTTTTTAAATTTTAGATTTGGTAAGGCTACATGAAGGCTACATTAGTAAGGCTACATTAGCACAAGAAAGAGAATTTCTCATGATAATTCAAACGTAGGCTAATATTAAACGTAGATTTAGGAATTGTAAATGAATTTATTAAAAATAATTATATAGTATTTAGAGAAAAATTTGATTTATAAAATAGAAAAGAAGGAATGAAATTTAGAAAGAAAATAAATGAGAAAAAGATAAATAATAATAACTTGAAAATGGGAATTATTAAAATTTAGAAACAATTTTTCAACAAAACCAGTTTAAATTTAATAAAAAAAATATATAAAAGAAAGGATGGATTAGGCACGCGTAACTATCATTGATACTAAGCGAAGTATTCCTACAGAATATGGAAGAAGAGAATATACTAGATATTATGAAAAAATGTAGATGTTCGGAATATATTAGATACGTGAATGACACTCTATTAGTAATTAAAAAAGAAATAAATAACAATGAAGAAAAGATTCGGGAAGAAATGAACAATTTCCACCAAAACATTAAACATACGATAGAAAAAGAGGAAGACGAAACTATTAATTTTTTATATCTAACTATAAAAAGAAATAATAAATAATAATCAAGATTTTGAAATATACAGAAAATAAACCTTTACAGATATAATCGTAACTTACGATTCGACTCACACAATGGAGCATAAATTAGCGCGGCCTTTAGATACATGATAAATAGATTACATAAATTACTATTAAAGAAACTAGCATATTAAAAGAAGTTCAACACTATTTTCCAAATAGCAGAAAATAATGGGTATAAAAAAATGATCAGGAAAATGAATAAAAATAAAAATAAATTAGATTAAATTAAAACAACAATCGATAAAGACACCTTTAAATGGAGTAAATTATATTTACTGGGAAAGAAATTTACCTAAATAAACAATTCTTTAGTAAATACAATATAAAAATGAGTATAAGTGCAAATAATACACTAAAAAAGATTTTTAATAGTAACAGAAGAAAAAGATATATATTACAGTAATGGTATATTCAAAATAAAATGTGAATGCAATGCAACATACGTTGAACAAACCGGAAGAAAATTAAAATTAAGATATAACAAACACATCAGATCTTTTAAAAATCAAAAATATGATTGTAATTATTCAACGAATTTAATAAAAAAAGGGCATAACTCATTGAATATGAAATTAATTCGTAAATGAACATTTTAGAAAATTTAGAAATCGTCCAGGAGGTATCTGCGCGCGCGTCTTAAAATGGGCATATTTTACTATATGATTGCTAATTGTTGCTTTAATTCCTCCGGATTATCATCAGAAATGATTATTTACTTATGCGCCAGTTAAAAAGTATGCTTAAATTTTGATTAAACAGAATATAAAAAAATCGCAAAAATATCCATTTTATTAGATAACTTGATATCTGTTGTTTTAGAGAATAGATAGAGAAAAAAAAATGTTATTAAATTTTACATATCGGATGCATATCGAAAAATTCGTTATTATTGATGCAATAATAGTAATAACTGTCAAAAAAATGAAAGGAAAAGTCTGATGTCGACATCACATGACTTCCTGTACGCCTATTAAATTACATATACACTTTTTTTTTTAAAAATAAAAACTACATAACATTTTATTTTATTAATAATTTCTGATATCTTTTTATACTTTTTTAAATTTTTTTATATTGTTATTATTGAATTATTATTTATTGTAAGTTTTTTTTTTACAATCAGAGGTTAATAATTATTAATAAATCAACATATTTAAGTTAAAAAAGGAGATAAATTCGGATTCGTACCGATGTGCCTTCCCCTTGTAACAACCAAATATTTCATAAATTAAAATTTTACTTCGCTAT
The DNA here is from genome assembly GCF_047948215.1 of Lycorma delicatula. Taxonomy (NCBI): domain Eukaryota; kingdom Metazoa; phylum Arthropoda; class Insecta; order Hemiptera; family Fulgoridae; genus Lycorma; species Lycorma delicatula. The sequence goes on from NC_134461.1 coordinate 88,831,229, forward strand.
AACTCTGAAACCAATGAAAATAAGTGTCACTTATGATATATCGTTGAAAAGCTCTCAATAACGGCTTATTTCTGCAGTTAAAAAAAAGTAAAAAATCCATGTTTTTGGATTTCGGGCTTTGGTGGACACTTTTGGTCCAGTCGATTATAATAAAAAGAGGAGGTGCACAACTATATGTTACAACAGTTCTAAATCCAAAATTTAAACATCCTACGGATAATCAGTTTTGAATTATGCGAGAGACATACGTACGTATGTATAGAGGTCATGCCGAAACTTGTCAAAATGGATATTTCCGTTGAATTCTGAAAATCGAAATTTTTCGCGGTCACAATCCTTATTGTTTTACTTCGTACAAGGAAGTAAAAACAAGATTTTTAGGGAATTTTTCTTTATTACTTATATTATACATACAACCTTCAGATTTGGTTCAAAGGACGTTTTGATATGATAAAGCAACACGACAAATTTCAACAAAATCGATTTGACAGTTTTTGCACAATAATTTTACAATCCAGATTTAAAAAAAAAAAAAATGGGAATTTTCCAAATTGTGTAGAGCCTGAAATAAAGTTACTAGATACTTGAAAATTTAATCACATATAAAAGAGCTCTCAAGCTTTCAGATGCATCTTGAAAAATTTAAATCGGTTAATTAAATGAGCCTAGGGAATTTTTCAAACATATTTTCAATTTGTTTTGCTTTAAGTAAATTGCATATTCTCGAATTTTTATCTAAATTAATTCTAAAAAACACAGCTTAATAGTACTCGGAAAGACGCTTCTTTAAAAAGAAAAGTCTCAATTCCTTAATTGTAAACGATCAAAGTTGACCGCCATTGTGTAAATTTTGGAATAAATTATTATTGATTAATTAATAAACCAATATTTAACAACAATTCGCCTTTGCCAGTATGATATTTGAACTTTTTAGCTTACGACATCGATTTAAAAAAACTAATAATTTTATTTGTTATAATTACAAGTATGTCTGGAAAATTCCCTCGGCTCTCCTAATTAACAGATATAATTTTTTCAAAATAGATTTGAAAGTGCTCTTTTATATTTTTAAAATTTTCAAGTATCTAGAGACTTTATTTCAGGCTCCACACAGTTTGGAAAAACCGCATTTTTTTACATCTGCATTGCAAAATTATTATGGAAAATAGGTCAGACTAATGTTTTTGAAATTTAGCGTGTTGTTTTATCATATCAATAAGTTCTTTGAAGCAAAATCTCAAGGGCCTATGTATAATATAAGTACTTAAAAAAAATTCCAAAAAATCTTGTGTTTTTTAACAGTTATTGCTATTTTGCATCAATAATGTATTTTTCGATTTGCAACCGAAAAAATTTAAAAACAAAACTTTTTTCCCCTGGCGATATTTTCCCTAAAAATTAACATTTATCAAGTTGTCTATGAAAATAGGATAAAAAATTGATATCTTTGCAATTTTTTTTACATTTTGTTTAATAAAAATTTAAGCACACCTTTTTCAACTGCACATAATAAATAATCATTTCTGAAGATATCTCGGAAGCATTAAAGGAAAAATTAGCAATCATATAGAAAAAATCCAACCCAAAACAGATACCGCCTAGACTGAAATCTTTGAATTAAAAAGACATAAATGAACAGATCAACAATGATGCGGATATTCTTTTCAAGAACCTCAATTTTTATGAAAACAGGAAATATATAAATTAAATTAAAAGATAAGTATAACCATCAATAATAAATAAACAAGAAGGCCACATAAGGAAATGAAATCAAATATAGGGAGGGACGTTGACTAAAAGCTATATAAAAATTAACATAAATTTAACAGTACTAGGACAATAAGTTTTGACAATGGAGTGGCTTCAAAACGCGTCAACAAGTGATAAAAGAATGAAGCTAAGAAAGGTAAGCAGTACTAAACATAGAAACTGTTGAAGGTAACTTACGGGGAAGAATACTTCTACAGAAGTAGTAAAGTAATGAAATCTTGCTGGTTCTGCACAAATTGATTTACATGAGGATTTCTCTTTGAGCATATCGATTTTTAATACTTGCTATTTATATTCGACATCCTATTTTTGAGTTTAATGGACATCCTTTTTTATTAAATATAAATTATTGAATAAAAAATGAAAAAAATTTTTAAAGTAATTCATATAATATTCTGGAAATTTCCAGATACTCGTATCTGACCCATCGGGTTGGTCTAGTGGTGAATGCGACTTCCCAAATCAGCTGATTTGGAAGTCGAGGGTACCAGCGTTCAAGTCCTTGTAAAGTCAGTTATTTTTATACAGATTTGAATACTAGATCGTGGATTCTGGTATTCTTTGGTGGTTGGGTTTTAAATAACCCTACATCTCAGGAATGGTCGAACTGAGACTGTACAAGACTACACTTCATATACACCCATATATATCATCCTCTGAAGTATTATCTGAACGGTAATTCCCGGAGGCTAAACAGAAAAAAGATATTTATATCTGGAGTAGCTTTCTTCGTACTGGTGTCGGTAGACATTGTTTTCCTAAGTTGTGTAAAGAGGATGGCAGGATACATTTAACTCTTTGCAGCTCCAGATTTCAAGCCAGGATTTGTTATTAATTATAACCTAATAATTGAATTGTTATGGGAGAGACAAAATCGAAAGGCCGTTAGCGTTAAATCTCTCTATAACTAATCCGGCTTGACCTTGAACTTTCTAACTCCTATATGGAAAGGTTAAAATCATTTGTCCCATTCTTACACTTAAAGAAGGAATGGATAAATTAATAAACAGTTTATGATTATTTTTACTATCAGGGTAGGGGAAATAATTTTTACGTAGCTAAATTATCGTAATATTTATAGTTAAAAATTTATTTTATAAACATGTTCATTGCTGACGGATCTGTTCTTTTTTTTATAACAAAAAAAATAAATGAATTATATGCTTCGTTTAACCTCGGTTGCTACCTTTTTCCTTGTACATTTTATTTTATTTATTCTCTTACATTTTAGCGCAAAAATAAAAGAACCGTGAACACATGCACTCATTTTACGTTAGTCGAGTTTACTATTGAAGGTGTTAGTTTTACTTTTTATTTCTTTTAATACGGTTGTGAATATGTGGGGATATGCTTGACTTTCTCTAGAGTGAAGTGTTTGAAGATGAGTGTTGTGCATAGCATAGGTGTTGTAAAGAAACGAGTGACGTCATCAAGTAGGTTGGGTACATACCGCTTGGAGAAAAAATGTTGGTGAAGGGGATGAGGAAGTGTAAATGTGGAAGGGGAATTCTTTTGAGTTTATGCTTGTTGCTACGTACTTATAGATCCTTTTATAACTAATTTTATTTTATTTTTAGTCTTATTAGATAGCTAAAATCTACTTATTCTTTTATAGAACGACTGAAAGAAAAGATTTAAAAAGTTTTCTTTCTTTTTCTACTGTTCTCACGTAAACCACCATTTTCTTTATTCTTTAATTTGATTGATTTTAGTTTTTCTACTTTAAACATCGTTTTTATAACCATAGTTTTATAACGTTCTTCCGATAGTTTTCAGCTCTGATATTTCCTTATTTCTAACTTAAATTATTTCAAACCTCTTGTATTCAAATAATCTTTATCTATACACTTCATATATAATTATATTTAAAAAATTATATTTCGTCTTTTGAGTGATTGATTTCGCCGATCTCCGTGGCGGAGTGGTAGCGTCTCGGCCTTTCATCCGGAGGTCCCTGTTTCGAATCCCGATCATGTAGGCATTTTTTATAGCTACAATATTTCCACTTCATATTCCCATGTACAAGCTTATTTGGTGAAATATCCATTAACAAATTTAAAAATAATTAAAAGAATAAATGAACTGTTCTTTCTTTAAAAGTAAAATATTTAAATTTGGCCAAAATATCTCAGATGATAAACCAGTCCCGTGTTTAAATGCAGCTTAGATTTCTGGTTCTATTCGTCAAATTAATCATTTCATTACTTTATTAATTATATAGAAACCATTTTCTCTCCTAAAATAACGGAAAATATAACTTTACTTTGAATCCTTTCTTCTAATAAAGTAATATTATTTATTTTTAAGCCTTTCTTAAAATATTATTTTTAAATTATGATAACTGTGTGACCGTTGAACATAAAATAATCATGAAAACTTACTTTTTTTCAGTTGTTTGTGAGGTAGAAAATATTTGGTTAGATTTTCCTCCTTATATGAATCGGTTTTCGATTAAAATATTCTTTTTAGAATATTATAGATGTCGCAGCTATTCAATATTTTACTGTTTGTATAGCAGATCAACAGATTGAGACCGAGCTACGTTAAAAATATGTATTTTTTACATTTAAAAGTAGGTATTAAGGTATAAACCTCACAGTGCCAGTATGCGAAATTAAACGCCATCAAGGTTAACCCGTAGGCAGTAGCCTATCCTCATCGTGAATGCCTCATGGTTCGATTTTGCTAGGTTAACGCGTATTTTCTACGAACTCAACCATCTGTTGATTAAATCCAACTCGGATTGTAGACTATGTATATATTTTTAGAATTTAATTTTTAAAACTTAAAAATTCCCTGATATCTATTCTGCCGACTATTTGTTATCAGGTTCTACTCAATAACACATCTTAGTTTACTTCTGATGAATCTGTGATGGTTTTTTTATTGTTTCAAAGCATATTTACAATCGATCAAATTTTCATAAACCTTTCGTAAATTGGATCGCATCACAAATCACCCGATAAGGAGTCAATGAAACCCCTCAGAACTATACACTAGTATAGTAAAAGCTTTTATGCCAAGCACATCTTATATAAATAAATAAATAAATATATATATATATATATATTGCGATGAAACTTTAGTGAGTTGTTGTGCACAAGCCTGCAAAGGTTTCTGAATTAGTTTGGACCCGCTAGGTGGCGCTGGCGTTGAGATATTTCAAAAAATGGAATTTATGGTCCGATTTGCCTCATATTCAAAATATATGTTAGTTACACGGAAAGAAATAGTTTTGTAAAAAATGGACCCACTAGGTGTCCATTTAACCAAAAGTACACCAACGTACACCGGTATCCACTGTCTAGTATTCAAATCCGTACAAAAGCAACTAACTTTCACTAGGATTTAAACCTCAGATCTCTTGATTTCAAAAATAAGCTAATAAACAAATGATTTGCGACGACAAGTTTATCATTAGATGAGCCCGGTGGATTGTAGACATATATTTACATCAGCATAAAATTGTTGGGTAATTTAATATATACAAGTTTATTCTGTCAATAATAAATCTTTGCTTTTTGCCTATTTATTTATCTGATTAAGTGCTGTTTATGAGTTCATTACATTAAAAATAATTACGAGTTCTATATGAAAGAGCTCTGTAATGGAATAATGTACGTCGTATTATCTAACACTAGCCAAAATAACACCGTTACTTTATAATTTAAAAAAAAAAAACATTAAAAAAAAGATTGAAAACTAAGTTCTGACGAAGTTGAGTAAGAATAAATTTGGGACTTAACTAAATACAATGTAGAGTTTCTAAAAATTTACACACATCTTTTAAATTTAAGTTTTTTATAATTTATTTATAATTTTACAGATGAATTAAATGTATTGGTTCTGAATATTTAAATGGGAAGCATTATTTATTCACTGCATGGTAATATAAAATGGATTCTCATAAAATTGATTTATTATTATTTTTTTTTAAATCAATGACGTGTTAAAAAATGACAGAAGAAGAAAAATCAACAATAATCTGTTTAAAAAAAACATCGTTTCTCGCTTCAGTTTACTGCCTTCAGTACTAAATCGTTCGAAAATCAAATTCTTGCTACACCGGATAAAAAAAAAATTAGATTCCAATGTTGGGACGTATATAACTTGATTTGCTACTGGTGAAAAAATATAAACTACGATAAAGAAATATGTAAAATTATTTTGATGCAGTAAATCTTTTTTTTATTTATTTATTTTTTAAATGTAAATCAGTAATGATCGTAATAAATATAATAGTAATAAAACTATTGAAGAATTTTTAAATAAAATAACGTATTCATAATTGTAATACTTTTTTTTACCTTGTAATATTAATAAAATAAATTTTAATGACCCCTCTCTTGATACCCGCTCTTTCGTAAAAAAAAAATTAAATAAATAAACAGTTTTTTTTTTATTAGGATTACTTGAAATAGAGGAAATATTTAGAATAAGAATAATCTTTGCACAATTTTTACTTCCTTGTACGAAGTAAAGGAAGTATTGTGATCGCAAAAAATTTCGGTTTTCATATTTCATCGGAAATATCCATTTTCATCATCCCTGAATCCATTTTGACTAGTTTCGGCGTGACGTCTGTACGTACGTACGTATGTATGTATCTCACATAACTACAAAACGATTAGCCGTAGGATGTTAAAATTTTGGATTTAGGACTGTTGTAACATCTAGTTCCACAAATAGGTTTGGATTTTGGACTTTCTCTTAATTACATGATAAGTTTTCATTGAGATCTTTTCAACGATATATCATAAGTGGTACTTATTTCATTGGTTCCGGAATTATAGCCAAATAAAATTTTAATTAATGAAAAATTTGGATCTTACAAGGGGAAGACAACGTTAATTCGAATCAGACTTCATCTCCCTTTTCTTTTTTTAAACTTTTTTCTTTTATAATTGAAATATATTGATTTATTAATAATTTAACTTCTGACTATAAAAAAAGGTTTTATGATAAATAATTCTATTATAATAAACGAAAAGAAAAAATATCAGAAGTTTTTAATGAAATAAAATTTTATATACTTTATATTTTACAAAAATGTGTAATGTAATTTAATAGGCATACAAGTAAGTCATGTGGTGGCCACATCAAATTTGGTGAAAAATCCGGTTATTCGTTTTTTTTTTTCATTTTGATGATAGTTACATCCTAATAATTAAAAAAAAAACAAAAAAAAAAAATCATAGTATTAGATAGATACAATAAGACTTAAATTTATTTAAAGATTAATAAAGGGGCTTTTAATCTGTTCTAATATTTCAGGTAAGATTTTTGAATTAATAATTGTTTAAATATTTTATGTTAATAAAAACTAATATTTTAGCATTTGTGTAACAGTCCACTTTATTAAAGATTTGGAGGATCGTATCTCACTGTCAAATGATATAAGTTTAAATGAAATGTAGCAAAAAATGAGTATATGTAATTTAATAGGCGTACAAGGAAGTCATATGGTGTCCACATCAGATTTTTTCAATATCTTCTGTAAATTAAACGATTTGAAATAAAATACTCGTTTACCTAGTTTATCCGAGTTTCAATAAGTTGGCTTCATATTATGTTTGCGAATTACAAATATTTTTCTTTTTAGTTTATTTTAATATATATATTATTTAAAAATCACATATTTCCATGAAACTAATGAAAAATTATTATAAGTAATTTCTTAAAAATGACATATTAACTCTTCTAAAATTACTATTGCCTATATTTTTAATTTTTGGAGTAATGATTTTTTTTTTTGCTTAATGAATTAATCCATTAATTCACCACAGAAGTTTCTGATGATTTCATGTGAGAATATAAAAATTGAATTTTTATAGCTTTCAAAAATATTAGTCTGACTGGGATTCGGACCCGGGGGATCCCACATAAAAAACTGAGACGTTACCACTCCGCCACAGAGAACGGCTTTTACGTCAGGAGGGTTTTAATTTTTATCTTCAAAGGATTACGCTTTTTTTCAACTATGAAAATTCTGTTATAACTCGTTGCGTCTTTAGATTTTATGGTTTTCCGTAAACTTTCTCGTACTTTCACATTAAAATCATACATTATCGTGATCTTTCAAGATATGTCTTACTCGCCTAGGTATGAAACACCTTCAAAACTAATTTCTCTTTGGATTGATTAAGAAGCAATTCTTTAAATTAATTTTACTTTGTTAAACTTGTGGTACTTTGTATCGTATCATTTTCTACTTCAATCCTTTATAGTATTAATTTAATTTTCCTAAATAATTTCTTACGAATAAATGCAAATACGATTCCATATTCAGAACTGATCTTAAAAAAGTGATTTAAGGAAACCCGTAATAAAAATTAAAACTGTAGTAAAAAATAACGTAATGGTGTGAAATAGATTTACTTCAATTAAATCGTCAAAAAAAGTTTAAATCTAATTAATGAAAATTTACTTAGATATTGCGTAATAAGCGTGAAAAAAATATGGTCATTGAGTAAAAAAACTTACTTTAATGTTGTTTAGGCTCTTAAAATTTCAGCCAATCACCCATTCGCCTCGCTTTCACATTTAAAGCCACTAGAAATATTTTATTCCATTGAAATCACCATATAAATTATTCACACAAACTTTTTTATGGGAGGATAAGTAAGAAATGTTGTAGTAATTAAATGAGTCAAACTATTTGTAAATACTCGTTTATTTCGCTTAGTGAAACAAAATTCGAATTTTTCTAACTTTTCTTTATTTTATTCAAGTTATCTTACACCATTTTGTTCAGAATTAAGTTTTCTACAAGTTTTGTTTAAGGTTTTACGTGTTTATTACCCAAAGTTAACGTTTAACAAAGTTATTGTACGTCAAATTAAAAAAAAACAGGGGTTTTTTACCCAATTTTTTGGTTTTCACCCACATTTCTCAAAAACTACTGCACATACGGTTCCTGGACCTATTTTATTCGATTTTTCAGGTCAAAATCTATAAGACATCATTAATTCTGCAACTTAATTAACGTACTAAAAATTTCAATACGATCATATTTCACCGAGGTAGCTGAAATCCGAGCGAAATCTTTCACTGGCCATAACTCGCAAATGAAGCATTTTAGGACATATGCTTATGTGAAAGTTTTCCGTTATTTTTATGACTAGAATAGGTTACGGAAGTTTCGGAAGAATTCGTTGATACACTCTGCATGAGTCTTTTTGCAACAGACCACTTAGATGGACAGTTTTTGAAACCAAAACTAAAACAAATCTAAGTCTATTTGTGGAAAGCTTGAAAAAGTTAATATCTTCTTTTAATTTGAACCTTTACAAACCAATTGGTAAAAACTTTACGCATAAATAAAATCCTAACAAACTCCATTGTCAAATACAACAACCGGTTCTACAGCTTTATAAAAAATTAATAAAAGAAAAAAGAATTTTTCGTTTTTCTTCTTCTTTGGTTTATTAGTTGTTATAATATTGTGTAATTAATGAGACAATATTTATAATATTGTATAATTAATTATAAAATTATTATAATAAAGCGACACAGTAAGAGAAAACTGCAAGCATTAATTTAATAAAGAAAGTTTAGGAACCTATTTGGCTGAATTCAATATTAAAGCATAGATGAAAAGACATTATTGTTTCCATAATTTTTTTTTTATGATAAGAAATGTTATTTTAAGCCGAACAGTCAACTGATAAGGACCATTTTGAAAATAACTATATATTTCAGTCTGCTTTTTAAATTGGAAATAGTTTTGAAAGGAAATAAATTCATTTTCAGATTCGGGACTAAAAAATTAGTAAGAAATGAACACAAAAAAATGTTTCAAACTTTTGGATAAAGGCAGTTTTGCAACATATATTAATTGACCAATAAGTTGTACTTGAAAACGTTATAAAACGAATATTTTTACCTTTTTTTTCTTTTTTTCTTGAAGTTATACTTTTTTTGGCGCGTTAGGAGAAACTGATCAGAGTGTATTTTCAGCTAGTTACGGAAGTTGCGCGCGTCGATTAACACAACATGAAGATTTGCGCAGGCCCAAGTGGATTAGTTTGCACGCACATGCAAAGTGATTCAGATCTAATTCAATCAGTCGTTCAGTGCAATTAAGTGATTAGCACGTGTTGTAAACATAACAGATATTGAGTCGTAATAAATATTTATTTATATACACGAATCTCTGAAGATGGATATTTTAAACTGTGAATATTGTTGTTCATATTCGTAAAATTGTATTTGTATTGCAGCGTTGCAATATTTATATTCCAGCATTTTTTTAAATAAATTTTCCAAAAACAAAATTTTTTATAAAATACACTATTATAAAATAAAACTATTTGTATCATATTTTTCACATCACAAGCCGCTGATAACCCTCGTGTCTATTCAATCGTCATCCGAAGAATTAATGGAACTAAACTAATCGAAATATATTTGATGAACTTTGTTTTATATGACAACGAATACTTCAATACTTTTTAAACTGTATTAAAAAAAAAAACTAAATAAAATAAATATTATTAATTTAATTTAAGTATTATTTATTCAAACTTTTATTCATGATATTTAATGTCGTCTATTGATCGTTTGACTTATTGATTGTAAAATTTTTTTTTTTTATCGACGCCAAAGAAGTATAACTTCTTACGTGCGTACATGTACATACGAGCTATTTTTGTTTGTATTTGTTCGTACAAGAGTTATGTATATGCATAAAATGAATAAGTATAAAACTGTAATATATATAAAGAGTTTTAGACTATATATATATAGTCTCTCTCTCTCTCTCTCTCTATATATATATATATATATATAGTCTATATAGGCAAACGCTATTATATGTACAGATTTCAAGGACAAGTGACAGAGTATATAAAAAAACTATATAACAAAAAGCCTTGTACGTGACCACTGTTCATTTGATGGAAGGGGGTGAGGGATGTAACAAATGAGTCATTGTGAACGTTTTTTTTAAATAAAGAAATAATTCTCTCTAGAGGCAAATTATAACAAGAATTAACTAGTTAGCAATCGTTGAAGATAAATCATTTATTTTAAAATTAATATCTTTGTTTTGTTTTGTTTTGTTTGAAAAAGCATTTAGTTGATTAAATTAAATATATATATATATATATAAATATATATATATATATATATATATATATATTTAAAATAAACCAAACAATTTGAATTGTGTTACTTTTAGTTGTGTGTTTTTTTTTATATTGTATTTTTTTATTAGTGTATTTCCTTCATTATTGTCGTGAAACAAATTTTTATGATGAAGATAATTTAATAAGTAAGAACTAAAATTTCACGAATAGATATCAGGCAGAATACGACTTTAATAATTTAAGTACAATATACGATATATTTTGATTTGATTTATTTAGAAAATATTTATTACATAAATGTACGTATTAATTTATTGATTCGTAAGATTTCCTGGAAATGGTTAGTAGCTTATTATACTTGTTTCGACCATCATTATCAGCTGCCTCCCTTATTTGATGTAGTTAGAATACTTGTAACTTATTATATAACAAGAATATGTTATAATTAAAACCCAAAACTTATAAAGTTTTTATATAATGATATACTCGTAGTTAACCTATGATTTTTTTTGGAACAATGAACTTTTAAACAATCCGAATTGGTTTCAGTGCTACTTATGAATTTTAATCTATATTTACGCTTTCCATTGGGATCAAAATAAAAAATAGTAATATTATGTATCAAAGTTAATTAGAAAGGAAAAGTGGTTAATTTTTAATCTCACCTCGTAAAATAAATTGAGTTTTATTTCAATATCATTCTATCTATCTCTCTCTCTCTCTCTTCTTCTCTCTCTCTCTCTCTCTCTCTCTTAGCTAATTACTCCTAGTTAAAATAGTTGTTTGTTGTATTTTTTACTTTCTATAAAACATAAAGAAAGAAACACGATGTTGTTCTTATACTAATTTTATTTTTTGTTTTTGAAAAAACTAAGGTACTGAAAGGATGAATGTTATTTAATGAATATTACCTTAGTTTAATGGTATGATTAATTTTTATAAAACACTTAACCTGACGATCTATTATTAATTACACACAAATACGTACTACCATTTCATCCTAGCTTAATACTTGAAGATTGAAAATGTTTCTTTTTTTGTAGATTGACTAGGGGAATTCCCGGGGGGATAAGGAAAACCCCGTCCTCCTAATGATGTACTACAAATGGTGAACCATCTTACTTGCGTATTTCTCATGTAATCTGTATTGATTCTGTTATAATTACGCCAAAACTTCTCTAATAAAAAACACTTATAAAAAATATTTACTGTCAAAAAATTATCCAAAATATTAGGATTTATAAATAAATAATTAAAAAATGTTTCCTCTTATCAAAATAAAATGTTGTATTGTTTTTTTTTGCAATTTTCTGTAATACAGTATTAAAAAACCAATAAAGAATTTTAGTTCAAGTACCTATGTCATTTTCAATTAACAAACTTTTATTTTTTGTTTTATGAAGGAGTAATTGGTTAAGAGAAAGAAAGAGAGAGAGAGAGAGAGAGAATGATAATGAAATAGAACTGAATTTATTTTACGAGGTGAGAATAAAAACTGACCAGTTCACCTTTCTAATTAACTTTGATATATAACATTACAGTTGCAATATGATAAAAAATAAAGTAAAAACGTACATAAAAAAAAAAACAGTGTACGTATATGTTAATAACTTTTTTAATTAATTAAAAGAAAGTATTTGTTTAAATACATAATGAATATAGCTCTGAAAAGCCTCATGGGGGATATAACATGTACTTACATAGAAAGTATTATATTTTTATTAGTTAAAAGTCTCGGAGGAATTGTTTTTGACCAACAAAAGCAACATTCCCTCTGAAGTACACAATAACAGCCTTAATAATAATATGACGTTCACGTATTTTTCACTTTCTCGTTTGTTATAGTGTATAAAATAAGTTAGAAAAGGTATTGCATCTGTAAAAAAGACTACTCTCTCAGGAGTTTTTGTGTTTCACATCGTAATAAGGTTTCTTTATTTAAAAAAGAAGAACTTTAAAATTTTGGTTGAAAAAATTTGTCCATATTTAACAAGGAAAAAAATATTCTGGGATGAAAGTTTCTTTAGATAGATAGGTCTTGTTAGATAAACAAATATTCAAATGTTGGTCGTTAAATTCTGTTACGTAGATAATTTATCTGGAGTTGTAAACGTTGGTGTCTTTTTTATTTTGAGCTAAAGAATTGAATCAATCTAGAAATATTAAATTTAATATTACTTTCTGTTACAGGATAAATAAGTTTAAATTAAGTTAAAAAAAAAACTGGATAAGAGATTGGGTATATATAAGTTTAACCTTATATATATTTATTCATAAGAGGAGAGGCAAATATGTTTTGTCTAATAATGAAAATAAAAGTTCTACAGATTTTTCTATATTTTGGTGTCAAATTAAGGATTTAATTTTTTCTCTTAATCTAGCGTTTAATCAGAATGGTGATAGGTTTTAGGTCTTTTCGTACGGGTAGAAGTAATATATCAGGCTACTTCTAGAAACAGAGCGGTTTAATAGTATTTTCTAACGTTTTTTAACTACATATACAGAGTGTCCGATGAACAAACGGAGAAAGTTTTAGAACATGTTCTACCGGTAAAAATAATGAAAAAACTCCATATAGACATAGATCTGAAAACAGTTTATTTTCGAGTTACGGCTAGCTAAAGATTTCGCCCGGATTTCAGCTCTTCTAATTAAAAGAAGCCCTACCGTAATTTTTTGGGACCCAAACTAAGGAGGCAAGTTAGTGGTTTCTTATGTAATTTAAGCTGGGAAATAGGAGAAAACAGGTCTCAGAATTACCTGTAACGCCAGTAAGTTTTAAGATAACGTAAAACACAAAATGCGGTATCGAACAACAATTTTTTTTAGATTTGTAGCGCAATAGCTTTGTTAAATGACTTAAATGCGGAAGATTTAGTAACAAAACTTATAGAAAATTTAATTCTGAGAAAATTGATGTAAATATAACTTTTAAAAATAGGTTTTTTATTGAAGCAAAAGAGATGAAAAATAGAAAGAAAATCGTATTATTCTTTCTGTACCTAATAAGCATTCTATTTAGAAACAAAAACGCTAATTACTGAAAATAATTTAAAAAAAATAGAAAATTTATAACAATATTTAAGCTGTTTTTTAAAACAATATTTTGGCTGTGTGTATTCAATAATTTACACAGGTAAAACGAAATTATTACGTGAAAAACAAAATTTAAATATATAATATTAAGAAATATTTAAAAAGATTTTATCGTATAGGTTGCCAATAATTTTATATGTATTATATATTGTCTACCCTTCTTCCAGATCAAATTTACAAATCAAATTTCCACCTCATTAACCAAACGACTTGAAACTTTTCATTGTATACTACTTTATTCCCGGAGGTAATCAAATAATTAATTATTAGTAACATTAATTAATTGATAATTAGTTTAATTATAGTAAAATACATTTTATATGTAATAAATCTTAGAAATACGTCTCTGGAATGGTCGGCCTGAATCTGTACACATATCACCCATATCATACACACAAATCATCCTCATCAAATTACTCCCTTGGGGGGGGGGTTGGGGAGGAGGGTTTGCTTATTATTTACTAGTTGAACTGATTGCAATGAAAACACTAAAAAAAAAATAGAAAAATAAAGTTTTTTTCACTGGACATGTGATGTTACAGGATAATTTACTTGGTAAAACATAGATATGACATTATTTTTTATATAGTGTAAATGAAAATATTTCGTGAAACTAAACGTAAAAAATAAAAAAAACATTTCAAAAATACATTAAAATACACTTAAAAGTAAGGATTATTTGGTTTTTTTTGTCATACAATTAGTATCGGTATTGAAGGCTAATAATTAAAGCTTGTGCCATTATTCGTTACAAGTGTCCGTAATGTGTTAACAAATATAATAAAAAACATAATACAACAGTAAAAAATCTTAATACACTTAGAGTTTAATAAAAACAATCTCAATGTGTTTCTAATTATTTGTAACGATGAGTGTCCAATAATTTTATTTTTACTCGCATTAGATCCATATTATTTTGACTACTAAAAGTTTTATCTTCCACTTTTTAATTATTTTAATTAAAAAAAAGATTTTTTAACATTTTCTGTATTCTAGGTGAGTTGAAATAAGGATTTAATAATTTCAACTTTTAATAGGGGTAGTGGATAATTTTTTAAAAAGTATTTATTTTAAAAATAACCTAAAATCTCGGGTGTTTATTTCTTTTAATATCTTAGGACAAATTACCTAAGTATTTGATTGAATTTATGTGAATCTTTATTACTCTTTATTGATTTATTTAAATACTTTTTAATTTTTTTTATTTATACTTGAAAATAAGTAAATACATTCTTACAGAACAATTTCTCAGTAAGCATGTATTTTTTTCTTAAAATTTTTATATTTTTCTACTTTTTAGTTTCGCAAAATATTTTCGGTATTTTTTCGTTTCCCTCCCCCCGAAAGTTTACAAGTTTTTCACCTGAAAGTAACTCAAAATATCAGGAAATATTGATATTAACATTAAATAGGTTGGAGAAATAACCCAATATAATCCAAATAACCCGATATAATTATTTATATTTGTTTATTTTATAAATATAATCTAACCAAACTTAACCTACGCTCGCTAACTTTAACTAATTAACAATAAAATTTTGAGTATTTAAATAATAAATTCAGTAATTATTACAATTATTTATAATTTAAATAATTAAAATTTTACTGTTAGTTAGACGAGGTTAGCGAGCGAAGCAAGCCTAGGTTAAATTTGGTTAGACTATATTTATAATTTATATTTATAATTATACGCAATAATGTGTAAATTTTTAATATGTAAAACATGTTAGTGTGGAGAATGTTTAAAATGACTGATATAAAACAGCATGTTAGTGTGTTATCGGGTTATTTCTCCATCCTGGTTATTGTTTATATACTTCCTGCTATGTTGAGTTATTTCCCGGTGAAAAACTTGCAAACGTTTGTGGGGGGGGGGGAGAAACTAAAAAGTACTTCAATTACATCATATAAAAAATAATATCATATCATATATTTTACCCAATATATGATCCTATATCATCACATTTCCAGCGTAGAAAATTTTATTTCTCTTTTTCTTCTTCTTAATACTAGTATGTACGTTGCAGTCTGTTCAATAGTAACCAATAACCGACACCACCCCCTATGGCTAGTGAGATGAGGATGATACGTATGATATGTATGAATGATTTGGATTTATGTATGTACATATTCAGGCCGACCATTCCTGAGACGTGTTCCTCTAACTTCCGTTTATTATATATAAAATGTATTTTGTTATAAAACTAATTATAAAGTAATTAATGTCACCAATAACTAATTATCTTATTACCTCCGGGAATAAACTAGTATTCAGTGAAAAGTTTCAATGAACAGTAATCATGTTCTGTTTCAATAGTACAAGATCGAAACGGAATCCTGACTGTAACGCATTTTTTAATCCCAATAAACTTTCAACGGAAAATTAATTAAATTTATATACAATTAATGGAATTTTTTCAGACCCAGAAACGAAAAGAAACAAAAAAATTGTAACTGAAAAATAATTTACGACTGTAACGGAATTATAATGAAGCGTATAAAAAACCTTTATAAACTTCGGACTTGATACTGTTTAATTATGCAAACGATATTTCACTTAGTTTATGAAGTTTTATATAACAGAATTAATATAAAAGTATGTGATTTTCTATATATATTTCTGAGAAGTGTAATGTGTAATTTGAAACAAGTTTATGAGTTATTACTAAAAAACTTACAAATGTTTATTTATGTCTAATTTTCATAGTTTTGTTTTACTATAGTACATAAAACATCATATTAATGTAAAACTTTGTTGAATACCGTAAATTTGTTAGATAAATAATAGATAGTGTTGTAAAGGAAAAACATATTATTTCCTTTCAGTTACATCGAATAATATTTATAAGTACATTTTTAGAAATTTTATTAGTGTACTTGTTAAAATAAACATGTAGTGCGCTACGGATTTGAATACTAGGTCGTCGGTACCGAAGTTCTTTGGTGGTTGGGTTTCAATTAACCATACATCTCAGAAATGGTCGAACTAAGACTGTACAAGACTACATTTCGTTTACACTCAATCATCCTCATTCATCCTCTGAAGTAATGCTTGAACGGTAATTCCCGGAGGATAAAAATTAAAAAAAAATTGTAGTGCATATAAAAGATAAGAATTATATTGTAATTTGGGCAGCCATATTAAAATAAATGCGGAACTCTTCATTAAGTAAGCAACACATTTTCATTCTTGTTAAACTATATTAATTGCAAAAGTGTCTTTAACAGATTTTTTTATACTTAGACATTCTGTTAAGGACATCTTAAGACTATATATAAGAAAATAATTAAGAATAAAAACAACATTTATCTTTATTTTAAAGGAAGGACTAAATTTTAACTACCTAGATTTCTAAAAGTTCAATATCAATTACAGGGTCTATTTTTTGTAATAAAAAAAAATCGAAATTCCGTAAAATTAATTTCGCTTCCCTTTTATTAAAGGAGCAATTACTTTAATGTAAGGTTCCCTTTATTATGTTACGGTTAAATTAACAAGAGAAATTGTAACTATTTTAATTTCATAGCAACTTGATTAATTTTCTATCGAATCGAAAATTCCGATGTTTGTATGTACAGTTTGTTAAACAGACTACAACG
The DNA here is from genome assembly GCF_047948215.1 of Lycorma delicatula. Classification (NCBI taxonomy): domain Eukaryota; kingdom Metazoa; phylum Arthropoda; class Insecta; order Hemiptera; family Fulgoridae; genus Lycorma; species Lycorma delicatula. The sequence continues at coordinate 88,848,784 of NC_134461.1, forward strand.
TAGGTTAAAGTGATAAAGGTAGCCAACTTGACAAATTGTAATTTAATTTCATAATGTCGTCCCAATCCTTATCTCTTGCTTCATTTGAGCGACGTGCTTTCAATCTATTCTATATCTCTTAGAATTCTCTTTGACTGGCATTTGACATTTATTGCATCAGAATCAAACTAATACGACAAATAATCACGGTATGTTTGTGATGTTAAATAATTTAAATGTTGTTGACATTAGTTCATTTTTACATCAGTTATAACTCGAGTCCAGTTTATTGCTACAGATTTAGTTTAATATAACATTATACTGAACATAATACGTCAAACATTGTTTTATTAAATAAACAAATTATTTTACTTAAGATGAAAGGTTTTTAAATCAGTTATTGAAACTAATATTTTACTCTTAAATATTTCTTTTCTTTTATTTACCCCTTTCTCTTCTCTCCTGAGATTTGTCAATCTCTCATATCAAGCAACAAATTAGAGTATATATTAGCAATAATTTCCTTCCATTTTTTCTTTTAATAATTCTAAGAAATCGTCAATACTGTAAATATAGTCTCTTAAAAATACGAGAACTGTTCAGAAATAAAATGAAGTTCGTTTTGTAAAAGGCTTATTTAGTAACTTATATTTTGTTACGATCTATTATTTTCATCTTAATCTTCGGTATTGCAAGTACAATTTTCTCATTGGATTTCCCATTGTTGAAACACTTCCTAGTTCGTAGAAGAATGACGAGATCTTATTTACATTAATCTCTTCTACTATTTGATAACGGGCAGCTTTTCATTATTGATTTAAAATATTTAACTATAAAAGATTTCCCGATCAAAACAGTAGGAGAACTGAGAACTACTGTTGCTATGTGTATATAAATTCTTACGGTGTAAGTGCATCCTAAGAAAGGATTTTTTGAAATTCCGAGTTTAGAGGTTTAAAATGGAGCAACAATGAAATTTACGTTTTTTTTTTTTTTTTTTTTTTTTTTTTTTTTTTAATTTCCCGTTAATTAATGACATTATTGATTTGTTTTTTGATGTGTGTAATTTTCATGTGAATATCTAAAAAAATCTCTAAATATTTTGAAATTCAATGTTTAAAGATTTAAAATGAATTTCTGAATTTTTTTAAAACCCTTCCACTGAAACGTTATATTGAAATAAAATAAATAAATAAAATTATAAATATAATCTAACCAAACCTAACCTACGCTCGCTAATCTTGAGTAGCATACAAAACGAGAGTAGATTAAGTCTGGTTAGATTATATTTATATAATCTATACCGTTCCCGGGCCTCGGGAAAGGCATAGCCGGGCCCTGTTACTCCGCCTCAGTGATTTGAGGCAAGCGAATGAGGTGAACAAAAGATCCGCCCTCCAGGGTTGAGTATTGCTTGAATGCCAATCCGACCCAGGAGAGCAGGGTAAAAAAGAAAGATTATATTTATAAACCCACTACTACATAAATAAGGGTTGGTCTAGTGGTGAACGCGTCTTTGCAAACCAGCTGTTTTGAAGTCGAGAGTTCCAGCGTTCAAGTCCTAGTAAAGCCAGTTACTTTTATTCAAATCTGAATATTAGATCGTGGATACCGGTGTTCTTTGGTGGTTGGGTTTTTATTAACTACGCTTCTCAGAAACGGTCGAACTGAGACTGTACAAGACTACACTTCACTTATACTCATATATATCATCCTCATTCATTCTCTCAAGTAATACTTGACAGTGATTCCCGGAGGCTAAACAGGTAAAAAAAGATTATATTTATAATTTTATTTATTTTCTTATTTCAATATACCGTTTCAGTGGCGCCATCTAAGAACTAACTTACTGTGCAAGACCGAGTCCCGGCTCGTAAGATGGGGTCGCTGGGCACGACTTTATCGGACCTTGTGGCTTTACACTGGGAGTTAGTGGAAATTGAGATCCTACCGGCGGGCCTGCCTGTCATGTCGGACTTACAGCCGGTAGGCGGATAGGCTCGTTAGAGTAATGGACACTCCCCCAGGCTGTGTTACGCTTCACATGGATCCGCACCGGTGGTGGAGATGAAAAAAAAACTAACTTACTAACTACATCGGTCGATCGCCTACTACATTCATACCCAATATTCTTTTAAATTACTCTTTTTGTGTTAAGGATTGCTTCTTTAAAAATACAATTTTTATAAAAATTCAAGAAAAATTTAAGCTTGGCATAGGCGGAAAATAATGTTTAATCATAAAAATTCCCAAATTTCCAATAAAAAATTATTGATTTTAGAGGCTTCTTTACTCTGTGGGGAAAATTAATTTTTAAAGAATAAAATAGTAAGAATAGTAATTTTAATTATTGTTATTATTGAAGCGAGTAATTAAGATTCAAACTTAAAATATAGCACTTATTTATAAGGCGCAACTGGTATACTATGTACACATATAACTGCCATGTGTATATATGTAACTGTCATACATAAATATATATATAAATTGTTATCAATATGAAATAATAGTTGTAGATGATTAAGTCCTTGCGACAGATTAATACATCACACCTTCTCTGTATCCTGTTTTTTGTTTAGATTAAAAAACATAAATTTTTGTTATTAACAAAATACAAAGATACATAACTATTTAAAATAAATTATTATTTTTTTTTTTACAAAATATAACATAAAATTTAATTTATTTGTGCAAAAATGAAAATATATGGAGTAAAATAAAATGAATATCGACGAATCTCAATGAATCACAATCACATAACACATGCCCGTATGATGTTCTGGAAGACATCAAATGAAAAATTGAGAATCACAAATATTTATTAGTTGAAAAAAATCGATAAATCATTAAAAAAAATAAATATTTAAATACATTTTAATAGCTTTGACCTAAAATAAAAACAATAAAGAGTCTTTTACGGATGAAAAAATAATCTTTTAAAAAATAGATAAAATATATTTCTATAAAAAAGAAGAAATGTTTAAATTATAAAAATAAAATTACTTAAGCTACTTACTTGTACGTTGAAGTTGTAAAAAACTTTTAAAATGAAAAATTTTTTAAAAGTTTTATAGATGAAACTGTAAGTTTTGAAATATATAAACTTATGTATACAGTATATAACCTAACCTACACAAAATTAAAGAAAGAATTCTTTCTTTTATTTTTCTTCTTTTACCAAAGATATAAATGAATTTCTAAAAGATTTTTTTTTTCGGTTTTGTTGAATTGCAAAACGTGACTAGAAAGATACTTATAATCTTGTCTCCTGAATAATGCGGTTATCGTACAGTTAAATAACATGATTGACGGTGAGTGTTGGTAGGAATCTTAATCATATTGGAAGACGGATTACTGTAATATGCATTTCCTCATCCTCATTGTTGCAAGAAGAGGAAATCTAACCGTATACAGAAGTTTTTCAAAACATTGTTAAATTTAAAAAAAATAAAAAAGGTTTGATGCTGTAGTATGTTTTGTATTAAAATTAGTTTATGTTAAATTTATGTAGAGGATTCAAATAGAATCAGAATACAGTCCCCACTGGAAATATAAATATCTGTGGAGAGGTATCAGGGCACAATCAGATTAAAATTTCATGTTTTTTACGTATTATATTCTACTACCTTTATTCTTACGTAACGATTTTCTGGTTGACCCATTTTCATTATAAAAAGGTTAATTTATAATTTTTTACTAATAGTTACGATAAAAGGTACAAGTTCTGGTTACAAGATACCAATAATTGAACAAATAATCTTCATACAATTTAGAATATAATATTTAAACATTATATCCTATTGAATAGAAACACTTTTACACAGACGAAAGAGATATAATTGTTTGGTTTTAATACGTGTCTTAGCTTTTATTGTGGTAATGAATGTTTTAAAATATCAATAAAAAACCAGGAAATCAGAGTTAAGATGCATATTCTTCAGCTGTTTCTGGGTGAACGAAGATAAAGTTAAACAGAGGCTTGGAATGCTGAAATGCATCAGCATATTCGGCTTAGTAAAAAGGAAGCGGAAAATCTCTTCAATCCTTATTTCCGTTTAGTAAGCCTGGCACTTTATGCTTGTTATACATGTATAAACCTCCTACCATTTTCGGTAGCGAATTATATGTAGTATTAGGTAACCATAAATATTATCTGTGAAAATTAAGTCATATAAATTATTTACGTAATACCAGGTAATTATATTATTTATTGTTATGTGTATCGCCTAAGTGATTGACGGTAAAGTACCACTGCATTAAAATTTATGCGTAATAGATGGAGTAACCGATCGATGGATATAAAGAATTGCGTTTCTTTTATGTTGTTCTAGCCTGCTAATTTATAAGGGTAATCTTGACCTTACAGTATTATCACGTAAATGACCTACCACCCTACAAAAATTAGCGTTACTTCAACTTGCTATATATATATTTTTTTTATTTTTTTGGCCTCCAGCGGGTATTGCTTCAGAGGATGAGATGAAATGGCAATTTTGTAGCGTGTGAAAAATGCCATGTCTGATCGAGATTCAAACACGGTGCCTCCAGATAAAGGCCGACACGCTAATACTCGCGCCACGCCACCCATCGGGTTGGTCTAGTGGTAAACACATCATCGCAAATCAGCTGTTTTCGAAGTCGAGAGATCTAAGGTTCAAATCCTTGTAATGCCAGTTACTTTTATACAGATTTGAGTATTAGATCGTGGATACCGGTGTTCTTTGGTGTTTGGGTTTCAATTAACCACATATTTCATCAGTGGTCGATCTGAGACTGTACAAAACTGCAGTTCATTTTCATTCATACATGAAATCCTCTGAAGTAATACCTTACGGTGGTTCCGGAGGCTAACAGAAAAAGAGAGACTACTCGCGCCACGGAGGTTGATCTGTAGTATATTTAGTCAAAAGTATCAATCACATTCTTATATCATACAGTTGTGTTCAAATTGTATTACAGGGAAATAAAGTTGTAGTACTTCTGTACGTAAGGCTAAGTTGTTACTGAACGCTTAAATTGATGTTATTTTTATTGAGATATTTATATTTTTTATGATAATACATTTCATGTAATTGAATGCTTTATATTTTCTTTTACAAATTTTTCTATAAATATTTATTTAGTATTTTCAAAAAAAATATCGATGAATTTCAAACAGATTTAGGTTTGGAAACAATCATGACCGAGGCATGAAGTAAACAATGAAGAGGAACTGCCCAAGTTTTCAATGTGTAAACAAGTTGTAGTCTCAGTTTATTCGGACTGTGTTATAAGATCAATAGTCGAATGAAGCTTGTTAGCCACCACGATGACGGTGCAGAGAAAGGTTCAGTGAATTTTGTGGCTTTCTAAGTATAGAGTTAGTTATACTTGTTAAACGTCGTTTGTTCAGTGATAAACCATCACACGAAAATTACATTTGTACATAGGACAAACAAATAAGAGAAACGGATAGTCTACCGAATCAGTTACGTCCAGAACAACGTAAATTATTTGAGTAGCCTGAAATATCAGTGTGAAAGTGTTCTATAGAATTATCCCTTCTAAAACAATTGTTTGCTACGTTTTTTCAAATACACTTTATTTGTTATAAAATTCAGCTGATACATAAAAGTGGCCACAGGAGACAGAATTAACCGATTTGAGTTCTTTGAAGACATTCTGGATAGGTTAGATCATGATGGGAGTTTTTAAAAATGTTAATTTTCAGTAATGAAACTACGTTTACTGTTTTGGGACGAGTACATAGGCATAAAGTTCATATGTAGGAATACTGAACATTATGGAACATCAAAGAAGTTAATATAAGGTGCTCAATTGCATGAAAAAGGATTAGTGGTTTTTTTTTTTAACTATAACGGGAAACAACTTCCTAGATATGTTAGTAGTATAAGCAGTGCTCAAAATCAAGGAGAAGATTCTATTCATCAGTTAGGAAGAGCTCCAGTTTGCTGTATTCGTAAGGGATTAGATAAACGGAATATTTCCTCAGCGATGGGTCAGACAAGAAAGATACGTACGTAGTCTGGCCACCACAGTCTCCAGATTTTATTCACTTGGATTTTTATTTGTGGGATTATATAAATGTTCTCTGTTCAAATAAAACATTTGGATCCTTTAAAAGAACGGAAAATTGAAGCTGTTTCATCTTTCACACCGGATATTTTTTGTATGTGTATGACAAGAGGGTTAGTATCGTCTTCATAACTGTAGGGCAACTAAAGGAGTGCATATTGAAATCTACTCAATCTTGGAGAGTTTCTCTTATTTTTTTACGAAAGCTTTATGTTTCTCTTTTATACTTTGTTTCAAAACTAAAACCGTTTGAAGCTACATTATTATTTTACAAAAATACTGAACAGCATATAAAGTAAAAAAAAAAATACTATCGGTATTACCGAAATAAATCTGGACCTTCTGTATTCAGACTTATTAATTCGAAGATTTATGGTGTCCTATAAAATAAAATAGGATAATCTCCATGTTATTTAATTCATCTTCATTGTCGCAATATTACATAAACTTAATTTAATATTATGAGAATGTTGAGAAAAATAAAAGGAATGAACCATCTATTACTTCGACATCTTTAATACTACAGTCTGAACGAACGGGTAATCCAATCGACTGAACCATATGGAGGTCACCAAAAGAATCTTAATTTTAAATTAAATTGACAATTTGATACTTTAATGGTTTAATCTCATTCCACTTTATTTGTTATAATGGGCGTTATCTTCTGTATAACACATTTTTACGATTTATAAGTTTTTCTTTTTATATCCTGTTTTGTTCTTTTTCATCCTTTTCTTTTCTTTTAGACTTTTACGACCAAAGTATTTTTACAATAAATATATATTTCTTTGTTTTTCTTTATTATTTTTATTTAGATTTTTATGGTTTACTTTAAATTGTTGTATATAAGAAATTAGTTGTTTTGTTGGCTAAAAAGTCTTTATATGTCAAAGACTTTTTAGCCTTTTGTAAAATTATTCTCGTATATATTACTTTGAAACTTTTATCGCTACTTTAAACCTTAATTTATATATATATATATATATATATATACTGGGTATCTTAAAATAATTCATTAATATTTCAAGACTAAACCAAATTTATCTTAAATAATACTTGTGAAATATAATTTTCTCTAATTCACGTCATAATGCTTTCAAAAAATGTCAGTAATCTTTATGTTACGTATTATTTGTTAATCATTTATGTTATGTTTGTTAAACTAATAATTTTAGACAAGATAAGTTAACCGTATTAACGTTGATCTGAAAAGGTTTTTTAAATCATCGAAAATAAATTTACAGAAAGGTTTAATCCAAATTTTGGATAAAGCCATTTTGTAAAGTTTCTCATAAATATGAATCATGTAGACATAAATTTAGTAAAAAGAAAAATAATACCCATGGTTGATATCCTTTCAAACCAGAAAACAGAACTGTATTCTTATAATTGTTTTTGTTTGGGTTACGAAAAACGACCTTATACTTCTGTAGTTATTTTTAACAAATTATTTTTTAATCTTCCAACTAATTTATTAAAAATAACATTAAATAATTTTATCGAAGTAATATTATTTTGTTGATAAGTTTTAAAAAAAAACAATAATGAGCTTAAAAATTTGTATCTCCATTATACGTGTAAGTAATTATGTCTTCAAATAATTTTTAGTGACGGTTTCTGTTTTTACTTCCTTACACGAAGTATTGTGATCGCGAAAAATTTCGATTTTCAGATTTTAACGGAAATATCCATTTTGAACATCCCTGAATCCATTTTGACTAGTTTCGGCGTGACGTCTATATATCTGCGTCTACATATCGGCGTACGTATATATCTGGCCTAACTGAAAAACGATTAGCTGTAGGATGTTGAAATTTTGGATTTAGGACTGTTGTAACATCTAGTTGTGCATCTTCTATTTTGATTGCAGCCGACTGAACCAAAAGTGTCCAAAAAAGCCCAAAATCCAAAAAATTGAATTTTGGAATTTTTCTTAACTGCAGTGATAAGCCCTCACTGGGAGCTTTTCAACGATATTTCATAAGTGGTACTTATTTTCATCGGTTCCAGAGTTATAGCCAAATAAAATTGTAATTAATGGAATATTTTGATCTTACAAGGGGAAGGCACATCGGTTTGAATCACAGTTCATTTCCTTTTTTTATCTCTTTTTTTAACTTAAATATATTGATTTATTAATAATTATTAATCTCTGATTGTAAAAAAAATTTACGATAAATAATAATTCAATAATAAAAAAAAAAACAAATGAAAAATTTCAGAAGTTATTAATGAAATAAAATTTTACGTATTTTTCATTTAAAAAATTTGTATATGCAATTTAATAGGCGTACAACGAAGTTATGTGGTTTCCGCATCAGTTTTTTTTTATTGTGAAAATATGAAAATGGAATTTTGTAGCGTTGAAAAATGCCAAGCCTGACTGGGATTTGAACCCGAGATCCACGGATGAAAGGTCTAGATGTTTTTTTATTTTTATTTTAACCTTCGTGATCACCAAAGGGTGGTCCCTCTTGAAAATAATAATAAACATGCTTGAAGCTAGGTATTGCTTCAAGCATTTAAGGATGAGATGTATGACAATTTTTCAAGCGTGTGATGATGTCACAGCCTGACTGGGATTCGAACCCGGGACCAACCTGGAAGAACGGCCGAGACGCTACCACTAATTTTTTTAAATATTTTCAAATATTTAATTTACTATTATATCATCTGTTTATATATTATTCTATTTATATGGGCTTAGCCACTAAAAAGATATTTTAATGTTGAAATATGTGTACCGATGATTATCAACAAATATAAAAAAGTAATTCTACAAAGTAATGACGGAAATTAAATTTCCAATAACTTATGAAGATAAATCGTTTGAAATAAGCACTAAAATTATAATAAATCAATTTTTTTATTAAATTACCAAAGATAATAAACTTTTTTCATACTCAAGGAAACGAAATATTATTCCAAATTCAGTTTTAACCTTTTCTATGATTCAGTTAGAAATAGACCGCTCGATCGTGGTAGGTTTCTGCCTTCCCATTTATTTATTAGTTATTATTTTTAAATGAATGAGATGTTTTATTTTATTTTAAAATAATCTATTTTATTAATAAAAAGGCCTTATTTTAATAGCAAAATTACTTACTAGATGAAATGATTTAAATAAAAATGAGTGCCATTTTTTAATTTTCGATAGTAAAATGATTAGTTTTATTTATTTTTCTCCTAAATGTTTTTATACAATTTAGTAGAATATTTAGGGTATTTCTTGAAGTATGAATTTATCTTTAAAAAACAGCAAACAAACCGTTTTTGGATGTAAATTTGTAAGAAATGTTTTGCTTCCTTTAATGTCTTGAATCGTTTGCAAAATTTTGAAGAGAATTCACGTTTATTTTATATATGACTTCAATTTTTTTATATAGTCATTACCAATTATGTAACCAGTGTGTTACGTAATCAATAAGTATTCAATTTTTTTATATAATAGTATCAAGAAAATCTTAAGTTTGAAAAATTAAAGAAATTGAAAAGTTGGGGAACGGGAAGAATAAGGGATTCAAAAATAAGCGTACGGTTTATGTAGATATTTCAAAAGCTAAATTTACTTCTCGTATTAAAAATAATTATAAGGAATTTGTTAGATAAAAGGAAAAATAAAAAACAGAGGTCAAATAAAAAACATATTTCACGTCAGTATTTTAACTATTGAAAATTTTATAAATCATTTTTATGTTAAATCCATTAAAATTTTACATTTTTTCAATGTAATAAATTTACTTGTATCATTATTCATTTCATCTTGTTTTAATATTAATATTTAATAAGATATTATTTTGATCTTAAGAGCGTACAGAGTTTTGCATCATGATTATTGATTTGACTACTTTTTTTTAAAGAATTTTTAGCAGTTAGATTGTAAAATTTGCTTTACCAGTGTATATATTAAAGTAGAGGATTAAAATTTTTCATGAATTTACTGGCCATAATTTTTTTATTTTAGATATATTTTCAATACTAAATTTTATCATTATAAATTATACCGATGGAGTACTTCTAATTGAATAAAATTTTATATTTTTGTTAACATATATTATAGAAAAAAAACATTTGCAGGTCATAAATTTTGCTTTCGCTGTTATAAATTTTTTTTAAGTTACATCCTAAATGAAAAGTAATATCAAGTATAATTTACCATCAACCAACCGAGAGAAGAATTCTTGCTAACTGTACAAGAATCTCTTCCAAGGAAAATTTATTTAACATTTTTATGAGTACAATTTATGGGGTTATAATTTTAATTTTCTCCGTACTTGTTCAGAATTATCTATATAGTACAGTATAGTAGTCCCCAGCCAAAATAGTTTACATAACAATATTTTAAATTGTGTACATAATAATAAACATGAATGGGGGATTTTTAAAACACATATCTTAAAAAAGTAAATTTTTGGAAAGCGACTTAAATTTTTACAAAAAACCTCTATATATGCTCGAGTTCATACTACTGAAACCTTTAAAAAATAGCGTTTTTGAATGTTTTTCTTCAATTAGTTAAATTATCGATATTATCTTAATAAATGCGGAGATCTACTTATCTCCGTGGAAGAATGGTAGCGTCTTGGCTTTTCATCTGGAGATCCCGGGTTCGAATCCCGGACAGCCATGGCATATGTTACAAAAATTCTATTAAATTTTTCTATGTACAAGCTTCAAGCTTATAAGGTGAATTAATCATCCAAAAAAGTCGTTTTTATAAAAAAAATCCTCCTAGAAAAAATGTTCCTAGAAGAAAAATTTGGTGACGGAGGGAGTTTAACCTAAGAAATTAGTCAGCTGCAAAAAAAAAAATCACGAACCTTCATTCGGGATTACGACTGAGAATATAGACAATTAGTAGTAATTATTTATAAACATTACCATAACAATGATATCGGATTACCTTACAATTTGATTAGTATTTGACTGGTGTTGCCTCCCAATTTGATTACGTCGTTTGGTTTGTGGAGTACATCAGCATGCAGTTTCGTACTGTTAATGATAATTTTATGACGTCTTCTCGTTATCAAAAGTTAATAGTATATACAACACTATTAATCAATAATTAGAATTTTTGATCATGTTATAAAATATTTATAACAAGCAATTATTGTTATTTTTAAATGAACTTTGTTAATTGAAGTACAATAAAATATTGTGCTAATGTTAAATTATATGTTAATAATATGGTAAATTTTTGCAAGTAAATAGACACATAACATTAATATGTATTGATTATTCAATGTATGATAACTCATAACCGTTAACAAAGATAAAATCATTACTGGCTTTGTTGAGGAGTGCAACATCATTTTCCGTCTGTTTGGAGATACTCACTCTGGCAAATGTAAGAAATTTCTATACCTAATGACTGAGTTCTCAACAACAAGTAATGCAGCCTGGATCTCAACAAACATTCCGTTAATCAAAACACCAGGGAACGATTATTATCGGTAGAAATTCCTATCTACAGAAAACAAGACATCAAACAGAAAAGGTGGATATTTTTAGCAATTTTACGTGTGGGTGAATACTAAAAGACTCGGAATTTTGTCAGCGATTCTAATTTCAGATAAGCCATAATAATAAAGACATACTGAATTATATAAGACATTTCAATGTGATTTAGACTTAATAGAAACTACGTAAAAAATAGAGGAGGGATTACGGTTACTATTATTACCAACATCTGTGTACTGGTAAACAGAAAATTCCCTGCCAACAGTTATTTGGATTCTATTCAGCATAATTATCAAATGTAGATATTGGGTTGTTGAACTTTTCATTCAGCATCATAACAGAAGGAAATTATAGGCCTTGTTTGAAAATCATCCTTTCATTCAAATATTTTATTGATCGATGATTTCATAAAGTATTAATTCCCTGCGGCCCTACTCCCTGAGTTGGACCTACAATCAAGTATAACTCAACCCAGGGGAGTGTCCATAAAACTCTAACAGGCCTTCTCACCTACCGGTATTACGGCCGCATGACAGGTCGGTCCGCCAACCGACTGGGTGGTCTAGTGGTGTACGCGTCTTCCCAAATCAGCTGATTTGGAAGTCGAGAGTTCCAGCGTTCAAGTACTAGTAAAGACAGTTATTTTATACGGATTTGAATACTAGATCTTGGATACCGGTGATTTTTAGTGGTTGGGTTTCAATAAACCACACATCTCAGGAATGGTCGAACTGAGACTGTATAAGACTACACTTAATTGACACTCATACATATCATCCTCATTCATCAAGTTATATCTGAATGGTTATTCCTGGAGGTTAAACAGAAAAAAAGAAAAGATCGGCCCGCCGGTTGGATCTTATCTTCTTGCCTGTCTCAAACCGCCGGAGTGGGGTAACCAGGCCCGAATGTGTCGTTTGTGGGCCCTACCCTAGAAGCCGGGACTCAGTCTTGACGCCCATGCCTCAAACGGAGACATCCGCGAACGGGCATCCCCACCGGGACTCAGTCTTTTTCCACGCGGGGGGTTCGGGAGTCCACGTAACTCATCATTACTGCCTATCCGTGCAAGCACAGACGAACAGTAGCTCCGCAGGTGGTTGTCCCTCACCACCATGTTTCTCCCCGTAGGCATCTCAGTCTGCCTGTCAATCACGGTACCTTCTGCCACGATGTCAGCCACGAGCCTCTCAATCTACCTCCATTCACCCATACCCCGCAACATATTGCCAACCGTAGTTTCCTTAAAAAAAAATTTAATTTCAATATACTGGAAAAAAGATGACAGCCAAAATTTTAGAATAGGCTAATCAGTTTTATTTATATTCAAAGTAGATATGCAATTGGTCAAGACTCTAAATTAACAATTATGGAAGAAAAATAATAAAAATAATTATGGAAGAAAAACAAGGGGGAAACTTACGTTATATACGTTTTGTATATTGATGACTTTTGCTAATGATACGGGTATTATGGCTGTGGAAGATGAACCAACAATAGTTTTACCTTGTTTGCAAGATTCATCTTGCATCTATAGATGGTTGAAGAAATGGAGTGTAAATGGAATTAAATCCTAAGCATATTACTTTTACTCTTTGTGCATCCTCTCGTGATCCTGAATAACTTAAAGATTGCCTTAATCAGAAATTATAGGTATTTGGAAAAGCACGTGAATCGTCATCTCGCTTGTAAAAAGGAGATAAAAATCAAGAAGAATCTGCTTAATTTGGTAGTAAGATGTTAGGTGGTAATAAGATATTGGCTGATTGGGAAACGATTTTTATCTCAAGTAAATCTAAGGTAAAAGATTGACTATAAGTCAATCTTGAAACCGGTTTGGATGTATGAGATTCACAACTAAGGTACATGGAGTAATTCTAATAAAGAAATTCCATACGAAATATATAAGGAGAATATTCTAACGACATCATGGTACATCAAAATTCATTATAAAAAATAACATATAAACTATATATATATATATATATATATATATATATATATATATATATAATATTCAGCTTAATACAGAGAAGCAAGAAATTAAAGCATTTATTACAGAAATATTAATATCGAATTTTCGATTATACGAATCATTTGGCACTAAGTTTTATGAACAATAATTTTTTTTGTTCTACAACTAGCATTGTTGTAGATTGTTTTACAATCGGCTCCTTCAGTGGAACCATAAGTAAATTGTTTGTTAATAAGCAGCACATGATAGGGAGTTATTAAGGAACTTCCATAATAATAGTTATCACTAAGCAGTAGTCAACGTTCATTAGTAAAAAAAAAAATATATCTTCCATCATTTCATAATCCATAGGAACAAACAGTTAACAAATAAAAACCAATAAACAAATAAATACCAATAAACAAAAGTACAAAAAAACGAACAAAAAATCAAGCGAAAATTAAATAAAGAAGTAAACAAAAATAACCACTAGATTTGGAGATAGTAACTGCAAACTGTTATTCGGTAGCCCCTAAGTCAAGCACATGGTGACGTTTCAACCTTCGGACGTCCCCGCTGCTATCGAGCAGATTGATCACTAAGTGGTTCAAGTGATTTTTTTAAAGTTAAATACCAACAAACTTTAAAAAAATCACTGTACTATTTATCATTAACGACCCGCCGGAAGTTACTGATATTCTGAATCTCAATCACTCCGTATGAACTACAGCGCTTCTGCAGTTCTTCTCGTTACCTTGTTTTGGAAACTTGTATAATATCTACGTTACTGTTACTTGCTATCCCCACAACTCCACACCATAAGAACAATATTTTGGATAATAATGACAAAATATGTACGAGACGGGAAAGATATAAGGTTTTGGTCTTTACGAATTATTTTTGACAATTTTACCTTTTTTAATTTATAAATTTTAAGATTTCATTACACAACTAAAATAAATGTATATAAATAAAAATGTAAATGTTTGTTTGTTGAAAATCTTAAATCTGGGAAAATTCTTCACCGATTGCTTTGAAATTTGGACAACGTTGCATTCGAATACGCGCGTGTTTTATATACCTAAGGTGTCACACCTGTGACCGGTAAAACATGATGTTTTTTAAAAACAGCGCTATCTGTTGGACGTGAAAGCAACAAATGCTATATTAAATATTTTACGATTCGATTTCAGCGATTCCGATATGTGTGTCCGCTATAGACTAAAGAACTACTGGACCGATTTACGCGCCGGGAAAAAGGGAGAAATGGAAAAATCGGAAAAGGGTAATAGGGAAAGATCGGAAAAGGGAAAAATCGAACAAAATAAAAGGGAAGAAGGTAATACGGGAAGAAGGAGAAAATGAAAAAAAAGAAAAAAGGGAAAACGGTGAAAAGTAAAGGGAAAGGGGGAAAGAGAAAAGAGAAAAGGGAAATAAGAGAAAGAGAAATGGGGGATGGAAAGGGAAAGGGGGAAGGAAGGAGAAAAATGTGTGGAAGAGAAAGGGAAAACTGGGGAAAGAGAATGTAAAAATGAAAATGGAAAAAGGGAAAGGTTAAATTTTGTGAAGATCCGTAATGTTCAATTTGTTAATGTTTTATCAAACTTTCAATTGTGTTCATTTAATCTATGTATATACTCAAATCTAGCAATAGCGAAGCATTACCGTGTCTAGTTAGTAATAAATCCGAACGTGTCGAACTGTTTGACACAAATATCGTAGGAGATAATGGAAATGGTAGAATATGGGATAAATATATATAATATGAGATAAAATAATTAAATTGAAAATGCTGAAGCTTTTCCCAAAAGTTGAGATTTTTTACAAGATTCCTACTAGAAATTGTTCAGATCTATCCATAATATTTTTTTTGTTTTATTTACATTTTTTTTAAGCAGAATTGACATATTTCGAAAATAAATTAGACTGCGAATTACAACTGAATTTTTTTTTTTTTTAATTAAATCTTTTCACTCATCATAACACCCTTCTATACCCATCATCAAATTTGATCGTCTCACTACAACCTAAGATCGGCTTTAGCTTTAGAACCTCTTGTTCACCATAGTTTACTTAAAATAATTAGAAAATACAGTACATGGGTAAGGAATCTGTTAATATTTACTAATCGAAATTATTTTTATAAAAAATTAAAAAAGAAAATAAGAAAAAGTAAAATACAGTAAAACATACAAGAAGCGCTTCATGCTTTTTTCAATTAAAGAATATTTTTTGTATTTTTTTTGTTTGTTTCGAAACAAAAAAAGTACAACGTTTGACAAAAATAATTTAAATAAAATTTTAATATGACTAAAACTAAGTAATATCTAATCATGGTAAGGACACGTGGCGGTTACATATACTTCATTCATAATAGGTAAGTATTTGAACTATATAAAATGGGGGTTATTGTTTAATAGGGGCAGAGGAGAAAGGAACTGTTCAGTCATTAATTGCGCTTAAATTAATTAGCTTTGTTTGTAAGCAACAAAACATAGCATACTTTGTAGGCCTGACTACTTGCGTATAACATTGAATACGTTTTATTGTTGTGACAAGAGTGTATTGTAGACGGTAACGTTGCTGAATGAGCATCGTATCGTTCAGCTTGTTTGGCGAATGAAGGTGGCGTACTGTACCTACTGTAACTGATTTAATTAAACAATTAATATTAATGTCATAAACAAATTTTGATATTATACAATAACAACGCATATTATATAATAATAATTAAATAAGTAATTCATCCTAAATGTTTTTATACTCAACGTAAATAAACAAATAATAGAGTTGGTTATCCCCCTCAAAATAAATCTGTTTATCTTTCCCTTTGTTTCGCACATTTCCCTCCTGTATTTTATCATTACATAGCATTGAATATATTCTATAATAATGCTAACATTTTTGTTTTAAATTACAAATACTTGTACTTTTTAATACACATAAAGAGTTCTGCTAAACTGATATTGAAAAAAACAGGATTATGCCTGGATTAAAAGCTAAAAAAAATTTCCCGCGAGTTTGGTTGAGATGCGTGTACGACACTTTTTAGAAGACAAATAAATAAGCTAAAATCTAGAATTCCCAGGAAATTGGTCAAAAAATTAATTTATTATAAACGATATCATTAAATAATGTACATAAAAAAAAACTGGATATTTGAACAATTTTTTCTTTATTGTTGAACAACTACGAATGAACATCCAGTAGTCTTTTTGAATTTTAAATTTATTAAAAAACGTTTCCTGGAATAGACGTTTAGGTCCTGGAATAGACGGAATACCTGTAGAATTACTGCAGTGCTGGTGAGGAAGCGATTGACAGATTATACACACTGGTGTGTAATATTTATGGAAAAGGGGAAGTTCCCTCAGACTGCAAAAACAGTGTTATAGTCATGATACATAAGAAAGAAGGAGCAGAAAAATGTGAAGAATACAGAACGATTAGCTTAACTAGTCATGCATCAAAAATCTTAACTAGAATTCTGTACAGAAGAATTGAGAAGAGAGTGGAAGAAGTGTTAGGAGAAGACCAATTTGGTTTCAGGAAAAGTAGAAAAAAGGTCTCAGATTAATAGTAGAAGGAAGGTTAAAGAAAACCAAACCAATATACTTGACGTTTATAGACCTAGAAAAGGCATTCGATAACGTAGACTGGAATAAAATGTTCACCATTCTAAAAAAATTAGGGTTCAATTACAGAGATAGAACAACAATTGCTAACATGTACAAGAACCAAACAGCAACAGTAATAATTGAAGAACATAAGAAAGAAGCCGTAATAAGAAAGGGAGTCTGACAAGGAAGTTCCCTATTCCCGTTACTTTTTAATTTTTATGTAGAACTAGCAGTTAATGATGTTAAAGACCAAATTTAGATTCGGAGTAACAGTACAAGGTGAAAAGATAAAGATGCTACGATTTGCTGATAATATAGTAATTCTAGCTGAGAGTAAAAAGGATTTAGAAGAAACAATGAATGGCACGGATGAAGTCCTACGCAAGAACGAACGCATGAAAATAAAGAAGGACAAAACGAAAGTAATGAAATGTAGTAGAAATAACGAAGATGGACCAGTGAATGTGAAAATAGGAGGAGAAAAGATTATGGAGGTAGAAGAATTTTGTTATTTGG
Source organism: Lycorma delicatula (assembly GCF_047948215.1). Taxonomy (NCBI): domain Eukaryota; kingdom Metazoa; phylum Arthropoda; class Insecta; order Hemiptera; family Fulgoridae; genus Lycorma; species Lycorma delicatula. The sequence continues at coordinate 88,866,388 of NC_134461.1, forward strand.
GAAGTAGAATTACTAAAGGTGGACAAAGCAGGAGCGACATAAAATACCGAATAGCACAGGCGAAACGAGCCTTCAGTCAAAAATATAATTTGTTTACATCAAAAATTAATTTAAATGTCAGGAAAAGATTTTTGAAAGTATACGTTTGGAGTGTCGCTTTACATGGAAGTGAAACTTGGACGATCGGAGTATCTGAGAAGAAAAGATTAGAAGCTTTTGAAATGTGGTGCTATAGGAGAATGTTAAAAATCAAATGGGTGGATAAAGTGACAAATGAAGAGGTGTTGCGGCAAATATATGAAGAAAGAAGCATTTGGGAAAATATAGTCAAAAGAAGACACAGTCTTATAGGCCACATATTAAGGCATCGTGGAATAGTCGCTTTAATATTGGAGGGACAGGTAGAAGGAAAAAATTGTGTAGGCAGGTAACGTTTGGAATATGTAAAACAATTTGTTAGGGATGTAGGATGTACGGCGTATACCGAAATGAAAAGACTAGCACTAGATAGGGAATCTGGGAGAGCTGCATCAAATCAGTCAAATGACTGCAGACAAAAAAAAAACTTTTTTTCTGTGTAAATTTTCTATCATAAAATCCTTAAATTGTTCAATATTAAAAGGGTTCTTACTTCGACTTAAAATTATAATGGAAGTATTATGTATTTTATAAAACTTGTACAGTATTTTTCTGTCATGTTTAAGTCTGTTTATTACTTTCCTGGCATCATATTTCTATTTTTTCTGTTTAGCCTCCGGAACCACCGTAAGCTATTATTTCAAAGGATGAATGATGATGATGATATATATGAACGTAAATGAAGAGTTGTCTTGTTCAGTCTCAGGTCGACCTGAGTTGTGTAAGGTGTGTGGTTAATTGAAACCCAACCACCAAAGAACACCGGTCGGTATCCGTGATCTAGTATTCAAATCAGTATAAAAAAGTAACTAACTGCCTTTAGGCCTTCTAGGATTTGAATCTTAGAAATCTGGACTTCGAAATCAGCTGATTTGCGATGATTTGTTCACCACTTGACCAATTAGGAGGTGACATCTCTAGAGCTATGCTATGATAATCTGTCAGGAAATGGGGTATGGAATTTTTTTTCATTTCTCCTCGTTTCATAACCCAGATCGCAAAAAACAATTTAAAAAAACTGAGGGTGTATGTACTTACGTACGTACACCCTCATTTTTTTCAAAATAAATAATTTTTGAAAAGATTTTTATTAAGAATCTTTTCAAAAATTAAAATAATTAATTATTAAAATAATTTATATAACTAATTAAATTTTACACACATTTCTTTTTTTTATAAGAAATATTTGTTGTAATTTCAAATGGAGGCTCGCTTTTGAAATAATGGGAAATTAAACTTGTAAAATTATTTTTCATGTTTTGTAGTTATTTATGACGTAACGTTTATTTACTTAGTGTTTAATTCGGCTATTCATTTATAAGTATACTTTATATTAGGTACTTACATTAACTAATTACCACTACATACTCATTACAGTATAGAATACATAACAGACCAACGGTTTATCATGCAATTTTGTTATTTACGGTATTTAGTATTGTCTCTCTATCATGTTGTAATAAATAAATTATTTGTTTTACATAACCAATTGTTTATAAATACAATAATGTACTAGGTAAACTGAATTGATGTTGAACATTTGTATTTCTGATGCAGTAATTTGGAAGAGGAAAGTGAATAACATTTATTCACACGTAGAAACGTTTACATATTGTCATTCAATGGTGCTACTATCCGTGTAACAATATTTACTGTATACAACAATACCCATCCACCCTACGCTAAGCCCTTTTTACAATTTTAATAATCACCTCTATGAACATTTTAGGTATAAAACATGTTAACAAAATTGTTCGTTCCTTCTATTGTCAGTTTTTATTTAACAGAAGCAAATCAAACTAAAAAAAAAACCCTAAAAAAGCCGAAAATGAATTAATATTAATTAGTAACATTAATATTAATAGCCTGCCTCAAAATTTCGAAAAAATGTTTTCTACTTTTTGAAAATTTGGAGGGTGATCCATCCGGGGACTTTTTTGACGATTAAAATATTCAGTAAAATTGATTTTAAATAAATGAATAAAATATTTTTAATGTGGTAGCGTCTCGGCCTTTCATCTGGAGGTTCCGGGTTCGAATCCCGGTTCGGCATGGCGTATTTCATATGTTACCAATTTCCATTTGGAATAATGACCACAGCAGTTGAGCCCATAATGTCATGAAATATATATATATATATATATACATATTTGAGGGGTTTTTTTAAATCTGGAAGTTCTCCTATCTCGGGAGGGATATTAAGTTATTTTGGTACTTAGATATTAGCCCTTTGACCATAAACATAATGATCCCGTGACATTGAAAATAATTCAAAGTTACAGGATGTTTAACGTATTCTACATATTAAAAATATAAGCATTATTGCTTGTAATTGTAGGTATAAATTAACCAGACTTAACCTACTCTCGCTTCGACTAATTAAAATTAATGTTTTGATTATTTAAATAGTAAATAATTACTGGATATATTATTTAAATACTCAAACATTACTGCGTTAATTAGCCAAGGTTAGCGAGGGAAGCGCACACAGGTTAAGTTTAGTTAAATTATGTTTATAAAATAAATGGTTAAAAAATGGTAATAAAATTGTTATATCGGGTGATATTAACAATAACCCAAAAGTTTGAAATTTGTTGGTCGACGGGATAATACGTAAGTCCCGTAATACTTTATTGTTTTACAAAATACTATTTGAATGTTAACAATTTAAAATTGTAAATTTTAATTTTTTTATTTTGGGGGCTCTCATACTGAACTGGAAGTATTCGGGTAAAATTAATTTTAAGAAAATAATTCCTAAGTGATAACAATAAATTTAAAAAAAGATTTTTTTTAAATTGTTTAAAAAATAAAAAGATAATTATCCAAAAATACAAAATTCAACATCCTACGACTAATTATTTTTGAGTTGTGAGATGCATTCGTACAGACGTCATGCTGAAACTAGTAGAAATGGTTTCAGGAATGGTCAAAATGGATAATTCGTTAAAATCTGGAAACCGAAATTTTTCACGATCACAATACTTCCTTTACTTCGTACAAGGAAATAAAAAGTGGATGGCTGAATTTAAATGTCGTATATTTATTCAAGATGATGAACGCTCGAACGTCCAAAAACCGTTCGGACCAAAGAAATCATTATATCTACAATACCGATTAAATGATCGCCAACTGAAGATAGATGAGCTTACTGATATTGTAAACTCTCGATAAACCGTATTCATTATATTTTACACGTTTTTTTGGATGAAAAAATTTCCGCTCAATGGGTGGCGCGTTTATCAACAGTTGATCAAAAATGTGTTTGATTGAACACTTATCAAGAGTGTTTAAACTTATTTATACGCGATTCCGATTAATTTCTTCGATATTTTGTAATAGTATATGAAACGTGGATACACCATTACACGCTAGAGATCAAACAGCAGACCAAACACTGGATGGGATCAGGTGAAAATGCATCAAACTAAGCGAAGACAATTCCATCTGCAGTTAAAAGTCATAGCTACGGGTTTTGGAATTCTCGTGATGTGGTGCTCATAGATCACCTGGAAAAAGGGGACCATCACTAGGGAGTGTTACATTTCACTACTGGACTAATTTAAAGGTTCTATCCAGGCGTTTATCTGTGTCCTGACTTAGACGTTTATCTACATCGGGACAAAAAGAAAGCGATCTTTTACCACTATAACGCGCATCCACACACGTCGCAAAATGTTATTACAAAACTCCATCACCTACGCTTTGAAATGCTTTCCCATGAGCCAAATTCGCCGAATCTAGCTTCTGGCGATCACTTCCTCTTTTCAAACCTTAAGAAACGGCTGGCTGAATGAAGATTCAATTTCAAATGATGAGATCAAATCTGAGACAACCGCTTATTTTGCGGAGTTGGATAAATCTCATTATACTGAGGATGTTAAAATGTAGGAAAGTCGTTTGTCTAAATGTCTTAAATTGCAATTTGACTTCATCGAAAACAAAGATGCCCGGGAAAGCGATCGAGGTCGGGCGTTGCCATAAAAACACAGAATGATACCTTTGAGCTGCGATCCAGGGTATTTTTTCAACACTGGTGATTTCAGTGTTTTTTTATAAGAATGTAGTATGCGCTGTTTATTGTTAGCTAATCTTCTAAAAATCTGATAAAAATCGGACGTTCTGTATTCTAAAAGATTGTCATGATGATTTTTCCCTGCTAATGGTCGGATTCGGAATTTTACCTTGAAGGTGAACTCGTGTGCTTACGCTCCATGCTCTGCCTTTTTGTTTCCAATTCATAATGTTGAATTCATGTCTCATAACAAGTTAGAATACTATGAAAAAATTTCACTTTCATGCTGATACCGTTGGTTCGGCTCTGAGAAAATGCCAATTCTTTCTTATGATAATTTGTCATATCTTGAAACCAATCTAATGCTTTTTTGCGATGTTTTAGTTCGTTGGTGATAATGTTATGCACTGTACCCAAACTTGTAATTTTTGAGCTATAGTATCAATTGTAATCCCATAAGTCTTCTTGGATGGAAGAATCTAACCGAAGTTCAAGCGCTGAAGTTGAAACTTCAGTTAGACGTCAGAACTGTGCTCGTCAGTCACTGAAGTTCGATCGTTTTAAAAATTGTTTCTACGACTTGTAAAAATTTCTGCCGTTGATACAACTTTGTTCGTATTATTTGTTATACGAAAGTAATGTTAACCGGTTTTTCACCTTCAAAAAGCAAAAAAACTGACCAGTGAACGCTGTTCTACTAATTCGTAAATTTCAAGAGGATTTGTTATCGTAAAATTAAATTTTGAAATTATAAATAAAATAATCTTACTGAAATAGGTGATCAAAAGTCATTACAGGATTACCAACTAACTGTTCTTAAAGTATCAACTGTTCTCTTACCAGCTCTTTTACCTCTACAGATATTTGTATCTATTGAATGACCCTCGTATATATTTTATTTAAAGATATTGTAACCAATATTACAGATCAGGGTAACGGATTTCTTCCATTTAAGAAGATATAACGAAAATAATATTGAAAAGAAGAATCCTGAAGGAACTAAAAGGGATTCTTTTCTAAGATTAACGGTTCCATTTAACAATCTGTTTTTTGTAATACAGGCAATGACACCTCCATAAGCTGTTGTTCGATCAGAAGAATTACTGGACCGGAATTCATAAAGTGTAGGGGAGTATTATTGCAAACATTAAAAGTTATAACATTTGCAGAAAATTGAATTGTATGAACGTTAGACTTTCCTAGTCTTATTTTGTTGATAATGCAATATCAGGTTCTAGCGATCATTATAAAGTTTTTAGTAAATTAAACTATAGTCTGGTTTTTATAATTTAACTGTCTTTTAACAAATCTTGCCCTTAATTGAATTACTATTTTGTATGTCATATATTCATTATTATTACTATTAGGTAGACTTCATAAGAAAGCTACCTATTGTAATGGATACCATGATTCGACTTCCGGAAAATTTCGACATATCTTTGCGTTTCACATCCCCAGACCCCAAAACCACCGTCAGTTCAAAAGTATATATATATTTCATTTTTTTGAGAACATGAACTGCCGTAATTTTGTGCGCCAATCACTTTCAAATTGATATTTAAAATATAACGACTCAGAATCTCGGTCGAGTTCGTTAATGGGCAAAATGGGGGTGCTTTTTCGAAAAAAACAAAATATCGCTGTAACTATCTTATTAAGTAAAGTATCGAATTCATTTAAATTATTATTTGGATAAGGGCCTAAAACTCATCTGAGTAAAATTTTTTGATATCACAACCATTGACCCAGGGGGTGGAAAAAATGGGGTTTCGAAGACAAACAAATATCTCCCTTAATAGACACAATTATAATAGACACAATCGGTTTAAAGTGATTGTTAGTCCTCTAAACATTACCTAAAACGTCTGTCTGAAACAATTTTTGATATGACCAACCCTTACGGCAAGGATGACCAAAATGTTGCTGGAATTGTAAGAAGGTGGGGCTTGTCGTATGCTAAACATGTGAAACTTTTTTCACATCCAGCCATTGTCATATCGAGTAAATTTGAAGTTTTTCTTAGCTTTAAGGTGGAAATATTTTTTTCTTCTACTTAGCACCGGTGAAATCTACCTCCGCCTTCCGGCGTGCTGAAAGGGATTTCTATTATTATTATTTATTTTATTTTCTATGTTTTTAGAGTAATAAATTGTATTTATAAGAAATCTTTAGTTTGTTAGTCTCTGAATATCCTGGTCGAACCACGAACACATGACAATATACATAATTTTTTATCGTAACGTTTTACTGAGACCATCAGGAAAAACTTTCACATAATAAAAAAGTTAACATTGAAACCGGTACATTTGAAGAAATAAAGAACTTATTCATATAAAAAAATCGTGTGGTTGAATTGAGGACCTCTTTTTTCTGAAGTCTGCTATAAAATGTGAATAACAGGTAAGATAATAACAGATAAATAATTCAGTTTCATCAATATAAATGAAATATTTTGGTAAATTAATCCATAATGTAAAAAAAATTATGTAAGTAAAAAAAAATTATGTTATTTTATCAGTATTACTTTGTAATATTTTCAATATTCCAATATTACTTGGCTATCTTGCTCAAATTCATAAAATTCATATCTCTTCTTCGCTACACACCTGATATCAAAATATTACAATTTTCATATTATATTTTTTCCTTTCATTTTATCTACATTTTCATTTTTTATTGCAAAGATAGTACTGAATGAAGTAATATTATTATTTTATCAGTAAAGTATTATTATTTTTTTATATTTATATAAAATATAGTTATTAACTTGATAGATAAATTATATTATGGAATTTTCATACAACAAAATATCAGCTCTTCACCTTTTAACATAAATTCCGATAAACTTCACCTAAAATACTTTTTGTTATCTTTTTCTTTATTAGTATTCATATATTTATTACTAGATTGTGTATTAGTCGTATTATATCACACTGACAAATTTGAAGCTTAATAATTAATTTTAAAATAAAATTAAAATTCAAATAACTTCAAGACTGATATTTTATCTCTGTTGTCAATTTTTATTAAAAATGAAATTTTATTTTATTATTCTTACTTGTTTTTAAAAAACCGAACAACTACAGGTAAAAAATACGCAGTTGAGGCGATAAAATCAATCTCAAATTTATGTACTTGATCAATGCTAAATACATTTTAAAAATGCTCCACTAATTATAATTTTTTCTCACGTTCTTGCTCGATTTAAGCATTTTTAAAATTACGGTATTTGATTTAATGATGATTTTAAAATTAGTCGTTAAATTAATTTATTTGTTATAATATGCGTAATATGAAACTGTAATACGTAATGAAAAGTAATAAATTAAATCGAGAAAGAAAAGTTATTTGGGGAAAATATTTTTCTTAAAATAGCTGAAAAAGTGAGTAAAACATTGTAAACCGTTGCTCATAACAGTGTAATAAAAGCAGGCAAAGTATTGTGTAACTTTCCCCGACTACGCTGGTCAAGTCATAATTACCAAAATAAGATTTAAGCATCAAAATTCCAGGATTTCGAATATTTGATTTTTAGGATATTCCTTACTGTGAGGAAAATTTAGAAAAACTATATATATATATATAAAGAAGTGATCCCTAAAAACAAAATTGTTTAAAAATATTGAAAAAATAAACTACAATTAAGTAATGAAAACATTGCTGCTCATTTTGGATCCGGATTCTAATATAGATACCAAAGCCACTTTAATTTTAATAGCCCTTTAACTGATGAAGGAAAATACAAAAACAAATTTTATAATACAAATTAAAGGAGTTAAAGCCAAAAACGCAGAATATGTTTATTGGTATAGAAAAATAGTATAAAAAATATACTATTTTTTAAAGGTAGGGAATAAAATTTAAGAAATATTTTTCTAAAAATATTCCTATATATTTCCAAATTTATTAAGGTTTAACCTTAATAAATTTTCTTAAAGTAAAGTTTTTTCCAAATCTAACACCCCCTACAATAAAAATTAAAATAGGAAAAAGAAAATTTTCAAAAACCTTGCATTTAGGTGCGGCGTTTATAATTAAAAAAAGAGAGACGATAGCTCTATATACGAAGTATACACTTCCAAAAAATTCTTGAAAAAATATTTTAATCGAAGGGACATAGAGAAAAAGAAAAAAACATATATTTCAATTTTGAGAGGAGAGGATTGAATTTTGAAAAAAGAATTGATATTCTATGTATGCATTGTAATAAATTTAATAAAGTTTTTTCCAAAATGGCTCTGAAGAAAATCGAAATTGTTTTTTTTTTTGCGATATCCCTCCACCTCCCAATAAATTTTGAAAAAAAAAATAATATGATTAATGACCCATATATAAAAATATTTGTGCCAAATTTGAAGAAAATCAATTCGATCAATCCTAAGATTAAGGACAAGTATTGCAACACACATACGCAGTGTTTTTTTGGTCTAGAAGAACTTCTTGGATCCTGCAACTTAAATATTTTTAATAAACCGATACCCCATTTTTGACGTGATTTCTATATTTTCCCTTTAATTTTCTTCTAGCTACATACACCAGGAAAGTAAAAAAACCAAGGCAATTATTGTTTTGAAAAGAAAGTTACTATGTATCGCCCGAACAAGCTGAAAATATTTAATCACGTTTTAGTTTTAAAACATGAAACATAAAAAACAGCAACGTAATAACCTTCTTTTTATATTTTAATTATGATATGAAAAAGTAGTAGTGGTAACGCTATGGCCTTTCATCCGGAGTTTCCGGGCTCGAATCCCAATCAGGTATGTTGTTTATCACACATATAATTATATGTTATCATCAATCAAAATAATTGTTATTGGGCGTCATACTTGTTTTTACTATTGTAAACAATCGAACAGCTTATAAAATTTGATTATGTTTAAATATTACTTTCCTGGTATCATAGCTCTAGAAATATGGTGCTTGAAGGAAAGCATGGATCAGTCAAAAAATGCTCTAAGACATTCTCTAAGGTTTATAATATTAGAGAAAGTTAATTACTTTTATACGGATTTGAATACTAGATACTAGATACCGGTGTATTTTGGTGAATAGGATTTAATTAACCACACATCTCAGAATGGTCGACCTAAGTCTGTACAAGATTACACTTCATTTACGTATCATAAATATCATCGTCATGTCATTTTAGCCAGAGGGGATGATATTTATTATTCATTAGTTGAACAGATTGCAACATACACATTAGGAATAAAAAAAATAATGAGTTTTAAAAAAATAATGGGGTAATTTGGAGTCAGTAAGACTTTAAGGTAGTGTTACTCGTAGATGTATATTATTATATATGAAAATTTAATAGTAGAAATAATAATAAAAATACTAATAAAATTTTTGAAAAACAATATTACAAACATTTTTCAAAATTGTTAAAAACTTGCTTTATACTTTTTAGTCATACTTTAATCAAAGTATTATTATACATTGTATGAGATTAATTAAATTAATTTGGATTAATTTGGAACATCATATATTGAAATTTCTAACATATAAAATATCAAACAAATTTGAATGGTACGGAACCGAGTGAATCATGCGGATTCGAGTGAGGAGCTGTGTCCAAACATTCTGCCCGCCAAAAATCATCTCTCTCTGTGTGTGTGTGTGTGTATATATATATATGACGAAATAAATGTAAAATTCGAAACCGCAAAATTCCCGTACCAAGTTTTTGTCATTTTTTTATGCCAAACAGCTATCGGATTGGTCATCTGCGACCCCCAAAACCCAAAAATTGCATAGCCGTTTAGCAGATTTTTAAATTTTTTACACCCGTACCCTTAATTTACCTCCGAACGGAGGGATGTTTGCAAAAGTAATGGTGGAATATTGTATTGTCATCCGACCTTAGTAACTGGGCAAAATTTCATCAATAGGCAATGTCAGGAAGAATGTTAAATTATTACACCTGCACCCTTAATTTATCCTCTTACGGGAGTATGTCTACAAAAGTAATGGAATATTGTATTGTCACCCAACTTTAGTAACTGTGCAGAATTTAATCAATATGCAATGTTAGGAAGTGTGTTAAATTAAGGATGCATGATTTGAGGACGAACATGAAAAAACAAAACACTGTGAGTTAAAGAAAAGCAAGTAAAAATGAAAAACCTATTATAAAAATGATGTTTTTATAAATTTTCTAATTCTTTAAATGTATTGTCTTGAAACATTTTTTCAAATATTTTTTTAATGTGACCTTTTCAGATTTAGATGAGTTTTTAACCGTTACCATAGATAGAGTTAGAGAAGTAATACTGTATTACTTTTCTAAATTATATATATTGTTCAAAACTTTTTTTTTAATTATGTATTTTGTTCAAAACTATCCGTTCTGAACTTTTTCAATTATTGTCTCTAAATGTAGTGTAATCAATATGAAAAAAATTATCAACCTTGATCAAAAGGCCAGGAGCTATCACACCCCTTTTCTTAAAACTCGAAGGATCTATTATAAACTTTAAAATGTTTCAACCAATCTAGAGTAAAGTTTTATATAAGTTTTGTTAAATTAGCCGTTATTAGAATGGAAATATCTACCACGTCAAAGATTAGTATAATCTCCTATAGCTACACATAAAAGTTTGATGAATATTTCTAACTTTTTGTTATTTCAATTTATCGTCTTGGAGTTTATTTATTATTTCTCTTTTAATGAAGCGTTATTAAAGTCTATCTAATTTATAACTTTTATCAGAAACGTTTAGGTTAAACTTCTAAACACCAATTTTATGTTCAATTACCCCTAAATATTATAATTTGAATTGTTTTTAATTTTTTTGCGGTGTAGTATTTTAGCGTAGTATTGAGCTTTTAATAAATTTATAACTGGTTTAAAATTTGGTTTACAAATGTTTTTTCATAAATAAATAAGAATGTAAGAGAAATAACAATTAAAATTTTTATGTTGGTTAAATAATTATGCTCTATGAAACAACATTATCAACTTTTTTTTTTTAATTTACCTCTTAAATTAATTTGTAAACTGTGGTTCATTACCATTTATTAGATTATTATCTCGTATTGATCTATTTTATTGGTTATTTTTAGATTTAATTTTTTTTGGTTTACATGTATAGAAAGTATACAGCACCTTTTTTTTTCTTAAAGAAAATGTATGCCTTCCATCAAAAACAACCTGTAATTTTAATGTCGCTGTTTTTAAAAGCTTTAGAAATACATTTTCAAAAAATTTTTAAGCCATTGTGTTAATCAGAGGATAATCTACTTATAAGATATTAGTTAGTTATTAGTAAGAAAATTTCAGTAGATTACGTAGTGGTCAATTTTGGGGGTAAAATATAAATATATAGATTGAAGAAAGAGGGAAAGAAGGCTAGTCTAAAGGGGTTAAATCGAATTAATACCCACCGGGTTGGTCTAGTGGTGAACGCGTCTTCCCAAATCAGCTGATTTGGAAGTCGAGAGTTCCAGCGTTCAAGTCCTAGTAAAGCCAGCTATTTTTACACGGACTTGAATACTAGATCGTGGATACCGGTGTTCTTTGGTGGTTGGGTTTCAATTAACCACACATCTCAGGTATGGTCGAACTGAGAATGTACAAGACTACACTTCATTCACACTCATACATATCATCCTCATTCATCCTCTGAAGTATTATCTAAACGGTAGTTACCGGAGGCTAAACAGGAAAAATAAAGAAAAAGATGGAATTAATAGATTATAATCATTCAATATTTACAATAAATTTTACCTTGGTTTAGGTGGTAGAAACATTAAAGTAACAAATATTTGGGAGTTTTAGTGTTATAATATTTAAAACTAGAGTGATATTTGCGCCTTATAACTAGCATAGACAAAAAATGTGAAAGAAAGGTACTCATTGCGCGATCCACGGAAAGATGAATACATTTTGAAGTTGTTAGCTAGGTGTTGTAATATGAGCAAAATAAGATGGGGTCCTTTTGGACGTACGATTCTGGGACGGAAGAGAAGTGATAAATATATCACATGGAGGAGATTAGGTTAGCTTAATAAAGTATACCTAGGCTGCGTTATTTTATAGACAGCTTCTTGTCAGAGAATTAAACTAATAAATTTATTGTAACTGTTTTAAATGAATATGTTTTCTCCAATCTGTTTTCTATCTACTGCCAGGTCTGGGTATGTATGTATAGGCAAATGCAGTTACTGCTACCGGCTTGCCAGGCCTGACATAGTTGCAAATTTAGTGCAGAATAAGTGTAAATGTACCGGCTCGTGAACAGACTCAAGTCGACCATTCCTGAGACGTAGGTTAATTCAATTCCAACCACTAAAGAACACCAGTAGTATCCAGAGTCTAGCATTCAAATCCATATAAAAAAATTGATTTTACAAGGACTCGAACCTCAGAACTTTCGATTTCGAAAATCAGCTGATTTTGCGATGACTAGTTTAACCACTAGATTTAACTGGCGGGTTAGTATATATATATTTTTTTTTAATTTTAGGAGACCCAATATGGATGATGACCTAAGTAAGAGTCATACCATATGTATGGTTAATTATATCCAATTAAATAAAATTAAAAAACTAAAATTTCACTACTGTATTAGATTAAATTTCTATGATAATAAATAAATAATAAATTCAATTCAGTTTTCAACTTCTGATTGCGAGAAATCCTTAGTGCTGTCAGTGTTAAGAAATACAACAGGAGACTCAATTTTGTTTTCTGTTATAATATCCAGTTCCCAGTAATTTGATTCAACAGTATCCGTTACATGTTTTATACAGTTTTTCAATTCCTGCTGGTCTGGTTTATTGATAGCTTTTAAGTATAAATTTTTAACATCAGATATTTTAAAAGTATTTTCTGACGCTACGTAACTTTTGATTTGTCCCCAAATTGGGTTGAGTACACAATATTGGAGGTAATCGAAGCACGATTTTGCCGCTGAATCTTGTTAACTCATTATACACATTAAAATTACCTTTAATACGCGGAACCCTTTAAAATAATTAGTCCTTAACTTTAACCTCTGCAAAAATTACTACTTTTGAACTAAGCCACATTTTATATCATTCTTTTTCAAGTCACGGCTGAGATTCTTTCCTTTTTGCACGAATGATAAAGGGCATTAATGATAAATCATTAGTAAATTCACACTCGCGAATCACATTTTATACTGAAGAAGCACAACTTCCATTTATGTTAGCAGTTTGTTAATGACATCCGAAATCAACGCCATTGAATTACTCTGTAATTCGCTTTTGTAAACATTTAAAATGATGTTTACTTTATTTTTTATATTTCTGTTTCGCTTCCGGAACCACCGTAAAGTATTACTTCAGAGGATGAATGAGGATGATATGTATGAATGTAAATGAAGTGTAATCTTGTAGAGCGTCAGGTCGACTATTCCCGAGATGTGTGGTTAATTGAAACCCAACCACCAAAGAACACCGGTATCCAAGATCTAGTTTTCAAATCCGTATTTAATATCCAAGATCTAGTATTTAATATGATGTGTTTTCTTGCACGTCTTAAGGCCTTTTTGTCGGAGGAGGTATCAGTAATTGTGCACTATTATCAGTTGAATCAGTGTCAGCCATGATGTCAAAATAATGGTATAACTCAAGTTGTACAGATATAAATCCAGGAATACAATACACTAAAATTCCAGTAAACTTAAAAAAATTGCATTATATTAACTTTCAGTAACATTAGAGTAAATAAATTATTAACAGAAACACAAATATTGAACACGAGAAAAAAGAGTGCTATTTGAAAAGATTAAGGGTCTTAATAGAATTGAGAAGACATAAAGTTGTATAAACTTTACCTTGACTATTAATGACATTTTAACTATACAGTGACTAAGAGTATATATGAGTAATGATTATGAAGTATATAAATATGGCCGCGTTGTAAATCGGTATTGATGCAAGGTACGTGACTCAGCAGAATCATGACGAACGAACTCGCACAAAGGAACATTTGTTTATTTTTCACTCTATAAGGTAACTGAATACAGTATAAAAAGGGTTCTTTTCTCTTTCATCTTTCATTATTTTTGTTGCTTTACACTATTTTTCACAGTATTTCTTGTTACTTTACTGCGTTAGGTGTAAAACCATCCGACCTATAAGGGTTACTTTTATTGTGAGTAATGATGTTACCAAGCAGTTAAACTGATTGAAAGTTGTTTTTTTAACATTGAATATTACTTAAATTTCAGTCGGTGTGTCATGCTAATGTACAATCGTGTATTCGGCTCAGTGATAAAGGTAAGAGGAGAGAGATCATTTTTCCTAGTAAACCTAAAATGGAATACTTCTTAGTTTTGAGAATACCTAACCCATTTTTCAGTGTGATATGTGTTTCATATAGGGTCACCTCCAATCGTAAAACTATGGTACTTAACATTTATATAAAATTACAATAATTTCTCTTAACAATAAATTATGCTTTTAATAATATTTTATGTAAATTATTTTTCGTGCATATTTCATTGTTTTTTTTTTCATTTTTATTTCAATTTGTATTCATTTTCTATAAGCGATTCAAATTTTTTTCCTATTAATTCAGTTTAATTTTTATTTTATGACATTACGTTATTAAATAAATGTAATCTAATAATTTTTACATAAGTAGATTTATCTGTTAATTTTGATCATAGAACTTAACACCTTAATGCGCACAGTACTTAAACAAGCGAATTTAAATATTTTTTTTTTTTAATTTTAATATTGTATACATTTTGTTATTAAAATGTATAAACGCTGTGAACAATACAATTTAAAATATTTTTTTCAGTTAAAATATTCATACGATTGTTTCTGGATATCATTTTTTTTCTTTCTTTTTTTAAAATATTTTTATTTATAGTTGGCTCAACTATAAATAAGTAATTAGCGACTTACTAGTGAAATCTGTAGTCCTGAAAAAAACTCAGGCCGACCATTCCTAAGGCGTGTGGTTCATTGAAACCCAGCCACTAAAGGACACCGGTATCCACGATCTAGTATTCAAATCCGAATAAAAGCAATTCCTTTATTAAGATTTGAACCTGAGAACTCTCAACTTCGAAATCAGCTGATTTATGATGAATGATTTTTAGCGTGTGAAAATGCCATGTCTGACCGGGATTCAAACTCGGGACTTCCAGATGAAAGTCCAAGACGCCTTTATATCCAACCCGGTGGGTGAATTAAATAAGCTGCTTTATATTCTGAAATAATCTAAGTATTTTGCGTAATTTAAAAAGAAAGAAAGTAAATTTTCAAAGTTTGTTGGAAGTAACACTAGAATATAAAATAAATTTCCTTATCTTTATCGTAACGTACGAGTAAATGAATATTAAGTAACATCGATCGAGAATATTTTTCTCATTTACTCTTCCTTAATACTTGAGGTTAGTTTAAAAGTGAAGATATATTAGGAAAATAAGTAGTAAAATTATACGTTAAAACTACACACAGATAAGAAGCTGAAGAAGACTGATATAATAAAAAAAAAAAAGGAATAGAAAATGAATGTAAAGAAGAATATAGTAAAACAGTAAAGAATAGGAAAGTTGCGTTAAATTCTCAAACCTCAAATTAATTATAAAAAGAGACATTTAAGGCCTCCCAGCATTCTAAATAACTAACTAATGGAAAAGTAAATTGGTGAGAGCGATCTTTCTTTCCCATTTTTCATTTCGTTTTCTTTTGAGTAGAATTTGATTTTTTTTTTAAGTTGAATAAACTTAATTAATTCACAAATATTTAATAGTTAAGAAGAGAGCCTACAAATTGGCTTCGTAAAAAGAAATCTGCAAACAAAAACTCATTTTAAGTTAATTATTATTAATTGGTATTAGAAGTAACTTTCAGTTATGAAATCTTGTTATTTACCTCAGCGACTTTTATAGATATATTTTTTTTTTAATACAAGAAGGGAAACTTAGGACCACACACATATCAATTTTTTTTAGCTTTTTATCTCTTCTTCCATGAGTTTCTCATTTTTTCGGCACGGCTTCCTTTTTGATCATCAGTCCATTTTCTTCCTGTCCTTTTTTTGCCACAAGAATTTTTATAATGTAAATTATTCTCTTTTCTCTATAAGAATAATGTTGTCTCTATAAGAAGAGTCTTTTTCATTCAACCCTATCCTTTAGAAATTCTTTACCCCCTGTTTTAGATAATTTTATTTACTTTTCATTTTCTACAACTTTTCAAAGATTTGTTCATTTATTCTGTTTTATTGTGATTATATGCCCCAATTAATTTAAACTTCTTTTCCTTATTGTCCGTTTTAGGTCATCTTCGTTTTGATAGATCTTCTTGTTAAATTTCAGTCTTTATCCTTCCTTTGCCATCTTTGGATCATAGGTGTTCCTTTTTAAACTACTTTCGATATTAAGAAGTTTTTCGAAGTCGGTTAATGCTTCGGTGCCGTTTAAAATTGTTGGTCTTATAACAGTTGTATAATGTCTTAATTTCGGGAACTTGGACAGGCTCTTCTCATTGTATAGATAGATGTTTTTGATGATAAATCTAAGCTTCTCTAGTTTTATTATTCTATTTTCCATTTACGTATTACCTATTCCTGTTTCGTTTATAATCTCTTGTAGGTATTAAGAAGTGGTTGGTGACATTTATCTTTCAATATTTTTTCCCAATTGTCTTTTGTGCGAATGATTTGATTTTAGTCATGATTTCGGTCTTTGTAAAGGGTACGTGTAAGCCTGCTTTTTGGGCTATTCCTGTTAACTCTCTTCCATCTGTGTTATTGTCTTCTTTAGATTCAGCTAAAACAGCCAAATCGTTAGCAAAGGCTGAGAATTTTATTTGGCGTTTCGATCTTTTAATCCGAAACGTCAAAATATCTTTCTATATTTATTTATTAATAAAAAAAAGTAAATATACAAAAAAACAACATTTTATAATTTGTAAAATAGGTTAAGATTAACTCAATTCTATGACAAAATAATATACCTTAACATATAAAGTTCATTTAAATAATACCTGGGATAACAATATTATTCAAGATAAAATTTATTTTTCTTAATAAAAAGATTTTAAATTGTCCTGTACTTCTGTGGGAAAAGTTAATAAACATTTCCATCCTAATATAATCTATTATAGAAAAATATAATATATAAGAAAGTTTTAAACAGGATGAAGTCAAAAGGTAATGAAATTTATGAATAGCCTATATTTAAGTTTACTTAAGTTATTTATCCTATCATTTTGATAATACTTTATTGAGGTAAAGTTGTCTCAGGGTATTTAAAGAAATATAGTTTAAAAAAATTTCAAATTAATATATCAATAAAATGTTAATTTAACTCCTTTTTTACGGGTTATTGTCCTTTAATCATCTAATAAAGATTAAAAAAGCTCTCCTTTTAACATCTGATTTAGAGAAATGTAATTTTTTTTAAATTCAAGTAAATCTATTGGAACAATTAAAATTAAAATAATTATTAGAAAAAAACAAATTGAACTGACATCAAAATGCGCTAAAAATTAAGAAATAATTTTGTCCAAATATTTAATTAATTTCTTAGACACTTTTTTGAATCGGCGCCAAATTACATGATCATACTTATGTGGTACTTGACTGGACCTACAGATGGCATATATAAGAAGACATAATAATCGCCAACGGAAAAGCAATTAAAGTACATAAATATGAATTCACTGATGGAATATCGGTATTGGTTTTACAGTTTTAGTTTATAGTTTAGTTTTCGTATATAGTTTTATAGAACTAATTTATATTATATCTACAAATTAATGTTGTAGAAGCAGATCGCGATTCAAAGAAATGTCTAAAGAATTAATCATTTGGATGAAATTATTTCTTATTTTTTAGCATATTTTGATGTCGGTTCCTTTTTTAAATAATTATTTCATAATTTTCTGTGTTTAATAACGATTACTTATGTGGTGGATTTAATATGCTTTCTGGTGACATAATGCAACTGTCTCCAGTCAAAGACCATTAGTGTTTTGTTCAACCTCCTTCGTATGAAAAAAAAAAAAATTGTTGCATCAGTTTTCATTTTGTGAAACGTGAGGCAAAAAAATGACATGGAGTTCATTGATTTATTAAATAACTTGCCTTATGGCGAAGTAACAACTGGCCTATTGGAAATGGTTATTATTTACTAACGCTAGTTTATATTATTAACGCTATTGATGAATCACTAGAAGCTGCAATATAAGGGAACTCCCCCCCGGGAATGGTGAATGGGGGTTACTCTGATAGACGTCAATAACTGTGGTGGCCTGTTCCATAATGTACAATTAATAGAGGGTTCAAGAGTTACTTTACGGCGTAATATACCGATTTCTAATGGTTTAGTTAATGGTGCTATGGACATTGTAAAAAGAATTAACTGGAAAGGGGTGAGTTACCAAAAACTGCGTTAATAAAATTCGATAACGAAACAATTGCTTCAAAAATGAAAGACGAAGGTCTTGTATTGTAGATGATGTATCTATTATTAGTAAGTACACTGTTACTAGTACAATGTAGTAGTAACAATGTATTACAATGTACTAGTTCAATTGTTAAGTACAATGTTATTAGTAGCTTTATGTTGCTCAAGTCGAGTCAGAAACTTAGATGATTTAGCAGAGTTGTCTGACCTTGCAAGAGACCGTAAAAGACCATGTGATATAATGCACGTATATAGAATTATAAGATTACCGTGGTAATCTCATCAACTTCGTGATGTATATTATATATAATGTATATTGGATCTGAAAGGTTTAAGACGAGACATTTCAATTTTATTAAATTGATGATTTTATTAACGGTGCAGAAATTCACATCTGCATCTTGTGCAGAAAGTCACATTACTTGCTCTACAGAATACCATATAACATCATCTAAGGTGACTAATACGTATAGAAAATCAGGATTCCCACTGTCCCTATCTACCCGTCGGACAGCGAAAAATCTCTTTTTGGTCAATTTTCAGACCGTTTTTTTGTGTTTAAAGAACGTTTTCAACAGTTTGGTACCACCGCAAAAAGCAGCTGCGTCGATCGCAACAAGATTTATCTGAATCGGATTAATAGGAAAAACGTTGTGCCTGAGCAAACATAAAACGAATATATAACCTCCTTTTTGAAATCGGTTAAAAAAATGAAGAACATAATTATTTTAACTCTGATATTTCTCTCGTATAGTAAATAATGGTTGTTTATATATTTAGAAAGAAGAGCTGTTCATGATTGTTGAGTATTCCTAAATGCACCTTCCAAATGCATTCCTAAATGCAGTATTTAGAACTATTTGTCGCTGGATCAAAATATGTCTTTCAATAAATACTTTGTCAGTGTGATCAGTTGTATTCTTATTATATGTAATTTATAACAGATTTAGATACATTTCATTTATTTTAATATTGTATTATTAGTCATTTATTTTTCAGGTTAATTATGATGTACATGTACATTATTTATATTTTAAGAAGTATTATATTAAAGTATTTTATTTAGATAGATTCACAATTAAGTTACATCTTTATCAAAATTATCACATTTATATTACATCTTTATCTGAATTTACTTTAAATACATCTTTTATTGAACTGATTTAACTGTAACTACATCTTTAACTGAATTGAATTGAATTAATTAGCAATAGTATTATAAATACAAAACATATATTATAAAAAAACAGCTATTGAATTCAACTAAATTAACATATTTATATGTCTTACATAAGTAAGAAGAAAAGAGTTACATAGTTTGCTTATCATTAATAAGGAAGACAGGAAACTGAGAATGATTACCAGTCCTATATTTTACATCAGCTTTAATTTAGGAGTGAATGAAGTTTTCAAATAACTGCATAAGGGATATCCAGGCTCGTATGTAGCAGATTTCTAGAGTGATAAGGTTGGTATGTTTGAGAATGATTACCTAATTTTTTTATTACTTGGATAATCCGTGTAAGATCTTATGAACTGTTCATTTTTTCTAGTAGTTTTTTTTTAAAGTTTAGTTGATATTTTGCTTTGAAATGGATATTCTTCGCGGGTAGAATGTCATTTATCTTTCAACATTAATTTCATTCATACTTATTATCTATATTATATAATAATAATAATTTGTAATATCACAGTATATTAAAACATAAATTATTATTATCTGTATCGATATTTTTTTCTATTTTTCCGTACTATAGATATTCTTTCATTAACCTTGTTATTAATTTATTTATCAAATGTAAAGACGATATCAAATGTAATATCGTCGTTATAAATTTTTATTTGAAAATCAAAGTTTAACTTTTTATCACTTTTTGTACAAACGATGGTCCATACTGCATGTTTTTTAAATTAACTAAAGTTTTCTACAAACAATGAATGTGAAAGAGATAAGAGGAATAATATCTAGGTTATTAGTTTAGGTTCAAAAGGAAGGAAGAAAAGAAAATGTTAAACGTACAAGATCAGATGATGAATTGCAAAATCCGTTATTATTATTACTTTTTTTTTAAAAAAGAATGAAAAACAGGATGAGAATATTGAAGATAAGAATAAAAATATTGATAAATTACGTGAGTCAAAAGAATTATGATACTAATTCAGAGATGAATGAAGAGGAATCTAATCCATCCTAATAATAATGAAGCCTTTAAATAATCTGAAAATATCTTGTTCTACAAAAATATAGAAATATGGAGTAATTAAAAACTAAAAAAATTCAATATTGGTGGCAAAATAGCCAATAACCAAAGTCATCTCATCTCCGAAATATTGATTGAAGGTGTAACGTATTTGTTATTAATGGTGGGTTTATGGGAATTTTTTTCAGAACTTTTGAAGTTTTTTTTGTCAAATGGTAATGCTGTTATTATTTTTGCTTTAATATAATTTTATATATATATAAATATATGTAAATAAAATCTATTATATATATATATATATATATATATATAATAGATTTTATTTACATATATATATATATCCTAGCATCCCTGTCAGCTTCTCCCACGCTATATAGTTAATTTTATGTTATTTAGTCAAGTAACCTGAGCCAGGTACTGTGGTAGTGGCTGTGTTGATTGAGCCGTCCTGCCGTACACCGTCGCACCCCCAAGGTAAATTAGGTAGATTTCGTAAGAAAGCTACCAATTGTAATGGGTGCCATGATTGGAATTCCGGAAAATTTCGACATATCTTCGCGTTTCACATTTTCCAGACCCCAAAACCACCGTCAGTTTAAAAGTTTATATATGTTTATATATAACCCAATAAGCCCACTAAGACGAGGATGATAGTAAATTAGATCTTGTACAGAATTGTAGAGAATTATAGACGGATATTCCTGACTGAGATGTATGGTTAATTGAACCCCTAACCACTAAATTTCAAAGGTATATACTGTCTGGTATTAAATATGTATAAAAGTAACTTATCTGTAACTAGGAATTGAATCTTAGAACCTTCGATTTAAAAAATTGGATACCACATGACTTCCTTGTACGCCTATTAAATTACATAATGAAGTGGATATATGTGGTGTCCACCACAATGCAATTGTGGTGGACACCACATGTATCACATCTTTTTGTGGTGTACGTATCAGCATTTTATATTAGTTTATATATTAATTTTTTTTAACGTCGCTCAATTAGATATGTGTAGTAAGTGAGAACGTGTCCGAACCGTAAACGTACACACGTCCGTTCGAAACCGACTATATATATATATATATTAATTTTAACCTTTTTTTAGTTTAAATATATAGATTTATTAATAATTATTAAACTGTAAAAATTTTTGAATTAAAATGAAAAGTACATAAAATTCTATTTCACTAATAACTTCTGATTTTTTCTTTTTTTATTGATATTATTTAATTATTTATTGTAAAACTTATTTTTATAATCAGAGGTTAATCATTATTATTTAAATTAAAAAAAGGTTAAAAATTATATATATGTATATGAAGTCGGATTCGAACCGATGTGCCTTCCTTTTGTAAGATCCAAATATTTCACTAATTAAAGTTTTATTTGGTTACAATTCTGGAACCAAAAAAAAAAAGTTCCACTTACGATAAATCGTTGCAAAGCTCTCAATGAAGACTTAATATTGCAGTTTAAAAAATTCCATAATTTAAATTTTTTGGATTTTGGGCTTTTTGGATACTTTTGGTTTAGTCAATTGCAATCAAAAGGGGAATTGCTCAACAAAATTTTACAACAGTCCTAAATCCAAAATTTCAATATTGTACGACTAATCGTTTTTCAGTTATGCGAGATATACGTACGTTCGTACGTGCAGACGTCACGCCGAAACTAGTCAAAATGGATTCGGGGATGGTCAAAATGGATATTTCCGTTGAAATCTGAAAACCGAAATTTTTCGCCATCACAGTACTTTCTTTACTTCGTACAAGGACGCAAAAATCAGTTTTAATAGCTGATTTGTGACGACGATTTTACCGCTGTACCAACCCGGTGGGTATTTAAATTTAACGAAAAATCATAATTATTGAAATTACTTACAATTTTGTTATGCAATGAAATATCAATATTGATCTTACTTTATTTTTATTAATACATATATTTTGTGACATTAAATATTTTTACTTGGATATATAAAATCAAATTAAAATAGTAATACAGAATAATAGTTTTGTGGAGTAACTATCCCTTGACATGAAAGCTCTTCCATGGTTATAGAGATATCTCACTTTTAATGAATATATTTTTTTATCAGACCTAATCTTCTGATAATCGAATGGGGTTTCATCATATTAATTAATTGAATGGGGTGCACGTCATTCTAAATTTTCCCTTCTTGTTTTAAAAAAAATATTTTAGTTCCCTATTTTGTGAAAAATTATGGTTTAAATTTAGAAATAGTTTTTATTGAATGAAGAAGGTTCTGGAAGGGCAAGATTTCTCACCTTTCTGGTATGGTAGAATAAATAAATTTCATGAACTGTAACTGTAATTTTATGAAACAAAGATAACAAAAAACGTTTTTTGAAAATAATACTTCAAATATTTTCGTATTTTTAAATTTTTTAAATTTACACTAAGAAAGAAAATAGGGAGTTTAAGGAGCAAGATGATCTAATCTTTTTAGAAATCATTCAGTTTATTTAGAAAGTTGTAGTAGTAAAACTCTTCTTGAGAATGAACGGTTCAAAAATTTTATTATTTAAACGTTTGTCTGTTGAAAAGGAGCTTTATTGGTGAACTCTGTTTACTGTAGAGGAATGAGAGAACAAATCCTCTTTGACACCATTTAGTTTTACTTGTTCCTGAAAGTAGAACGTATCTTGAAATACAGTTTAAAAAATTGTAACTTTTCAATTTCATTTATTTGATTTTTTTCATATTGATTGAAAGTAAAGAGGTTTATTGGAGGGAACAGGTTGTCTGAACAACTTTAACAAGTTTTTTACTTGCCAACTAAAGAAGAACAATTCTGAGTAATTTTAATAAAATAAAATAAAAAATCGACGAAAAAAATAATCGATATATCGATTGTCTATAAATATAGACAGAGATAGGCAATATATTAATGTTTTATTTAAGAAAATTAATCAAGGCGTTACTATTCAAAAAAGCTGACAACAGATTTGTAATACTTTAAATGGCATTGATTATTTATTCATATGTTATTAAAAAATAATTATACATGAAAAAAGTTACCTAAGATTTCTTTTTTGGGGTTGGGGATAATTTATTACGAAGTTATGTTGTAAAATTATCTCATTATATGTTTAAATTAAAAAAAATCTAATTTAAATAATTTATGTACCCGATTTGATTAAGGGTATGAAGATATTTAACTATATTTAAAGACACTATTTAATAATAATTGGATGATTCTATTTCAATCGATAGTCTGTTATCCGAGTAATTTATAGCTTCAATATAGAAGCTGATTGTAAATAAAGGAATTAGGCAAAAGAAAAAAAAAAAAATGTATTTCATATCTGTTCTTCCACCTCCAAAATCACCTTGCAAGAATATTTGTTACGTTTTTACTGTGTTTAATAAAAGAAACTAAATATTAAAATTCTTGTGAAAAATTTACAACTAATAAAACGTTATCTTAGAATTTTTGTTTTTGGGGAGGAGTAAATTATGATGAAATTAATTTCTCAAACATGGTACCGCTGATATGTCAAATCAATAAATTAACATTTAATATAATTCACCTTACCAGCACGTTGATGTGTTCTCTAGATCTTTCGGCTTACTTGAAGCTATCATCAGAAGTTAAAATTAATGTATTTAAAGTCAAAAGGTTAAAAAAAATCATAGTTTTATTTAAAAAACAGTCATGACTGTCCGGTCCTTAATAGTAGGACCGAAAGATCTAGAGAACATATCATAGTTAAAATTAAAAAACAGTCATGACTCTCTGGTCCTTTGTAGTAGGACCGAAAGATCTAGAGAACAAATCAACGTGCTGGTAAGATGGATTATATTACTGTTAATTTATTTATTTATTTAATATATCAGCAGTACCATGTTTAAGAAATTAATTTCATCATAACTCAC
This sequence comes from Lycorma delicatula, assembly GCF_047948215.1. Classification (NCBI taxonomy): domain Eukaryota; kingdom Metazoa; phylum Arthropoda; class Insecta; order Hemiptera; family Fulgoridae; genus Lycorma; species Lycorma delicatula. Next base: position 88,891,047 of record NC_134461.1, read on the forward strand.
CCCTTCCCCCAAAAAAGTAATCTAAGACAACTTTTTATTGGTTGTAAATTTTTCACTGGATTTAGTATTTAATTTCTTCCATTTAACACAGTAAAAACGTAAAAAAAGTTCAAAAAAATTCTTGGAAGATGATACTGAAGGAATATATTCCTTCAGTATACTAATAGGTTCGGACAGTCATGATTGTTTTTAAATTTTAACTATAATTTTTTTTAACCTTTTGACTTTAAATACATTAATTTTAACTTCTGATAATAGCTTCCAAGTAAGATGAAAGATCTAGAGAACACATCAATGTGCTGGTAAGGTGGATTATATTAATTGTTAATTTATTTATGATGAAATTTTATAGCAATATTATTATTGAAATTTTACTACTTAACCTTTTTATAATATTAAAATTTTAAATAATTCAAAAACGTTTTGAAAAAATTAAAAAAAATCAATTTTTTAAACTTTTATCGTCTCACCCACCCACACTTTTGCTTACAAAGTATTTTTTTAGGTTGCTTGCACTACTGCTATGCCTAGGAAGACATTAAAAAACAAAATCGGTTAAAAATATACAATAAATAAAAAGATAGCTTCTTTAGATTTTTTCCAAGTGGAAATTTTGGGACAATATCTTTAAAAAAAAATGGTAAGATAATATGTATGCACTGAGGTTGAAAGTATGTACTGAGATTAAATTATAAAATGGAATTTGTTTGAAAAATTTTATTTTGATCTACTTCATCTCCCTGTAGATATAAACCCCAAAACTTTACTAAAAAATTGCCTCACATACACAAGTCTTTTTACAAAATTTCATAAATATCGGTTAATCCAGTTAAAAGTTATTAAGCTTTAAACACGCCAGCACACGTAAATAAACGTACGAACATTACCGCTCACTCTCTTTTTGTGAGTCCTTGGGTCGAGAAAATTTCATACCTCATTTTTTGACAGATACCATACTTTGTTTTTGGCAGCTTAGCTCTACAACTATGATGCCAGGAAACTAAAAATGGTTTATCATTTACGAAAACTACTCGTATTTCAATAAATGAACAGTTTAGTATTATAAATTTAAGGTATTGAGTAACCCACCGGGTTGGTCTAGTGGTTAACGCGTCTTCCCAAATCAGCTGATTTGGAAGTAGAGAGATACAGCGTTCAAGTCCTAGTAAAGCCAGTTATTTTTACACGGATTTGAATACTAGATCATGGATACCGGTGTTCTTTGGTGGTTGGGTTTCAATTAATCACACATCTCAGGAATGGTCGAACTGAGAATGTACAAGACTTCATTTACACTCATACATATCATCCTCATTCATCCTCTGAAGAATTATCTAAACGGTAGTTAATTAATATTAAATACTTTTCCTGCTTCCGATTATTACATGCAGTTTGTTATATGTATTTTAATGGTTTTGTTAGGAGCGGTGAGGGGATAAGGTTTAATGTATCTCATACCAGTATACGATATAACACTACCATAATATATACATGTGTGTATGCACAGATAATGCACGTAGCTGTACTATACTAGGGAGATGTTACTTTTACTCATGTTCTAACTGTACTGTACCGTACTCCACATCTTTCCTTTCCACAAGTTGTGTTATAAAATTTGTATCTGGTGATAATCATACCACCACCACCGGTGCTACATCTGCTAACGCTGTTTCATTTTGCTCAGTTTTAACTTTATTGGGTCCAGTTGAAACCAATATTGTTGTCTACACTCAAATCTAAAATAAATGTATTACGTAAAATTGTTATTTATTTTAGGACAATATCGTCTACAATTTAAAAAAAAAAAATTATTTTCATTATCTAAAAAGCAATATTATTTTTAATTTTATTTTATATACTTACTAAAATAGAAATTGCCATTTATTATTAAATTAATAAGCTACATTTCTATTAAAACGAAATTAAAAAAAAAATGGGTTGTTAAAAGTGATAATAAAACTGACTGCAAAAATTACCACGTTGGTTGGCTTTATTATATATAAGAGGACACATCTATTTATAAAATTAAATTTAGCTATTTATTATGAAATTAGAGAAAAAAGAAAATATTAGTTCTAATTATGTTATTCTATTAAGTAGAAATGGGTTCAAGAATACTACATAATAATTTTAATTTTTAAAAAGATCTTAAATATTTACAATAATATTTTTTTTTTTAATTTTTCATGTATCTGATGTAAAAGGTCGCGTTTCACAATGTCTTTGTGCGGATGGTGGCTTCTATTTTATAAGTCGACAGTCCTGACCTATGTACTACGCTGCCTAGCGGTGATCTCGGAAAAATAAGATTCCTGCGGGTAGTTGCTCAACTGCGAAATGGCTCCGTCTTGCACGGTGAGTGCGATGATAGATTTTGGTGGTATCAGTAATCACAGGTGAGCCCAGAATAAGGTCTCCGCCTGATAATAATCTGTTTTGGCGTCGTGGCCCAGTTTTATTGAGGAAGGTTGATTAATCCTTGGTGGATATATGAGTGAGTGGCTGGTCTTTGATTAAGAACTAGAAATCCTGACTGGTAAACAGATCTAAATCATTCCCGTAGCTGACGGTGACATACTGTATGGGTAGTAGCTTACGAAAGAATCCAGCAGGCATTACATAAATGAGGTTTGATAGCACCAAAAAGGCAATAATTGAATAGTTCCAGCTTGGATTGATCAGGTGAAATGTGACATAATAAATGGGTTAAGGACATGATCTTTGTTATACGTCTGCTAAATTTTCGTTGCAGTGGTAGCTTGTAAGTAAGTAAACAGTTGATCTATATATTCTAACCAGTATTACACGTCATCATCCCCCATCTACGGTATGTGAACAAACTTCAGAAAAAAAAGATTATCAGTTACAAAACAAAACATTGGCATTTAAAGGAAGATTTTACATTACGCGTAAGACTGTAATTGAAGGTTTTGTTCTGAAACAGATATCGTAATTTAAACACGACAAAAGTATAAAACACTATGTAGAACTACACAAAGGATTTTGAGGAATAATGTGAGTTTCTATAAAAAATGGTATTTCTCTCTTTAATGTAAGGGAATGAAATCTGGATACTAGGTTAGATATTGGCAACCGAAATGCGCTCCTGAAGAGAGAAGTTAAGAAATGTTAGAGACCGGAAAGATTTCTCATTGATCTAATTAGAGAGAAGCTACAGGCAATGCCAATTAACGAAAAAACTAAAACATCATTTAATTCCTTGAAGCAAAAAATACCAAAGAATTGTCAGAAAGGAAAATACCTCATCAAGTTTTGCATTATAAACAGATTGATAATGTGATGTAGGCCCATCTATATGATGTATTGATTCTATTTAATATTTTTGGTAGAATTTGGAGCTAGTGCGGACTGTATTTTTGATGAGATGGTAGATGATGAAATGAGCAACGCTATGTTCTTCTTGGATCGTTATATTTAATTTCTTGTCATCTTTGACATTTTAATTGAATTACAATAGTTATATTAAACTTAAGAATGTATGAAACTTTAATAATAATTGAACTTGAATATTATCAAGAAACTATGAGTCCCCTTGGACTGAAATGAAAACACGACCGCACTTTGCGGGATTCTTACGTAGAGTATAACTAACACTAATTGTCCATCCGGACGAAATGAAAAATGCTACCGCTCTGGGCGGGATTCTAACGTAGAATGGTCATATTAGATTAACTCGCCGGCCAGCGCTAGTAGATGCAGAGTGCAGCACCAACCGGCTTGACATGGACGGAACAATTTTTTTAATCCGAATAGGCTATAGGCTTACGTCAAAGACTGAAGAAGAAAACTTTCCGAACAATCTGATTTAAATTAATTCAACTATTCTATTTCATTTTTAGTGAATGAATCATACAAGGTTTCGTTGTTGTATACATAATAATATGAATTTACAACTTACAGGAAAAAACAAACCAGATGTCACGAACTGAACGCCAGGTATTTTTAGTATATTAGATAGATAACTGCCTACAATTTGGACGACCAAGAAGATATTTATCGCTTTAATAAAAGAAAAAGTTATCAGAATTACCAAAATTTGGATAAGGCTACCAAATAAGATTTATGTTCACTTCTTTTAAATGTGAAACATGAATTCATTTTGAAGTGTTGTTATTTAGAGAAATGTATTGAAAACTCAATCATTAATATTATTTTTAAACATCGCTTCTGTTTCCTTTGAATTTTTTTAAACGACAATATTTTTTTTTAAAAATCTTGCGCAGTACTGTGCAAGATCGACTTCTCGTTATTTTATTTTGAATAATATTTTTTTGTATAATTATATTATATATATATTTTTTTTTTTTTTAGCTCAAGAAATATACAAAACATATAAATGAGAAAAGTGCAAGAAGTAAAATTTTTTATTTATTTAATATTAATATATATTTTCTGCTTATAAGAAGATTAAATTATTATAACCATAATTTGATAAAGCAATTAAAAACAACGAGTAGACCCTCTACACATAGCGTTAAGTTTAAACTCGCTCACCACTGTGACTCACTGCTTAAGCGCATATAAAAAAATACATCGCTACATAGTCAACATAACCTCAAATTGTAGCTGTTTGCTGTCAACCTTAAATAAAGCCTAACTAAAAAACGAATCAACCAATCTTCATTTAATTGTACCATTTCAAATGTTACTACAGCATATCTCTCTTTTTTTCTGTTTAAGCCTCCGGAACTACCGTGAGGTATTACTTCATAGGATGAATAAGGATGATATGTATGAATGTAAATGAAGTGTAGTCTTGTACAGTCTCAGTTCGACTATTCCTGAGATGTGTGGTTAATTGAAACTCAACCACCAAAGAACACCGGTATCCACGATCTAGTATTCAAATCAGTATAAAAGTAAACTTCAGTGAGATTGATCTAGTAGTTTTGGATGTCTTCAAGCCACAGAATTTTCAAAATTATGGAACAATTTAGCGTAATTCAATTACAAGAACGACTCAACCAATCTTCATCAAATTCTCACATGCACAGTTTCAAATACACTACATATCTAAATTTCAATGAAATTGATCTAGTAGTTTTTCGAGCTATAAAACGTTATACATGAATGCTGTTTTTGAGATTTTCGAGCCACAAAATTTTAACATGAAGATATTTTTGTAATCTACATCCTCAAAACGTAAAGAAGATTTATTTTCATTCCCCAATCCCATTATGCGACCGAAAACATACCTCAAATTGAGATTTTGTCTGATGCCGACTTTAAATTGAGGATAACTCAACAACGACTCAACCAAACTTCAAATTTTTACATGCACAACTTCAGATACACTAGTACAGCACATTTAAATTTTAATGAAATTGATGTAGTAGTTTGGAGGTTTTTTTTTAATTTTATACATAGGCATATATATAAAGAAATTATATTTTAAGTAAATATTTTCGTACTGATCATACCTCAAAACGTAAAAAAAAATTAATTTTACCTCCCAATCCCACCGTGTGATCGAAGATATACCACATTTTCTTCGGAAAAAAAAAATTAATTATTCTTATCATTAATAATTTCTTCGGTAAAAAAGAAATCATTAATCAACGTTATCATTATCAAATCTGAATCAACATAAAATTCATTAACGAATAATTCAACAATAAAATCAAATTAGAGTAATCTAAGAGAAGTGAGATAATATATGCATATATGTCGTTTTACGTTTTAACGTTTTATCTAAAGTATTATACAGCGTTATTTATTTACGTAATATCACAGGTTGTTTCCCAGTAATAGTTAGTGATGGATAATAATGAGTTTTGTAACGTATGAAAGATACCGTGTCTGACTGGAATTCTAATCCAGAACTTTAGACGAGAGGCATTTCTGCTACCTCTCAGAATGTTTCCATTCTACCACGGAATTGGGATAGATTTAAAATTAAAAATAAAAAGATGACGATGTAGGTATTGTGTAAGAAAATCTTCTTATTAGAATTGCAATCTCATAAATATATTAAATAAAACTCTCAACGAAATGTCAATGTTACATTTACTGACAGCTCCCGTAAATAATATTTGCTGTTTTAATATATATACACCGAGAAAAATATAGATATTTAATTTCGCCTTTTATCAACGTTTTACTTTATCGTTATGACGTCTAATTCTGAAACTGTATTTGACATATGACTGACTGTCATTTTCATATCCCCGTTCATCGTTTGTTAATATTAAATTACCTATAAGGTAATTGCCTATATAAGGCAATAAAACTCTTTTTATTGTTTTTTTCGCTTTAAGGTTTATTTTTTGTTGTATAAATACAACCATTAATTAACATAGCTTTTGTTTATATTTCTTCTAATTATTTGTAATTCAAATAAAAAATCACTGAAATAATTTTAATAGAACTTCAGGAGTATATTTAATTTCACTAAATTGAAACATAATTTTATAATTATTTTTAAATTTTCTTTAGTTTTTAGAATTAAAAAAAAATGTTATAAGCTTATAAAAATAATACTTAATTTCGTCGTTTTTTATACATAATTGAACACATAAATTGAATAAAAATTTATAAAAAAAAGAAATGGTTCATAAAATTATGATAAAATTTCAGTACGTTTATCATTGTGCAGTGACAATTTATTAAAAAGATTTAATTTTTTTTTCAGTTTAATGAGCTTTAGGTTATTAATTCGAGATATTTTGCATGTATGACCCTCAGAGTATTTTTTTTTTTTTTTTTTGTTAATTTAACACAACAGTAGAAATAATTGAAAAATAATCTCAAAAAAAGTAAAAATCGCTTTAAAAACTATAAAAATTTAAAGAAATATTAATCAAATCCTTCTTTAAATTCGAAAATTTATAAGTTGAGAGTCAAATTAAAATATTTACTTAGGTAAAGATGAGATAAAGGGAACAGACGACATTAAACTTCTAGGAGTGATATTTGTGAAAAGCTGACTTTCTTGATGTTCATTAGATGCACTAAGGCTGAATATCTAAGGAGAATTAATGTCCGTAAACTCTATTATTGTGTAACTGTGCATTGTTTTGCCGAAGCTGGAATACGGGTCTATTCTGTACGACTCTGAGAGAAAAAAATTAAAGACTTACTAAATTCCTGGCACAGTATTTACATTTCAATATTCATAGGGGCATTTAAAATTTATTAACAGAATCCAATGAACTCCCGTTATATTACAGGAGAAAGTACCAAATACGTGGTGAGCATCTCCTGTCTCTCCAACTGCTCAAGGCAGGCACCAGGCTCGCTCGCACTCAACGATTTGAGGGGAAGAAGTCCTTACCACAGACTTTTGACCTCAGACTGCTTCACTGCCTCCAGAAACTAGGCCTGTCTGTTTCGAGGATTCTCGAAAAGGGAAATGGGGATGCGCCACCCCTTGGCTGCGCTGAAGATTGAATATTTACCGTCTGGAAGACGTAAATGGAACCCGCATTACCGATCTGCTAGGGAAAAACGAGATGACTATGCAATACAACCGTTCACATCTATACAGAAACACATATCTACACAGATAGCTCAATCTCGGCCGACGGGTGGGCTGTTCAAGTATATTTTCTGACAACGAGATAATATATAAGCTTAGTGACTATTCCTGCGTGGGTTTTGCTAGGCCTACGCAATTTAGTCTGCTTTGAGAGTTATTGATGATCTAGTGACGACTGCTTCCCTATAATAACCAACTCTATCAGTGTATTAGGAAGCTTGAGCTGCAGATAGTTTTAGCACAAATAGTTAATTCAAATAATCTAATGACACCCTTTCAAGAGTAAACAAGACAGTGGTATTCGTACGGATGCTGGGCCGTTGCGGTATCATCGAGAACTAACGGGACGATGAAGCTGCCAAGAGTGCGGCAACAAATGGACTCCGACCATTTGTTACCTCAAAAACTTAGAATTTTAAAAAAGAGATGGGTTGTCATGGCCGAAATAAAATTTCTAATCTTTACTGGGGCACTTTAGCAAAAAAACTTTCTTACAATAGTTGACTTTTTTTTATCAAGATCACTAGTTACCAAAAACTTTTATTTAATATTTACCCGCTCCCCAAAAAATGTATTTATATATTTTTCTTTTTAAGCTCTACATTACTTTAGAAAAGGGTTTAATGGGAGTTTTTTATTTTCATTAGTATCGGCTGACCTAGCCATTTAATCTGTAATATTGAAAATTATTAGTTATCGTAAATTATTAATATTAAATTTAATTTTCTTAACATTTGGCACCGTTGGTATTGATATAATTTGTATAAACAATATACTTACCACTTACCAACAATTTTTTTAATATATTATCCAAGCGCTTTCAGAGTCGTTTCTCCATCATCAGGGATTATTTGAAACTACGAGTTTGTATCCGTGCATTTAGTGTTATATATATATGATTATAATTAAAATTAAAATTTTTATTTTGATTTACATTAAAAAAATTGTTGGTAACAGATTTATTGTTTATACATATAGTGTTATTTATTATTGTGAAGGCTGTTATTATTTGGGTTTGGGCCATAATTCCATCATTAACTGCTTAAAGTTTTTAATTGGATGCAATTTTGAAGGTAATACGAAATTAAAAAAAATTCAAACATACCAATGAGTAATAGTTTTGTAACTATGTAAATCCGTACTTGTTTCACTAATCTCTCAGTTTTGAAATATATTTTATTACACCTGAAATATACCGTTTCCTTAGTTTAATATCAATCTGTATATATAATTATAAATTGTATTCCTAAATATTTATACACATTTTCCGTCTAGGAGAGGGAGGCCAATCCTTCCGTAAAAAGAGGGTAACTACTCCTTGAACCTCTATTATGGAAGGTTCCAGTTGAGTTCCTAAGAAAACTACTTTTTATTTTTCTAGCTAATTAATTTTAAAAAAATGTTCGATTTCAGTATCATAAAAAAGGAAATTTAATTAACTTTTCTGCCTGAAATTTAAGTGTAACCTATTATTACTTATTAAAATACCTTCTTTATTTTGTAAATATTAATTTTTCTCTTAGCTGCAATATGGTTTTTTGTTTTTTGTTACAGAGAATTACGGCCAGAGCGGTATGCAAGCATTTAGATCTTTAGCTGAAACAGCAAATGTATGTATAGCTAAAGAAGATACTGTATTAAGTAACGCGGATGATGAAGAATTTGACAAGATAATAATAAAGCTTAGTAAAGATGTAAACGCTAGAGTTGTAGTATGTTTCTGCGAAGGGATGACCGTCAGAGGTTTATTGGCTGCTATAGGAAGAAAAAATCTTACTGGGCGTTTCGTTTTATTAGGCAGGTAAGGAAATATATATATATACATATACATTATTTTTTTGAAATAGTTATTAGAAATCAAGGATGTTTGTTTCACCTTGTCGTTTTCTAAATCAGATTTTATTTTAAAGATCTCTTTCCTCATCTGGAATAAGCTTTTAAATCGTTATTCTCCGTCATATTCAGAATGAATCTAACTTCATTTAAAATAAAACTTGTGTGTTTTATTTAAATAAAAAATCAAAATTCCTTATGAGAACTAAATTTTTTAAATAATTGAATTATTTCCAGTCTATTTCACATCCACTCTCGTTTTTATCGATTGATTATTGTTTTTCACCATATTTGTTTATTTTTCCTTCACCAATTAAAAGAATCAAGTAATTATTTTTGTAGATAATCTTCATACTTTTATTATTAATTTGTTTATTAATTTTACTACATTTACTGAAAAATGTTCTATTGGAACTAATCAGTGTAACTACAACCTCACATTATGATCTGTTAATGAACACTTTGTTTTATTTTTATTTTTTACCTTCCTTTTCCCCTGCCTCCCAGGGCCAGATCCACACTTAAGCATAAACACGGCCTTGGAAGATGCCATCACCTCTAACTACAGGGAAGGAGCAGCGCCAGGCCCCGCAAAATTTTATATTTATACTATTGTAGCTTTATCCGTGAACGAAACACGCTGAAATTTTATCAATCGCCTAAGCGCGTATTCTTTAAGTATCGAAATAAATATAATGATAACATTACATCTTTAAATAATAAATATTTACAAAAGTCGTAGCTCCAGTTTTAGTAAAGTATATTTTTACTCAAAAGATAACAGCACTAATCCATATGATTAATTAATTTCTCCGTATACTGGGTGATCATTTGAAAAGTTACTACCTTTATTATTCAACAGATATCAGTCCCATCGTATTTATGCTTGGAGTCATTTATACAATTTTCGGGGAAACCATTTTAAAACTATTTTCAAACCCACCTTCTCCGAACTCCTACCCCAACTCAAAAATCTTACAATGGTAACATTTAATTACATTAATCGACAACCCGAAAAAAATAATAAATTTTGGTGAAACGTAAATTAAAATCTGCCCACCCCTTTGCTCGGTAGGTCCGAAAAACCATTTGGGGTAGTTCTTTGTTTAAATTTCAGTCCAACAGAAATAACTATAAAATTATGCGATATTACTTCTTAAACCACTTAATCATAATCTGTGAATTAAAACTGTGAAAATTATTTTTTAAATTACCAACACAAAATTTCGCACTTAAATGTTTTCTAAATTTCAAGGGTTGAAAACTTATTTTTTTAATATTAGACGATGTAGCTTATGAAAATTCATTGGATGGTTCTTTGAATGACAAGTAATTTGTTACAGATAAAACAACAATTCGTTCACTAGTGTTGAAGTTATTATTAAAAACATGTTTTTTTTTTATGTTATGTTGGAATACAGTATTACTTACCCAAAGCATTAGATATGAAATCGTCCATTCTTGTTAAAATTATGGGTGTGTTTTAGGTCTCTCCTAAGATTTTTGAGTTGGGGTAGATGTAGGTGAGGGGGTGGCTTCCACCCCTTTGAAAATAATTTTAAAAAGGGTTCCCCCGAAAATGGTATAAATGCCTCCAAACAGAAATACGATGGGACTGATATCTTTTGAATAATAAATGTAATAATAATAAATGATAATAATAATAATGAGTAATAATAATAAATGATCACCCGGTATAATATTGTTACTTAATGAAGTTATTCATCTATGATTGAAAGAATATGATAATTTATGAATTATATATATATATATATATATATTATATATAATTTCAATTTAATTATTAGTTTATAAATGGAATTAAATGTTATACGCATTTAAGTTATTATAAAATAATATTTTAATATTTAACAGTAGTTATTTTCAATAACTACTGTCTTTACCATGTGAATCAGTTTGGGACTTAAATTCCACCTTAACCAAGCCCTTTAAGATTTCCCTCCTTATTTATCAGTAACTTTTTAAAACTACTTTTAAAATGTTACTTTTAAAACGGTTTTAAGTGATGGATATTTTTAAAGAATTATTTCCAAACTTAAGATTTAAAAACAGTATAACAGTCCTTTTCAAGTCTAACTTCTAATTAACGAAATATTAATCTATAAAAATTCCTTAATATTTTAACACGTTTGGATAAAAATACGTAGTTTCAAGTTGTGAAAAAAAAACCACGAAATTAAAATAATAGGTGACTTATCTGAACTCATTAATAATTGATTCCAGGTGCAAGAAAGAGCTTTAACATGTTAATAGCAAAACAATTAAAAGATTTCTCTTATCACATTAACCACAGAAGTTTTATAAAAATATTTACAAATTTTTTATCTTGAATCCTATAATTTGTTAAATTACTTTATTGACAGTTGTGTCAAAATGTCACTTTTTTTATGATGGCTCAATTTTTCATATCTTTGACAGTTTGTTATCTACTCGTATATAAGCGTTCTTCCTAAAATTACTAATGAACAATTCATTGCTATGGTTTTTAATATTAGAAAGGCAGGCTCTTTATATTTATTTTTTTAAGTCATGTTTTAAAAGTTTTATATGTTTATTACCCATTTAACAAAACTATTTTATGTCAAACATAAAATAGTGTTTTTCGACTTCAAATCCTGGGATATTTTAATCCAGATTTCTCAAAAAATACGGTTCTGGGACTTATTTTACGGAAAGCGCAGAAATCAGGACGAAATCTTTCGCCAGTCGATACATGCCAACGAAGCATTTCCGAACCTACATTTATATGAACTTTATTCTTTATTTTCACCAGTAGAACATGTATATATATTTTTTTTCTTTTTTAAAGTTATCAACTATTTGCTAATTTTCAAAATTTTACGTGTTAATTAATTCTTTCCCTTCTGATTAAATTGAAAACTATTATAACTCGTATGACTGAATATATTTTCTTATTTATTTAAGTCTTATCACAAAGTAAAATAATGAAAAACAGTGTATTATGATTTATTTACAGCTGTAAAATTAGGACAAACTTATCTCTACGCTACACTATACACTCACTCCGTATCTTTTACATAAAATTTGACTTATTCCTTATGGTATCGGTCAGTTTTCCTATTAAGGACTTTCGATTTTAGTAACAATAGTAACATTTCTCAGGAAATTAGGTAGCAGTTACTTTTTTTTTTTTTTTGAGGTTTTTAGGGGCATCGACTACTTTGGTCATTAGCCCCATACCACTTCAAAAAAAAAGTAAAAAAAAAGGTTCTTTAAATCATATTTCCATGAAGAAAATAAGTGTTCAAAATTTCAATCTTCTAATTTAAAATCCAACAAATTACCGCCTAGGCTTTCCTTTCGGCCATCCTTTCTTACGTTTTTCCATTCTGCGAACGGCCTCAACTTCCGACGACAGAGTGTCTGAGGCTTCGGACATGGCATCGTCTTCTCTTTCTGACGCCAATGACGTTCGCCGGCTTACATCAGGTGATGAAAGCTTCAAAGATGCTGTGAGCATCGTTGCAATTGAGTCTAAACTTGCAACCGATGATCGGCAGCTGATGAACTTGATTCAATGTCTAAGGCTGTGCTTGGGCCGGCTGATACAGATGCTCTCGCCACAGTTGTTCTCTGAGCTTTTGGGGCCTCTGTAGGTACAGTTTTAATATCGTCTGTGTCTGGTGCTTTTTCGATAGTTACTTTCACCTCCATTTTGGTTGACGCAGATTTTTTTTGTACTCTTGTCACAGTATCCTTAGCTATATGACTCGTCGTCGGGGTGATCTTTAGATCTTTGTCGGATAAATCAAGATTTTTCTTCATTACGTCTATTGCTGGAGTTATAATCGAAGATTTTGCCGGTTTTTTAAACTGCGCTGGTACGGGTCTTCTGTCGGCGACGTCAGTCCGGGAATGAGCCTTCTCATGTTTACTTTGTTGTATCTGATGAGTCGACTCGATCTTGGAATCAATGATTCTTTCTATCATTGTCGCGAGACTTGGTGCCATCGTATTAAGCAACTGCTCCACGTTGATTTTAAGTGTGGGGGGAGCAGCAGCTGCTTCTGCGTATGTAGTCGATGGTCTAGGTGTACGTAGGTTTACAATCTTCTTCGCTTCAGGGTAGCTGACTTTTTGAAGCGTTTTAACCTCCTGAATGGCTGTTTCTGATTTGTATACTGGGCAGTTCCTGGATCAACAGTTATGATTCCCTTTACAATTAATGCAGACTGGAGGGTCTTTACATGGATCACCCTCATGTATCTTCATTCCGCATATACAAATTTCCTGCGCTTCACATCTAGCTGCAGTGTGTCCGAAACGTTGACACCTAAAACATCTTATCGGCTGCGGAATAAATGCCAGTACATCAAGACGATGGATGCCAGCTCGTACCTTTTCAGGAAGATTTGGCCTATTGAATGTCAAAACATGAGAGGCCGAAGGAAGAATCTCACCATTTCGTCTCATAGAAAGTCTGCGACAATGTGTCACTCCCTGACTAGACATTTCCTGCACTATTTCTTCTTCAGTACAGTTAAGAAGATCACGGCAAACAACAACTCCTCTAGATGAATTAAGTGTACTATGCGGTTGGACAGTAACCGCAAATTCACCGATCTTCTTCAACGCCTGGACTTTCTGGCTTTGCATGTCGTTTATAGTTTCGACATGTAATCCGTTAAACGTCTTACGGATTTCCTTGACAGGACCACCAGCACAATTTGTAATCTCTCTAGCAATTAAGAATGGACTTACCTTTTGGAAGTTACCATTCTCTTTTGTAATGACCAAAAATCTTGGTTTGGGAACATTATTTCCAAACAAAGCTTTTCTTAAATCTTTACTGATTTTATCAGCATCTTTTCTAATGTTATCACTCTCCTTACTTTTTTCCTCTTCGCTTGTGGCGAATCGGCGGTTTCTAAACGAGGGTGTTTCTAAACGGGGTTTCTAAAGTTTCTAAACGAGGGTGTTTACGTGCACCCTCTGCCACGTTTGATTGTTCAATATTCATGAACAGTGGATCCCTTCTGTAGCAAGGCTATCCGCCGGGGTACACCCCACTCCAGGGCTACTAACCTTGGAGGTCCGATCCGGTACTCCGGTGGAACCGGCATATGTCCTGGCAGAGAGCGGATGCGCAGTATCTGCACTGACTCCAGGCTCCTACTCACCGAAGCTTTCAGAGCTCCCATGCACCGACATACATGGGCACCATTGCTACATGCTTGCCATCGCAGGGGGCATGTGGACAACGGAAGGGTCTCCGTTACACCTGCAATAACATTGACCCTGGCCGCCACATCGCCAGCTCTAAGAGTGGTATGAATCCATTTCCAAAATCGTTTGTTATTCCATTTCCTGCAGGTAGCCAAAAATCCAGTCCGTTTAGTGACCTGAAGTTGGAACCAGGTCAAACTTAACAAAGCATAACCGAGGAATTTGCTCGGAACCCCGTTAGCCAGCTATATGTGATGTACAAAGGTACAGCTGTTGCCGCCCTGGACGTGGAACATAGATGTTGTGTTCCGGACGTGGGGATTATCTACCTCAGGGCGGTAGCAGTTACTTTTTCTATTTCTATTGTTTATAAATTTACTTTCCTTATAAACATTCTATTCACCGATTTTCTAAGCAAGCACGCAATTTTTTTCTTCCCCATGCTTACAGTACCTTTATGTTGTTTTTAAGCAAAGTTATTCAATTATAACTCCCTCAATTGCAGATTAATTAATTATGCATAAGAATTAATACTAATTATCAAAATTAATTACGTATAATAATAATTTTTATTGAGCGCAAAATATAGCAAACTCCTGGTAATAAAAATGTTTAAATTCACAATTGTCCGGCTGAGCAGAAAATTCCCGGATACTACATTTTAGATTTGAAAAATCAAAAAGTACAACCGAATTTTTTGGTACGTCAGACATTAAATAAATGATATTTATTTATCTAAAAAAATATAATAATAAAATGTAAAATATATTCAATTTAAAATGAATATTGAACAATATCCATTTTTATTAATGCTGAATAAAAGAAAACGTCATGTGGTTTAATTACAGAACTAGATTTTTAAACGATTTTATTTAGCAAAAGATACTGGAAATTTATTATTCTTTTGTATTTATTGAAGTTCGTTTACTTTTTTGAAAAATTAATATTAAAATATGAATTTTTTAAAGATTATTGATTTCCCATTAGCGTCTTTCAGAGCTGATCCAACTACAGCAACTTTAAAGATGGAAAAATTACTAATTTGCCTACTGATTTCAGGTGTTCAAATTTTAAACGAATAATTTCTAATATTGATATTTGTATTTAGTTTTACTGTTTCGTTCGTGAACAATTTCATTTATATCTTTTCTTCCTACGACAACAATTTCGTCAACTGATTTATTTTTTAAATTCGTCTTCTACGTGTCGTTAATCCTGTTCGTTAGATATTTCCGTTCACAGAATTAACTTTATTCCATTACGGGATAGGCGATTCACCTATTCCGGCGGTTTCAAAGGGTTATCAGCGCTTTCTTGGCTGTCCCACACTTCTTTTGCCTTTCGTCGATAGTGTATTATTTCCTTGGGGAACCTAGTATACAATTATATATATTTCATATATAATTAAGAATTACTTGCAAGTTTCAAAAGGAAATAAACAGAAGTAAAATATTTAATTATTTTTATAATTTGATCTATTCTTGAATTGTCATGAATAATTTATGTTTATTTTCTTCAATAATAAAATTTAATATTTAAAAACAATTTTTAAATGAGACGTTTATAGGAAAATTCCAAGCTGAACAAACCTCATAACCTAACTCAGATAAAGTTAGTTTGTAATCAGAAGTAATTAAAAACAATATATTCCACTAAGTCTATAATAAATGTCTGAAATAATCGATATTGATATAGACAACGATCGATGTAGACAATGACGGTCGATATTTTTATTAATTTATGAAATTGCTGAAGTTTGAACTGTAGTAAACATTTCGGAGTGGTAGCGTCTCGGCCTTTCATCCGGAAGTCCCAGGTTCAAATCTCGGTCAGGCATGGCATTTTCACACACGCTACAAATCATTCATCTCATCCTCTGAGGCAATACCTAACGGTGGTACTGGAGGTTAAACAAACAAACAAAAAACATTTCGGGGATCATAAAAAGGCTACAGTTAAAATTTAGAAATGATTGGTTCGGTAGTTTTCGCGCTTATCGTGATCAAACCAAAAAGACGTCTGTTTGATTATTAGTGAAATGAAGTTGTGATTGACAAGAAAAAAAAAATTAAATTTTATATACAGAGTGTATCATGAAGTTCTTTCTGAACTTTCATAACCTATTCTACTTGTGAAAATAATGGAAAAAGTTCATATAAACTATGTCCTGAAATGCTTCGTTTGAGAGTTACGGCTGCTGACTAAATAATGAAGTGATATTTTTATTTATTTATTTTTATATTACAATTGTGTAATTTTCAGTTTCTTTTTAAATTTTTTAACACAAATTTTTAACAGTAAATTTTGTTTTTACAACTATTTTACATCGTCAAAATAGTATTTGGTTTTTAATTACATTAAATAAGTACTTTTCCGACAAATAATTAGGTACTATTTCTAAATAAAATTCGTATTTTTCTAACTTTTCTTTGTTTATTCAACTTTTCTTATACCATTCTGTTCAGAA
This sequence comes from Lycorma delicatula, assembly GCF_047948215.1. Lineage (NCBI taxonomy): Eukaryota > Metazoa > Arthropoda > Insecta > Hemiptera > Fulgoridae > Lycorma > Lycorma delicatula. The sequence continues at coordinate 88,908,053 of NC_134461.1, forward strand.
TTAAATTCTCTACAAGTTATATTTGAAATTTTTATGTGTTTATTAACAATTTAACAATGTTATTGTACGTCAAACAAACAAAAAAAAAAAACAAAAGAAAAAAACTGTTTTTACCCTAATTTATTGGATTTTACTTCCAGATTTCTTAAGAAACTATTGCAGATAAGGTTCTGGAACCTATTTTATCCAATTTTTCAGGTCAAAACCATAATAAATGACTAATTTTGTCTCTTAATTAACATCTTAAAAATTTCAGTTTGACCTCAGTTCACCGGCTTAGTTGAAATCCGAAAAAATCTTTCACTAGCCGTAACTCGCAAACGAAGCATTTTCAGACATATGTTGATATGAATTTTTTTCTATTATTTCCACGAATAGAATAGGTTATGTAAGTCCCGGGAGAACTTCGTGATATACCCTGTTTATTTATATATAAACCTTATATTGCCTATATTGCCTTAAAACTTCTTGAATTTATCACTGGCTTTTTATTAAAGGCATTTATTAAATAATTTCAGATTTTTAAAAATATATCATCTGTTATAAATAGTTTTCTTTTTGACAGTAATATTAAAATTATTCGTAGAATTCTTTTTACGGTAAAAAAAATTTTTTTTTTCTAAGCAGCTAAATGTATATACAACAAACATTATACATACATATATTGTAATAGAAAAAAAATGAAATGGAAGTGAAAACATCTTTATTCTAAAATTACCATTTTTGCTGTTCTTTTGGTTGAATGTAAAGAAGCATTAGATTGTCTCTCTATATGCCTATTTATCATATAAGTAGGTGTTGAATAAATAACATAAATGTAGACTAGTCCAGGAGGAAAATTTTTTTTTTTTTGGTCCAGGAGGAGAGTTTGGGTGATGTAAACTAACCGTATTTTAGCTCACTGATAATTCCGTTCAGTTTAATTGTCTAGTAGGCTTACCCCAGAGTTCGTTAGCGGAATTATACAGTTTTTTTTCAGTTTTTTTTTTCTATTTACAGGATTTTATTTATTTATGTTACATTTAAATTTTTAATATTTACATTTTAACTATCAAAAAAATTTTTTTAAATGCAGAACAAATGTTATTTTTTTTATATTTTTTTTAGAAATTATTTAAAACAACTCTTCTTTGTTATCTGTTTGCTACACAGTGGAGAAGTTTATTAATTAAAATAAATTTTATGTATTGTATATTTTTATTTAAGATTATAATTTTGTAAAAGTTTGTTAAGATAAAGATACAGTTTTGTAAAGTTTGTTCATAAAGATAATTTTATGAAGATAGAAATATTTTTTATCTTTAAAAGATAATTTTTAGCTTTGATTATATTCCCTTTAAAACCATAAATTATTTTTAACGACGAGAAAATTATTATTATTACATGGAGAATTGTATTTTGTTCAGTATGTTAACTAACGTATAATGTTACGTATATTGTTTTAACGAGTACTTGATCCTGTTAGTATTGTCACAGTTTATGAGCTCTCACTCTCTCTCTCTCTCTCTCTCTCTCTCTCTCTCTCTCTCTCTCTCTATCTATCTATCTATATATATATATATATATTATTATTATTATTATTATATTTTTTAGATAACACCTTATTCTACATACTTGAATAATAATATTTCAAGGACAAATATCTGTAACATCTGGGCATGATTACAACTGATGTGTGCGAAATTATTATTGTGCTCAATTGTTGAATAAACAGAACTGATATTTAAATTAACCTTTTTGATTCTACAAAGGCTACACATAATCAGTTTTATATCCATTTTTTTTTTTTTTTTAGTTCATTACTTTTTCCTTTTTTATACAAGTACAGGTAGACAAAGTATTGTTTTTTTGTTATTAAGTAACATTTTTATTTTCCTGGCATCATAATTCTAGAAATACATTGCAGGAAGAAAAATATGGTGTTCAGTCAAAAAATGGGGTATGAGTTTTTGCATTTCTCGACGTTTCATGATCTAGGGTTCCAAAAAAACAGAAAAAAGTGAGAGGTAATGTTCATTCGTACATATGTATGTGTTTACGTGTTTGAAGGTTAATAACGTTTGATTGGATGAACCTATTTTGATGAAATTTGGCACAGAGAATTATGTACGTAGGGCAAATTGTTGGGAAAATATTCGGGGTAAATATCTCCCGGCGGTGAAGTAAATCAGAGGAGGTTGTAGTAATTTTTTGGGGTCAATTTTCTCAATCTTTTGCAAACATAACTCCACTTTATATTAACTCAGAATATGCTAGCATCTAACCATTTAAAAAAAATAAATTGCTCAAAAATCCTCCCCCCCCCCCCGATAATGAGGAAAACTATCTTTTTACTTATAGGATATCTTTTAACCGATTTTTTTAAATGTCTTGTTAGGTATAAACAAGTGACGAAAAATAATCTTTAGGGACAATATCGGGGAGGAGGGAGCCGATCAAAATTTAAAATTATCGAATATTTTTTATTTTTTAAAAGTTTTTTAACTTGTTGATAACTTTTTTTCATGTATCATTATTTTTCCACTATGTAAATCAATGCTAGGAAATTATTATAACATAGTTGTCAGCTTTTTTTGTTTGTTTCTATTCATATTCTCGTATAATGTTTTGAACACTAGCATTAAAAGTCCTTATAATAAAAATTGAAATTCGCGTTATTTTTATTTTAAGTATTACGATTTTAACCGTTCATTTATTTTATTACTCTAATTGTTTAACACTAATTAAAGTGTATTTATTAATTATTAATATAAAATTATTCCTCAACAGTGTATTTATGTGTCACATTAATCTAAGTTACAAACTTAGATTGTTATGCACAACAGCGTAATAAACTTACGAATATACATACATATATATATATAAAATATAAACTAACACGTCAACCATCGACGGCATAAAAGTAACTGAAAGATAAAAACTGGAAGCGTGAAATGTTACTAGTCCAAATGTAGAATCTGAAGTCAATATGCTGTTTCTGATACTACAATAAAATATAAAGTTACACTGTGTATTGCAGTAGCTTCGGGGTATGTAGTGTGAATTTCATTTACACAAAACTTTCTCCTTATCGTATTTGGAATTTCTCTTTTATGGGCCCCAAGGCTGCAGCAAATTCTGTTTATCAATAATAAAACTATAACTTCTTTGTAAACTATACTCATTTTTTACTTACTTTTTGTTTTTGAACTTTTCAAGTTTATCGATATTTATTCTTTTTTTTTTATAAAGTGTAAGTTAAATTAACTGAGGGTCTGACGGTTATCAGTATTTATTTCTTATTAAAAAAAAACAGGATTGAGATTTTAAAGTTAATAGAGAAATTAAAGTTATATACTCTCTAATATTTTATATTTTTATTGAAATATTTTTTTATAACTCATCTTTAGTGAATAAATTACAAAATTAAATTCCCTAAGAAAGAATTAAGATTCAATTAAAAGTTTTAAGTAATGTTTTAAATAAAATATGCACTGGATTTGATTCCCGATTAAGAAATCTTTCATAATTCATTTCATTAAGTTTTTATAAGATTTAAGTAAATCCTTAACTTATGTCTTACTCAATCTTCAGTCAAACCATATCCTTTATTAAACCATATCTTCACTGAAGTATTTCTATTAATACTTAACACTGTTTTATGACAAACGAGAAACAACGTTATTACACTTCCACATCATTTTTATCGAATTATCGATTCATTTTATGGGTAGATCATAAATAAATTGATTTTCATTTATAAAGCCAACATTACAGGATAAGTATTTAAATAATACTAATTACAAAAAAGCATGAAGTTTGTACTTTCCTTTACCTTGCATAAACTGTATGTTCTAAAATAATTTTTAACTTAGAACGCACTGCTCTTGTATACTATTTTTTTTATTTAGTTTTTCATATGTTTGCTTTACTATTTTCTTATATTTTTATTTATTAATACGCACTGTAACAAATTTAAAATTGTTTGAAATATATTTCTTTTGTGATGCTAATCTCATCTCATTTTTACCATAGTTTTCCTTAACACTTCCAAGAAAAATCTGAGGTAGTTCTTTTTTATATCTGAATTATTGTATCTACTTACTACTAACTTGATCTACAGACTAAATAGATAATTATTTACCGACAACCTCTGAGCGTTTGCTTTAAAAATTATTTAAAAATTTCTTAAAAAACTCCTTGACTCAAATTTTTGGTTATTAAATATATACATATATATGTATCTGTTTTTATCGTTTATGAACCTTTGTTACCAATCGGTTTTTTTTTAAATCAACAAGAAATTTCATCATCATACAAAATAATATAAGTTAAAATTTATATCTTAACGAACGATAGTTAAACATTAAAGAGTGATCTTTATAACTATTTAGTTGGTCACATATGGTTAGTAACTGTTGTTCTTATAGATCGAACCTTGTACTCTTAAATTTTACAGAGTGTTGGTAAAATCTTGATTAGATTATGGTTCAGTGGTTTACTGCTACCTCAGACAAACACGGTTGTTACGATGTTGGATCCCGTCCAAAACAACTTATTTGACTTGTTACCGGTGTATTCTGTGATCATTTGATGGCCGATTACTATCTTGCAATACGCTTACTAGCGTGTTAGATTAAAGTGGTGAGTTTTCTCTCTAGGAACGTTGAGATCAGGTAATTATGAATGTGTTTATAATGACGTAATCTCGACGTTATCAATATCGTTTACAGCCGTAGACTTAATTAACGTCTCACAGAGCGTCTGTACTTTAACAATTTCAATATGCATGTTTAAGCTCGAAGTACATTTTTTATGCCTGGTCGCGAAATATCTATTATTTTTCCTATATATCATTATATTTTTCCCTAATCACTTTACTGTTTTGTCCACTATTTAAATATAATAAAAATTATACTAAATACCTGACCTAAAACAAAAGCTTTTAAAATTCTCCAGTTTACGCAAATGAATAATTTACAATAACGGGTGAAAACCAAATAATTCTGTTAGAAATTTCATTGGGATCATCGGTCACAGAATTTACATGTTCGGTCTGCCTCACCGATGTAATATACTCGTATTTACTATAAAACTGTTTGCTATATTCATGGTTCTTCCTCAAGTTGCGGAGAATTACGCTAAATTTTGGTGCGTTGTGGTTCAGTTAGTGCTATTTAATGTATCAATTTACAGCCAATAATTAGAGGCATTTACGCATCTATTTTTATTTCTTATCAAATATAACAAACGAATAGGTTTCTGACAGATTCCTACCCGTACAGAAAACTCAGACAATAAAAGACCCCATGTAGTCACAAAAATTGCTTAATCGTCCTTCCACAAGAAAATTGTACATTTTATTTAAAAATGTTTTTGAAACTTCGTTTGAAAGCAGCTTGGGAAATGGTTAATTGAAAATTTTGACAATAAGTCATGCGGAATCAAATAGATGTCTTAGACGTATGTTTTTATTGGGAGATAGTCTTCGTGATGCAGCTATCACACACACACACACACACACACACACACACACACACACACACACACACACACACACACACACACACACACACACACATATATATATATATATATATATATATATATATATATAAACAACACTAAGAACGCAAAAGTACATTCAACTGATTTCTAAAGTAAAAACATTTTAATTATCATTTTGAAATTTCTACGAGTATACAATATAAATAACAATTTTTTATAGTGAATTTGATTAAACACTGCATTAAAAACTAAAAAAATTCAAGAAATTGGTTTTCAATTTTAAAAAAAAGTAATAATAAAATGTAATCTTGTAGTCTACAAGGAAAACGAGTCGATAATAGACACAATGCTAAAAAGAAGAGTCGCTTTTTTCGCACGGCATCTCTCGCTGTCTTTCTAGTGAACCTCTACAAACTACCTGACACAATGCTCATTAAACAGCTCCTAAACTATCAACTCCAGAACAAGACTCAAAATAAATGGACCCAGGAACTAAAGTCCCATATGAATAACTTAACTAAAACTAAGAAACTATCAAAACTAAGAAATTATCAAAAACGAAAAGAAAAGAAGGTCGTAAAAGAAAAAATGTAATACAACAACTTCAATAAAAGAAAACAACCGAACATAATCACAACAGAAAAAATGAGGGTCCCAGATCGAAAAATATGAAACTGATGTGGGAATGGAATAGACAGCAGCAATCTAACTCCGTAGCTCGTTCTTCGATGACTTAATGAACATGGAACTACTTAAGTGCTCCAATTAGGGAGAAAAATATTTAAAAAAAAATCCTTAAAGACTAACGTTTAGGACATATATTTGCACACATTTTTATTATTAAGTAATGCAGCCAGTCTGTAGGCTTAAATTTTATATAATAGTATTTATCGACAAAAAGGAACGGCTGCCTGGTAAATATTTTGTGCAAATAAATGACAGGTACTACAAAAGTTTCAAAAAAAAAATAACTTTGACTATTTAAAATAACTTCATTCTTTATTTCATTAAAATCAATTTATTTATGTTTTAATTCGTAAACCTGTTCAATAAGTAAAACTTAAAATGTAAATAATGGATCCAAACTAGATGAGACAAAACTGTTGAGCTGAAAACAATTTTGAATTTGTGTTCATGATTATGCATTTGTGTTATAAATTATGATTATGTGTTTGTGTTCATGATAATTTGTGTTGATGATTAAGCCAATCAATCTTAGGTACTTTTATCTGACATATAATTATGTATTTATACATTAGATTTTTATGTAATCATTCACACGTCTTAGCATATTACTTGCATAAATAGCGATATGAAAATTACGTCATCCACTTAACTTCGACAATAGAGGTAGAATATAATTTTTTATGTAATTCGTGATTTTACATTACTTTCTTTCTTTTTCCTGTTTAGCCTCCGGGAATTACCGTTCAGATATTACTTCAGAGGATGATATGGATGAATGTAAATGAAGTGTAGGCTTGCACAGACTCAGTTCGACCATTCCTGAGATATGTGGTTAATTGAAACTCAACTACCAAAGAACACCGGTATCCACTATTTAGTATTCAAATCCGTATAAAAATAATTTTTAATAATTTCAATTCATACTCTTATTACAGGCCTAATGTGAGCCTTTCGTATGGATACGTTACGTTTGTATTTACGAGAGCCAATTCGCGCATTGACTATAATTGATTAATGAAAACTAACATATACATAATATAGTATTAAGTCGAATGTCTTATTGGATTATTTCTTTTAAACGTTTTTAAACTATAAGCAAAAGTATTTTTTTTTCGTGTTGATAAAGTCGTGTAAGATCTTTTAAATACTTTTTTAAGGCAATTACTAATAGCCTCGAAAGGAAGTCGGCATATGAAAGACACCATGTTTATATATAGATTTTATTAACACATAGCGTGCTAATGTCGTAACGGATTATTGTTGCAGTCGCCGGGCCTTATTCAAGGTCATGCTAGCTGCCGTTGCGGAGCCGTAACACTGGCGTACAAGTGAAGTGATTCAGTTTTGTTTTGTCTAAACTTTTTTTTTATTGTTTGTTTTTCTATAAAAAAAAATTATGTACCCAGTAATATTTAAAACAAGACAAAATTATTTTAACAATAATTTTATAGTAATTTACGTAGCAAACAATAATAAAATAACTATGTACAATATTTATTTTCTAATTTACATGGTATTTATTGAAACATAATGCGCATAGAACTGGATAATTTGGACACTGAGGACAGTAATAAATACTTAAAATTTCTTTTCCGTGCTGCGAACAATATCGACATCTACGAGAAATTTCTCAATTAGCATTTCTTTTTTCAATATTCTTCATTTCATGTTCTGTTGGTTTCTTCAGAATCAGGACTTTTTGACGTTCGGGAAATTCAAGTAAATTTGTTATAAGTCATTCTATAATCATAAAAATTTAGACTTTGTCCAACGGTATATCTGCGATGAAGATAAAATGAATTTTATAACATTATTTGAAATATATGCTACGCTAACTTTTTATACCACCGCAAAGATTTTCGTTCACACGAATAGTAGTACATCATTTGGTCTTGGAAGTCCACTCCACCCGCGTAATTATTATATTCTTTTACTGCAATCGGTTTTAAAACATTACCTCGCTTATTAGGTACTTCGACCAAATCGAATTTGTGTTCAGAAGAGATCGTTAGAACATCTCGTTTATCTCGCCATTTCTCGACGCAAATTCCGACTGTAGAATATTTGCGATTACTTTGTCCCTCTCGTAGTTTTGATTCGACCACAGTTTTTGGAAGGCTAGTTTTATTTATTCGTAATATTCCTGTACAATACGTGCCTAATTTCAGTAGATTTTCTGCCAAACTTATACTATTATAATAATTATGTAAATAAAGAGAATGTCCTTTATTAAATTTTTCTTCTAATAAATTCATTACAACTTTTTGCGCATGATTTTTTCCTGCTAGAGCAATATCATTTGCACCAGTATACACAAGAAATTTGTGAACCGTTCCAGTAAGTTCTGACAGCAAATATAATTTCACTCCATATTTGTAACGCTTATTTTTAATATATTGCTTAAATATAAGACGACCACGCCAAAGCATTATGCTTTCATCGATACACAGTTGTTTGCCTGGGTAAAATATGCCCTTCATTGTTTCGTTGAAACGGTCAATAATGACTGGTCTAATTTTATGTAATTTGTCTTTAGTATTGCCATCATTACATGAAAGTTGGAGATATCGCAAAAATAAATAAAACCGGTTTCTGCTCATCGACTTGCTAAAAACAGGTTTACTGAAAAGCGGTGACTGTCTCCAATAATCACTTAATCTGTTAATTTTAATATTCCCCATACGAAAAATAATACCAACAATATTTTTAATTCTTCCCGGGATACTGGTTTCCGTGCAGTAATTATGAATGTTGAGTTACACCTTCACAAAGTAACACAGTTTCAGCATAAAAATTTGTCTATTGCGCAATTTTGTCTAAAAATTCGTCAGAGAAAAGTAGATTGAAAAAATCTATTGGTTCTGTTGTCTGTAGTAGGCAACCTCCTTGAAAACTTGGAAAAGCTGAAAAATTTATTTTTCTTAAATTTTCTGTATCGTTCCAATCATTACTACCGTTCCTGAAGTTCGGCGAATACATCCCGGAACGCTCCGTATAAATTGTTTTTTAATTAACAGCTCAACTCACAGTTATAGAATCCTACAATTTATTTTATAAAATTATACCTGTCATTAGGAAAAGTATATATTTTACTTTCGAAATTAATTAACATATTTTCTATTTAAAAATCAAAACTAATCCAAAAAGTATGTTTTTTGATTTAATTGATTGAGAGATTTTTTATTTAAAGAGAAAATGTAAAATACCGAAGAAATGTTTCAACTTATTTTTGTACTAATCATGTATTTTTATTTACGAATTAAAATGTTTGCAACTAAACTTATGTTTATTAAAATTTAGAAAAAAATATTTGTAAAAATAATTTGAAACAAAAGATTTTTGTTTGATAATATTTCTGTTTCGAATAAACTGAATTTTTCAAAGAGTAGTTGTGCCTTTAGGCTAAAAGAAATGAAAATGACAAACAATATGCCTTTATTTATTAAAATCAATACTTCTTTATCTTGAACGTTATTTTTTTTTTTGTTCCACATCTAGTTTATTTACAGTCGGTTCTTAAAGTGGAACCGTAATTAAATCGTATAACAATAATAATCGCATGATATGTGCCTCTCGATGAACTCCCATAATTATCCAATCAATATCAAAAGATAAACAAAAAAATAACTAAAATTATCAATAAGTAAAATTCTTAAACACTAGAATATGTTACACTGAATTCATTCGTGGTTCGTAAAAATAAACAAATAAATAAGAATAAACACGAATATACTTATGTATATAATAAAGCTCGAAAATCTCGTTAGTGAGATAGCGGACACACAACAATGTATATAGTCGAAAGAAAAATGTAATAAGTAAAAATTAACATAAGAGTAAAGAACTAAACAAAAATAATAACAATAGTAATATCGGTGATAATAACTACAACCTGTCATCCGGTATTCCACAAGTTAGCTCGTCATTTAAAAAGCAAATAAACATCAAAATGTTGAAATGTTAATTTCATTCGTTTACTATAAAATTTGGTTTGCTGTTTTATCATAACAAAAAATACTAAATCTGTACAGTTACAGTTATATTCGCGATTTAAATTAATTAAAAATTAAATAAAATATAATGAAATACACAGACATTTTTTTATTTACATGTCTATAAAAAATTAAAAATGTATTTACATTTCCAAGGGAAATCCTTTACTAGTTAAAAATAATTTGGAATTGTGTATATACTGAAATTAATGAGAGTTTTATATATATATATTTTTTTTAAATCCATCACACACCTATATTATAAATTTCATTTTCAAGATTTTTTTTTTATCTACCTGCTGATAAATTTGTAACTTAGAAAGACGTACTATTTATTTATTTATTTATTTTTTGCTTATTTATATCGGTACATAAGCTTGAAGCTTGTGCGTGGGATATGGGAATGAAATTTTGTAGTGTATGAAAAATGTTATGCCTGACCGGGATTCGAACCCGGGTTCTCCCGATGAAAGACCGAGATGCTACCACTCCACCCCGGAAATCGAAACTTTCTATTTAAATAAAATCTTTGCATACCAAAATACCAAACAGATTTTATTCATTTTAAAAATATACTTGAGGGTACTATTATAAATCGTAAACCTTTTCTGATATTTTCGCTTATTTTTCATATAAGAGACTATAGCATATTACGTAGATAATGTTATAGCATAATAATTAAAACATCATAGGAAAAACTCATCTGATATAATTTTATATTAGTTCGATATCTTTGTCTAACAAGTTAGTTAGATTTAAAAAAAAGATAAGTTACGGTTGTAACCTTTTCTAGTTAACATTTTTTTATGCTCTCTAATGTTATGTTGTGTTTTACGAAAATAGACAATATTTTTAATCTGTATGTGATTTACAATGCAAAGATTATTTTAAAACACTCTTGTTTCAGATAATACAATATTCAATCATTATTTGTCTTACTGTTAATCCTTATTTCTCAGTTAAATAATCCGGTTCTTAATTATTAAGATAGGTGTAGGATGCTTATAATTCTTGAGAGTGGATATGTCATTTTTAGAAGTGATTTGTGACTATGTTACATCGCCTACAACCGTTACAGTTATTGTATTTAACAATATCTAATAATGATAGTTATTATTATTAATAAAATTAATTTTTATTCTTTTAAACTAATAACACTGCGCGCGCACATGTGTGTGTTATGTTGTTAGATTTTTTTTTTAAATTCTTTACGAAATATATTATGTATTCTCATGTAATTGTTTCAGTACAGTTAAATGAAATTATGTTCAAGAGATAGATATTAAATTGAATGAATTGAGTTGAGCATTATTTTACGAGATAATACGTATTACGAGTTACAGAATGAGTTAATCCAATAATTAATAATTAAACACACGTGTTCGACATTTAGATTTTAGTGATGTTGCAGCACTTAACGCTGCTAAGGAATTTAAATAGTAGATAGTGGATTTAACTTGCTGATTGAAGAGGGATTTATATAGTGTACGTACTCCTAGTATGTTATTTCATTAAATCATTTCCTGCCTTACTCTTATAATTTAATCATTCTTCTACTAATTAATTTATAATTAAATCAATTGTTGAACTAATAATTTAGTTCATCTTCTCTTTTATTCCTTTTTGTTATTTTGTTTTGTATTCTTCTTTTGAATTAATTAAAATAAATGAGTTGCACTACCTGAAGTATTGTAAGTTAATACATTTAACTACACGAAGTAGGTAATTCTTTAATTACTCACACTAACAATATATGATTTACAATATCAAATTATTAATAAATTAATAAGTGATAATGTAGAAAAAATGGGTTCAACATATCTTAGAAATATGAAAATAATCTGACAACATATCTCAGAATCTCATATATCAGCTATTTTTACACGGACTTGAATACTACTAGATCGTGGATACCGGTGTTCTTTGGTGGTTGGGTTTCAATTAACCACACATCTCAGGTATGGTCGAACTGAGAATGTACAAGACTACACTTCATTCACACTCATACATATCATCCTCATTCATCCTCTGAAGTATTATCTAAACGGTAGTTACCGGAGGCTAAACAGGAAAAAGAAAGAAAGAAAGAATCTCATATATCATATAGCACAACCCTTTAGGAGAGCTATGAACTCAGTTTTGCCCTAATTCTCCAGAAAAAAGATAGGTCTTTATGTAATTTTTTCTTTTTTAGGTAAACCAAAATAATCATTTGAAATCTTTGCATTTAGAAGAAAGTAGGAAACTCGGCTTTATGCGATAGACACTTCAGCTGTCAGGCTTTTTGCGTGGTAACGAACAAGAAACAAAATCTTTGGATCACCCCACATACAGCCTCTTTCTACCAGATCACACCAAGGATGTAATTGACTTTACTATACCTTGAAACTCGAATTCAGAACCTTCGAGATGAAACAAAAAGGAGATGTGATAATGCAGAATATACATTTATACGATAAATAGTTGTCAAGGGTGCAGAGTCAAAAATGACAAAATAAAAGTAACGATGTCACTAGAGTGGGATACTGGAAAGGAGATGTTTTTAACTTTATGACAAAGTACAAAGAATGGAGGAAGAACATTGGCCAAAATAGTATTTAAATGAAAACCCATATGTACAAGAAGGAGTGGATGACCGCTGAAGGGATTGGGAAACCAAGTAATGGGAAGGGAATGGAAAATTGAAGATTGACGGACAAAATATATACTCATATATATATAATAGTTATACCTTTGAAGTGATATTTGACAAATTTTTAATGCGCAGAGAGATAGAGAGGGTAAGAGACAGCCAAATAGAGGCTGAGGGACATTATTTAAATGGATTGAAAATATTTATAATGGAAACTCATTTCATTTATAAAGAAGTAAATGAGCTACACAAAGTTTAGTATGCGAAAAAATTCATAGATTATCAATAGATCTATCTAGACTGTTTGAAGAAGTATTGGCATTGCTAATAGTTCAGCGGAGGAAATAGTGTACTGCGACAGGTAAAAAAAGAAGCCAGAAAGCAGATATACTGTTCATCCTCACTTTGCGCGTCCATTGAGCTTTCTAAACTTTGACTAACAATACTTTTAATATTAAATATATATTTTACTCCCAGTAATAAATAATACATGTGGTAATAGAGCAAGGTTTTGGTTTATATTCTAATTCGATCTATTTTAAATACAAAACGGTTCTGTTAATAGTATACCTTTCGTAAATTAATAAACCCAATATAATATAATTAAAAATAATTACTTGGCATCAAATTATAAATAAATTAAAAAGTAACTAAAAAATAAAATAATAATACATATGATTCTTTGACAAATTCTAAGTTGTATTTAATTTTCTTACAGTTTTTCTGTGATTCTAGAATAAATGTTGTACGTAACACTAGAAACAAAACCAAATGGATTTTGTTCTTCTAAATATTCTTCATCAAATAATAACAAAGCAGTCAGTACTCAAAACTTTCTACACAAAGTAATTTAAATCAGAAATTTTCGTAAAATTTCTGCTTTAATTTGGATGATTCCAAATACAGAATATTCTAATTTGCACGGCAATCTTTCGGAAGATGACTATAGCCAAAAGTAAGAAAAAAAAGTTCTTATAAACATAGGTCAGATAACGATTCGTTAGTGAGTTACTACTTGCGAAACATTTAGCCCTGATTTTTGCTCTCTCTGTGAAATTATTTTTTTTCGTACTAAAATTCTTGGGGTACAAATCGAGGCGTAAATGTGGTGCTTCCTTATGGGTTTTGATCTAAAAAATTGATTAAAAGTAATTCCAAACGTTTATCTTGCTTAGGTTTTAAGAAAAATGGGGTAAAACACTTAAACGTTTTGTCGGAAAATACAACTTTTTTTAGTTTTGGAATAAAATAACTTTTTTAATTTATCAGTAAACAAATAATTTCTAATTAATTTTGTAGAGAATTTAATTCTGAGAAAATTGATGTAAATAGTGTCATAATAAAATCTAACATAAATTTGTTAGATCAACTTTAATAAAAAAACAAAACACACAAACTGATCGGAAAAGTGATACGATTTTAAGCAGAACAATTTACGTACAAATGCTAAAAGTCAGAAAAATAAATTTGAAAGACATCTTTCTAAAACACATTATAAATTTTTATTTTTTTTATAGATTGACGGTGTTCAGACGTAGGTTTCTTTAATTTTCAAATACTCTTTACATATTTATATTTCGTTATGATCATTTAAATGTTGGAGCTTTAATATATTTAATAGGATTTTAAAATTTGTCTTCCGCTTCGGTCATTTAAATATCTTCGGCATTGGTCGGATTCGTTCGGGTATTTAAAGTACACTCGGCTCCTTTCCTATGCGATCGGCTGCTGACAGATTCAGCGGCTGCTTACATGTCACTCGGCTACTTTCGGATGCAGTCGACTCCTGACGACATCACTAGCTCCTGACAGTCACACGGCTCCGGAGTGTGTTTGTTCATTGTTTGTGGCAAGTGTTTCGTTGGTACTGTTCAGTATTTTAGTACTATTAAACAGGTAGTATTTTCATTTTCTTCTTATATGTATGAAAATTTTTTGTCCCCTAATTATGGTAATTAGGTTATGCGTATTTGTAGTACTACTGTTCATTACCGGTGGATGATGTACATTTAAGCTTTGGATTTTATATTCTTAACAAAGTTGTATATTTAGTAGCATTTTTTAATTAGTTTAAAGATGTTGAGTTGATATTTACACTTTTATTTTGGTAATACTATATATCATTAAATGTTTTATGCTTCCTTCTAGTCGCCACGATTTGCTCGGAAAAATATAAATTTCATATAACTAGAGCTGTATCAGCAAATAAATAAATATTTATTTATTCAAAGTAATACTAGTAGTATTTCATGTTTTCATCCAGAAATAGGCCTTATGAAATGTTATGTGTCATAAGGTTAGGTTGCTAGATTGCCAAAATGGCGTTTCTCATATAAACGGTTACTTTTTACTGTATTTATACCACAATTTTTTATAATTGAAACTTGAGTAGTAGATTGCATTATCCTCTAAATGGAAGCTCATGGGGAAGACTGATTATGTTTTATTTGAGACACTTCTGTAGTTAAATAATCAGTCAATTGTGGGAGCATAAATTTTTTGTTTTTATTTATGAAAACAAGGGATCAAAGTAAAATTGAACTTTAGTTGTATTAGAGTGACTAATTGAAAGGTTATGAACTTAATTTTTAACAGTTTTATTTGATTAAAGTTGTTTCAATGAAATAAGTCCTGTTTAATAGATAGCAGTAAGTGCAATGTTCTTCAAAGGGTGAAAATCAAATGATTAGCTGTAATGACATTTATTTTGCCTTCTTTCTTACATTTTTTCATTAATTAGAGTAAGAACTTTTGCTTATAATGAAAAATATCCACTTACATCTAATACATTAATAGTACTGTATTAATGTACAAACACAGTGTATGGCTAAGGTACTATTGTACTGGTGGCTAATTTATTAGAATTAAAACAATAATCTGTTTTTCTTAAATGGTGGTGTCCTCTCCCAAACAAAATAAATGATGTTTGTGTATCTACATTAAATTACCTTAGTTCTCAGGAAGACAAACATATACTATTTATTCATTTTTTTATGAACATTTTAAATTGCATTTAATAAATACCAATCTGGATCTATTTTGTTTAACTTAAAAGAAACTACAGAAGCCAGTTCATTATTATGTGGGCTTGGCAGCTGGCATTTTTTTCTTACTACATGCCTTAATATTCAGGATGCTCTTCCATGAAATCTAAAATTTAACTTTTTCTAATTTTTATGTTTGAAAAACTGTAAATTACAAAACTCGTAAGTAATATATATAAAAGTAATAAACAGTATGTTTCTGCTTTCCCAATTACATGGCTTTCACAGTGTTAAGGTGCAATGAAAGTTATTACTAGATTTCAGTTATCTAATCTGTTGAATAACTATCTCACCTTTTCTACTCTCATTATCTTCTCCCTTCAAGTTCATAAATAAAAAGTTGTAGCATGTTTACACAAATTTTTAATAAGTACCTACGAAGATGTTGGAGTTTAGTACCATAGGATTAACAAAATGTATTAAAACAAAACTACATTGATGTGTATATATATATATATATATATATATATATATATATATATATATATATATATATATATATATATACATACACACTAGGTATATATACATTATACATTACATATTCAAATACATACTGCATTATGTAGATGTAAGTGGATACTTTTCATTATAAGCAAAAGTTCTTACTCTAATTAATGAGAAAAAACGTAAGAAAGTAGGCAAAATAAATGTCATTATAGCTAATCATTTGATTTTCACCCTTTGAAACACATTGCACTTACTGCTACCTTTTAAACAGGGCTTATTTCATTGGAACAACTTAAACCAAATAAAACTGTTAAAAAGTAAGTTCATAACCTTTCAATTAGTCACTCTATACAAATAAAGTCCAATTTTACTTTGATCCCTTTCTTTCATAAATAAAAACAAAAAATTTATTCCTCCACAATTGACTAATTATTTAACTACAGAAGTGTCTCCAACAAAATTTAATCAGTCTTCCCCATGAGCTTCCATTTAGAGGATAATGCAGTCTACTACTCATGCTTCAATTATAAAAAATTGTGATATAAAATACAGTTTACAATGTTTATATGTGAAACACCATTTTGGCTATCTAGCAACCTAACCTGACGACACATTACATTTCATAAGGTATATTTCTAAATGAAAACATGATATACTTCTAGTATTACTTTGAAAGTATATGTATATATACCCAGTGTATTTGAAATTAATACTCCTAGTATTAATTTTTATATACACATATATATATATATATATATATATATATACATTTTGTTCTTTAACCAAACAGTTTATACATGGAAATGGATCTTCTCTACTATGTGTCAAAATTTTAACAGCCATATCAATTAAGAATGAGCCATTTGTTTATCTGCTATAACATAATTTCCCACTTTGTTTCACGTTATATTAATAAAACTGCAGTGGTGTTTTGTTTCTACACTGTGAGTGTCGTAGGCCTACTTCTCATTTTTACTGTTGTGTTTTGTATTGTTATAATTGTGAATTTCATTCATTTAATCAGCAGTGGACCTTTGGGCAATATTATAGTATGACTAAGGAGTGTTTTATGTTTACAGTGGAAAACAGTAGTGCCAAAGGTTTAATTTTAGTAATAAGGCAAAGAATACGACCAGCTACAACCATGATTTTGGATGAATTGTATGATTATAAAGCACTGATTCTCCAAATTTTTTGCCTACTGTCCACATTGAGAATCAAAAATTTTCTAGCGCCCCCAAAATTTTTAAACTTACTATCTGTTAAAAATAATAACTGCAATTGCTGTTTTTAAGATGCGCTCTTAAAAACATCAGTTGAAGTTGTTGTTTTTAAACATGGCATAGACTATCTCTGAGTTGAAACTTACAATTTAGTTTGAAATATCAGGAAAACATAATTTTTGCCCTTTTTTTTTAATCAGTCATCATCTTCTTCAATTACCTGATTTTCTGTGGCCTTCTACTGTCCCCCCCCCCCCCCGTAAAGGCCTTCAGCGCCTACAAGGGAGAATTATCGCCGACCTTGAGAACAAATACTATTGGGGCATTCAAATTTTTGCCTGAAATTTTAATCATAACTGTAAACCACACATATAATTTTTGATCCACAAATAGGTGTAACACCCAGATGACTGAAAGTACATGAGTGTAAAGCATAGAAATAAGGTAGAGTATGGGACAAACGGAGCAATATTGGATGGCTATTTGCCAGAGTTTATGTGTTGACAGCATATTACGTACTGTAGAAATGAATATATTATAAATTAATTAATATTACTACAAATGACATTATGGTTTAGTTAATTGAACCTCATTGTCAATCAATCCCTCACTACAACGGTGACATAACTGAGAAGATCCGTGTAAAATGTTACTAAAATTATTTATATTTACAAAAAATAAGTTAGGCAAAAAATATGATTATTTGGTATTAATGTAGTAGGCAATCTACTGCCGCAGTTAGTTGATGGCGCAACTGAAACGCTGTAATGGAATAAGAAAATAAGTAAATAAAATCATAGATGTAATCCAATCAAACTTTCTCAAGGTTAGTGAGCATAGATTACGTTTGGTTAGATTATATTACATTTATAATTTTATTTATTTTCTTATTTCAATATAGCGTTTCAGTGGCACCATCTAAAAACTAACTTAACTGCAGCGGTAGATTGCCTGCAACATTAATACCGATTATCTTTTTCTCAATTTAGAGAGTCTTATTTACTTATTAAGTAGCTACACAATGATGTCCAGTCCCAGACTCTATAGTTTTTTTTTTTTTTTTTTATGAAATATAGATTTTATAATGCGTAAAAAATGCCAAACTTGCCTGGGATCTAAGCCTGGAACCTAATTGAAAGATGGAGATGCTACCATTACACTGTGCTGGTCAGCAACTATTAATTTATTACAAGTATTATTGTAATTGTTAAATAAACACAATTGTTAGTATTATTTGATGAAATAAGTTAATTTTAATGATTGAATTATTACTAAAATATGAATAAGTATTGTGAATAACTTTCCTTTTATGTACAGATTTTTTTTGTAAATGTATATATATATATATATATATATATATATATATAAGTCTGGCTATATATATATAACTGGCTTATGTAGTCTGCTTCTGTAGTCACATCCTACTGGGCAGTGGGGTTTGGAGCTAATTGTAGGTGTGTAATGAGTCATTTTTCAACTGCTGATTTCAATAAAGAATCGTAGTTTGATTTTAATAATGCTTTATTCTTACTCATGTGAAAATTATCATCGAGGTTGTCTTGACAGAAAAAAAATTTTGTTCAATTTCTAGAAAGAGAAAAACTCACAGGAGGTTTAGCCAATCTGGTGGGCATTGAACTTAAAAATTTGATGCTTCACAAAAAGCCACTATCTAATTCACGACGTCCTGAAACTCTTGTTACCTACTACTCTAATGCAGACTTGGCTTAGTAAAACATCCTATCTCAGAACTAAAAAATTTAACAGAATACTTTTTGTTTACTGTCGGTCCTAGATATCAATGTTAATGACATGCAGTGCCATTATAATTGGTTGATGGAAAGTAGCACGTTTTGACATCTTAATAACTGCTTTTAATCCTTTGTTTTTGTTAGCCTTTCACTTTGAAGAATGAACGGGCTTTTCGCTTGATCATAATACCTAAAACCACAATTCATCAGAAAGAGTTTGTTTTTAAAAGTTGAATTTGCTTTTAACACATTTAAGCATGATGTTTCTCACAACTGAAAGGCTGGCTGTTTTTGGTCAGTTCATAGTAGTTTTGTCATAAACTTTGGTGCTATATGTCTCCTGTCTAAAAAATCTGTAAGAATTGACTGCTTTTCTCATTAAAATCAAAATGTATTTATTTTATCCTTATATAATTGTTAAATTATTTATGATTTTCCAGCATGTTATGATGGAAAATCAAATGTGTAAATTTAATGTGATTTTTACTGGTTGAAGGCTTACCAGACTGTCTTAGCAAGGACTCTTACAGTCTTTCTCATTTAATTTATATCTCCAACCTTAAGTATGCATCTTTGTTTTTCACAAGTTGAAATCTGATGCAAATTTATTAATTTTTTTTTAAAATGATTATTGTAACAATAAAATTCAATTTAATTAACTATTAACTGAATTTTTAAATTGTAAATATAGTCAAACTCCTGTAACTTGAACAATTTACAACTCTAAATTTATTCTAAACCTTGGCCGTATATGTTATACGGAAATATAATATTTTTAACTCGAACAAAAAATTCTCAAGTCGAAGTAAAAATTTGATTAGTTTATTTCAAAAATAAAATAACAAAAAACCCAAGTTTAACATTAGGCTTACAATACCGATCTTATTTTCCGTTCAGAAATTTGAAACAAGCATGATTCACACTTTCTGTACTATGCGATTGCAAAAAAAATCCCTTTCGGCATGCTGGAAGGCGGAGGTAGATGTCACCGGTGCTAAGTAGGGGAAAAATAAAAATTTCCACCATAAAGTTAAGACAAAACTTAATATTTATTCAGTAAGAAAGTGGTTTCATATGATTAAAAGTTTCACATGTTTAGTTCACTCGGCTCTTTTCGGATACACTCGGCTCCTGACGAAGTAGCGGCTCCAGCAACATTATTTAAGCAAGTCAGTCCTTCGCCATTCTCGTCGTCATTCACTATTCGTTCTTCAATCGTCACTCTTGTTAAATCGCATTCAGTAACAGTTCCGGTTCATAATTCAATTATAATAAACATTTAATAATACATAAATATTTAATTTAATATTTAAAGTATATTAAACATTCAATTTATACATACAAAAATGTATTCAAATATAATAAAGAATTGATAATAACATGGACTTATGGCTTAATTACTTAAGAATCAGCGCCAAACTTCATCTGTTCGTACATCAAGTATTAGCTGATTTACAATTAAGTTTAGTGTCTAGCATTTGAATATTCATTTCAGCGGTGTTTGTGCTGTTACTGTTCGGTCAGTCATTCACAATGGGTGATACCACAAATTTGTTATCGTTTAGGGAATTGACGGACACGTTGTAATTTATTATAAAGTAAATAAAAACGGATTGGCTGTGTGCGTGAATACCGGGAAAGTTATCCAGATCCGAAGAGTACCGGATCGTAAAACCTTTGAGGCTTTAGAGAGTTTTAGTGGATACCCCATTCTTCTTAAAACCTTAACAAGATAAAAATCTAGGACTACCTTTATTCAATTTTTTAGATCAAAAATCATAAGAAAGGATCACATTTACCTCTCGATTTGTACCCCAAGAATTTTAGAACGGTTTTATTTCACAGGGAGCAAAAGCAGGACTAGATATTTCGCAAGCCGAAACTCGTTAACGAACCGTTATCTGATCTATGTTTATAGAACTTTTTTTCTTTTTTGGCTATAGAATCATGTTCTGAGACATTAATGAACAATTTGGAGTTATCCTGAATATATATATATATATATATATATATATATATATATATATATATCATGCGGCTAAAGTCGCGTTCTGGGAAAATCCTACAACTGAACGGCTTACACACACACCTTAATTTAAAATATTTATCATTTTATTTAAATATAATACTTTTTCGTTATTTAATTCAATGATTGTAGCTAAAACGTGCGCGCATACAGTATTTAATTCGCGCAGATGTGGCGGTACTACTGGCGACGGTCGGCACTAACTAAACTAATGTAATTTCACAACTTGCCTAGAATAAATTTTGCTTATACGGTCTGTAAACTGGTGTAGTCTCGTGGCTTAACGCAGTCAACCGAGTGTTCGGATTCGAGATCCAGCTACACCGACTACTTTTTACACTTCAAATATTATTAATTTATTTTATTCTACCTCTACCTATGACGTCCAAACATAGCAATCGACTACTACAACATTTTTTGGGGTGCGGAAGTGATTTTGCAAAATGGTTTTTTTTTTTGCAAATATTGTTATTTTTTGAACTTTTAACAAAAATTCCTAAGAAAATTATGACTTTAATTAGTCGAAATCTCGAGATATTGAGCGTGATCTTGCTCTGAGCCACACCCCCGTGACTTTTTAAGTTGAAAATTTAATGGTATCAGTGCCCCATATATAGAAGTAATCTGACCAAGTTTGGTTAAAATCGGTTTAGTAGTTCTGGAAGTATAAGGTGATTGATTACAGGTCAACACTGAATACACGTATGAACTTTAACTTCCGAAAAATTTCCATCCATTTTTTGGGTTCCTTAGGTGTCTAAACGTCAAGATCCGGTGAAAATCGCATATACCCAAACTGGACCGGTTACAATACTTTCCTTTCGAGAGCTACAGCGCCAACTAGACGGGAAAGTAAAAGTTAATATTATAATATATTTAGTTCTAAAAATTTTCAAATAAAAAATGAGTTACGGTTTCCATTTCTTTCTTTTAATCGTTAAACTCTTATTAAAAAAAATTAGCCTTTGAGAGTTTTATTAAATAATAAAACTAGTAATTATAAAACGTTTTGTTTCTATGCATTGTTATTCCGTTGTTAATTAATCAACCCAATTAAAAAAAAAAAAAACTGAATAATTTATAAATTTTTTCTTAGAAATTAAAAACAATGAACAGTAACTGAAAACTTTTATTATTACGTTTTCTTTTGTAAGAAAGAAAACGAAATAATAATTATATTTTTGTTATGGCTTTTTAAATTACAATATTAATACCATGTTGCATTATTTCCTGGATAACTTTTAAATTACTCATTATGATAAAGCGGATGAATATTTTATCAATGATCTAGATGGAAAAAAAAGTTGTTAAACAAGTGAAACAATAAAATTGATGTGAAAAATAAAGATCAATAAGAGGGAAGGAAAGCGAAAGAGGCTTGGTGAATAAGGAAGAAAGAGAGAATTGTAGTAGAAGAGAAGGTCGAAAGGATATTATAAAGTCCTCTTGACTTTAGCCTGAAGAGAACTGTAGTTCTTCTTCCCCTCCCTAGATAGATACTCCATTCCGTACTTTTTCTCACTGTATGTTGCCTTATCCCCTTTCATTGTACATACCTTAGTCGCAATCTATTTTTTTATTTTATTTTTTTTACTTAAAGTTTGGTTATGTTTCGGAGTGTTATTTAACCATTTTTTGTGGGCACTTTTAGTTGTTGCTTCGCGCAATGAATTTTCAAGTGAAGATATTGTTTCTTATTTTTTTTATACCTTAAACCTTACTCTCCTCCCCAACCCGCTACACATTTTTTCTCTGATTATATTCTCTTTTGTTTACTAAGAGCTTTTAATTAAAACATATATTTCAAAATTAAAATCTATCCACCGAGTATATTTTTTTGTTTCTTTCGTAAAACAATGAATTGTAAATAAATTATACAAAACTGAAGTTATATCGGTAAATTCCTAAGACTGCGCTTGTCATAATATTTTTAAATATATAAAACTTTAGTGTATTAAATAATTTGTGTTTTACACATCACGTAAGGATGATTAAAATTATTTTAACAAGTTTTGCTACGTGAAATTATCCATATTTGAAATCAAAGTGATATTACAACTAAAATTGAAATTTCTTATTTAAACAAAAAAATATTTTGTAGCAAAAAACTGAAATCAATGGAATTTATGAAACATATTTTAAAAGTTGAAATGGAGTTTCCGATCCGCTTTTGAGGAATACTTTTATGTTTTTAATTATTTACTCAATCAGGAGGCGTTAAAAATGAAATAAATGTAAAATTATAATATTATAAAATCTAAATAAGAACTTGTGATAATGTTAAGTAACAATGAATATTATTATTATTAAATGGATGTTCATTTATTAATTTCGTTTGCTGTTTGCATCTTCTAATTAGTTGGAATCTAGATTATCTGGAAAAATTTGAAAATTTAAAATTGGAAAAATTGTAAGATACCTCCTTCTGTCTTAGGCTGGAAAAACTTATGAAAAATTAATGTTTAAGATTTGTGCTGGTCCAGTTACGTAAATGATTATAGATTTTCTTTCTTTTCTTTTTCCTCTTTAGCCTCCGGTAATTACCGTTCAGATAATACTTCAGAGGATGATATGTATGAGTGTAAATGAAGTGTAGTCTTGTACAGTCTCAGTTCGACCATTCCTGAGTTGTGTGGTTAATTGAAACCCAACCACCAAAGAACACCGCTATCCACGATCTAGTATTCAAATCCGCGTAAAAATAACTGACTTGAACTAACTAGGACTTGAACGCTGAAACTCTCCACTTCCAAATCTGCTGAATTTCGAAAGCTGATTTAGGAAGACGCGTTCACCACTAGACCAACCCGGTAGGTTAAATGATTATAGACTGGTTAATTTTGTTTCACCAAAATATCGCGTCTTTCCTGCTTCGCCCACTGGGTATTAGCAGTTGCTGCCGTTGGTTTTTCGCTTACATATTAACGTATCATTCGTCGGTGTACGATTTACAATAACTTGATTTTATTGTTACACCCCCTCCAATATTAAAACTTTTATTTTGATTGTTAATACATGGTATTTTGGATTTTGTGCTATTATGCATTATTTTGAACTAAATATCTCCCAAATTAAGTATTATATGATTAAATATTTATCATCAGTGAATAAAAAGAGTAAAATAATGCTTTCCATCGATTTTACAACACTTACTTAATCAGGCGTAACTTAATTACAAGTCTAAATAAAATTACAACGAGGGGAAGCTCCCTGCTGAGCTGCTATTCGTTAGTACATGTACAGATGGGTAGCAGTGATGAGCCACAAGGGGACTCTCTTGTCCTCTTGTAGAAAAGACCGTAGTTCCAGCGAGAATGCTCTTTTGGGTGTTCGCGTTTGAGGCGAACAAGTCATAAAGACCGAGTCCCGGCTCCTAGGGTGGGGGTACAAGAACGACATGGTCGGGCCTGGTAACCCTACTCTGGGAGTTAGAGGCAGGCATTAGTGATAAAGATCCAGGCGGCTTATAAATGGACACTCCCTCGAATTGTGTATGCTTCCTGTGGAATCCGATTCGGATTCCAACAAGGATGTTATATGTCTTCTTTTTTCTCGTGTATGATTTGTGACTTTTTTTAATATTCAATTGCTTGTTCTGTATTAATTATTTAATTTTATTGTTCTCATACCCTTTAACTTTATAATTTTTTTTTTTTATTTTATTTTTTTTTTTTTTAGTAATTGTCGAATTGTTTGTACTTTGTTACGCTTAGTTATATTTTTATTCGTTATACTTTTTATTGTACTATAGTTTGTTAAAACCTTTATATTGCCTTGGAAGGTATCACTGGATGCCTCCCTTTCGCGTCATTATTAATTACTTTGTACAATTTACATAGTTTCACTGTTCAGGAAACTGATTGTAAGTAAAACAATACACAAATATATATTGCTGTATGATTAAAATCTACACTTACTAATTATTATATATATATATATATATATATATATATATATATATATATACATCCTATTAATATAAATTTATATTACTTAAATGATATAAACAAAAAGACGGTTATGGCAACAATAAAAAAATACAAAACATGCCTGAAGAAATTTTTTTTAAATATAAAATTATGTTATTTCTTTTATGATTCCATTTATCGTGAAATAATAAAATTTAGAATAATTCTAGATGAACTTAGGACAACCATAATTATAACATGGTGTTATAGAGGAAGAAGAGGAAGTTGAGGAGGATGAAATGGGAGAAACAATACTGAGATCTGAATTTAAGAGAGCATTAAAAGATTTAAATGGCAGAAAGGCTCCTGGAATAGACGGAATACCTGTAGAATTACTGCGCAGTGCAGGTGAGGATGCGATTGATAGATTATACAAACTGGTGTGTAATATTTATGAAAAAGGGGAATTTCCGTCAGACTTCAAAAAAAGTGTTATAGTAATGATACCAAAGAAAGCAGGGGCAGATAAATGTGAAGAATACAGAACAATTAGTTTAACTAGTCATGCATCAAAAATCTTAACTAGAATTCTATACAGAAGAATTGAGAGGAGAGCGGAGGAAGTGTTAGGAGAAGACCAATTTGATTTCAGGAAAAGTATAGGGACAAGGGAAGCAATTTTAGGCCTCAGATTAATAGTAGAAGGAAGATTAAAGAAAAACAAACCAACATACTTGGCGTTTATAGACCTAGAAAAGGCATTCGATAACGTAGACTGGAATAAAATGTTCAGCTTTTTAAAAAACGTAGGGTTCAAATACAGAGATAGAAGAACAATTGCTAACATGTACAGGAACCAAACAGCAACAGTACCAATTGAAAAACATAAGAAAGAAGCCGTAATAAGAAAGGGAGTCCGACAAGGATGGTCCCTATCTCCGTTACTTTTTAATCTTTACATGGAACTAGCAGTTAATGATGTTAAAGAACAATTTAGATTCGGAGTAACAGTACAAGGTGAAAAGATAAAGATTCTACGATTTGCTGATGATATAGTAATTCTAGCCGAGAGTAAAAAGGATTTAGAAGAAACAATGAACGGCATAGATGAAGTCCTACGCAAGAACTATCGCATGAAAATAAACAAGAACAAAACAAAAGTAATGAAATGTAGTAGAAATAACAAAGATGGACCACTGAATGTGAAAATAGGAGGAGAAAAGATTATGGAGGTAGAAGAATTCTGTTATTTGGGAAGTAGAATTACTAAAGATGGACAAAGCAGGAGCGCCATAAAATACCGAATAGCACAAGCGAAACGAGCCTTCAGTCAAAAATAATATTTGTTTACCTCAAAAATTAATTTAAATGTCAGGAAAAGATTTTTGAAAGTATACGTTTGGAGTGTCGCTTTACATGGAAGTTAAACTTGGACGATCGGAGTATCTGAGAAGAAAAGATTAAAAGCTTTTGAAATGTGGTGCTATAGGAGAATGTTAAAAATCAAGTGGGTGGATAAAGTGACAAATGAAGAGGCAAATATATGAAGAAAGAAGCATTTGGAAAAATATAGTTAAAAGAAGAGACAGTTTTATAGGCCACATACTAAGGCATCGTGGGATAGTCGCTTTAATATCGGAGGGACAGGTAGAAGGAAAAGGTTGTGTAGGCAGGTAACGTTTGGAATATGTAAAACAAATTGTTAGGGATGTAGGATGTAGAGGGTATACTGAAATGAAACGACTAGCACTAGATAGGGAATCTTGGTGAGCTGCATCAAACCAGTCAAATGACTGAAGACAAAAAATAAAAAAAATAAAAAAATAAATTATAACATAAGAAATGAAACAAGAATTTTGATCATTCTTCGTTTGTCAAAATTACGTGGGAATTCATAGAATAACATTATTTGAATTTAAACCATCCTATGAAAAATGCTTATAAAAAGTCACGGAGTTTTGTAATAAAAAAAAAAAGGTTTTTTGTCTTTGACGAATCCCTTTAAAACTAATTAAAAATAAGTTAGATAGTTGCAGGTTTAGGATTAAAGGATTATATTTAAATTTTGTCCCATCCTGTACTCTGTAATCAAGTCATCAGGGGGATTAAAAAAGTGTATTCGTCTATGTGAAAGTAGTTTGTAACCTATATTTCGGTGATATTGGATGCATTTTAATGTAAAAATATGAAAACGACACTATAATATCAGCTAGCTTACGTTCTATGATACGTTAATATACTATATTTTAGAGCGGAACTTAGTTTGTATTAACTTTACATGGTTAAGTTAATAAAATTTTTTCTTTATAATATATATCTTTATATTTTATTTTTTATTTTATTTTTTCTTATTTTTCTTTTGATAAAAAGGTACAGGAATAAATACGTTCATAAAATTTTAAAGCTATGTAAATTTTCTACTTATCGTGGTAAAAGGGTTAAAATTTTATGCATATTACAGGGTAGTAAAACTTTATAAGTATATTATATTATAATATTAAAAAGAATTGTTTTTAATTATTTTTTATTATTTAACATTAGATTGCCATTCAGATAGACCCAGATCTTTTCATACTTTAATCATTAAAACCATGCATTTTTTTTTGGGAGGGGGTTAATGAATTAATTCGCCATAGAAGCTCGAAGCTTGTACGTAAAAATATGGAAATGCAGATTTGTAACGTATGTAAAATGCCATGGCTGACTGTGGGATTTGAACCCGGGACTTCCGGATGAAAGGCCGAGAGAGACGTTATTACACCGCCTTGGAAATCGGCTGATAAATAAATAATATATATATTTTTTAATTTCATTTATTATTATTTTTTCCTGACTTATTTTTTTTTTCCGAAGTTCTTTGACTTTTCTCTCTCTCTCTCTCTCTCTCTTCGGTCCATCTGTTGTGTTTCCTTTTCTGTTTTTACGGAGATGTTGATCCATCCATTTACCATTCTTAAAGCGAGAGATTATCAAAAATTATTTCTTTGAAAATATTTAATAATTTTAGATAATTTTCAATTTATTTGAACTAGTCTATTGCGGTTTTAATTTATTTTAAAAATATTTGTTTTATTCTATTTTTATCCATACTATATAACTGATCATAAAATTTGAGTTCTTTTTTCATTATATAGTCTTTTTTTTAGTTTTAATAAATTTCTTCTTATTTTCATAATTTTTCAGTGTTATCTTCGAATTTTGGGCTGTGGATTTTTGTTAATTTTTTTTTTTAATTTTTAATAGATTTTCTTCAGAAATTTTATATTCTTTGCGCACTATATAACGCTTCCGGTAAAATTTATAGCGATTTAGTTTCTTGTTTTTATAAAAATTTTTACTTTCCCTTCTAGCTATAATAGAGATTTCCTCTTCTTACATCTACTCTAATTTTTTCAAATTTTTTTTAAATATAATAATCTTCATAATTATTTTAATTGAAATTACTTTCAGATAATAAGCACCATTTTTACTTTAATTCAGGTTCTTAAATTCTTTAATTCATCCTTATACAGATTCTTCAATTCTATTCAGGTTGAATAAGATCTCTTCGTAAAAAACATTTTTTTTTTTTAAATAAAAGGTTTTCCTATTAAGGGATTTTCAATGACTATTTATCGTATAAGTTTTTAAACGGTAACTATAAAAAGTTAAGTTGTAAACATAAACAGCGTGTCTAATTACTGTTTAACAATGAACTTTAAAAGTTGTGTCAAGCGTGACGGACAATTTCTACTGATCGTTTAGTATAAACTGTTACGGGCTAATATAGTAATAACGTCTCTATTCAACATTCAAATAGGGTACTTGGTTTAGTTTCTATTACTTTGACAAGTACTTACCTTTAGTTAGGGTAACTCGATTGTTAAGTTCAGTTTTGCTAACTACTAGTCCAACAAACAACAAACATAAACTGTATAATATTGTTTAGTTAACGATGGATTATTGACGTATTGATAGAATGTACATATAAGGTATAGGTAACTGGTTTTAATATTTTATCCAAACAAACCGGCTGAAAATTCAGAATATGTGTAGGCACGTTGTATGAACGCACACACTCGTATGTTTGAGTTACGGTGTTTAAAAATATTTCTTCGAAAGAAATTTTTTATCAAATTTTCCATTTCTAAAAATAATTAAAAATTGTTAATTAAAATTTCTTTTAATACATTTTCCACATTGTATACTGTTACAAAAACAATTCTTAAAGTCATTATATCAAGTTTAATTGAATACGACTTCTGTTTCGTTAGGTTACGATATTTGTGATCATTTTATAACAGCGTTTGATTGTTTTATGAGTGGAATGAATTTGATGCAGTTAGTATTAAGAAAAATAAGTATTAAAAAGCCAGTATTGAGATTCTTAAAGAAAAATTTAAGGAATTTGCACAAACCTCGTTTATTTGAAAATAAATAGTACTGTATTATACTGAAATGGTAAGAATTTATCGTAAAGTGACCAAATTTGATTTAAGAAATATATCCTTATATTACAAAAAAAAATTCTTTTCGGTAAAAATATATTTTTATCTGGTATGGTGAGGAAATAGTTTTGTTGTAAAACCGATATTTTGAATCAGTTTTAGAAAAAGAAGCCGACAATAAAGTTATTATAATTTCCAGGCACGGATTATTTATGCTTATATAGTGGGAAAAGTATTTTACGTAAAAAAATTTACATAAGATTTCTTTTTTGGGGTGAGGATAATTTATGTTGAAGTTTTGTTGTAAAACTAATATTATTCGTTTAAATAAATCAAAAAAAATTTTAAATTCAAAAAATCGGAATTTCTTCCGATCTCCACCACCAAAATCACCTTCCAAGAAAAGTTTTTTTTAATTTTTCTACGTTTACTACGTTAAATGAAAGAAACTAAAGAAAAATCCACTAAAAAAAGTACCACCAATAAAAAGTTACTTAAGATTTCTTCTTTTTTTTTTTTGTGAGGGGGAAGTGAATTATGAGTAAATTTTACTGTAATATTATTACTAACAGTTTATTGTTTAAATTTTTGTTAATATTAAAAGTTTAAATAAACCAAGAAAGTTTTGAAAAATTAAAAAGACAACACTTTTAAACTTTGATCGGTTCTCCGACTGCCAGTAATGCCTCCTAAGTATTTCTTTGTGATACTACTATGCCTACAAAGAGGTTAAAAAATATAAAATAAATAAAAAGATAGCTTTTTCCAATTTTTTTCGAAGGGTAATTTTGGGATAATATTTAAAAAAAATGGTAATGTAGTATGTATGCATATACTGAACTTAAATAATAAAGCGGAGTTATGTTTGCAAAATTTAGAGAAATTTGACCCCAAAAAACTATCTACTCCACCCCTCGGGAGATATAAACCCCAAAATTTTACCAACAAGTTGTTCCATATACACGAATGTCTGTACAAAATTTTATCAAAAGCGATTAATCCAGTCAAAAGTTAAGCGTTTAACACGCGAAAACACGTACTCCTTCTTTTTGTTTTTTTTTGGGGGGGGGGTTCCTTGGTCATGAAACTCGAGAACTGCAAGAAGACCCATTACCCCATTTTTTGACTGATTACCATACTTTTATTTTTGCAGTACTGCTCTAGAGCTATCATGCCAGGAGCCTTTAATTTTATGTGTTGAATACCAGATAAGAATGCTGAAATACCTGTAATTCAATATTTCAAAGAGATTCTCGTACACTTAACATATATCCAAAGAAAATGTAGCAAAAATCAACAAAAGTAGGGATAAGAAAACAGGTTGATGCATGCTGTAGTGTAAAGGGCGATCTGTTCATGATGGGAATCCCAAAACGAGACCGACAGCTTCTTGCAAAGGAATGACTAGGACCCTTCCAGGCAGTGGTCATGTAACATTGCAGGTGTTTCCTATATTTTGAAATTGAAAGAAATTTGTACTATCTACCTGCTACAGTTCAAACACATACAGACAAGTAGAACTTAAGTAAAAAATATTTCTGCAAGAGTATCAACCGAACGGAGCTGGAATTTGCAAGAACGAGTACAAATTCCAGTGCTTGTATAATAATTAATGCATTAAAAAAGAAATGAAAAAACAATTAAACCAAACCGTTTCCGTTTGAAATTAAAAACAGAGATATTTAATAGTTCTTGCAGTTCGTGAATCATTAATTTTTTACTTAAAATATAAATTTTTAAATTGAAACAAATTTTTTTTTTAAATTGAAAAAAATCTTGTCATTTTGGTCATTATAAATTTTGTTATTAGTCGTGCAAACAAAGTATAACTTTTTTGAGAGTAATGAAAATTTGCTTCTCATTTTGGGTCCGGAATATAATATAGGTGCCGTAGCTACTTTAATTTTAATAGCTCTTTAAATGATGTAGAAAAATAAAAATGTATTTTTAATAATAAAAATTAGAAGAGTTAGGGCCAAAAATAAAAAAAAACAAATAAAATATAATTTTTAGAAGTGGGAAATTAATTTAAAAAAAAGGGTTAAAAAAATACTCACATGTTGTTAAAGTTAACAGATTTTCTTAGTAAAGATTTTTCCAAATCTTATACCGCCTTCAGTAAGGTTAAAATAATAAAAAAAGTTTCAAAAAATTTTTCAGCATTTTAGGTCCGGCCTCTATAATTTTAAAAACTTTATAGACATCTCTTGATAGCTATGTACATGAAGTATAAACTTTCAAAAAATCGTTTTTAGATATTTAAACCGAAGTAAGATAGAGCAAAAGAACAGAAAACATATTTTAAATTTAAGTGGTTTGGGGGGGGGGGGGGTTTAATTTTTTTTAAACAAATTTGTTTTTGGATTATTTATATATACATTATAGGTAACAAATATACTTTCCTCTGAAAAAAATCGAATTTTCTTTTTTCGCTATATCGTACCACGATATTGATGTTTTGGTTGACTGAGGGTGACTCTACTTAGTGTGACTGGCATTTTGAATAGAATGCGGTATCTTTTCCATGCTTCACTACCGATGGTAATCGTATCGAGATATTCATAATTTTCATCTGTATAGTTCATGAAAAATTCCATTCTTAATTTTTTGTGGTTTTGCATTGTCAAACTCAGATCCTAATGCATAAATATATTATTGCAGCTTAAATACTGGTAGAGAATATATCGAGAATTGCTTTAGAATTCCAAACACTACACTATTTTCAAGAAATATTATAATTTGTTTTTCTTCATTTTTTAGTGCATGTTTTTGCAATAATCGAAGTCATTTGCAACTCTTTCTATTATCCAGATTTGTTATACTGTTCCAAAATATTTAATTCGTTACTATTTGTATATTTCATTACAACAAATTTTTTTATTCCCAACGTTCACTGCATTATAACTGCGCACAAAAGAAAATTGCTTTATGAATTTTTAGCCAGTATCATGTTTTGAAGTATTAAAAACTCATCTTTATGTTCATATTTAACAATACGTGGTAATGTAGATTGTATTATTAATTTTGCAACATTAAAACTTTTAGAGATTTTTAACTTTCATATAAGTGACCGTAGGAGTTGACCGGAAGGGTACAAATAATCGACTGTTTCATACCGGGATGGAAGTCGGCGTACTAAAGTTTTTCAGTTGACAGCTGGAAAGTCAAAATAAAAATCCTAATCTTATCGATATATAAAATAAAATTAAAAAATAATAATAAATTATACAGAATCTATTTATTGTAAGTAATGTTATGTAATACTTTCTTTTTCTTTTTTTTTATGATGTCAATGTATTTAGGTCACTGGAATAGAATAAATCTTTGGAAAGAAAACTTCTGTCGGTGAGATACTAGGTCTAATTCCTGAGTTAGATGGAAATTGTTTTAAAAAGAGGAAACTAAACATTTTTAAGATTGGTACAGCTTCCTATATTGATCAGTCACTCAAATGAGTAACCAGATTGTGAATGGAACGCCCAACCCATTTTTTTATATTTTAAAAACAAAACGTCGTCTCTTCAGCAAAGTAATTCAGATTAAAACAACTTCAAACAGTGAATAGAAAATAATGGAACAGCATCGAGAAGAATATAAAGCTAAAACTTTAAAAGATACACTAAAATGTGAAACAAAACTCTTCAGGAATTTTTACTTTGTTGAACAATAATAGGAAACTCTTTTTAGACTACGGAAAAAGTAATTTTTATTTTGAATTGAAAAAACTTTCTAATTAATCATTTTTATTTTGTTTTATTCCTATTTTTTAAAGTCCAAGTCAATATCCTTAAAGGGGGTATGAGAGTAAAGCGGATCTTATATTACTCTTTTCTGTCTATACACCTTTCTTTCATTCAGACATTTGTGATACCAAGAAATAGATTCATATTTTAAAGAAGTTTCTTCTGAAATTTTATTAGATCTTATCTTGATTTTTCATTAAATTTTCACTTTTTATTATTAAATTAAACAAAAGGAGTAAAACAAAGGACTTTTTGAGTAAGCTGTTTCTTTTTATTTTGATTTATTATGTCGTAAATTTCAAGGCCACAGTGTATAGTAAAATATCCATTTGGATCTCTAGACAGTTTTTTTGAATAAATGTCGTAGAAGACAAAAAATTTTCTTTTGGAGCAAATAGTCAAAAGCTTTTGAAATCCTGAGATAGAGACATTTATATGTGGTCGACATCCAGGATAGAAAAAAGAAAGAAAAAAATTTAAATCATTTGTTGGATACAGATTATAAATGGGGGGGGGGGGAGAAATTACTAAAATCCGTCCTTTTCGTGTATATATCTTCTTTTTATTAACCGTTTAGTCGCGTACAGCTGACAGTCATTTGATGTACCATGCTTCTCTACTTCTTCCGGACTCTGACAGCTTTTTTCATTTTCACCACACTCCTGCTATTTGCTTCTTTGATGGTAACCCAGCCCAGAAGTATCCAGCTAGGTTCTTGGTCGACCCAGTCGTCTTCTTCAATCTGTCATCCCTAATGAGATCCCTTTTCTAAGGAGTTATCTTTCCTCATGACTGGCCAAAGTATGATAGTCGCAGGCAGCTTCAGCATCTAGCTTTCTAAGGAAAAATTAATATTGGTTTTATCTAAAATTTCTTAGTTATTATGGCCGTCCTCGGAATTCTTAATCCCTGGCGCTAACAACAAATCTCAAACGCTATCAGCCTGTCAGCCTTCTTGATGGTTCATGTTTTACAGCCGTAGGATGCAAAAGAGAAAACAATTGGCCTGAAGACATTTTTTTTAAACAAAAACAAAACAATTGGTGTCCTTGCTGCTTTTCCATATTTTGCACATCCCAATCATGGCAGCCCTACCAATCGCTAGACGTCTTTTAATTTCAGATGTGCAGTTTTCATTCTCCAGATGTCTGAGCCAAGAAACACAAAATCTTCAATCACTTCTATTTTCTGGTTGCCAGTTCTCTCGTTGATGTTCCTATCTTCTCCGGCCGTCATGAACTTCTTCTTGTTTCTTGCTTGTTCTTGTTGAGAGAAGCCCCCCTACTTTTCACTTTCTTCTTGCACCATCCTGATTAGAGTTTCAAGATCTTCCACAATTTCTGCAAGCAGGGTTGTATCATCTGCATATCTTAGGTTGTTAAGAATTCTGCCTCCAAGTCTTCCGCCAATATTTGAGTCGTCAAGATCAACGTTTCTCATAATAGATCTTGGATATAGATAGAAAATTAAAGGTGATAAGTTGGAGAATTGTTTAGTGTAACATATTTAGTATCATACATATCTTTTTTTTCCAGCCTCCCAAGTCCAGACCCGCTTTTAAGCTTTTACACAGCCTTGGGAGGTGCCTTTGCCTCTAACCAGTTAGGCAGCTATCCCAGGCCCGGCTATGCGTTCCCTGTAGCACGCCCGAGCAGCCGGGATTCCTGCCTGCCTGCCTGCCTCTAGTTAGGGGGACCACCCGAGGAGGTCTCCCTAGCTAGACTTTGGTCTTTTCGATTTTCCTCTCTGTTCTCCCCTGGAGTCTTCATTCATTCATTGAAGGTGGAACGCCGGAGCATTCCATCCCTCCCGAATAATGCTGTCCATTCTTCCCTACGCTAGCTCAGTTCTTTGACCATGTCTCTCCTTTTCTGTGGAGATCCAAGCGGCTAGTTCTGCCACCACTCGCCACTCCCTTTCCTCCAGAGCATTAAATCCAGTATGCTATCTGGCGTTAGATGAAGTACTCCAAGTCTCTTTTTTCAGCGGCACCCACCTCCCACAGTCGAAGAAGGTGTGCTCGGGCGTATCTACAGAAAAGAGTGGTGCTGCACCCGCAGCGCCACACTTTACTGTACAGCCTCCAGTCTCGCCACATTCCTGGCTATATACAGCGCTTCTTCCCACGCGGGCGCAGCATAAAACACATTGAGGCGGTCATTGACATGATCAACCTCCTCGTAGAGGTTCTGGGAATCCAAACCTGAACGCCAACCTGCCCAGCGCCGCCGCAGACCTCTCCACCTTCTGGACAACATACTTGATATGCTCCTCGAAGATCCACAGTACCGCACACCTAGGTACTTAGTCTTCACCTGCCCAAACTGGATGCCATCCACCCGTAGATTCGGTCCCCATTTAAATTCGTGACCGCAAACTTAAGATCATTCAGAGTTTTGATTCCTGTGCTGACCAAACTGTTGCTTTGAAGAAAAATTACAATATAATTCTCACAAGTATAAAGATAATGAGCATAGCGGGCGGGGGTCTAGACGGCACCCCCCGCTATGTTCAATAAGTCCTCCATGATGGGAGTTCTGGCTAGACAGGAAATACTGGCTAATACGAAATTACTACGGGGCATTTATCTTGCTTTATTACTACCGCAATTTTTCCGTTTTTGTAAATTTGATTGGTTATAACTAAGAATCGAAGACATTTATCGAGAAACGGCTTTCACATTCGCCATCGTTTTTCTCGTAAACATTTACATTAAAATCATGTATCACATGTCCGCCTATTTATGTCAAAAAGATTTAATTCTATAAGGCGGATTTCAGATGGTGGACAAAAATTTCAAGCACACCTTAAATTAGTCATTTTGTAAATATGTAAATTGTTTCTTCCTGCTAGTTTCCCTCAGTTTGTAAATTGTTTCTTCCAGCTAGGTTCCCTCAGTTGAAAGTATTTTCCATACTTTCACCTTTATTTTAAAATATTATATTTATTGTAGTGTAATATAGGTTTATTTTTATTGATATAAAACATTTTGAAGTGATACTTGTTATTTAATCGGTTGGAATACATTCTAATAATTATTTCAAAGAGCAAAAGTTAAAAGAAGTAAAATTTCAATCTCTCATTAAATTTAAAAAAAAAGTTAATAAAATATATGACTCTTCAATACTATGTAGGATAATTCATTTTCAAGACCTTTTCCACTAGAAAGTACCGGTCTTTCATCTTAAATAGTTTTTAATGGGTTTTACAGTAAAGTGTTAAGGATAATCCATTTACTCATAAATTCTAAGATCTATATAAAATAAAGTCTCACGTACAAGCAAGACCTCATTAAAAACATAACTAGAGTGTTGTGTAGACAGAGTAGTAGAATTGTATAGTGCTGTGTAGGTGTTTAGTAGAACTACACAAAAAATTAATATTTTCTCAAAATTTTGTTTAAAACACTGAAGCTAACAATTAAATAAAAAATGTAATTATTAACTAAAAAATTCACACAGATTTGGTAATCGTAATTTTTTTTTACAAACAGCATTTAAAAATAAACATTTTAAATCGCTTTTACAGCATGAAGTTTAAATAAATTTTAAATTGACCAGTATAATATATTAAACGAATAAACAGAACTTAAATAGAATACATATTGTTCAGTTACTAAAGGTACTTCCTAATATTTTTAGGTCAAAGGACATTCTAATGTTAGTTTTACAGGTTGTTTCCATGAAAGAAGGTGGAATAACATTACTTACTTATATTAATAAAGTAAGTAATCCTGATATTGAGATATGAAAAGGGCTTCACATTTTAGAACTGAAGGTTACTACAAAATAGAAACAAGTTCGGACCAACGTAAAGTACAGAAGTACTATTTTATGGTGTATTAGACATTTTTGTCGCCATATTGAATAAAAACATTTTTTCTTTTAAACAGCAAGGTGGGCTTGTTATACTGGATTTTCATGTAAAGTTTTACGGGAAAAATGATGGAGAAAACTGTTTCTCGGTAAAATGCCTTCGTTTTTGAGTAATAAACAAATATACTTGCAAAAGCGGAAAAATTGCGGTAGTAATTAAACTAGGTAATACACCTGTAATAACTTTTTTATTTCGCATTACCTTTAGAATTACATCCTATAACAAATTTTAAACGGTTAATGTTGTTGGAATTAGTAGCCCCAACACTAATAATAACAGCCATCACAATAATAAATAAAAATAATAAGAATAATTTATTTTTTTTTTATTTTTTGTCTTCAGTCATTTGACTGGTTTGATGCAGCTCTCCAAGATTCCCTATCTAGTGCTAGTCGTTTCATTTCAGTATACCCTCTACATCCTACATCCCTAACAATTTGTTTTACATATTCCAAACGTGGCCTGCCTACACAATTTTTTCCTTCTACCTGTCCTTCCAATATTAAAGCGACTATTCCAGGATGCCTTAGTATGTTGCCTATAAGTCTGTCTCATCTTTTAACTATATTTTTCCAAATGCTTCTTTCTTCATCTATTTGCCGCAATACCTCTTCATTTGTCACTTTATCCACCCATCTGATTTTTAACATTCTCCTATAGCAACGCATTTCAAAAGCTTCTAATCTTTTCTTCTCAGATGCTCTGATTGTCCAAGTTTCACTTCCATATAAAGCGATACTCCAAACATACACTTTCAAAAATCTTTTCCTGACATTTAAATTAATTTTTGATGTAAACAAATTATATTTCTTACTGAAGGCTCGTTTAGCTTGTGCTATCCTGCTTCGTCCATCTTTAGTAATTCTACTTCCCAAACAACAAAATTCTTCTACCTCCGTAATCTTTTCTCCTCCTATTTTCACATTCAGTGTCCATCTTTGTTATTTCTACTACATTTCAGTACTTTTGTTTTGTTCTTGTTTATTTTCGTGCGATAGTTCTTGCGTAGGACTTCATCTATGCCGTTCATTGTTTCTTCTAAATCCTTTTTACTCTCGGCTAGAATTACTATATCATCAGCAAATCGTAGCATCTTTATCTTTTCACCTTGTACTGTTACTCCGAATCTAAGTTGTTCTTTAACATCATTAACTGCTAGTTCCATGTAAAGATTAAAAAGTAACGGAGATAGGGAACATCCTTGTCGGACTCCCTTTCTTATTACGGCTTCTTTCTTATGTTCTTCAATTGTTACTGTTGCTGTTTGGTTCCTGTACATGTTAGCAATTGTTCTTCTATTTCTGTATTGAACCCTAATGTTTTTTAAATGCTGAACATTTTATTCCAGTCTACGTTATCGAATGCCTTTTCTAGGTCTATAAACGCCAAGTATGTTGGTTTGTTTTTCTTTAATCTTCCTTCTACTATTAATCTGAGGCCTAAAATTGCTTCCCTTGTCCCTATACTTATAATAATTTATAACTACTACAAATTAAATGGCTATGTCAACTGACACTATTTACTTGTTTTATGGTAAATAATATCAGTTATTTACTGGTTAATGACATTCGTTTGAAATTTAGTTAAATATTTTTGTTCATAATTTGCTTAATACTCTAAATTTGTAAATATTTTAAAAATTTAAAAATCTTTTAAATTGTTTCTTTTTAAAAAATTATTGTATCTTGTAAAATTTTAATTAAAGAAATTTGTAATAGCCAATTTTAAAAAAAAATTATTTAATATGGCGGATCCAAGTAGGGGACAAAAATTTCAAACCCACTACAAAGTACTGATTTTATAAATATGTTGATCCCACTTGTTTCTCTGTCCTAGTTTCCTTCAGTTTTGAAATATGAAGCCGTTTCCATATTTATCACTCTATTTACTAAATAGCTAACTAAAATTTAAAAATACTTTTGAAGAATTTACATTAATTCGAAAATTTATAATTTTAAACTTTTATCACGATTTTAATTCTATTCACAAAGTAAGGTTTTTTATTATTATTTATTTACTAATTTCTTAGGAAGATGTTGTGTCTTTACAGTATCAATTTTTTTTTTTGTAATATTTGGCATTCATAAATTGTAATAATTTTACAGGTGTACCAAAATTAAATTTAAATCATGATACAAAGTTATTTTAATTCTATTAATCTACGTATATTTTAATTTAGGTACTGTAATATATATGGAATAGAGCAGACAGAATCTTTTAATTAAGCCCTATTTGTAGAGTGGTAAACAACCACAGAGGTCAAATAACTGCAGAAAGGTTACTACATAAGCGCTTTTATCTGTAGACTAACCTGAATCAAATACTGACGTTCTGCATTTTCATTAATGCTTTCAATTTATACATGAAACCTGGATTACACATAGTTTTATATAAAATGTGCGTAAAATAAAATGTGTTTACCAATTAGAGTTATTCAGAATACGTTTTGTGCAATATCGTTGAGTTATAAAAAAAAAAAAAAAAATAATAATGGAAATTAGTTTACCATCTCCATTTTTTCCTTTTTACGCATCATATGTAAGTAGATAATCTGATTGTAAAGATCTTTGTATGAATTAATTCACTGTCAAATTGCAGCGGTCAAATG
This sequence comes from Lycorma delicatula, assembly GCF_047948215.1. Lineage (NCBI taxonomy): Eukaryota > Metazoa > Arthropoda > Insecta > Hemiptera > Fulgoridae > Lycorma > Lycorma delicatula. The sequence goes on from NC_134461.1 coordinate 88,947,907, forward strand.
GACGAAAATATTAAATGTAACATTTTTTTCTTATTTCGATGTGCTCCGCCTCTAACTCGAGTAATTACGAGTATATAAAATTAAAACATTAGATAAAAGGATAAATTAAAATATTTAATAGTCGCAGCTTATATGAACGAATAAAGTTATGTAAAATCATAGAGTATGATTGTAAGTTTCGTTTGTTATTTTTGTGATGCGTGTATTCGTATTTTTAGTCCTAAGTCTGTAATAAATATACACAACTAATTATTTCTATTTTGCATTTAATTTATTTTTATAAATTTTCTCATGTTAATTTGTTAACAAATTATAATTTGTGAGCAAAGATTAGTAAACAGGTCTATATTATGAAATAATTTTATTTAATTTTGATATAATTTCTTTTTCCGCAATCGACGAAGTGAACTCTCTTTTCATCACTTCCAGAATGTTTTTCAATTTATTTTTTGATTTCCTCGGTGGTTTAGGTGGAAGCATGCTAAACTAAAGACCGGGATTTTATTTCCGTTTAAGGTCTGGAAATGTTTAAATCATTCCGCTTTTCTTTATCATCTCGTATTTTCGGAGAAAACATTCAGGCTCATCGTCTGCATTACTTGTCGGTATAAAAGGTTTTCAATCAAAATAAAATTTACTCTACTCCTGTCAAAAAAATATTCTCTTTTCTTAATCTTACAAATTATTAATCGTTTAGTTATATTTATTATTATATATTATCGCTGAAATTCAAAGTATTTTAAAACAAATATTTTTTATTTTTTTTTAAATCGAGATTATTATTTGGAAAATACGTTTTGGGCGATTAATCTATATATAATACACAAAAGAACATATCGCGAGTGATTCATAATCAACGCCCAGCAAAAACTACTCAAGATTAATTGATGAAAATTTTTGTATACGTTCTTCTTATAGTGTAAATGCACGCTAAGAAAGGATTCTTTTTAAATTCTGAGTTTAAAGGGTAAAAACGTAGTTTATTTAAATTTACTATTTTTTTTTTATTTTTCGGTAACAAATGAAGATATCAGCTTCTTTTTTGGTGTGTGTGATGTGATCGTCATGAGAATATCTAAAAACCAATTTCTAGATTTTTGAAATTCCGAGTTTAACCGGTTAAAATGGATTTTGAATTTTCTTTTAAACATGGTTTTTTTTTATTCATAATTTCTCAGTAAAAAATGAAGATATCCACTTTATTTTTGGTTGTGTAATTTTCGTGTAAATATCTAAAAACAAATTTCTAGATTTTTGGGGAATTCGACTTGAAAGTGGTGAAGAAATTTAAGAAAGATGTGACCAAATTTTCCCCATTTCTAAATATACTAAACGAGATGTTCACTAGATTGGGGATTTTAAATACTCTTGAGGTAAATATCTGGTTTCGGTTTTTTTTTAAATTCGATTTTTAAGGCGATACGAAGGTGTACGGCGCGGCGAATCAAACCAACACAGCCACTACCACTGTTACTGTCTGTGCAACGCGACTGGCTGCAGCTGTCCCCGGTTACTTGACTAAAGAACATAAAACAGAAGTAATTAAAAATTTGTTTAAATAACGAGAAACGAAGACAGTTACCGTATATCGTTATATTGAACCTCAGCTACATTGAACCTAGTGCTGTTTGTTGGATAACGCTAAGAACCGGGAAAAATACATTTATTCCCGTACGAAGAACTGCTAACCAATTATAACTAATATTTTTAAGATAGAGGCCGATTATTTTGAAACCCATATTCTTAGATCACTCAAAGTTTCGGGTCCTGTGCTGACCAAACTACTGGTCTGAAGAAATTAAATAAACTTATATTTTTTCATAAAATTTTACGCGATAAAAAAACATAAAACCAAAAAAATTGACCACAACGAGAAACGCAAGTAACCAAATAGCGCGTGCGAAGTCGCGATGGGGATGCTAGTTATTTAACTAAAACTGTAGAGAAAACTTTATTAAAACAATTTTTTTTTGCTTTATGAAAAATCAACCCCCATCTCCTAAAATTGACAACCTTCTTACATTTTTATTGTATTTTCTTTAATCTCTTCAGTTTAAATGTTTTTCAGAAAATGATTGTTGTTTTTCACTTCATGTATAGAGCAATCAAGAATTATCCACAATTTGTTTAAATTATAGAACCTCGGATCTAAAATGCAGAAAAAGGTTTTGAAAGTTTGTTTTACTTATTTTAGCCTTTATTAAAGGGGTGCTAGATTTAGTGAAAACTTTCCTTAAGCAAATTTGTTAAGCTTAAGCTTTCTTTTTTTCCGTTTACCCTCCGGAGCCACCGTAAGGTATTACTTCAGAGGATGAGTGAAAATGATATTTATGAGTGAAAATTAAGTTTATCCTATATACGAATATTTTTAGAAAAGGTTTTCTTAATATTTATTCCCCAGCTCTAAAAAAATGTATACTTTATTTTTTGGCTCTGAGTTTGTAATTTTTATTATTTTTTACTTTTTATATATATATATTTTTTTTTAATTTTTTTTTTGCTGAATATCTTTATTTATAATCAGCTTCTATATTGAAGCTATAAGTAAGTCATATGACTATCACGTGAAAGAGGATCATCCATTGATAATTCTCAATAAGTACAAAAACAATTAATGTGATAATTAATAGTAACTATGAAATAACATAATATTTAATTGTGTCTTTGAATATATTAATATATTAATCAAGTCGGGTAGTAGAACAAAATAAATAAAACATTAACTTTAAATAGAACAATAAATTAAATATTAACTTTAAAACAACCATAGATCAATAATAAACGTGAGCAGCCATAAATTTTAATAATCGAAAATAAACAAAAATAATTATAAGAAGTGTTATCTCCAACAAACCGGATGATCATAACGGTCCATCAACCAGATCAAACACGGAACGTTAGGAGTATTTTCAGCCTTCTAAGTTCTCCCTGTTGTCTGGTAAATTCAAAGATAGATGATGATTAACATGCTTCTCCAAACTGGACACATCTCGGAACTAGGCGTTCAACTTCTCGAAATGCCTATGAATGGAATTACTATGTAATCGTGGATCTAAGTATTTCTCGCAAATCACGGCGCTAGTATTTTATTCTGGAACAGGTGAATGATCTCCATATTACTGTTACTGGTTGTTCCCCAGAGTTTACTTTCGTAAGTCCATACAGGCTTCAAAAAAACCTTGTAAAGCAAAATCTTGATGATAAAGAAAGTTGTGAAACTTTCCTCAATATCCAGTACATCTTTTTAAACTAAATGTCAAGCAACTTCCTTTTATCCCTTATATTATTATCTCTTCAAGTTAAACGGCGATCAAGGTTAAAATCCAGGTACTTTACTTTACTGACATTGAGGTATTCCGACACCGTTTAAATGAAATTCAAGTCAATCTTTTCTTCTTATCGTAAATGTTACGCGGGTGGACATTGCCGGATTTGCTCTTATTCTCCATTTACGCAGCCAAACGATGATGATATCCAGTGCAGATTATAATTTCTCGGTGACTACATTCGGGCTATCGAATTTATATTATTTTAATTTTTATTACTAAATTTCTTTTCTATTTTTGATCACTTAAAGAACTTTGGGACCTATATTATATTTGGGATCCAAAATTAGAAGCAAATTTTTTCATTACTTTCCGCCAAGTTATCTTAATTTTTTAAATGTTTTAAAAAATTATCTTTTAATTTTATTATTTTTTTTGTTTGGGATCACTTCATTGTAAACAACATTTTCTAAATTTTCCTGTGGTGAAAATTTAGAAAATACCCCTAAAATCAAAAATAATTTTATTCGAAATTTGGGAATTTTGATACTTATATTTTAAGTTGATCATCATAATCGATAAAAAACCTTCCTTGATACTTGGACTCCCAAATATTAAACATTTGGAAAAGTTTTTTAGTTTTTCGTTCTCAACCTTTATATAAAACTAGTTTTGGTGAAGATTAATGTTCTTTAAAATCTTTTTAAAACGTCAAAATTGTGAAAGAACATATAATGATTTTTTAAGGTTATTTTACAAGTCTTTAGAATATTTTAGTATCTTACAATATCAATTTTTTACAAATTTGTAGAATTTTTTATTTTTACAATTTTTCAGATTTATTACAATTTTACTTTTAAAAGATTAATAATCTTTTTTTAAGTGATCTACACAAAAAGTTAGCTCAAGTAGTATTTCCCCCCGCTCCAATTCACTCGCTCTCCCTCTCTCTCTCTCTTATCTGTATTTGTATACCCCCTCAAACACACACACACACACACACACACATATATATATATATATATATATATATATATATATATATATATATATATATATATACTAATAAAAGTGGTAGGTAGACCTGACCAATGATGTTACTAACGTACAGTATTGAATTTAAAGTTGACGGTAGATGTGGTGTGCTCATTGAAGAGGTTCCATCAGCCCTTTTCTCCTTCTGAATCCCCTACTATAGCCGCTTGTACGTTACAAGACCACTCTTTCATAATATTCTCTCTAGTAGGAAACGGGAATTCAACTTTACTTTCCGATATGGTTTTCGGTAAAACTTTAGTTTCCACCCTTTTCATGTCTCTCTCTCTTTTAACTACTCTCTTCGTACCACCACCGTAATTCCAGCCCGTTTCTCTGGTATTCTGGTATTTACAGTAGCAGTAGTATCGTATAATATTAGAATTACAAATTTAACATCGCTTCCTCCATCCTTAACATTCTATCGCCTTTCTTATATTTTTCTTTCTATTTTTATCTTTGCGTATTTATATTTCCGTTTTTTCACGTCGAATCAATACTAGAAATCATTTATATTCCGTATTTGTATATAACTTAACAACTCTTAAATATCGGCATAAATTATTTATGAATAAATAACATAAAAAATTCCATTAGTACTTACAATACTATATAATAAATATGTAAGAAAAAAAATAAAAAAAGTGACTTTGCTGCCGACAGAACACGCGACCGCACACACGTTGAAAAAAAATTGCCCGCAACACATTCCGGATGCACAAAAAAAATTTTATAAAAATGTATGAATTCAAATTACGAAAGTGCCGTGTGTGAGCAGGATGTGATGAATCCAAAAATAAATTGCTGCATACACATCTAGGTTATGGCAAGAATCAAATGAAAAAAAAACACGATTTCTCCATCTTGCTTCCATCAAGTGTATATGAGTATATACATTAATATTTTAAGATGTAAACTTCTAAAGCTGCCTGTACTCTTTTCTGCGGTATAGGAAATTGGAGGCATGAAAACTTCGAAAGATCGCTCAAACCTGTGCTCTAGCGCAGCTGTAAAGTATAAACTTATGAAGACTAAAAAGTAGAAAATAAAAAATATGTAAAAAAAACTATTTAAAAACCACTCTTACATTAAATGCACTAAAAAGTAGAAAAAAAATGTTTACAACACCACTCTTAAATTAAACGCACTAAAAGGTAAAAAATAATTTTAGGACCGTATCTCAGAATGGATTTCGCAACAAGCTTTGATGGTAATATGTAAGATTATGTGACAGTCATAGCTACAAATTAAAAATTTGATGTTTTTGCCAATTTTTTCATATGCGTGATGAATGCCCTATGTTAAAGTACAATCTCTGCACCCTACTCTTTAGTCTATTCATCACGCATATGAAAAAACTGGTATTATACATATTTTTTATTTTATACATTTCAGTCTTCATAAGTTTATACTCTACAGTTTCGCTAGTGAACAAGCTTGAGCGATCTTTTGAAGGTTTCATGCGTCCAATTTCATACAAGAGTATAAACAGCTTTAAAAGCTCATATATCTTAAAACATTTTCTGTATATACTTATATACACTTGACTGGAGCAAGATGGAGAAATCGTGTTTTTTTTACATTTGATTCTTGCCATAATCTAGATATGCACGCATCAATTTGTTTTTGGATTCATCACATCCTGCTAGCACTTTCATATTTTTAATTCGTACATTCGTTCATTTTTATAAAAATTTTTTTTTGCCCAGTCGGAATGTTTTGCGACTTATTTTTTCACCGTGTGTGCGGTCGCTTGTTCAAGTTCTGTCGGCAGCAAAATTACTTTTTTGAATTCATTTTGTAGTTTTTTATTTTTTTTTACAATTTTAATGTAATTTTGATCTTAGTTTGCAATCTACTCGGGGAAGATGCGCACTTCTCACTTATGATCGAAGAGAAGTAATGACTTTTATTTACTAGCTTATAAGTATCATGAATCATCAGACATAAATATTGAATGTAACGGTTTCATGAAATTTGAATTTTTGCATCGTTGTAGAAAAAATACTTTCGTTCAATTTAATCAATTGAAACGACAATATCACAGACATGGATAATTCTTTTATTAAGAAAATATGCATGTAAACATGGTTACATAAGTTCAAGGGGCGTTTTTTTTCACTTAGTAACTGAGGGGCATCTTAGCGACTTGAAAATTTTGCTAAAATGTGTTGTCATCAGGAGCAAACCTGTATGCAATATTTTAGAGTGAATGGATAAACGGAAGCGCTTCGAAATTCAACTTAAAGGTTCTGTACCGTGAATCTCACATATATAGTCAAAGAGCGAGATAATGTAAGAGTACTAAATAGTAGGAGAGATCAGAAGAACGAAAAATAACGTATCCTTCATCAACATAATTTTTAACATAAAAATTATCAAATTATAAACGTTTTCTTTAGTTGAAAGGTATATTAAAAATAGCTTCTAAATCAAATATATCAGAACCTCCTTATAATTTTAGAACCATTAAAAAATGGACGCTCTTAAAAATTAAAAAAAAAAAATTAAATAACAAAACGCAATTTTTAATTCAACGTACCAAGACCCTTACCAAACCAAACCAAACCGTATCCTTACCCAAGAAAAATTAGTTTGTAGATTTCGTATGTACTAATGTATCTATCCACTCGTATGAATTCATTAAATTAATTTTTTTTTTTTGTAGTAAAAACTCAATATTGCATAAATATGAAAAATATATGAAGTAAGAACAGAATTTTTAAAACGACAGCGTTCTGTGAGTAATTAACGATGTTATCGATTATCGACATTCTTTCAAGGTAAACTATGAATATAAATATTTTTCTTCCCCGTAGCACGTAACCGGGTTATTTTCTAGAGGGTTCGGCGTATAAAGGAGAATATAGTAGAGTTTATTTTAATTACAGCAAAAAGTAATCAGAATAGTTATTTAATGGGTGAAAATTACGGGACTTGTATAACCTTGTGTTTATTTTGAACAATCTACTAATTCGTTGAGCATTTCATACTTTACATTTAGCACGGTTTTTAAATAATATAGATTTGTTTAAATTCCATTTGGTGGAAAAATCACACAACACTATCTTAATAATTATTCGATCCCAAGATATTGTTTAGCGTTCTTCTAACGAAAAAATCCATACATCGTGCCAATGAAAATATTTAATAGGGTAAAAGAAAAAAATAATATATTGACGGCTTCAGGACTCTAAAAGAGTTTAAAATATCAGTAAAGATTTTATTACTGCGTAAATATTCTTATAAAATGAATAACTTTATAAATAAACATTAAAAAAATGTTAGTTATGAAATACAAAAAAATTATTTCTACTACTCCGTATAATTTTTTTTTTTTAATTAATTTTCATTCATTTATTTTTTGAATTAATTTTATTTACCACTTGTTAAACATCCAAGGAAAATAAGATTTTTTTTCAGTATTTTGAATTTTGAAAGAATTGATTTAATATTTTTGCTAATATATTGATAAAGTAATATATTTGTTAATTTGATTGCTTAGAAAAAAAGCTGAATGTGGGGCACCAAATGACTTACTTGTACGTCTATTAAATTACATATACAATTTTTTTTTTTTAAATGAAACGTACATAAAATTTTATTTCATTAATAACTTGATATTTTTTCATATTTTTTTAATTGTTATTATTGAAATATTATTTACCGTAAACATTTTTTTACAATCAGTGGTTAATAAATCATTAATAAAGCAATATATTTAAAAAAAAATAATAAGTTAACAAAAAAAAGAGGTGAAGTCCGATTCGAGGCCTTCTTCCTCTAAGATCCAAATATTTCATTAATTAAAATTTTATTTGGCTATAACTCTGCAACTAATCAAAATAAGTACCACTTATGCTATATAGTTGAAAAACCTCTCAATGAGGGCTTATTACTGCAGTTAAGAAAAAGTTCAAAGTTTTTGGACTTTCTTGGACTGTTTTTGCAATCAAAAGGGCAGGTGCACAACTAGATGTTACAGCAGTCCTAAATCCAAAATTTCAACATCCAACGGCTAATCGGTTTTGTGTTATGCAAGATGCATACATACGTACGTACAGATGTCGCGCCGAAACTAGTCAAAATAGATTCAGGGATATTTTCGTTGAAATCTGGAAACCGAAATTTTTCGCGACCACAATACTTTAGTAAAAAAAAGGATTTTAGTAAAAGATTTAGTAAAAATATCACAATATTTTAGGATGTTTGAAAAAGTTATTAATTTTTTTTTCTCTTCCTAATCTGATAAAATTTGAAAATTACCAAGTGTGTAAGATAAAATTAAAGAGTAAGCATTTTTATGAAAATTATGTTTTTAGATGTTTCGAAAACTGATTTAAGAAATAATGTAGCTGAATATTAATCAGAGGAGTGTTTTCTTAACAAATCTTTTTTTATTCATAAAAAAATGTTTACCTAATCTAACCTTTGTTTAAGTGTACTACCTTACGTGTTTCAACTTGCCGAACATTCGATTTTTAACCATCATCCAATAAAGGAGGAGGTACACAATTCAACCATAATGTATTTTTAAAATGTTTATTTCGATAGGCTGGTTTAAATCTAATTTTTTTTTTATGTAACAGAAGTTTCTCTAGTGGTGCTATTAAACGTACATTCCAAATTAAATAAATGTATGTCATTCCAGATAGATAATTTCTTTTTTTAAGTAAATTACATTTAATTTTCTTTGATTTTCTTACCTTCTTATTTTTCCTGTTTAGCCTCCGGTAACTACCGTTTTAGATAATTCTTCAGAGGATGAATGAGGATGATATGTTAGAGTGTGAATGAAGTGTAGTCTTGTACATTCTCAGTTCGACCATACCTGAGATGTGTGGTTAATTGAAACCCAACCACCAAAGATCACCGGTATCCACGATCTAGTATTCAAATCCAAGATTTGATATTACCTGTAATCAATTTAATATCCTTAAGGATGTTTGAGTAAAATTTCGAAAATATTAGTTTTAAAACTTGTAATAAAAAATAAAAAAAGACTATTCCTGCATTCCAAAGTGTATTATTTTGTACTTCATGTTTCCATTGATTATTACATCGTATCTCTGCATTCTTAACTTGAATGATTTTTATAAAAATTTGTTTTTTTATTTTTTAATTATTCTAATGATAGCATCAACAATTAAAGTCATTACCGACTTATTAGTGTAATGTAACTGTACCGATAAATGTGTAGTTTTGAATGAAATTAGGGCGACCATTCCTGAGGACTAACATGAACACCATTAGGTTGACCTTTATTAGGATGTCAACCTGAGAACTTCGACTTCGAAACCAGCTGATTTACGACTACGAGTTTACAAATTGACTATCCCGGTCGGTTTAAAACTAGTTAGATTAACCTTACTGAAATCTTAATGCGAGAGAGAGAGAAGGAAAAAAACTTTTTCAATTCTTTAAATTTCGAAATTATGAAGTCGGCGTGGATTTTATAATTATTTTTATTTTGACACAGCCTTCAAGAAAGTCAGTGTTTACATACAGAAAAATTATTATTACACAATTACCGAAAAAGGAGTGTAATGTATTTAGGCTGAACCGATTTAGATGTATGACCCCGCGTTGGAATCCTTACATTATCGGGAGTGTCATAGACTCTATAAATATATATATATATATATATATATATATATATATATACAGTGAATATGCAGATGATTCAATAGGAAAAGGAAATAATGTAGTAACTGATTCTAGAGGTTGAAATAAGAAAAAAAGTTCTTACAAATATATGTTCGAAAACGCTTTGTTATCGAGTTACAGCTAGCGAAAAATTTCGCGCGAATTTCAGTTCCCCCGGTGAAATTTCTGTATATTAGGGGTAAACTTCTGGTCTCAGAACTGTATTTCCCGCAGTTTTCCTGACATCCAACGTAAAACAGAAATATTCGGTGACGAAAAACATTTTTCTAGGTTTGAAGTAAAATAACTTTGTTAATGACCAGTAATGCATCAATTTTATTATCAAAACTTGTAGAAAATTTCATTTTAAGAAAATTGATTTAATACTATGAAAAACAAAAAAAAAAAAAAACAAATTTTATTAGTAACAAATTTAACAAAAAAATCTTATGAATTTGTAAAAATTAAAAACAGATATTTTTAGTGCCAATAAATTTAGACCTTTGAAACATAAAAATATTCAATAATTTATTTATACTCTAATAATTTATTACTCAACTGCCCAAAAAGGAGTGTAATGTAATTTAGATTGTATGTATGTAAGTTTGTTCCACCGTAGCAGCTCAATGGCTGAACCGATTTAGATAACCTCGCGTTGGAATCCTTACGTTACCGGGAGTATCATAGGCTATATATATGTATGTGTGTGTGTGTGTGTGTGTGTGCGCGCGCGTGTGTGTGTATACATATTTTTATATATATTTTTAATTTTAAACATATATATATATATATATATATATATATATATGTTTAAAATTAAAAATATTTAAACATGTGTATATATATATATATATATATATATATACATGTTTAAATAAATTTAAAAAATTGTAAACAAAATTATGCTAAATGCAAATACTACATACAAAATTGGCACCCGCACGCTCTTTAATTATACTATATTAAAAAGCAACGTTTGGCAGCAATGCTATTTTTTGTTCGTGTTTTTTAATTTTTAATATTTATCTATTGTTTTTAATTGTAGTACTGTTTCCTTTTGAAGTCAGTACTATTTTTTAAAAAACAAATCTATTTTACAAAAAAAATTAATAAAATCATTAAATCAATGTTTCCGTACAAAATTTCGTAAATTAAATAAACGCTTGTTAAACGAAGCTAAATAATCACTAATACACAAATATAAAAGAAAAATTTTGTAACTAAAATAATTTATATGAAATTATATTTTTTTTAAAAGAAAAATAAATGGAGGGTATTTATTTATTTTTTTGATGATTTTAATGTTTTCTTCCGTTCTATACCAAACAACCAGAGTGTAAAATGACATTTGCGTAACTTTTTTTTTTTCATTTTAGAACAATCAAATGTCGAAAAACTTACAACAAAGGTACTACCACATTTTAAAGCAATTATAAGGTTATTAAAGACTTTATTACAAAGACGGAAGGAACATCCTGTGGTAAAGGCCTCTCTTTGGTTTTCCTATTTCCTTAATGAAATAGAAATACCGCAGAAAAGCTATTTCAAAACCGCAACCGAGAAGATTGAAATTCATCAAGAAAATTGAAATACATTACACCCCTATAAAATCAATTGGCAGCCTATACAATACTGTGGCAAGGCTATTTGTATGTTTATTAATAACTCGTCACCTTCATTAATATTGAAAAATTTTTAATTTAAATCGAAATTTTTGTTTTATTTTTTTAACTTTTAAATTGAGTTTTTTATGTTTGCGATATGAAAAATTAAAATTCTAAATATGCTCTGCTACTCTTTTAAAAGGTTCATGCAAACGTAACTAAATTTTAATAAACTTATTTTAATATTTAAAAAGAAATTGCATAAATTTGTAATTAATATTCCTTATAATATCGTTTACATCAGAAATAACTTGATTGTCGTTAAAAAAAAACCAATAAGTAAACATACATTTATAAACACACACCATAGAAACAAATGCTATATTTCCGTGCACAAGCTTCCAGCTTATATGGCGGATTAATCATCAAAAAATAAGAAAAAGATAGATTTATTACGTGATGAAATTTTATGAATAAATAAAATTATCTTATATACAGATTCGATTTTTACTTCCTTGTACGAAGTAAAGGAAGTATTGTGATCGCGCAAAATTTCGGTTTTCAGGTTTCAACGGAAATATCCATTTTGACCATCTCTAAATCTATTTTGACTAGTTTCGTCTGTACGTACGTATATACGTATCTCGTATAACTCAAAAACGATTAGCTGTAGAATGTTGAAATTTTGGAATTAGGACTGATGTAACATCTAGTTGTGAACCTCCCCTTTTGATTGCAATCGGCTGGACAAAAAGTGTCAAAAAAAACCCAAAATCAAAAAAAATGGATTTTGGAATCTCTCATTGAGACCTTTTCAACGATATATCAGGTAGTACTTATTTTCATCGGTTCCAGAGTTATAGCCAAATCAAATTTTAATTAATGAAATATTTGCATCATACAAGGGGAAGGCACATTGGTTCGAATCCGATGTCATTTCCTTTTTTTTTTAACTTTTTTTTCTTAATTTACGTATATTGATTTATTAATAATTATTAACCTCTGATTGTAAAAAAATGTGTATACATAATCTAATAGGTATACAAGGAATGTGGTGTCCACATCAGATTTTTTTTTTATATCTCTGCATTGAAAAACAATACAAAAAATTAATAAACGTTTAAAATTTCATTTAAACAGATTTTTTTAAAACATTGACTATGAATAAAAAGAGGGGGAAAGATTGATATATTCCCTTTACACCATCGTGTCATTTATTTATTTATTATTTTTTGTTGTTTTTTTTTTTTATAGTATATAAAAACAGGAATGAAAGCGACCGATTGAAATAGGAGCATGTAATGTATAACAATAAATTTATTGTATGAAAGATAAACCTGACTGACGTCACTGTGATTGATATAAATTGTTAACTACCTTTCTACCAAAAATACACACACTACATGAGTTATACAATTTCATATTGACCAAAATAATGCACATCCTCCGTACCTGTCCGCAGATAATAAAAATGAGATTTATATGTTGTCATTAAAATTTTGAGCTTTTATAACCGGCTTTTTTTCTATTATAAGCAAACAATAGATGCCGCTCATGTTAAATGTTTAATTAAAATAACGGCCGTATTATCACCGGGTAGTCAATAAGTCATACTACTAAAAAAAAAGTCAATAAATAAAATATATGTAATCTTACTAGTTTTTAATTAATTAAAAAAAGTACTTTTACATAGTAATTGTTGAAAATATCTACCAAATATACGTAGACAAACTTTCACTCTTAATTGTATCAATGAATACTTCGTAAAGAAGATTCCCGTAAGAATTTCATTTTATTTCGGTCTTCAGTTCTTTAATGGTACAAGAATTATTATTACCTACAGTATGCTTCAAATACCTACAAAGAAAAATCTGGTGTTTTTAGAATAAGGAGGCCCGAGGATCATAATCCTTTTGAAATCAGACGATCATAAAAAATTCGTGGTTTTATCTTGCTTTAAATAATACCTATCTTCAGGCTCTATAAGAGCAAATAAATTCTCAAATTTGACCTTATAGAGGTGTTAAGATACTTTCAAGGTATCGTAAATACAGTTTCAGTTAAAACACCTTAAATGAAAAGTTTGAAAATGTGTTTTTAAATGATGCGATTTATATTATAAATTTCCAATTTTATATTTACGATGACAAAATATCTTTGATATAAATATCTTATTATCTGTTTTATATATATCCATTAGCTGAAGTTATATTTTTTTTTAAATTCTCGTTACTTATCGAGAAAATATACAATTTTTTTTTTACTGTATTAAATCTCGAAGAATATTATTGTGTTATTAGAATGTTCAATTGTGTAATCGTAATTTCAAATATCCTACAACATTATCCTTCCTCAGAAAGAAACGGAATGCAAGGATCGGGAGATGGTTTAATCTCGCTATTTATTACAGATCCTATACTGTTCTTGCTGCTGGGTCTTTCTATTTACGTGGTGGTTACTTAAATTTTAATGACTATTACATATTAATTTTTAGTTTGATTTTAAGATAGACGGAGTTTAGGATTTCGTTCCGATCATTTTTAGATCGTGTTTGTAAAAAGGATTCTTACTTGGGTTAATCCTGGGGAAATTTGCGGGATTTTGCGTCCTTCTGTCTACATGATTCCCCTTCAGTTTATCCATTGAAGGCCTTTCGGTTTAGCAGGAATGCACCTGATGGTGCCCTAGTTTTGTGGAGGGTCCAATGGATTCCCTTCGTGGAGGGAGCGCATATGGTGACTATAGGCGGTTGCCTGACTAGTTGCAGTAAGTTGAAGGAAGGATAGGGAATTTAGGTTGTGGAAAAGATTCTTTTTCTCTTATACTCTCTGACATGTTTATTACTACATTACTACAGTAACCGTCAAGCAGAACGACGTGGATTTTGCTATTCTTTTCCGAATTTTGGATTTTTTCTTTTTCTGAATTTTTCTGGGTGTCCCTTTCTTTTTGTATTTAGCCTCCGGCACCAACGTAAGCAGTCAGAATATTACTTATTTAAAGCAAAAGTAATTTCTCCAAAATCTTTCTTACATTTATGAATGGTTTGATATATCGCAACCTTATCATTTCTTTAATTTTAAAATGATGTCAAAATAGCAGAATCATTTTTATGAAACATTTAACAGCAAACGCACACGATTTTATAGTTCCATGTTGACTTTAAGAATATTTGGATGGCTGAAAAAATAAAGGAAAAGAATCAACGCAAGAAAAATATTTTGGCGTCAATTTCAAATCGTCTAATTCTGCTGCATTTTGTATTAAGAGTTTTTAATAAGCTTAAAAATATGATTAAACCTTTCATAAAAGACCAGCCGATTCAAAACTAATATCAACTCACTCAAATGTTTTAAAAAATTATTAAGTAAGTAATTAGTAATCATTATTGTTTTTTTCTATGTTGTAATATAAAATCCTTGAAAAAGAGACTTGTTTGGTATCGTTTTTAAAATTTATTTTACATATAACTATATTTTATTTATATAATTATATTTATTTTTGAAAAAGCATACAATTGAATGTTTTATTATTAGATTACCGATTATATTTTCAGTTAAATATCTACACACGCGCACGCGCCAAACATACACATAAATAAGAATTCTGTCTTTAAAGAAATTAAGTATAATTCATTCTTTTGTGTTTAGTTTAAGTATATACGAGTAACTCTGTATATTTATGCATTCTGGGGTTTAAATAAATAAATCAGTAGAATTTATCTCCTATAACCTTTGAAATAAATTTGAAATATATTAAAAATTAAATAAAATATATTATATTAAATTTTTAAAATATATTTTTCCTGAGACACTCGAATACATTCTGTTAAATGCCAATATACGGTATGTATACACACATACTCGTATACTGGGTGATTTACGAAGAATGTAACAAAATTTCAGTATATATTCTATTGGTTAAAGTAAAGAATAAAGTTGTATAAACGGTTGTTAGCGAGTATCGGCTGACGAAAGATTTCTGCGCCTTCAATAAAAATAAGCCAGACCGTAATTTTTGGTCGCCAATTAAGGGATAACTGGCAATAACTAAGGGATAAATAAATAAATTTATTTATTAATAGCCTTAATTAAGTGATAATAAATTTAAACAAAACAAAAGAATTAAACATTTTTGAAAACTAGACAAAATTTAAAAATAAAAAAACGTAAATAAAAAAAACATTATTGAAAAATACTAAAAATAAAGTTCTGAGACTTATTTTTTTCAATTCTTCATTAGTTTTCAGGTAAAACCACTAGATTTACCTCTTAATTTGGTTCCAAGGACAACAGTCTGTGTTAATTTTACCGAAGGTGCAGAAATTAGGGCGTAACTTGGCCAGCAGACACTCGCTAACGAAGAGTTTCCAAAGCGATGTTTATTCGTACTTTCTTCTTTATTTTCACAAGCCCTGAAAATTTATTACATTTTTTCGTAAATACCGTGTGTGTGTGTGTGTGTGCGCGCGCGCATGTATTATGTATTAAAAACTTAAACCTTTTTTTATTTTAATGGATCTGAAAACATTGAGACGTGAAAAAAATCTAAAAATGATTTTTTTTTCAACGGTAACAAGACTTCTTCACCTCTATAAAATATTTTAACAACCGATAACAAAATAATAAAATGATTGACAAGAATTGAACTGTCATAAAAAAATTAAACTTACATTTTAATTGATTTTTAAAAATTATAAATATCACTACTACATTAATTGTTTACTATATATAATAAAATAAAATCCTGCAAATAAAATTATCTTATTAAGTTATAATAATTGGATTTAATTTGCTTAAATTTTCTGCAACTTTTATATTATTATACGAGCTTATTTTATTTCTTTACTTAATGTAACCAATTAAGTGTAAGCCGACCTCCGTGGCTGAGTATGTAGCGTCTCAGCATTTCGTGCGGAGGTCCCAGGTTCAAATCTCGGTTAGGCACGGCATCTTTTCATAATATCAATTTTCTCTGGGCTAATGACCAAAGCTGTTGATACCCAGTGTTTCATAATACAAAATTCAACAAAAAAAAATATATAAGAAACACTTACCTTAAAAAAATATACTCCCAATTTTTTTTTAAGTACACTTTTTAAAATCTAAAAAAAAATTCATGAAATATAAATTCTAAATTAGTTACGGTAACTTTTAACTTAAATCTTTCTAAAATAAATTAAAAACTATTCTGTTACGTTCACAATATTATTTCGTAATTTATTTTATATATTATGAATAAATTTTACAATAATTTTTGCTTAACACGCAGTATCATATTTTATTAAATTTATTACTCTTATTTAATTGTATAATAAATTTTTTTGACATCACTAAATCTTTCTACCCAGACCTGCAGCTGTCAATATCGTCAAAAGAAATTGGAAAAGAATCAAAAACATCATCGATCAAACGCCTCTTGCAACACATGTTTTCCTTCAGTTTTTTTTTTTTTTTTACCAGATCATTTTCTAATTCACGCTTCAATTCCCAACTGAGAAAATATTTACATTATTTAATCATACCCGTAACCTTAAAAATAAAAATCAGCACCGTGTTTAATCACACATTTCTGAAATTATACCCATATTAATTCTGTTCGATTTAAATTTATTTGGTAAGATGATGATGGGCTTAACGACAAAACGGTATATTCAAATTCTTTAACCTGATTTTTTTAAAGACTTATTATGTTTTCCCTTTAATCTTTAGCTTGGGTTTTTAGTTATTAAAATTTTTCAGTTTTGTACTTCCTTTCACGATATTTTAGCTGCATTATTGGATTAATTCACTAAAATTAAATTAAAGATATTAACTAGAATTTAATTAAAGAATTATAAATTAAGACTGACTAAACTGGTAAATTTTTAACATAGCACGGTAAGTAAATATATTTATATATATAAATAACAAGATTTTAAACAGTAAAGTAGACTGTTTTAAACAACCGGATAATAAATCTAACAATAAGTCTAAGTTATTGTAAAAATAACATTAAGAAAGGTGATGTATGTGTATCATAAAAATGAATACATTTTATAGTGTCATAAAGAACTGACTACATTATAGTTCAAATTACAATGGACGATTTCTTTATATTCTTATAATAACTACGCTCAATAAACTTAGTAAACGGTTATATAATAATGGGTATATATTTTGCATGTTGATTTTTTAGTAAAGAAAAAAAAACGCCAACAGTAAAGCGTCTTCCTTTTAAAAAAATAAGTTTAATATACCTAATTCGGCTTGTATTATATTTGTAGAATATTTTTTTCGGCAGAAGTGTGAGGAATATTATTGAATGAGTTTGTTATCTGATGTAAACGATGTAAAAGTTAATATATATTTTTTTAATACATACTCTTTAAACGAAGAAAGTTGTTTTTATTGTATGATTGAGAACGTCCAGCATTGTCCTTTTTTCGAACTAACCTAAGAAACTTTTAAGTTATGAAAGGACAAAGTGTTTCTTTTATTGCACTTTATTGTATTAATCTCTACAATAGAGAATGGTGGTATAGATTAGAAAAAAAGAGGAAGGTATAACATTTTTTAGCTGGGATAAAAGTAGGAACTGAAGGTATGATAAGGTTATGTGATTTTGAATAACTAGCCAAATATCTATTCCATCACGTATCACCATCTCTCAATAGCAAAACATCCTTTTTATCACCACGCCAATTGTGATAACTGTGACGCGTTATCTACATCCTATTCCATCCTACTCAGCACCGCGAGAAGTTGGCGGGAAAATGGATACCTACAATCAATTCTCAATAACTCGAATCCCAAGGGAACAGGAAACTACTTCGAATATAGAGACTATTTTTCAGAATTTTTTTTTAATTACAAAGGTTATAAATTATTTCGAGATACAGAGATGTAAATGAGCAAACATTGAAATACAGAGGTAAAAATATTTACCTTCATAAAATAAAATTTTCTAGCCAACCTTTTTACACGCCTTAAATAGTAAATGACCCAAAATTTAGTAAAATATTCTACCTTTTTTTCATAAGTGGATCCACCAAAGTTATGTTTATCACTTCAACTTATGCAGGTAAAATTTCCCACCATAATTTTTTCCAGTTATCCAAGGTTTTTTTCTTGTAGGTAGGTTTTCGCAAAAAAAATTCGCTTTATCAATGTTCGAATTATTGAGATTCGATTGTACAATCTGGAGATTGTACAGTCGAATCAACTTTTCTTTATCCATTACCTCATCGTTCAAGTATTATTTCGAGGTTTTGACTAGATCCCCAAAGATTCACGATGAGGGAACAGCAGCGGCGGCTCATAGCTAAAATTAGTGAGAGTCCTGCTCTAGAATATCTTTTCCTGGGCCTTTTCAAGGCCATGGTTAAAGTTTTCTGTAAAATAAAAAGAAAAAAAAAGAAATAAATCAAGTAGAATAGCTGAAAGCGGAATATTAATCTAATTATAGTCTTTATCGCATTCAAAAATGTGGTACACGGTTTTTAAGTACATTGTGCTTAAAACCCGTATTCAGTTTAACAGAATAAATAATAAAATGTCAATACAGATAATATTTTTTTTAGTATTATTAGATAATTACTAAATAAAATGTCCGCTTAAAAACATTATAGTCCAGTGGTGCTTAATTTAAATTTCTATATACTCTGAAACAAATACATAATTATTTTTTACTAATTATCTTCTCTTTCGTCCTCCCAGCGTGTTTTTGGACAGATTTGGTAATCAAAGATCCTTTGCTTTCTGCCATCTCTGATCCCTACTGAAAAAAATAACTAATATACTCTCATATTCCTTCCACCGACTAAACTAGAAAAGGGAACGAACAAGGAAACGTTCCATACACGCGCGGAGTAAAAATAAATTACCTTCCACCAGTATGCCATGGTCGGAACTACGGGAGCGACAGTGCTCTCTCTCCCTCGCAGCCTCGCGTTCAGCTTCCTATGTGCAGATGCGCACAACAGACACCACGCTGTTGGAACTATGAAGCGAACAGTTCCATACAAAGATTTTTGTATCTTTTTCATAAACAGGTGGATGACTACTGACATTAAGCTTAAGGATTATATATTGTACAAGTACAAAGAAAAAAGGACTCATTATATTATATGTTATCGATGATATCAAGTCGAAATAGGAGGTGCTGCAGTTTTACAGTGCCTATACGCGAGCCGGCACTGGGAAGCAGTATCTTTCGTGTTGTGTGATTTGGTGGAATACCTCTACTTGTTTGATCGGGCTTGGTACTCTGTATCAAATAATTACATAAAAGCTCAGCCGACTGGAATTTTTCTGTCAAACCGATCTTTCTAATACGTTTTAGGAAATACAGATAAATTACTGTTAAAGCTATAATAAATCTACTGGTTAAACAACTTTTCAACAATTCTGAGGTATGAGAGAAAGTCCTTTGATACTACATAGACTGAAATTAGTTAAAAGTAGATTATTACAATCTAACTAGTTAAAGTTTGTTTAATTGTATTTAGTCTTCTTCAATGTTAAGAGGGAGGCGCGTGGATCACGCTTCCGTAAACTCGGTCAAATAGCTGTGAGGACTACTAAGTAGGACAGAAGAGAGAAAACGTCCGAAGAAGTGTACATCAAAAGCAAAAGCTGAGCTTTAGTCACTGATGGAAATGCACACCGAGGAATTTGCATTGGCGGTATCCTGACGAGAGGCCTAGCTGATCTAATGTATACCAGTGTCTAAGGATCAATAAGACACCTACGGTAAAGCCCATTAGGGCTAGGTACGGAGGGGCTTCTGTGACGGTGTGGCGGCGACCAGAATCATCACAAGGCGGATGAGATTTCCCCTCGGTGGTTAGGGTGGTTAAACAGCTATATTTGTTATTTTCGATCGGTCAGATTTATATAATAGAATATCTCACTGGGCTTGTGTTTGGCTTTCTTGGAATTTCTCCCGCCATCACCCCATTCGGTCGCCCTAAAACATAAGACCGAATGTCTGTGCCACAAACGGCTACTGAACTTCGAAACAGTTTAGCGACCACTGTCCTAACTAGCTCCTAGAACTAACCTAACAGCGTGAGCGGACTAAGCGTGGCGCCATACACCACTTGCTTCGTGTCCCACCGCTTACTTATCATATATTACTAAAATGGGTAGGCGCACCTCGTCAACTACTAAAAGATATATGTCCCTCAATAAATAAATTTTTATTACCAAGACAGCAATTCGCTGCTACACCTAGGCTGTTGAATGCCAGCAAGTACCTCTCCATAAATATTAAAACGCTTAGAGCCTTAATTGGCTGGTGGTCAGCCGTAACTCTGGGGTAGCTTCCTACAGCAGCGCCGTAGGAGTCGTTTCCCTTATGTAAACTACTGATACCGGTTGAAAAAAGCAACGGTTTCAAGGAATGCCTACACGGTCCGACAATGCGACTCTCGCCACATTGACTCGCTACTTATGAGTGTCCAATTTTCCCCTGGACCTCTAATTTCCAGAGTGGCCTGAGTTCTGGCCTCCCCAAGAGTTGGGCAGTCGAACATGTGTTCGTTCGACAGGACCTTCCTGCAGACGTACAGCTCATCAGCTGTCAGGCGGAACCGAAACAAATATTGGTTCAAGTTCGCGTGGTTGGAGAGCACTTGGGCTATCCCGTTAGACACGCGCTAGACACTTCTTAAATTTTGAATAAGTGATCCATTTCTTTTCAACCTATGCGCCCAAACGGACAGCGTAAGAGGTCATACTTTCGAAGACACCTCAGTACACCATGTACAAATGACGGGTCCATGACACCATGTACGGGTCTGAAACCCCGTAATCCTTTCGAGCAATCCTCCTAAGCTTGTGTATCACAGAGACGGCGTCCGCCGCTAGTTGCCTAATATGGTTGCTAAACAGCAACTACTCATCAAACAAAACACCTAGGTATTTATGAACTCTAACTCGGCTATTACACAGCCTTTATACTTAATGTGGGGTTTACGACTGCACCATAAATTATCTGTTACCTTGAAAAGCATCTTGGCTTGTATGTAAACAATGTTTGTTTTCTCCTGAATATTCCGGAAGTCTCTAGACATAACATAGAACTTTTTGACCCGGGGCCCTTAGGCATTCCTTGTTTTTGATGTGTGATAGAGGTTTAGTCTCGCACAAACTCAGGCCGACCATACCTAAGACATGTGGTTAATTGAAACCTGACACCATAGAACACCGGTATCCATGATCTAGTATTCAGTCCGAATAATAGCAACTGCCTTTATTAGGTTTCGAACCTGAGAACTCTCGAGTTTCAAACAAACAGTTCTCGAGTGTGTAAACAATATAAGGACCACATAACATTAGAAGAAAGGTTTTTCATTTTTTTAAATATAGGTATTTCCATTTCTTCCTCAGAAGCATAATTACCGGAAAATGATTGTTGAATTTACATTTAAACTATAAATTACATATCTTTTATGTATTATCTTTGTATTTAACTTACTAAGGATTTATAAGAACTGTTTAAGGCCGGACGATAATATCATCGTATACAGAATTTTGAGAAAAAATGTTTGGGTAAAACTTTATAAATAGTGGAAAAACACCAACGCAAAGATCTCTTTCAACGAAATCATTCTCTCTTCTTGTAAGTGATTTATGAATTATGTAAATATTTATATAATGTAAAAACAAATAAGCATGTGTAGTTGAATGAGAAACCTATTTCAACTGCTACTTTCTTCTTTTCATGTCACAAAATATAAATGACTTTACTAAGAAGTCAGAAGCGAATTGTTGCATATTATAATTTTGGATGCCATCGTAGTGTAAGAACTATCGGTGTTTTTGTCGTATGTTGTAATGTAGAACAACGTCGGGTGGTTACTGCTAACTGTGTTAGTGGTGACTTGATGTGGGAGGGAGGTAAATCTCATCATCTTTTCTTCTTCACTGTATCATTAATCATTTCCATCTTTGACTTTATTATTATATTTTATTTTTACGTACTTCCTTCTTATTATCTTTTATGCTTTCGTTTTAAAGATTACAAAAAGGAAATTACGTCATAATGACGTACTAAAGAGTGACAACGTCTTTGTTTTAGCGTTATTCTCTTACTAAAAGCCATATACTCTATTTTAAATGTTAAGTACCGTAAAAATGTTTAAAAGTTTCTCAATAAAAATCTATTTTCCGTACTACGTCACTTTTTTAGCTCCTATAAAAAAATCTGTAATTAACACTTTTTTTTATATAAAAAGGAAAAATAAAGAGCAGCCCTTCTAAAACGAAACATTCTAAGTCAAATTTAGAATTTTAAGATTGTAATAGGGGGGATTAGATATATATATCCTGCCGGGTTAGTCTTGTGATTAAACTCGTCATCGTAAAGTCAGTAGATATTCGAAGTCGGGAGTTCTAAAGTTCGATTACCGGTGAAGACAGTAGTTTTTATATTAATTTAAACGGGTAGATTGTGGATACCGGTGTTGTTTGGTGGTTGGGTTTCAATTAATTATACGCCTCAGATTTGGTCGACCTGAATCTGCTCCAAACTACACATTTACACTTATAGCGTAGACTGCAAGCGTGGTCTGGTTAGCATGCAAGCGTAGGACTGGTTAGTATGAAAGCGTAGACAGCGTAGACTCAGCGCGTAGAATGAAAATAAAATCTTGTTTTGGATAAGATCGAGACTGGATTACTACCGAACCTGAAAACATTTACACCCATCTAATAAGACAACAATAATAATATTTGTATTTTTATTTATACAAGTTTAATTTATTACCGTTTTAATATTTTATTAGTTATAATTCAGTATTACGTAATGAATATAATAATTAATATATAGCGTAATTAATAAATAAAGATTGCAAAAACAAGAATTTTAATTTAAGTGTATTTTTATACCAAAAATATCGTTACTAGTGCTTGAATGTATTTTGTATTCATAATTACACTAAATTAGATGTTCAATTATTTTTGTAAAATTATTTTTTGTACAATATTTAAAATTATCAATTTTTTTATACTATTTTTTTTGTACAATCAAAAATGATTGTTTTCATTTTTGATTTATTATAATTTTTGCATTATTATTAACACTTATTGAAATTTGTCCAGTTCCAGTGCAAGTTCACAAACTTTTCTGCCTTCAACGGAACAGTCATCTTCATTACCATTATCTAGATGAGTGATAAATCTATCCGTCAATTATTCGATTACTGGTTTCACCTTCTTATACTGGATTTCAGCTTTTTTTTCATGTTTGCAATGTGGTTTCCCAATCATTATATTCCCAAACATTATTTATTTCATACATTTTATCGTCAGTTAATGTTTTAATATCTCACATTAAGAAGCTCTGTTACGATCAATATATCTTTTCAGAGCTCACCGTATCATCTCGATCGGATTTAAATAGGAATGGTATGGTGGAATTTACAGAACCCGATGCCCGTGTTTTTTTAATAGCTAATTAAAATGGTACTTTATTTTTTAAATTTCTACGTGATTTAATTATGTCATAAAATTTGGTTTTAAGATTGCTTCATTAAACGGAATATTGTTCTTTTCTAATCCCTTAATCATACCACTTTTCTTATCATTTGTATTGGGAGGTTTCTCTAGAAATGAATTGTGGTGTGGTGCATTATCGATAATGATCACTTACCAGAATTATTGGTGCATAATCAAATACACCACTAAGCAATACCTAAATGTCATAAAATCGTATCTCAGTAAGTACTGGAAATAATCAAACTAGTATTTATTTTTAAAATTCACCAACTCAGAATATTTTTTTACATATTCTAGAATGTTTCAACATGAGCTCCTTGGTCGCTCTGCAAATATCCAACCGATAATCGACTTCGGATCTGACCAGTAATTTCACTGGGTTGCTGATATCCCCATATCCTACAATTATGACGGTTGACTCAAGCATTGACATGGAAAGTAACTTAATCCGTATACTCTACACATTAGTATGCAACAGTACGGAAAAGATAAAAGATAAAAAGAAATAAAAGTTGTACGGAAGTGATGTCAAAGCATAAACTATGCAACTAAATTTACATCTAGAAATAATAGCCAAGATATTATTTATTTTCATATCGCTACTATGTTTATAGACCTAGAAAAGGCATTCGATAACGTAGACTAGAATAAAAAATTAGGGTTCAAATACAGAGATAGAAGAACAATTGCTAACATGTACAGGAACCAAACAGCAACAGTAATAATTGAAGAACATAAGAAAGAAACCCCAATAAGAAAGGGAGTCCGACAAGGATGTTCTCTATCTCCGTTACTTTTTTATCTTTACATGGAACTAGCAGTTAATGATGTTAAAGAACAATTTAGATTCGGAGTAACAGTATAAGGTGAAAAGATAAAGATGCTACGATTTGCTGATGATATAGTAATTCTAGCCGAGAGTAAAATGATTTAGAAGAAACAATGAACGGCATAGATGAAGTCCTACGCAAGAACTATCGCATGAAAATAAACAAGAACAAAACAAAAGTAATGAAATGTAGTAGAAATAACAAAGATGGACCAATGAATGTGAAAATAGGAGGAGAAAAGATTATGGAGGTAGAAGAATTTTGTTATGTGGGAAGTAGAATTACTAATGATGGACGAAGCAGGAGCGATATAAAATGCCGAATAGCACAAGCGAAACGAGCCTTCAGTAAGAAATATAATTTGTTTACATCAAAAATTAATTTAAATTCAGGAAAAGATTTTTGAAAGTATATGTTTGGAGTGTCGCTTTATATGGAAGTGAAACTTGGACAATCGGAGTATCTGAGAAGAGAAAATTAGAAGCTTTTGAAATGTGGTGTTATAGGAGATTGTTAAAAATCAGATGGTTGGATAAAGTGACAAATGAAGAGGTATTGCGGCAAATAGATGAAGAAAGAAGCATTTGGAAAAATATAGTTAAAAGAAGAGACAGACTTGACTTATAGGCCACATGCTAAGGCATACTGGAATAGTCGCTTTAATATTGGAAGGACAGGTAGAAGAAAAAAATTGTGTCGGCAGGCCACGTTTGGAATATGTAAAACAAATTGTTAGGGATGTAGGATGTAGAGGGTATACTGAAATGAAACGACTAGCACTAGATAGGGAATCTTGGAGAGCTGCATCAAACCAGTCAAATGACTGAAGACAAAAAAAAAATTTTCTTTTTCATTTCCGCAAAAATAATTTAATTTTGACTAAACTTGATGAAAGTATACCTTGTGTGTCTTAAATAACTATAATTTTTTTTTACGTCAACTTTCGCCGAAAATCGCAATAATACCATTTTTCTGTAATATCTGTTACATTAGCAAGTATATAAGAGAAATTGTTTTTTACTATTCCGATCTCTACAACTTTTTTTTACTCACACATTTATTGTACACCAATTATAAGTAATAATGGATGTTTGATATTCATGAATAATTTAAAAATAAAAAAAATTATCTACTTTTATGATAAGGATTTATATTTATAAATATTGGATCATATTTAATATGACCTATGCATATTTTAATGAATCCTAATTTAATATAGTTTTATAAAAATTATTTCATCTGAACATTTTAGGAATTTAAAATATATTATACCTTTAAAAGTGGGAATGTAATATACCTATTAAATGTTATAGAATTATGGATAATTCTTTAAACTTTTTCGAAAAAGTTCAGAGACATTACTTCTAGTAATATTTTACATTACTTTATATTCTATTGGTAATTTATTGTGTAAACGCAAGTCCAGTCACGTCCCAGATGTAGAAAACTTCATTATCGCCCCACTACTTTCTTCATCGTTTGCCTGAAATTTGATTGGTTCAATTCTAATACACAAGCTTTCTCCCAAAATTGCATGATTGTATGTTAAACCGTTCCTGTGATAAAGGAAATATATAGATACATATTCAAACAAACAAAACCTTTTTACAATAATTCTTTTGCTTTTGCTTCAAGGACTAAAGGGTTTATAATAATTAAGTTCTTCTTTAATCTAGTTTTTCCCTAAGTGCCCTAAAAAGCCTTTAAAATTATTTATGTTTTGTTTATATAGTCTAAAATTTCGACGTGTTTATGTTTTGGACTAACGATAAATTCGCCACAAAAGCTTAGAAAGAAGCTTGTACTTGAGAATATGAAAATGGTAATTTATAGCGTATGAAAAATGACGTACCTGACCTGGATTCAAATCCGGGATCTCCGGATGAAGGGCTGAGATGCTACCGGTTCTTTTTAAATCTTTGGTAATTCCGAACAAAAAATTCAATTTCCTGAACGTAGCTAAAGTAATATTAATTTTATATTCTGTTTTTAATACACTGTGGTACAGAAAGTAATACGAAAAGTTTTGTTCCTGCTTAGAATCGTAGAAGGTTGATCTACTCTTATAAATGTTTTGTTAATAATTTTCTAAAAAATTATAGATAACCCACCGGGTTGGTCTAGTGGTAAACTAGTCGTCGTAAATCAGCTGAATTCGAAGTCTAAGTTCTCAGTTTCAAATTCTAATAAAGGTAGTTAGTTTACTTTTATTGGCATTTGAATACTAGAACGTGGAAACCGGTGTTCTTTGGTGGTTAAGTTTCAATTAATCACACGTCTCAGGAGTACTTGACCTGAGTTTGTTCAAGACTACAAATTTACCGGTACAGTTACATTACACTGATAAGTTACTAGACTTTAATTGTTGATGCGACTATAAATAAAAGTATTAAAAAAAAAAAAAATTGTAAATAGTTGAAAATACGAACCATTGAATTCATCTATCTCTAATAATATCTATTTTTTGCGGTACAAGCCCGGAGTATTCGTTTTTTTTTCTGAGAATAGTCTAAATGAAACTTGCCATATTATAGGAATTGGATTTTATCTGCTCTTTTATAGTGTTTTGTATTGGTATTTTTGTTTTACTTTTTTATTTATTGTTTTTATATTGTACATATTTTTTTATTATTCATTCATTTAATTGTTAGACTGATGGTTTTTTACTTCCTTGTACGAAATAAAGGAAGTATTGTAATCGCGAAAAATTTCGGTTTTAAGATTTCAACGGAAATGTTCATTTTAATCATCCCTGAATCCATTGTGACTAGTTTCGGCATGACTTACTTGCATATGTACGTATGTATCTCGCGTAACGCAAAAAAGATTAGCCGTCGGATGTTGAAGTTTTGGATTTAGGACAGTTGTAAAATCTAATTGTGTACCTCCCCTTTTTATTGCAATCTACTGGACAAAAAGTGTCCAAAAAAGCCCAAAATCCAAATAAAATTGGATTTTGGAATCCCTCATTGAGAGCTTTTCAACGCTATATGATTTAGTGGTACTTATTTTCATTGGTTCCACAGTTACAGCCAAATAAAATTGTAATTAATAAAATATTTGGATCTTACAATGGGAAGGCACCGCGGTCCGAATCCGACTTCATCTCCTTTTTTTTTAATTTAAATATATTGATTTATTAATAATTATTAACTTCATATTGTAAAAAAATGTTTTCAATAATTAATAATTCAATAATAACAGTAAAATAAAACTTAAAAATATCAGAAGTTATTAGTGAGATAAAATTTTATGTACTTTTCATTTAAAAAAAATGTATATATGTAATTTAGTAGGCATACAAGGAAGTCATGTGGTGTCAGATTTGTATAACATCGAAATGAACATTTAATTTTATTTAAGAAATTTTTCAGCATACAAAACAGTCGTTTAGCTTTTCTTTTTTTCGATTTTAATAATTTTATTACGTTTGATTTTACGCGAGACTTAGTCATAATTTACATTATTTTATCTCGTTGTTATAATTATTACAATAAATATACTAATGTAAATAAATAGTATCTTTTTAAATATACATAATTTTAATGGAACGTTGATCAGTTTTAAATTTGATATCAGAAATAAAATATAAAGTCAAAAATGAAATTTTTTATTGTTAACGCAAATGGAAAATGATTTTACGATGATGATTGAAGTCAAATTATTTTAAAATATTTTTATTTTTATCATGATGTATTATTTAATTAAATTTCAGTTACAGCACTCTGTGATATATAATTCAATAAGTGATATTTTATTTAATTTCGATTGTTAAACCTGCTTCGAATAAATTTAAATTGAAATATAAAACAGAAAAATATGATACTGCCACAACCGTATTCCCACGTTATGATTTTTATTTTTTTATTCAAAATGACATGTTATCGCTGTGTATGTTACTTAATTAAAAACAAAAAGGCATAAAATGGATAACTGAGTTAACTCCTTTTAGAAATTAGTATTAGAAAATTGTTTTTTGTATACTTCCATTATTCATTTTTATAAAATATAATTTTTTTACTGTTTTTTATTTATTTTATTATTTTTTTATTAATTTAATTTTTGTCCTTTCTTTATTTATTCTGTGAAATGTTTCTTAAGTGAGGATATTAGCTGACTAAGAAATTTTTTCAAATTTTTTCAGATGGATTGGAATCGCTCTAAAATATTTTAAGTTCAGAAACAAACTAGTAGAATATTTCGATTTTAATAAGAGTTAAGTATGAGTATTTACTCCGTTCATTTCAGTAAAATCGCTTCAGTTCTTCTATAATCCCTGGACAAACAGATAGAAACGATATATTACATATATATATATATACTACATATATATATATTACATATATTCTAAGTTCCATCTAGACGAAAACAAATGTAAATTTTATTTTGTATATATACTCGTAATACAACCTTACAACTTGTATACATATATTCATGTACACACACACACACACACGCACACACACACACATATATATATAATTATTTACATACAATAAATTGTGAGTTGGATAGTCTGTGTTCCGAGTAAAGGAAGCATCCTGTTGTAAGGTGTTACCATGGCGACGATATTTCTTTTGGAAGTCAACTCCTTAGTGACTTGTTATTTATGTATTCGTATTCTGTTAATGTTATGCAGAACATAAATATTTTTTCAGTAGTTTCTATTTCTATATAAATAGAAAAATAATGAGATATGATTACATTTCCTACTACGGGTTCAGATGGTGTATAAAATTAATCATTTCTTAAAAGAAAAGAAGTTGTATTAATTTATCTTTACATTCTTTGTTCCAACTGTTATTATGGTGGTGATGTATGTAATGTAACTAACGTATAAGAATAAGAATGGCTTTTTCTGATAGTAATGATGCTTACTATACAGCTAGTCTTTATGATAAATAGATTGAAAGTGTCAGTTGGGCCGGATATCACTCATCCTTCAGTAAGTTTGGTATTCTGACTTACAATAGTATATTATTGAAATGAAATGAAAAAGAAACCACTTCTACCTCATTTTCCTTAATAAATATAGCAAAGTTTATTTTTGGGAATGGTTGGTTATAACTTTTACAGAAATGATTATAGTTTCAAAAAATTGCTAACAATTGTTGCTGTTATTGAACCAAACAAAATACGAGTTTAAAAGGCAAGTCGATGTGATTTTAGGCTACAGCTTCTTGGATAGATTTATAGCTTCTTGGATTTTTACATTTGTCAGCAATTTATTAGTTTGAAGTATTTCTCTATATGTCTGGCTAATTATTTTATTTCGACATATATATATATACGTCGTAGATCTTTAATTATTCGTTTTATGTAAGATGTATTTGTCTCCAGTATAGATTTTTCTTATGTACTTCAACGTTATACGTATTGTACCTAATTCTGAATGCAATCCTAGTTCTTCTAGTAAGAATTTTCCACAGGCTGTGTTTCTCTAATTAGTATTAAAATCTCTCGTTTAACATTTTTTTCAGTACACTTCATTTTCAATATTCTTCAATAAGATCAATTTTTAAAAGTTTCTAATCTTTGCTTCTCTGATTTTGCAATCGTCCATATTTCCCTTTCATTCACAACTACACTTCATACAAGTTTTTTTTTGTAAATATCATCCCTTTTACGAAATCTGTTTCATATTTTAAATTAAAAAATTGTCTTTAATCCCGCTAACCTGATTTTAATTTATTCCATAGATCGACGATCTATTATAATTTTATTAGCCACATAATAATATATGCTGATCTTATTGTTTAATACGTTATTATTATGCTTTAAGTCATATTATTACAATTTTTCCAAACCGTGAATACAGTTTATTATTTCTTCTTTTTGATTTTCAGTTTTGATTCAAAAACAATATAGTGTAAAGAAATAATATGAAACAGTATAAAGAAACTCAAAATTTTAATCCTTTTAAAAATATTTATATATTTTCTTATTAATTTTAAGAAATAAATTTTTAATAATTTTTTCATTAGATTAAGGAATTTGTAGTTATTTTCTTTTAAATTCGAAACTCCTGCCTTAAACAACCCCATTTCTAAAAAAAAAAATCGATCCTACCCTTACCTTTTTATTTATACGACCTCCGGAACCACCGTTAGGTATTGCTTCAGAGGATGAGATGAATTATAATTTTTTTAGCGTGTGAAAATGGCATGCCTGACCGGGATTCAAACCGGGGACCACCGGATGAAAGGCCGAGATGCTACCACTCGCGCCACGGAGCCCGGCAATCCTGCCCTAATCTTTTTTCTTGTTTAGCCTACGGGAATTACCGTCAGGTATTACTTCAGAGGATGATTGAGGATGATATGTATGAGTGTAACTGAAGTACAGTCTTGTAAAGTCTCAGGTCGACTATTTCTGAGATGTGTGATTAATTGAAATCCAACCACCAAAGAACACCGGTATCCACGATCTAGTATTCAAATTCGTATAAAAGTAACTGTATTTAATAGAATTTGAACGTTGGAACTCTCGACTTTGAAATCAGCTGATTTGCGAAGACGCGTTCACCACTAGACCAAACCGATGGGTTGGTTAATCTTACCCTAATATAACCTAACCTAACTGAAGCTTAATAAATTGTGCGTGTTGTTATTCCGGTGGCACAGAAAGCGTGGATATCTTTCTGTATCTGGTCGAACAAGTCATTCCCCTAATGGCGGCTTCTGCAAAGGTATTCACAGAGGTATGAGTCGAGGAGGTCTTTGCGAATCCCGCATTTTGCTTATTTCTACATTTAACCGACGACCACGTATTTTCTACTGTTTGCGTAGAGCCCTGGGCACAGAATCCACAATTTTTGCAATATTTTGACAGAGTAGTGAGTATAATTCCCTCCGAGAATTCGAAGAACATTGGAATACGATTTCCAGGAATCGGATAGGGGTTCTTCCTGATAGTATATTAGGAGTTCTTCTTGATGATATAGATGACGCAGCATTTCTACAATTCGGCTCGGAAGGGTGTACAGAAAACGCTGTTTATTCTCTTTACATATGCCTCCAAAAAGTCATTGCTCCATTAGAACGCAGTCTAGGTTGTATTTTCTACGTGAAAAACAATTTCTGTCAATCTTAACTTTCTTACTCCCCAATTTTAATGGGATTTTTCAACAGTGAATCCGCACAAACTTCTTGTACAAAATTGTTTTAATTTTTAATTTGTTTGTTTTAATTGGTACTTGTGTGCACTACAAAACCGCATTCGGTGGTGCAAAAAGCTTCCGTTTTGTATTCGTTTACCCACGCCCGGATAAAGAAGATTACGCTATTGAGTGGTAATTTGAAGCCCTTGAGCCACGTTCTTTCCATGAAGGATTCAACAGTAGTCTTTTTATCTGGCACCACATATCAAATAATTAATAAGTTACGTGTTATCATTATTGACCCAACAGAGTCAAGTACAGTTTGCTAAATTTCAATTAACTGATACCTAAAGAAATATCTTTATTGGTGCAGACACAAATTGTATTTGTATATAAAAATTTAAATTATGCGTGATATATGTTTTACAAGTAATTTTAGTTGAAATATAAAGGAAATAGCTTTAATGGTTTGATCGATTAACTACAAGCAATAAAGGGAGACAGTGAAAGGGCTGTTATTATTTTTTTAATTTTATTTTATTATTTCGTTGTTATGCAATCGCGGTTTTTATTGTTAAAAATAAGGTACTGCAACAAATTTTTGGTGATTTCAAAATACAATGGTGACAAAAGAAAAATTTTGTAGTTAAAAATAGAATGTTTGTATAAAAATCAGTTAACCTTAATAGAAAATACATATGCACAATTGATTCTATTTATTACAACAGTATCATTATATTTCTCTGATGAGTTTTAAACTTAATAATTCGCTTCGTAACGGTCAAAATTTGAGTATTGCCTTGTTTTATTCTCCCATCACTTTTTTTGGCTAAATAAAACATAACTTTGTTCGATAAATGAACAACATGATTTTCAGTAATGTCTGATTAGTTTTACTTGTACATCAAATGATATTGATGAATAGCAGTCGTAAGAAAGATTAAGGAAAATAGAGTAGAGCAAAAAATTAACCTATATTTTTCTAAGAGATGCATTATCATTACGATCGTTAAGGAAATGTACATAGTATATAATACGAGTAATAATAATATGAGAGAAAAAATTCAGAGAAGAATTAATGTTTATACATACATATAACTCGTACTACATGGGTTATGTATAAGTTACATACTTACTATTGATAAGTTACCTTTATAAAAAAAAAAAATAAAAAATAAAAGCATTTCTTTTTCATGTTATTCTAGTAAATTTATATCTTTGCCTTTGAGTTTGAAATTTACTAACACCTTTTAGAACAACGATAAAAAATTCAAGGGTAGTCTTATATTATTCCCCTATCATATTTTGTTTACCTGTGTAATTTTAATCCATTACTAAAAGTTTTTTTAAAAAAAAAAGAAGAAAGGTACATATTTTATACAACATTTAAGTTTTAAGATATGGTTTTATGCTTGTACTCACGTCGGTCAATGTACAATAACTCTTTCTCTAGCAAGAAATATTTTTTTTTATTCAGCTTGTTCAGAAGAACATAATAAATAGAATTTATAAAAATAATTCCTAACTGAAATAATTGTTACTTCGATAATAAACGAAAATTATAAAATCCTTTATTTAAACAGGATAAAATTAGATAGGACAGTAATGGAAAAAAGAATAATTATTACACAGTAAAAATGATTTGTTTTAAATTAAAGGTGTTTTACGTGAGCTTCGTGTCAGAAATGGGACAGAACTTAACACAAGGATGTCGAGGAATGTTTTATCCCCCTATCCGTTGCAGAATCTGGACATCAGCCCTTGCTGCTGGTGTTTTCTATTTATCTGGCGGGTATTTTTAATTATATATTTATTTTTAATTTGTTTTCGGACGGATGGAATTTGTGATTACGTTCCTATCCTTTGTACATCGTGCTTGTGAAAGTATTTTACTCGGATTATTTTTTGGGAGACAATGATTTTGCGTTTTTCTCCCGAGGCGATTCTCCT
This sequence comes from Lycorma delicatula, assembly GCF_047948215.1. Taxonomy (NCBI): domain Eukaryota; kingdom Metazoa; phylum Arthropoda; class Insecta; order Hemiptera; family Fulgoridae; genus Lycorma; species Lycorma delicatula. Next base: position 88,981,819 of record NC_134461.1, read on the forward strand.
TTATTCCGTCAACTGAAGACCTTTTAGTCTAGCAGGAATGTGCTTAATGCGGGGTCATTAATTTTATGGAAGATCCAATGCACTTCCTTTGTGGAAGGACCCATGCATGGCTATCTATAGGCAGTTGCCTAGTAATTGTAAGATGATTGTGTTAGGTTTCATAACAGTAAAAAAAATGTTTTTTTTTTTGTTTAAATAATAAACAGCATTATTCATTAATCTATCAATCAATGAAAAGATAAAATGAAAAATAAGTGTTAATGAATGTGAAGACATAAAGAAAAATAAGAGAGTTATTTCCCAATTTTATTATAATATGTAATTTATTTAACAGCATTTTATAATTACTATTGTAAAAAATAAATTATTTTATTTTTATTATTAATTTATTTTCATTTATATTGTTATTTATATTATTTTTCTGCAGTATTTCCAGTATTTTATTTCATTTTTTAATTTTATTTTACGAGTATATATTGATGTAACAAAGTAATCGCTTGTTTTGATCTTTCGAACATGTAACGACTTAAAAATAAATAAATAACGAACGTCATTACTCCCAGTAACTCTGATTACTGCTACTTGTATCTCAAATAGTACGAGTCTAATTGAAACAAACTCAAAGGAAAGAATGCATTTTGAAATTGCTGTACACTTTCATATGGGATAGAAAGCGCTATCATTAAAAATAATTTTAAAAAGTTATATAATAATTATATAAAAAAAAATCGGATGTGGACACTACATGACTTCCTTTTACGTTATTAAATTACATATACATATTTTTTTTTTTTTAATTTCATAAAATTCTATTTCATTAGTAATTACTGATATTTTTTCATGTTGTTTTATTATTATTATTATTGAATTATTATTATTTATTGTAAATTTTTTTTTACCATCAGAAGCTAATAATTATTAATAAATCAATATATTTTAATTTAAAAAAAAGTTGAAAAAAAAGGAGTGAAGTCGGATTCTAACCGATGTGCTTTCCCCTTATAAGGTCCAAATATTACATTAATTAAACTTTTATTTGACTATAACTGTGGAACCATTGAAAATAAGTACCACTTATTATATATATCATTGAAAAGCTCTGAATAAGGGCTTATTGCTGCAGTTAAGAAAAAGTCCAAAATGCAATTTTTTTTGGAGTTCGGGCTTTTTTGGATATTTTTGGTCTAGTCAATTGCAATCAAAAGGGAAATTGCACAACTAGACTTTACAACAGTTCTAAATCCAAAATTTCAACATCCTCCGGCTAATCGTTTTTTGAGTTATTCAAGATACATACGTACGTACAGACGACGCCGAAACTAGTCAAAATGGATTCAGGGATGGTCAAAATGGATAATTTCGTTGAAATCTGAAAACCGAAATATTTCGCGATCACAATACATCCCTTATTTCGTACAAGGAAGTAATAAAATTAAATAATCAACATTTTGAGAAAATTACTCTTACTAGAAAGTTACACATATATTTCAGCATATTTGATTTTATTATTATTCTATTCAAGTTATATCTTTTCCTATGATTTTGAGTTTTTTTAACTCGTTTGATAATAAGAAAAGAACTATGATTATCTTATTTTATCCTTCAACCACATTTTTTTTTACTTTCTTGTACGAAGTAAAGGAACTAAAAAAAGGGTTTACTTCCTTTTACTACGATTTAGTATTTTTGTCACATCTAGTTGTATTCCTCCCCTTTTGATTGGAACCGATTTGACCAAAAATGTAAAAAAACCCAAAATCCAACAAAAATTGGATTTTGGACTTTTTCTTAACTGCAGTAATAACCTCTCATTGAGATCTTTTCACCGATGTATCGTAAGAGGTACTTATCTTCTTTGGTTCCATAGTTAGAGCCAAATAAAATGTTAACTAATGAAATATTTGGATCTTACAAGGGGAAGGTATATCGGTTCGAATCCGACTTCACACACATATATATTTTATAACTTTTTTAAAAATGTATTTATTATTGATTTATTAATAATCATCTGATTTTTAAAAAAAATTACAATAAATAGCAATAAAAAAAATATGAAAAAATCAGAACTTATTAGTGAAATAAAATGTTATGTACTTTTAAAAATGTGTATATATAATTTAATAGGCGTGCAAGGAAAATAAAAGTTGGAAAATCTACAGTAATTAAATGTATTTACCAAATGATTACTAATTACCACGATTATTTACCTGGTTCTTAAAAAGAAAAATTTTTCCCCTCCACCAGGGCGGAACGATACAGGCATTTACGCAGGAGGAGATGGAATACGACATCTGGAGAACCGTGTCCCCGGACGTGTTGGTATTCTGCCGAGTAAACCACTCCCCCCTCGCCCTCAACCTTGCCTGTAAATACCTTTGGGCATAACATCAGGGAGCGCAGGCATCCACACATGACAGAACAAACTCACTCAACAAATAACACTCCTAACAAACAACTAACACATCAACTCACCCAGAAAGTGCACCGAATACCTGCCACACAGCCCCGCCCACGAGTATCAGTGCCCGCACTGTGTTATCGCATACGGCACCGTGCCGCATAACTTGCAACACACCCCGCGCGGACGCAACCCGAACACGGAGGTACGATGGAGACAGGAGTCAAAGCAACCCGAACCAACAGTCTGACCATACATACCACAGCCACAACTCACGCCAAAAAATAAACCGAGGTCACAAGCCCTACATAAAACGATCTTCTTCCTTAAACTTTTGTTTCATGAACTTCCTAATAAATTCTGAGATGGGTCCCCACCACCGCTCATCATTAAATGGACGACGTTATCTGGCGTAATCAGGCCAATCTCCGAGACCAGGCTCCTACTTGGCTCCCACCTTGGGCACTCGAACACTACATGTTCTACCGACTCCACCTCCTCTTCACAGTAGAAACACTCACCTCTTGTCCTCCTCCCACTGTCAAACAGGTAGGAGTTGAAAACAACCGTGACCGGTGAGGAACTGGGTGAGGAAGTAGTCAAGTTCTTCCATCCCTACCCACTCAGCCATCCAAAACCGGTATGCCGCCTGGTCCAGTGGCCGTTGCGGGTGGCGTCCCACCTCTTCTGCCGCATCTCAAAATCTCCTGCCTAGCCTCGCTCGTATCCAGGCCTCACTACCTGTGACGTTTCTCCACAGCCACCAGGTTGAGGGGTGGAATTCCGGCCCGAACGAATGTCGCCTCATAGGACACTGTTCGATAATTGGAGATGACGCGGATGGCCAGAGTCTCCTTCTTATCCTCTCTAGCATGTCCCTCCATTTGGCTAGTGATGCCCCTTCACCCAAGCCGACACAGCATACAAGACCGCGGAATTAACCACAGAACCGATTAGCCTTCTTTTGGACTGGCGCGGAAAAGAAAAAAAGATAAATTTGTTGTTTTACTGTGTGTACCTTCTGGTAAAGCTGCCTTTTTAATAAATGGAGTAACATTACATACCGCTTTTGCTCAACCGGTATTACAGTTTGGTGGCCAAATGCCTGAACTATCTACTGATTTAGCAAACAATATTAGAGAAAAATCGTTTCATTTAAAATTAATAATTATAGATGAGATTTCAGGAGTAGGCAGTACACTTTTAATTTGTATAGATACTAGATTGCAACAAATACGAGAATAAATATGCTTTCACAGATATTTTAATGATAAGTGAAAAAAATATCACATTTTGCTAGCAATCGCATGAATTATTTAGAAACCAGCGTAGCGTTTTAATCACAACAAAAACTGGCCGAACTATTAGTATAAAAGACTCTAACCTTTTGTTAAATCCAATGAATGACACTGGAGTCAGTGTTGTAATTTTACTTTTTTTTATTATGTCAGTGAAATTGTATTTTCTTAATATTTCATTATTTTGATTAATTTTTAAAAGCTGTACATGCTTTTTTTGTAATAAAAGTTTTACATTATTTTAACATTTGTTGTTATTCTAATAAATAAATAGATTAAAGCAAGAATAACGCGCGCGCGCGTTCGTTATTCTTACGACCGTACTGTGCGGGATCCTGACGTAGAATATAACTAACACTAATTGTCCATCCGGACGAAATGAAAAATGCGACCAAACTGGGCGGGATTCTAACGTAGAATACTAGTACGGCCTCACCTACCGGTTAGCGCCAGCACCCACTAGACTGCAGCACCGGACGGCTCGACGTTGATCGGAACAAGCGGGGTTTCAATTTTGAAACATTTGAATTTTGCACTTTTTCTTTACTGCAGTAATAAGCCCTCATTGAGAACTTTTCAACGATGTATAATAAGTGGCACTTATTTTTATTAGTTCCAGAGTTATAGCCAAATAGAATTTTAATTAATGAAATATTTGCATATTACAAGGAGAAGGCACAAGTGCAGCAAAAAATGTGGAAGTGTAATTTAATAGGCGTACAAGGAAGTCATGCGGTATCCACATCAGATTTTTATTAACCAACATAAATTTAAATTGCCTTAAAACTTTTCTTAAAAATTACAAAAAATTATTCATATGTTTTTACTACTTTTAATCCTAACTTACATCCATGTAAAAGATACAAAATATTTTTGTTTTAATTTATCCTATTAATTGCTTATTAATAACAATTAATTTTTCTATTTATTATATTTTTTCTGGCAAGGTTTGCATTGTTTTTCATCAACGATTGTTATCCAGCTATCGGCTATTTTTTTAAAAGTAAACTTTATAATTTTTATTATTTTAGAAATAAATAAAATTCCTGATAAAGAAGTTTTTAATTATCTATTTGCGGGAATATCTTAATCGTTATTTTCCTTTTATTATAAAATGTATTATGTTCCATGTATTTTTTTTTATTTTATGTATTTTTTATTTTATAAAATTTAATCTGTAATCTGTAGTGTGTGCCTACACACTAATTTAGATATTACGATAAATCTAGTTAATCCAGTGTATTTTGGCCCGTCGGCAGGGGACCTGCCCGCCCTGAGGGTTATTCTACAGTCCTTGAGGAAGATCCAACATAAGTCACCAACCCTTGTTTTTCTACCGCCGGGGGGGCAAAATTGGACAGTGTGTTCAACTGCTGGCCTTATATGTGTTTGGAAGGACAGGGGACCATGTCAGGGTCCTGTCCTCTTCCCCGTAGAATGTTGGTGCCCAGGGAACTACGGCACCGGGGATTGCGAGGTCCACTCTGGCAATTAGTGAAAGCCGCAGGATTGTGGTGGAGGCGGCCGAGAAGACCTAAGCCGACCTGTTGCGAAGGATGAAGGAGACTGTATCGCAGATACAGTCTCCTTCATCCTTCTTCATCCTTAGGCCGGTGAGGTTTTGTCAATAAGGAAAGGAGTTAACGAGGAGCTTGTGTATCAGAATCAAATGGGTGCAGGAGATTGAAGAGTTGAAAAGCACCATGCATAATAAAGCGGTCGGCCTCCGTTGATTATAAATCACGGGGAGGTAAGAGGGCCGTTGTCCACTTACAGGACATCGAGCTCGAGACCTCCGACCAAGAGATACAGTCTGCAGTGGCAAAAGTAGTAGGAGAAGCAGAGGTCTTTAGGATCACGTCGGTGTACCCGGTGTATGACCAAACTTAAAACTCCACGGTTATCACTAGCCAACGAGCGGCGAAGAGGTTGGCTCACCCACAGGAACTCCCCACGGGAAGCCCATTATTGTTAAACACAGATTTATTTTAATTTATTTAATATTATTTTATTTAATGTAATGTCCAACGACGGACGAACGGATTCATTTTATAGCGTGGGTCCACTGCTGCGCCTGTATTAGGAAATTTGAGTACAGATGTTTCAGATATTGAGGAGTGTTGGAGAGGTATTGGGGTGTTCAGGTATTGGGGGAGTGGAACTCATAGCGTCGCAGTGCTCAGGTACGGATTGGACGGGTCTGTGTTTGACTTGTGGACGACCGGGGCATAGAAGGAAGCAATGTGAAGGAGCAGAAGTATGCGCGTTGTGTGGTGCGAAGTCCCACCGAACTTGGGGGTCTCCGACCACAAAATGAGGTTCCTGCAATTTAACTGGGAAAGATCGGGGGGGCTCGGGGATGAGGGACAGCCCTCTGCGGAGCTGCCGTTTGCTCGTGCTTGTACGAGTGGGCGATAGAGATGAGGCACGAGGACTCTCGAACCGCCGAACGAAAAAGACCGAGTCCCGGCGGGGATGCCCCACTTGGGGTGTCCCCGTTAGAGGCATTGGCTTAAAGACTGAGTCCCGGCTCCCGGACGGCATACTACACAGGGGGTTTGAGGCGGGCGCAATGTGAGATCCGACCGGCGGGCGGAGACGGGGAGGCCCGTTAGGGTACAGGACACTCCCCTGAGCTGTGTTATACTTAACTGCAGGATCCGGCTCGGGGGAGAAAGTGAAAAAAAAAAAAAAATCGGTGATTATGGATAATTACCGATGAATTTGATTAATCGCCTCCAGTATTGGAGAATAGGATATATGATTTGTATATTTAAAGTTAATTAGACTAGGTTAGCGAGTGAAGCAGGCGTAGGTTATTGAAACCCTTCATACACTTCATTTACACTCATACGTATCATCCTCATTCATCCTCTGAAGAATTATCTAAACGGTAGTTACCGGAGGCTAAACAGGAAAAAGAAAGAAGGTTATGTTTGGTTAGGTTATGATAATCTTTTTCTTTTTTCTGTTAGCCTCCGGTAACTACCGTTTAGATAATACTTCAGAGGATGAATGAGGATGATATGTATGAGTGTGTATATTACGTAAGTGTAGTCTTGTACATTCTCAGTTCGACCATTCTGAGATGTGTGGTTAATTGAAACCCAACCACCAAAGAACACCGATATCCACGATCTGGTTTTCAAGTCCATGTAAAAATAACAGGTTATGATAATCTAATGAAACATAACCTACGCTCGCTTCGCTCGCTAACATCAACTAATTAATAGTAATGTTTTGATTTTTTAAATAATAAATTCAGTAATTACTGCTTATAGTCAAGTTGTTATTTTAATATGTAAAATATGTTAATATGGAGAAATATGTAAAGTGTATATTTAATAAATTGCTATATAATTATTAAGTTTTCCAACACTGGGGGCGATTAATCAAATTCATCGGTAATTATCTATAATCACTGTATTAATTAAATTTACCGTAACATATTCATTTATTAAAGAATACCTTTATTTACACTTATTTTAATTTTTTTTATTGAAATTCATTTAATTTTTTAAATTAGTCTGAATTTACTTTAATATTCATTAACTTTTTGTCTTACTTTTTGACGCTATCTTAATTAAATATTTGATTACATTTTAAGTATTATCTAATATTTTTCTTTGTATTTTTGTTGCGTTGTACTGTGTTAATAACTTGTATTCAAATTATGTTAACACAGGAACCTACTGATAAGACATAACTTATTGGGGCCCAGTATCGAACGGTTTATGATAACAAATACGTAAATAAAAATAAATTATTTTTGTTTTTTTAAGAAACATTTGTATAGATTAGATAAATAAAAAAGTGTGTAAAATAGCGAAAAAATCAATTATGATGTTTTGGGCAAAGTAACCTTTGTGAATGGGATCAAATACTTCGTCTTGTTGCAGGCAATGTACAAAAACGTTTTCTAAAAAAATGCTAGTCCGTCCTGTTATTCCTAGCAGTCCGTAATCGAAGCTATGATAATGCTCTTCTATTTATTAATTGATTTTTACAGTACTTTACTTTCTTTAGAAGTTAATGTGGAAGTTATTAATTTTTTTTTTTAATATTACTTTTCCTATCGTTATTATGTTTAATTCAGTTATTGAACAAATTTCTCTCATTCTGCTTATCAAAATTAACATCAGTTTTTCATTTCTGAACATTACCTTTTTTTTATTGAGGTAGACATTATTAGAAAAATGATAAAAAAAAACTTTATTCCAGATACGTTTAATATTTAGTGTCATATCAGAAAAAATAATTATTAAGCAGTAATATATTTTTATTTTTTCTTATTTTAATTGTTTTACTTGGTGTAAACTCGAGTTATGTTAAAACTTATTAGAAAATTGCAATTTTCTTTTATTTTTCGTTAAATATTTTAAACACGATTTTTAGTAATGACAAAAGATTACCTAGTTATCCAAAGAAAAATTCAGAAATAAATTACCACCCTCCATATTTTTACTGTTAGAATATTAATAACTATTTCTTTTTCTTTTTTGTTAGTGTTACTATGCTGAAATTTTATTGGCATAGATGTAACGACTCAATAAATTTGAAATAATTTTAAAGATTCATAACAAGTGTAAACCGTCCTTGTATATAAATTCTTAAATCAAATTACTTTACTTAGATATATATCAGTGATGAACTTAACTAAGTCACGGGAGTATCGTTATGTCCATACGTAACCTGAAAAACAACTTATAACTGCTAAAGATGTAAAAGAATACATACTTTGAAAATTATATATGTTGTATTATATTTTTTTATAAAATATGATAATCGACTTAAATTATTCCGGTAGAAATTCTACTACAGAATAAAAAAAAAAAATTTGCGCAGTTCTTGCGAAAGACCAACTTTTAGTTATTTTATTTTGTTTCTAAAGTATCAATTCATTTTAATCTAAAATAAAAAAATAAAAAATTATCCACAAAAAATACGTCAAAAACGCATGAAAATAAAATTAATGATAAAAAAAAAATGAGTTCACTCACCAATATGACTCGCCGCGTAAGCGCGTATGAAAAATACACCATTACAGTCAACATAACCTTAACTCTTTTCGACCTTAAATTGAGAGTAACTCTAGAACGACTCAACCAATCGTCATCAAATTTTCACATGACAACTTCAGATACAGTACTACAGCATATTTAAATTCAAATTAAATTGATCTAGCAGTTTTGCAGGTTATTGTGTCAAAATTTTATACATGAATGGTATTACCATAATCCTTATACCTTAAAACGTATAGAAAATTCATTTTCATTCCCACTATGCGACACTAAGTTAAATCGTAATTTTCTTCTAAAAGTCGGTAAAAAAAAAAAGCTGTCGAAGTATTGTATGATAATACAATGCATTGCAATGTAAAGCAAGCATACAATATCTTTGCACAGCGTTTATTACAGTATATAATTTCTATATTACATTATTATTATTTTTATTATTATTATATAACATTATAATTATAATATAAAATAAAACATTAACCTACGTATACAAATTTTTAATTACAGGTTAGACTTAACAAATTTACTTACGTAATTCTTTTTCTTAATGAACACCCTCTTCAATAAAGGCTAAAATATGGAAAATAAATTTTTCAAAAAATTGGTTTGCATTTTATAGTTATATAGAATTAATATATAGTTTTATCATTTTCCATAAAATCTATGAATGAATGACGGATTTATTGACGGAGAAATTTGGTTTAAGTAAGTAAATGAAAATAAAATGTATCTTATGAAATTCAATTGAAAGGTGGATAATGAACAGTTAAATATTGAATTAGGAAATCACTGAATTTTGTTAAGTAGTAAAATTAAAAAGTATAAACAAAGTCAAAAAATCTGATGTGGGCACCACATGACTTACTTGTACATCTATAAATTACATATACACATTTTTTTTTTTTTTTAAATGAAAAGTACATAAAATTTTATTTCATTAATAACTTATGATATTTTTTAATTTTTTTTATTGTTATTGAATTATTATTTATTGTAATATTTTTTTACAATCAGAGGTTAATAATTAATAATAAATCAATGTATTTAAATTTAAAAAAAAGGAGATGAAATCGGATTTGAATCGATATGCCGTCTCCTTGTACGATCCAAATATTTTATTAATTAAAATTTTATTTGGCTATAACTCTGGAACCAATGAAAATAAGTACCTCTTATCTTACCTGTGAACCATATGAATACCATTGAAAAACTTTTAATGAGGTTTGATTACTGCAGTTAAGAATAAATCCATAATCCAAATTTTTGAATTTTGGACTTTTTCGAACACTTTTGGTCCAGTCGATTGCAATCGAAAGGGTAGATTCATAAATAGATGTTACAACAGTCCTAAATCCAAAACTTTCAACATCCTATGGCTAATCGTTTTTGGGTTATGCGAGATATATAGTACATACATACGTCACACCACACCAAAACTATGGATTCAGGGATGGTCAAAATGGATATTTCCGTTGAAATCTGAAATTTTTCGCGATCAAAATACTTCCTTTACTTCGTACAAGAAAGTAAAAAAAATAGTTAAGTACATAATTTTGTCTTAAAACTTTAAGAAAAATTATGTAAACAATCACTACAATAAAGATGAACCACTTTTACATATATCTGATTCTGTCAATCTTTTTATAATGTAGCATTTGACCCTGAAAGTTTAATACCTGAAAAATGTGTATAAATATACAATTGGTATAAATATGTATACATAGTATATCAGTTTATTACATTTTTATTTTTGTTAAGTTTATTATATAAAAAAGTAACTCTGTGCTGAAAATAAATTATTATTTATTGTTCAACTAATTGGTAATTTTATTTAAGTTGTTTCAAACATGATTAAATCTTATAAAAATTTATTCAAATAAACAATTTTAATAAAATTTATGTCCAGGTTAGGCTTAAAAAATTCACATATGTAAAATTTTATCTAATGCAACATTCTTATCAATAAAGAATAAAATATGGAAAATAAATTTTTCAAAAAATTTGTTTGGATTTTAGGTCTGTGGTCAATAATTAAAAAAAAAGAAAAAATTGTAAACATTTCTTATTTATGTTTTTGTTTTATTAAATCAAATTTTTACAAAAAGGAAAATAACAAGAAAAAATATTTCGTCACAAGTTTGATCGTGGATCGATTCTCATAAAGTGTTTTTTAATAAAAACTTGTTGCAAACTATGTGGACTTTTAAATTTTGCCTATAAAGTTTTTGATAAAAAACAAAGAAGAAAAGAAAGTTTAAAAAATAAGCTGCAACAAGTTACAAAACTTTCTTGACTCCATGCGAGAAAGATAAAATTAAAAATTTATTGTCAACATTGTCCTACATATAAAAAAGTTAACTTCAAAAGATTTCACTGTTTTTATATTGACAAAGTTCTGTGATATGAGAAATTACTGAAATTCGTTACCCTCTACACATTAAATTAAGATTTTAGTTTCCAAAAATACACCAATAATTATTAAAATAGCGAAAACTAGTTTTGATTAAAATTCATATAATTGAAATATTTGAGGTAGAGTATTTAGTTTTGAGGTATTTTCTGAAAACATTTTTTTTTTTAAGAAATACGACTTACAGTATATATAAAATAAACATTTGCGGGAATTTAAGAATTTTTATCGAGATACGATTCCTCACTAATAGGCGGATTTTTTTCGGTAATCAATGGTAGAATTTAATAACATTAAATAATATCCAAATCGTTCAATAAATTTCAAGTAATTTTGTTAACTAAGTTAGAATGTATGAAATGTAAATAGACTTCATATCCTTCCCAATGCTTTTGAAAAATCTTTAAAATGGGACTTAACCATCACATTTTAAATAACAAAAATATTTAAAATAGATAAACACACTTTGTATAAATAATTATAATTGAAAATACATTTAAATTAATAAAAACTACCGTTGATTGAAGTTTGTATAATTCAGATTTTTAAAGGAACGTGTGGTTTTCAAAAAAAAAAAGAAAAAAAAATTCCTGTAAATATCATCAGAAAAGTAATAAAAATAAGTTTTTGAGATATGACCTTCCCTTTTCATGTCTCTTTATCCCTCAACGATTTTTCACACAATTAATATTACGTACATTACTTTTACTATTGTTTCCCATAATTACTGGGTTTTTTTTTTATTGCGAGAATGCCATGCCTATAACTTTGAAGTTAAAGTTACCTAATCCCAGACTTGGATTACTTTACTTTGGTTTATTACTCGCAAACCGATTAATTAAAGAAGATTATAATTCAGATTTTTCAGACAAATAGAAAATATATCCTTTTCCTTTCTGATAATAAATACTGTAATAGGACCAATATAACGGATCAGGGGAACAAATTTCTTCCAGTTAAGAAGAAAAAAGAGAAAATAATAATGAAAAGAAGAATCCAGAAGAAACTAAAAGGGATCTTTTCTCAGATAACACGTCCGTCTAACAATCTGTTTTTTTGTAATACAGAAAACGGCACCTTTAAAAGCTGTTGTTCGACCAGAAGAGTTACCGGACCGTAATAAGAATTTATAGAAAAACGTAAGGGCCAGACGATGAAAATGATTAAGTTTCAACAATTAAAGGGATGAGGCGGGTACTGGTTCTGTAGGCCAGGGGATATAAACATTGCCAAGGACCAGCGGAAATTGAGTAGTTCTGTGAGGCCGTGTTCAGCGCAGTCGTGATAACAAACGATAACCGAGAAGTTTTGTAAGCCCAAGTTCGAAACGGCTGCGGTGACGACGATGTCAGTAAGCGTGTGGTAACGAGTGAGGAGTACGTCATGAGTATTCCAGCGGGGACAGTAGGTGAATGTAGGAAGTTGTTCGGCCAGTTGTTGGTAAACAGTGGTGAAAGTGATAGTATTTTACTCATTCATTAAGTGTAGGATAGTTCTATCGTAAACAGTTAAAGTAATAATTTTTTCAAAAAGTGAATTTTATGACTTTTAGACTGGTCTATTGTTATCGGTTGATAATGTAATATTAGTTTCTATTAACCCCATTTTAAAGTTTTTAGTAAACTGGATTGTATTCTGCTTTTTATAATCATTAAATAAATCTTTATTTTTATCTGAATTATTTTGCATGTTATATATACGTATTATTATTATTATTTATTTTGTTTATATGTCTCTAGAGCAATAAATTATATATATAAGAAATTATTAGTTTGTTTGTCTGTCAATATCCTGGACGAACCGCGACACGCAACATCGTAAATATAAAACTGTGTTCAGGTCTCCTTTATTTGTATGTATGTATGTATAATTATACAATAAATTTTTTTAATTGATGAATAAATTCGCCATAGAAGCTTGTACGTGGGAATATGGGAATGGAATTTTTAACGCATGAAAAATGCCGTGCTTGACCGAAATTCGAACCCAGGATCTCCGGATGAAAAGCCGAGACGCTACCTCTCCGCCACAAAGATTGGCTAGTATTAAATATTTTGTATTATGAAAAATGATTCATCTAAACAAAATAATACGTATTTAAAATGAGTAAGATAACAATAGAAAGATGTGCAATTAAAGGTGACTTAGAAAAAATAGTAGGTAAACCAGACAATCTATGTCATATCCTGAAAATCATATTCCTGGTGTTTCTTATTCTTCATGAATTTTCATCCTCTTTCTTCTATATCATTCGTTATCATCTACCTTCTTTTCGTTCTACTTGATTTTTATGCAAGTATTTTCTTTGCTACCTAACGTCAATATCTTTCAGGGTAAACAAGTTAGCATGTTTCAATTTTGTTATTTCTTTATTTTCATTAGATCTTCATATCTATATTTCCTATTTTTTCTCCGTTTGGAAATCCTTTTTTTTTGTTTTAGCTTCCAGGTCTACTGTTAGGTATTCGCTTCCGAGGATGAGATGAAATGACAATTTTGTAATGTGTGAAAATGCCATGCCGAATCGGGATTCGAACCCTGGACCTCCAGATTAAAGGCCAAGACGCTACCACTCGTGCTGGCCCTATTTGCTTATCATTGTATTTTAGAAACAATTTCACGATAATTTCTTAAATGCATTTTTAAATATTTAAAAAGAAAATTTAATTACCTAAGAGTAATAATATTTAATCGCATGTTATCAAACAGGCTGTGTATTTTATTTATTGTTTATTTATATCATCAAAATTTAAGCTAAGATTGTGTGAATAACGTATTTCTAATCTAAAATAACTTATAAATGACGTTACTACTCATAATATATTCAATATCTTGATAGTAATAATTGACTTATTTCTTTAAAAACGAAAATCTATCACGAATATTCATAAGACGTTTTTAAAAATATTTTCTAACATAAACGAAAGATATATATGACAAATTTTCCGATTATCATTTTTAATATTTTACCATGTATTTATATATTGAATAAATCGGTTTATATATATATATATATATATATATATATATATATATATATATATATATATATATAAATCGTATCTTATTAGCGGAACTGAACTGGAAGTGGAACTGCCTTCAATATTATTTCCCTTCATTTCTCCTTCTATACCGACACTACCCTATATTTTCGCAGTTAGTTTTCTTCTTCTTCTTCTTCGGTTTAAACGGCTGATTCTATTATGAGAATTTCATCTCCGATTCCGGTTCTTTTAGTTTACTTTTTGCCATTTCTATCCCTTGTATTTCATTTTCCGTGTTTTTTTGTTGAAATATTTAATTTTTTTTTAGAAAATGTTACTCCTTAAGATTTAATGTAAAAGGAATATAACATTGGTTAAAAGACTGTTATTGTACTTGCTTAAATCTTAATTTCCTGTGCCGTTTATTTTCATAATAATACAAAGAAAAGGAATCTCTATCCAATCTGGTGTACATAACTTATTTACAGAGTATATACAGTAATTTTTACCAGAAAATTTAAAAATACATTCAGATAAAATTTTAAAGTACATTCAGCTTCACTAATTAAGATAAATCCATGTTATATAATATATTTGTATAATTTAATATGAAATTAAACAAATGACTCTATTATTTGAAGTTGCCTAAATATCATGACAACACAATGAATTAAAAAAAAAAATCAAAGTAAATTTTTTTGTGATTTTGATTGAGATTTTAGCTACATCTTAAAATAAATACTTATGTGAAAATTTTTCTGTAGGATTAATTTATGTATAAAACATTAGTTATAACATAAATCTAATTTCAATATTCCTTCATAACATTAAAAATATTTTGTATCTCTAACTTTGCACTCACATTACTTACAACAGCAGCTGCATTGCAACAGGCATTATATGAGTGAGATGTATTTTCTGTCTCATTCATAAACTTTACACTATAAAAAATGGTGTAAAAATTGAATAAACAAAGTGAATGAGAAATATGGTTAAATTATGACTTACAGGTAAATGTTGTTGACATCAGTACTACAAGTATGGAAGAATATATTTCTCTATTAAACACGAAAAGAGATAAATTTACATATGTAAACTTACAATATGTAAACTTATTAAATTTAAAAAGGTTATATATTTAACAGAACATTTTCTACACGATTCTTTAATCCCCTGTCCCAAAATTATAACATTTTGACTTCCACATATAATACTTTGCAATATAGCTTGGGAAAAGAACCCAACAACTGAAAATATCTTATCTAATTTTGGTCCATCATTATCATCATCTGGTGAACAGCCTGGCGGCAGTTACATCATTGCTCTTACCATCTATTTCCTTTGTAGTTTCTAATCTTTACCAGATCTGTTAGCTTCATCTTCTTCTTCCACAATTTCTTTCTTTTTCTATTTGCCCTAAGAGTGCAATGGTCAAGATTCCATTCCTCTAACCACATATCCTAATTCATTTCTTTTGATTTTATTACTTCTTATGTAAATACTTTTTCTCTTTTAATCCTCCTTCATTACTTCCTCATTTCTCACTTTATTCGTTCATCTTACTTTCACCATCCTTTTCCATATCCACATCTTTCAGCTTTCAGCTTCATTCCAGTTCCTCTCCTTTTTTCTTATACCATTTGTGCTTCTCTTTCATATAAGACATTCCATAAATAGAATTTGGCAAAATTTTTCTTTAACTCTATGTCCAGACTTTTACCACATATTAAGTAATTTCCTCGCATAGTAATTTTCTCTTCTTAGTGAAGGCTTCCTTTGAAATACTTATCTTTCCTTTTATTTCCATTGCATGTACTTCAGTTTTGATCCTTAAAGAATTTTTGCAAGAATCTTATTAATATTACCTACTTTTTTACTTTCATTTTCCTGTTTAGCCTCTGGTAACTACCGTTCAGATAATTCTTCAGAGGATGATATGTAAATGAAGTGTAGTCTTGTACATTCTCAGTTCGACCATTCCTGAGATGTGTGTTTAATTGAAACCCAACCACCAAAGAACACCGGTATCCACGATCTAGTATTCAAATCCGTGTAAAAATAACTGACTTTACTAGGACTTGAACGCTGGAACTCTCGATTTCCAAATCAGCTGATTTGGGAAGACGCATTCACCACTAGACCAACCCGGTGGGTATTAATATTACCTAATTACAACCATTTGTAACTATCATATATTCTATGTATTTTAGTCAAATAGGTATTTTTTTGTACAACAATATTTTATAGTAACACATACGGAGGTATTGAGGAGAATTGGAGATAAGAAGAAGAAGAAGAATTTGATGAAGGTGATAAGAGAGAGAAATACACCATGTTTAAAGCGTATATTATACATCACTAAAGAATCATGTGGAAACTAAAAGAATGAACAAGAAGAGGAAAAATAATGATCAGATATATGGAAAAGAAAAAACTATAGTTAAATGTTTGAATATCTTTAGTACAAAAAACTTGATTTTTTGAGTTGCAACTTTCAAAGATAGGTATATAACAACTAAAAGAATTTGTATATTAAGATCTAACTTACAAAATATTACATGAGGGTAATATAAAAAATTTATGTAATGATTTTTCAGTATTGTAAATTTCCCTGAGTTTCAAATAAGAGAATAATCTTTATCAAAGGTATAACTTTCAACTAGAACTAATATAATTAATTAATAAATTTTGATCTTCATACAAGTTTTGAACAACTTTCACAACAAAAATAACAACTTTCTACAGCAGATTGAATAAAAATATAATTCAAAACAGCATGATATTGACTAAATGATTTATTATTCTATGCAATATAAGCGCAAAGAAAAAACACAAGTGTTGTATAACAAGTAATTTAATAAGCTAATTTTATCATATTCTCGTAATAACCTACAAAAGACACTGTTTCTCTAATTAAGATGTAGTAACAGTAATGAAGGGAACAAATGAAAAATGGCAACAGAAAATGTATATGCCCAGTAAGCATACAAATCCCATGGCTCAACAATTTTGGACCAGGTTATAATAGATTTGGTATAATACAGCTCCAATGAATTAGAATAATTGTTAGAGTTTTGGCTTGCAAATCAGCTAGTCTTGGGTTCAAGGGTATGACATTTTCTCACCAACCTTTTCATCGACATTAACTCTTTTTTGTTAAAATTCATTTGTAGTAAAGTTTGAGGTCATATGTCTAAATAAAATTAAAAAAAAAAAAATTATGTTATGTTAATCTTTGTAATATTATTGATGAAATTATTTAATTTGACATTTTTGTTTCAGTGATGGTTGGGCTGATAGAAGTGATGTTATCAAAGGTTACGAGGAACAAGCTAAAGGAAGTTTATCAGTACGAATACATTCACCTTATGTTTCATCATTTGATGATTATTATTTTTCTTTGGATCCATTTAATAACAGTAGAAATCCATGGTTTCAAGAATTTTGGCAAGATAAATTCAGCTGTATAATACCATCTGATGATACTAATATTAATAAAGATATAAATGGCATTATTAATATTGATAACAAAACTCTAACAACAAAGCATATCGATGAAATCACACACAATTTAAAAAACAGCTCATCAGAACCTCCACGCAGACTATGTACAGGTATTAAATTTTAAATTGAAAAAATTTTAGGTATAATATGATTAGCTACTGTATTAAGTAATCATATCATTTCTGAACTATTACAGAAATTATATTTTACCAATTAAAAAAAAAAAAAACTAATTGATGTTTAAACTTTTTAATGACTCTTTTATCCTTAAAAACTGCTTCAGTTTCCAGATCTATATTTATTTATTTTTTTTATAAATGAATGAGTTTACAGCAGCATTAAAAGAGATAAATAATTTTATATTTGTTTAATCTGTAACACAGGTAAATGCATACAAAGTTTAAAAAAAATTATCTTATTCTTTTTTAAATACTTTATTTTTAGCAGGGTTCTTACAGATTGATCTGCATCCCACATCTACATACTTTCCTGTCCATCTAGTTATCTTCCACCACCCTCTGAACTGACTTCTCTCCACAAACTTTTTGGATCTACCTCTCTTCCTTCTTACTTCAGAACAATAATGTAATACCCTTTTTTGGCCACCTCTATTATCTTTGATGACCAGAGAATAAGCTATTCAGTTTTTGAATTGTCACTCTTCCCTGCCCATTCAAAGCTCTGATACCAACCTTACACCCTCCATAATCAGTAATAAGTGTTCCCATACTTAATCCTAACAATTTTTTGATTGAAAATTGTGAATTATTTTAAAAAAACTTTCCAAAAAAAATTAATAACAAATCTTGTTACATGAGTTTGGATAATTGATGGAATGACTAGTTAACAACTTTAGTAACCAGTGTCTTACTGCAAAATAAAAGAAAATAACTCTAATTCTTGTAGCTACAATAAACCAGATGTACATGAAGAACATCAAAGAACCAAGTTTAAACTGATTACTTATTTAAAAAAAAAAAAAAAACATTTATTTTAAGCAAGGTTTCTACAAATTGTTCTGCATCCCGCATCTCAATCTCCATACTTTCCTGTCTGTCCAATCACCCTCCACCATCTCACTCTCCATCTACTTTTATGCACCCCTTCTTTCCAATTCTTTCTGGATCTGCCTTTCTTCCTTCTTGCTTCAGGACAATAATCTAATACTCTTTTTGGCTACCTCTCCTCACTTACCTGTAGAACATGTCCATACCAAACTAATTGTTTTTCTTTGATTCTTTTAATTATGGAAGAACAAAATTAAATGAAGAATTCTTTGTAGGAATAACATATAGAAAGTATAAAAACTACTTTCAAACTTGGGAAAAATTTACAAGCATATAAATACAATAAAATCAAATTATGCTGTTCAATTAGAGTAAATAAATGTGTACATATTTTATGAAACATAGAAAAACTGCCAATATTAGAAATCAATAGTAATAAATTTTAATCCTGTGTGTGTGTGTGTGTGTGTGTGTGTGTGTGTGTGTGTGTGTGTGTGTGTGTGTGTGTGTGTGTGTGTGTGTGTGTGTGTGTGCATGCGCATGTGTGTATGTGTTGTGTGTGCATGTGCATGTGCGTAAGTTAAGTATAACTGTAACAAATGTAGGCAACTTGATGTGAGTCGTACCATACTTCTAAAAATGACATAACCGTCCTCAAGAATAACAAAGATTACTCATGCCAGCCTTATTAGAGGGGAATAAAGAGGGTTTCAATCAGCTTTTTCATGAACCAAATATATTCATACGTTTACTTAACCCCCTTATGCTTTGAAAAGTAGAAAAATCAATGAAAATGTAATTAAGAAATTAGCAAAATTAATATATAATAATTGGCATATGAAATAAATTAGTTAGCAGAAATAAATTAAAGTTAAGTGAAAATATGTTATTTTAACAAATTAATTAAATATTAATGATAAGGTGCAATTTACTAATCTGTTTATAAATATTGTATACTGTAATTTTTTTTAAATATAGGATTAAATGTTTAGGATTTTAAGAAATGTAGAATTAAAATAGAAACAGAAGAGTTATTTATAATTTGTTAAAAAAAAATCAGGTTGCTATTGAGTAGGATAAGGAAAAGAATAAAAGAAGTAGTTATAGAATAGAAAATGTAGGAAGCTTGAGAATAAGAGTAGAAAATGAGAAAAAGCAAGCTGCTGTACAGAAAAGGAGTGAGATGGAATATACTTCAGTTTATTTTCAACACTTAAAAACAGTGTTAAAAAAGTTGAAATTTAGCCAATTACTATTTTATTTTTTAGAGTTTTCTTTTGAAAAGTAGATGTTAAATTCAATAAAATAATAACTTTTTAAAACCCCCTTTTTTCCTGAACTTTTTATAAATTAATTATAAAAAGAAATTAATTCATAGTTAAGAAATTAAAATTATAAGCTATTAATAATAACAGAGGTAAGTTATCTTAGAGTAAATATCCTAATAAATTATAAAAAAAGAAACACTGAATAAAATAATGATAAATAAATAATTTTTTAATTGGTAAGTGGATTTTGCCCTCTTTTGGGGTGCATAAACAACACAGTGAATTATTTTAAATTAAAATTACTTAATGCTCTTGTTAAAAAAAATAAACTAAAAAATATATACTGATATCTAAACTTAGTCCCATTAAAAATTGAAATAAAATCAGCAAAAATTTATATAAAAGGTATATTGAAACCATTGCACTATACACAAGACCATTCTTGCAATGAAAGAGCACTTTCCTTTTGGCCAAATGTGAACATTTGACCTGAACAGCAGTGATAGTTTTGCCATTTTCCGGGTAGTTTATGAGTACATTTTGGGGTTCATATGAGAATCGTAAGTAGTCATAGTCACGAATTTAACTGCGGATGGAATCGTTTTCACTTTCTTTGATGCGCTTTCATTACACCTTCCTACTGTTTGGTTACTAGCGTGTAATTGTAAATCCATGTTTCATCTACTCCTATAAAACATTGAAGTAACCCACCTGAATCACATTTATGTAAGTCTAAACTCTCTTAAGAAGTTTTCAGTCAAAAGTGTTTTTGGTCAACTATTAACATCCATCAACCAAAAAGCTTTTTAATAACCAAAACATCGTGTAAAAAGTAGTAGACACAGACTATCAAGATGTTTGCAACATCAGCATGCTTGCGTACCTTAAAGTTGGTGATCATTTAATAGAGTATTGTGGATTTTTGTGACAATTTCATCATAGCAGCTGTTCCCGTGTTTATCATCTTGAATGGATGGGTACAATTACGTTTATATATAGCAGCCCAGTTTCTTACTGTTGAAAATGAAGTGGAAGAATTCTGCATAGTGGAATCTAACTCTTTTTGTTTGTCCATCAGGGTTAAACCTTTTAAAACAAAATATTTTATTATAACTTGAACTTCAATTTATCCATTTTTCAGAAAATGTCAAAACTTTTTTTTTTTTACTCGATCGCCACAAACTAGCAACTAAATATATGCATTTGAGACTTTGCAGCACGCTTTCTAAAGGATCATACTTTACAAATCTCACAGTCATTTTGTTATACTGTGCCATCTCTTTGTCAGGTCAAAAGTTTTCCGAACAATCCTAGTATTAATCTATTTAATTTAAAAGAAGCAATAAAAGTACTTAAAGAAGAGTATCAGATAGAATAACAATACAGAGATAAAAAGTAAAACCGATGTTGAAATTCACTGATGAAATAACCATTTTGGCTAAAACTAATTAGAAGTAACAAATGAATTTCCCTGGTGAGTTGAAGCATTGTATACAATGCATTGTTTTATTGAAAAAGTAATACAATTATCTGTTGCTTTACAACATAATGTACATGCTTTACAGCAGAACAAACAACCTGCAGAGCAAAAGGCACCACTCAGTACCCATTGTACTGATACTAACAATCACTTAACTTTTCTGAGAGTAATTATATTCACTACACAGACAGCCCATGTTGTGAAAAGAAAAGGTTGTAATTTGTAGTGTTGAATATCTCCTACATTTCAGTGCTCTTGGCCTGCTGATCTACATTCAGTTTGCAGTGGAAGATATCAAGAACCAGTTTACTTCTCACTTTAATTAATAAGCCTGGTATGTGATTATTAGTAGCTATGACAATGAATGGCAGTATTATTTTTGGCAGTGACTTGTGATTCATGTCAGATCACCTGCTAATGTTATAGTTATATCTCTTTCCAAAAAATTTATAAATGAATGACAGATTTGTTGCTGATGGAGAAATTTGGTTTAAAAGTAAATGAAAATAAAAATATAGCTTATGAAATTCAACAGAAAGGTGGATAATGAGGAGTTAAATATTGAATTAGGAAAACACTGAATATGAAAAATCACTGAATTTTGTTAAGTAGTAAAATTA
Organism: Lycorma delicatula; assembly: GCF_047948215.1. Lineage (NCBI taxonomy): Eukaryota > Metazoa > Arthropoda > Insecta > Hemiptera > Fulgoridae > Lycorma > Lycorma delicatula. The sequence goes on from NC_134461.1 coordinate 89,003,806, forward strand.
TAAAGGATAAACAAAGTAAAAAAAGATATCAAAATTAAATTTGCTCAAACCAGAAAAGCTTTTGCACAAACTAGAAGTATGATGGTATGAAATGTAGTACATAATGTAAAAGAAACAAAGTCAATAGGTTATACAGGAAAATAAGAGAGTACAGATTTTGGGGTGTGTTACAGTAGAGTTTTGAACAATAAGTGAGAAAATGGAATTTAGACAAAGAGGATTTAAGATAAACTGGAAAGGAGAAGTCTGCTGGAGAATCTTGTAAAAAGAAGAACCGGTGGTTTATATAATTCTAGAAGGAATTAATTGTAAAGCAAGATAAAGACTAGAATGTCTAATTACACATTTTATTATGTAGGAAGTTTTGGGACTAAGAGAGATTGTAGTTCAGAATAAAAAAAAATAATTGAGTATATCATTTTGTCTTAAGACTTTAAACAAAAATATTTTTAAACAACCACTACAATGAAGATGAACCATTTTTTCATATATCTGATTATGTCAATCATTCTACAATGCAGCATTTGGCAACGACATTTTAATATGTGAAAAATGTGTTTATAAATATACTATTGGTATAAACAGATAACATCAGTATAAATATTTATACCTAAAGTTTATCAGTTTATTACATCTTTAGTTTGATTAAGTTTAGCGTTTAAAATATAATTCTCTACTGAGAATAAATTATTATTTATTTTTCAACTAATTGGTAATCTTTTTTAAGTTATTTCAAACGTGATTAAATTTTATATAAATTTATTCAGATAAACAATTTTAATAAAAACACCAAAATTAAAAAGCAATGGGTGAAAGATATAATTTTAAATATTTACTAGCTTCTAGATCTGGTTTCTTTAAAGTACATTTAATAGTAAAACAATGTACAGGGATTTCAATCCAAGGGAGATATTATGTTTAATAATAAAACTCATTAACTGCCATGAAAAAATGAAACAAAAGAGAGATATATAGTACTTCAGGGCGTCCATTCATTCATTTATTCTCAGCTTCATAATGAAGTAATGAAATAATAATGTCAATTAGGAAAACAAAAACTTTTTTCATTACTTATTAATCTGTTTTTTATTGAAGATTCACTTGCTAATAGAATTTTAAATTTACTATGTATTTATCCATGACAGTAAGGGAAGGTATTAGTTTAAAACATAAACGTTTGCAATGACAAATTGAACCAAATTTAATAATAAAACATTTAAAATAACTTACTCCAAAATATTTTCATTTGCTTTCATGATCATCCTCTTATGATTGGTGCTGCTGATGATTATTAACTGTAATTTAAAAAAAAATCTGAATTTGTATTGCTGATAGTTTTTTTTTTTAATTAGGCTGAAAAATATGTAAGATATGGTCAAATGCACATTAAATTCATTATATTGTTGTTGTTAACTTTATATGTTTCATATGTTCAAACATATTAAGATGTGTCCTTTGTTGTTTATGTGTAGCTATCAGTTTTGTGGAAATTTTATTTGCGTCTTTTTATTGGTATGCAAATACTGACTACTACAAAGGAGGTCTTTTTAGTGTTCATTGGTATCTTTATTTGAAACTACAACCTGTTTGACCAGTGTACACCTTGTACACTGGACAAAATGGATGGAATATATAAACCAAACTGTTTCAGGGACACAAAGTTAGATGAGTGAGTTCTAAAATAATCTGATTTTGTTTGTTGTTCTGTGGTAAATGATCTTGAACTACAACTACGTTTCATGTTTGGAATAAAATTAATTTTTTATTTATGTATTTTTTTATTAGCACTAATATTAATGGTAAAAATTGTTTCATGTAGAACCTTGTAACTCCCTAAACTTTCAGAATTTGAACAGCAGTTATAGTTTCTGTCACTGTTAAAATTATAAAAAAAAGTGTGCATACATAAAACAAACAAAATTTTTAAAAAACGGCCAACTGGTTATGGATTAAAATTACGTATCTAATATTGTAACAGTAAAAAAATGGGAAACAAGACTAGTAATTTTATAATGGAACAACATCAATGTTGTCAGAGTACATTATGCATTTCCTTTATACTGTTTTCTCTCATTTTACAGGTTTCTCTTTTTTTCATGCTGGAACTTTTTTGTTTTTCCTCTGTATAAATAATGAAATTAAATTTACATTATGAACCAAAAAATGAACCTTCCTATGAAAAAGAAATATTGGAATATTATATGTACAGCTACTTCATTTCACACCATTAACATAAAAGGGGGTTGATGCACTCTGTATAATAAACTTTATTATTTTGGGCTGTAGAGTTGACTGTTTTGAAAACAGTCACCTATTAGAGGTTGTTGCTAAGTACTATTAACTGAATAGGTAACTTAACATGAGTCATAAGTCATCTCTGAAAGTGGTGCAGCTTCTCTCAAAAATAAAAATTGCCATATACCAGGACTACAAGATAAATTGAAGAGTGAAACGATATCTTATTTCCTTTCTTACTGAGTAGAATTAGTTGTTTCTCATTAGAATTAATTAATTAGAATTTACACATTGGAATTAAAACTAATTTAGCATTAGTATGCCAAACTCACAAAAATTCAAATTAAATTCTTAAAAGTCTTATTAAGTCTTAAAAGTGACACATTCATTCTGTTCAATAAAGGGACTGGCCATATAATGAACATCATTCCTTAAAAAGAAAGAAAGACTTAAAATTCTGACTAGTGTTTCTTGAACTACAAGTGCAAGTAAAGTAAGTGTTGACTTACTTCATATCCACTTGCGAAATGGGAAAAAATAGTGTAAAGTAACAAATTTATTACCATCTTTTGGTTTTGAAACAATACATTATATAGACTGAGGTTGAAGGAATTTGCTAGATTTTTATAAGTTTTCATGATTAAAATTATAATTCAAAAAAAGTTTTCATTTTTGAGAATTTATAATTCTTTAATGCAAGTTTGACTCTAGAAATTAAAAACTTTTGTTTTTTTACATCTTCCTCTCATATCTACAGGATTTTAAATAGAAAATAGAAAAAAAAAATAAACCATCTCTCTGTTATTGTATTAGCCTAATGTAAACATGATTTTATTTACAAATACATGAAAATAAAATATAAATAATGTAGAAAAATAAAACTAAACTTGGAGCATTATAAGTCTAGGCTCTTCAAAGTGGATTAAAAAGTTTAATAAAAATAAATAAATAAAGAGAAGTAGAAATACAAATTTTAGTCGTTTAATGTTGGAGCAAGTGAGAAAATGAGCCTGCTTTGTGTTTATGACAAGATAGTTCGTGTTTATAAATAACATAAGTGTATCTATTGCTATTTATTACCTTTACATGATATTAAACATAGCTGGATTGGTTAAAGCACAGTTTGATGAATGTTTGTGTAATCGAAATAGATGGAATGCAAAAGGGGAAAGTATTTGATCTCAATATGGCATATACTTATGTTTAACTCATATTTATTCCTGTCTACATTACATATATTTAAAAAATGAAATAACTTTTAAACTACTATGAAAAAGTAATATTTAAATTTGTAGTAAATTTTGAAACTTACCATGAACTTTTTTTTATTTATTTATTTTTTTTCCCCAGCTACCAGGACTGGACTTGCAATCATGCATCATGCAGTCATGGGAGGTAACTCATCTCTAACCACTCAGGAGCCCCCCCCCTCCCCAACTATGCTGTCCATGCCAGAGCAACCCAACCAGCCGGGTCTCGGACTTCTACGCCTTGTCTCAAGTGAGGGAACCCCAAAAGGGACCCTCCCCCCACTGGGACTATGGTCTACCATTGCTGTATGCCTCTAACAGGAACCCCCCAGGGGATCCCCATCGGGACTAAAGTCTTTATGCCTTGCCCCAAGTGATGAATCCCCAAAGGAACCAACCACCAGGACACAGTTCTTAACTCCTAGGCAGCCTGCCTAAACCACAGACTCCACTCCCAAGACCCCTGGGGTCTCCAATCACTCATCCAGTGCGGTCCACCTCAGTGAGCTGCCACCTCCTGATTAGGGCTGCTCGCCCTTCCCCTGCCAGTAGTCCCCCAATCTGCTTCCCAGTCACTTCGACTTCAGAATCCCAGCCGCTAGCTCATCAACAGCCTGCCACTCATTCGCAGCATGAAACATGCAATCGATGGTGGTTTCTGGCACTAGCCACCCCAGGCATAGTCTCTCCTTTGCTTCTGCTCACCTGGGGCACACATAAAATGTATGCTCGGGGGTATCTTGTTGACCACAATAAATACACTCAGGGAATTCTAGCCTTCTGAACCTATGCAAATAAGTCTCAAATCTCCCATGCTTTGAAAGCAGGTGGTAGGTATAGAACCCAACTTCATCATGCTTACTCTGCAGCCAAGGCCCAAGCTGACGGATCAACCAAAGAGTCCATGCATCCTTACACATGGTTTCCTAAAACTCCTGCCATTCCTGCAGCACCAGGGCAGTGGAGTCTACCTTCCGCATCCCCTCATATGCCCGTTTCAGTTGCAGTGCCCAAAGATGGATCAGTGGGACACCCGCCAATACCCCCAACCACGTTTCCAGACACTGTCAAATAGGCAGTGGCGATTTTAAGTGCCGTTCACTGCTGTATCGAGGCCAGCCGCCTCACATTCTTCTTTCTTTCGTGCTTCAAACCAAGCCGGAACAGCATAAAGAGAATCGACATAGCCACCGATATGAGGAGCTTCCCCGCGGTCCCCTCCTAGACACCATTCCAGTAGCTCGCCCAGCCTTGTCCGTAACCTTTTGAATGAGTTTATTAAACAAGCTGGACCTCTCAAACCATACCCCCAAATATACAACGTGTTCGACATGCTCACCCGGAAACCATCAACGGGAATGCTGATGTCCTGCATGCAACAAGAGCCAATCACTGCCACTAGTTGCTTCTTATGGGGCATCAACTCAATGCCTCTCTCGTGAAGCCAAGAACTCACCTTAACGAACCTTAACGAATCTTAACGAGAACTGGCAACTACGGCTCACAGCCGTAGTTGCCAGTTTCTTCCACTTTCTCTTCTTTACGGCCATCCACCAACAGCACCAAGTCATCAGCATAGGCGAAGGCAACTACTGATATGCCCTCCAGGAAAACCAGCTGCAGGACTCCATCAAAGGCTGGGTTCTACAGGAGGGGTCTCAACACCGACCTCAGATGCACACCTCCAAATATCTGCAAGCATATATCTCCCTCCTTTGTCACCTTCAACAGGTACCTCTCGTGCAGGAAATCATTCAGCGCTGCCACCAAATAGTCGCTGATATTCGTACGCTAAAGTTCCTCTATCACAACTCACAAAGGCACACTGTTGAAGGTGTTCTTCACATCCAGAAGGACCAACAGGGGGATCCTTTTGGTCCTCCAGGTACCAGCCGCATAGCATCTGATCCAGCCAATTACTTACTCTTCAGAGGGTATCTACAGTGACACTTCCCCTGGATGAAGCTGTACTGATTAGGCCTCCTGTGGCCTCCAGTTCAGCTCTGGTTTTCTCCCTCAGAAGCCTCTAGTACAACTTACCCAGGACAGTCTGTCTGTAAGCATATCGGCCAGTAAGCCACCACATGGTCTGTAGACACCGGTTTCAGGATAAACTTATCATGAACTATTCTTGCTTAAAATAACTTAAGTTCATAAAATTTATATATTTTTTTTATAAATAGTAAAACCATTATTTTATATTTAATATTTTAATAATATAATCTGTAATCTCAGATAAACTTGCAAAATAAAAAAAATATAAAAACATTATATACAGTGTCTCATGCATTTTTTGATATTTTTTGGTTTTTAATAAGAATCATATTTCTTAAACTCATTAAACGGTTCAGTTGACATTACTTGGATAGATTTTGTCAGAATAAATTCTTTGAAAATTTTGTAGCAACATTTTATTGATTTACTTATAGATTAATTAAGTTATTGCACATCATACCAAAAGAATTTTGTTCAATGACAACAGTTTTTTGTGCTTTACAATCTCTTCAAAAATTACAAGAGATATGGTCTAGGACCTGTTTGATATAGTTGCTTAGGACAAAAACCATAAAATTTACGACTTAATTTTACTTCAAAGAATTTCAGTATGGTTTGAGCAGAAATCAGCTTGAAATTGCACATTTTTCAGAGGTTTACACACTTTTTCAATGTATTGGTTATAGTTATAATATGGGAAAACAACACAGGTAGTTTACAATAATATTATTAATTCATACATTAGTTTACATATACAGCTTGAAATATCTTGATAGAAAGCAAATCTAATCTATTACAAATCTAATCTAATTTATTACACCAAATACCTTTTGTTGGATTTCTGGCTTGTATGTAATATTTATTTATTTGTTCTCCATTCTTATGCGCGATTGCTTTTTAAGCATCATAACCATGACCATTCTAAGTATCCATAACAGTTATAACTTATTGCCATGGTTGCAATACATCCAAAAATTAACAATCATCTTATGCTAATCTAAGGAAAGTGAGAATATTCTATTGCACATAGGCAACAGAATATACTGTTGCTTATTAGCATACTAAGCCCAATATTATGTTGGCATTCATAAATATCTAAAAATATTTCTACCTACACACAATTGAGTTAGCTATGCTTTAAGTTGATTATATTTTATTTGTGCAGTTATAGTTAATGAAAGTCATCAGTTAAGATTCTAAAATATTTTTTAACTACAAACTGAAATGATTTTTTTATAAGTTTTCAGTTTCTTTTTTTTAAGTTAAAAGACATGCATTTAATGAAAGAAGTATGTTGAAAATACCTGTCTTCTTAACTAACCAGTCTGCAGTTACTTTACCTGGAATTACAATATAAAGCAGCAGTAGTAGTTTCAATGAGGAAGATTACTAGATAAATTGAAGTATTTTGATGTAAATAAAAAACTTCATTGAATATCGACTTATTTATGTCTGGAATATTATTTTCCATTAAAATAGTAAATAGTTGTGAATTGTGTTTATTAGGATTTACATATTATTTCATTCATCATTGTATATGTACATTTTATATACTTAAATTTCCTTTTCCCCCTTTTTGCATCTTTACCTGTCCTTCAAATTCTTTTCTGTATTCTGTTTGTACTTTTTCTTCTATCTCTTCTCATTATATTTTTTCCCTAGCTCTCTATCCTCTTTTCATTCTCCTCTTTCTCTTTGTTCTTTTAAGTTTTTTATATTTCTCTTTCCAGCTTCTATCAACCTAATCTTTCTTTTCCACCCTTCCCTTTTAGCATGCCTTTCTCCCTTAACACCGGACTATAATTAGTACATATGAATAATAACTGAAAGCAGTAGGACTTTAAGTATTCCAACCTAATTAAAACTGAGCCTGTCGAGATTACTAAAAAGTTCAGCATACATAATTTAGGATTTATAAAACGAGCTATACAGATTTTGGTATATGAAACTAAATAAATTTTCTGTTAAAGATTAATAAAAGCATTTGAATTACTAAATTATTTTCGATATGAGTTTTTAAAAATAATTCACCAAAGTACAAGTTAATTTATTTTATTTTTTATGCAGGTGAACGTTAATCTACTGGCAACTAATTCTACTGCAAATTCCAAAAGGAAAAAACTTCTAATAGATAATGAAAATATTAATGCAGTAATAACAAAAACAATAATATTGTCGACAAAGATATGTTGAATAAAACAAATTAGAATACTGAAATATATTTATATTTTATTTTCACACATTGCTATTACTTAATGTAGTTATATTTTAAATCTTCAGTATGGACATTAACCACTATAGTTTTTTTATTTTACAGTTAATTATGTACTTTACAATGCTACTTTGAAACTAATGATTTTACCACAGTCTCCTTTGATCTATTCATGCAAATACTGGGGAATTTTCTTAAATGATACATCCATAAAGTAGCATTACTACTCATTTCTAATATTATCTACATAACTTTATCAAGATAAGGATACCCTAATAATAATTAATAATATAATAATAATTTAATTGAATGATTGTTCATTTAATATGTTGTTTTAATAAAATGTATTGTGTTTGTAAATGTCTTATTAATTGAGTATATTGGGAGCTCAGTTTTTTATGTACTATCTGTAAAATTAACATACTGTGATTACTGTCATTTATGTGCATTTTATTTCTATGAGGTGATTTGCAAAAACTTTTATTTTGTTGTGTGTAGTGTCTGTATGTATTCTTTTGTTGTGATTGAATGTGCATCCAATCTGTTTAATATATACACAGTACAACCAATGCAGTTTAATTCATATACTTCTGGGTTATTGTATTTAACAGTGAGTAAATCATACAATTCATGTAGAATACTAACAAAACACACACTAATGAACGAAGCAATTCATCAATATACAAATTAAATTTTAAAAATTGTACTAAATACTATATTGAACAGACTCTATGAACATTCAACTACACATAGCACTACAAGTAACAAAGATTCAAATTTTTAAATCACATTACAGAAAGAGGGCACTCATATTCAAAAATAAAAATTACAATGTGCAAATTTCATTCTTTTATAGAGGTTGAATGTTATTATTTTAAAATAAATTTCCAATATTATGTTCCAATATTTTATGTTATAGATATTTCTACTACTCTTTTTAGTATGTGTTTTGAAAGTTATCTTCCATTACAACTGAATTCTAAGTGACAAAAACAAGAAGTGTTAGAAAATTTATTTTTGTTTTGACATGGGAAATAATCTAAATTTATCAATTTTACGATCTGAATAAAAAAAAAGGGGATAGAAATAAAAAGAGTTATAAATAATGATATATATATATAAAAAAGTTTGCGGTATTTTCTATAAGATATATTTCATATTGCTCTCCCTATACATTTATCAAATTCCTTTATTTGAAAAGTTTTTATCAGCATGTTATGTAATACAAATGTATTCTACTAATAATATTATGTAATAATATGTTTAGAATAATACATTCAGACTAATATCAATTTACAGCATAATGTATAATTTTGGATAAAAACAGCATTATTCAAAATGATCTATAGAATGAAACTCTTAAAATTAAGTTGTTTATATCTATTTTTTAATTGTTTATTCTTTTAATTTTACTCTAGAAAATAAATTCTAATAAATTGATTTGTAACACTACTTTGAAAATCATTTTAAACATAAACATGTTTTTTACTGTTATTTCAAAATTTTATATGATAAAAGTTAAATTATGGCTCTCTTCATGTTAAAATTGTTAGTGATATTTCACCTGCTCTATTTTCTTTTGATTGACTGTTTTTAAATAATTTATTATTTAAAAAAAAAATTAGGGTTTGTTAATCAAAAATATTGATTATTATGAATTTTAAAAAATCTTTTTTGGTTTATTTAAACTTTTATTAAAAGTTTAAATAAACTTTTAATCATATATAATAAACTATATTATTATATATATATATATATATATATATATATATATATATTATATATAATATAATATATTATATATAATATATATATATATATATATATATTATATAATATAATATATTATATATAATATATATATATATATATATATATATATATATATAATAATATTATTCAAAATATTAAAACTTAAATAAATAATATTGCAATAAAATTTAATCATTCACCCCATCCCAAAAAAAAAAATCTTAGGTAACTTTTTTTTATTGGTTGTAATTTTATCAGTAGAAATTTGTTTACTTTCTTCACTTAACATAGTAAATGTAGAGAAATCAGAAATTTTTTTTTGGAAGGTGATTTTTAGAAAGGGTGGGGAATAAAAAAAATATAATTTTTGTTAATTTTTAAAACTTTTTGGTAATTTTACAATAAAATTTAAATAAATTATTTAATAAATTATTCCCACTTCAACAAAGAAATCTTGGGTAATTTTTTCATGTGTAACTAATGCCAGGAAAGTATTACGACTTTGTTGTCAGCTTTTTTGTCTTTTCTTCTTGTTCTAAAATGCAATAAAGTTGAAAAATATTGGAGAATGATCTACAATGCTCCACTTTTACAGAAACCTTTCAGAAGTTCTACAAATCTTTAAAATGTAATGATGTTCAAATATATTCTAAAATCCCAAATGTTTAAGAATTTTAACTTTTTTTAACGTTTTAATATTCTTACCTCTCACCTATCCTGCAGTGGTTGCAATGGGGTTGTCTAACACCCATTGTATTTTTTCTCATTTAATAAGTTATAATAGTCCCAAGTTTGGTTGAAATCGGTCTTTTGGTCTAAGGAAATGTGGAATAAACTTACATACTTACTCATATATCCACGTACATTCATACAATGCCTTATATTTGTATTGAGATTTCAAATAAGAATTTACAATTTGGGAAATTTGTAAAGAAAAAAATTCTAAAATTATTAATGATTAGCTTTCAAATTATATGTAAATTACACATCCAGAAAATCGTTTCAATATTAATTATATGTAGCTCCTTCATAAAGTGATTAACCAGTGAAATGTGAAATTATATCCTAATTATAATTATTTATGCTTCTATATATAACAAGAAATTTTTTATGAAAATGAATTATATTACTTGTTATTTTTTTCTAGTTTTCGTCTGTATGTGTGTCTGCTTTATTAGGAAAAATGAATATATAAATTTTGATTTAAAATTGTAGTTAAAAGATTAAAATACAGAGAGTGTATTTATAACTTCAGTCATTGTTATAAAATGAATAATTATGCTCTTATTGCAAACTGTGAGACATATAAAACTATTGTATATAAGTGAAATAATTTGAATATACTTTTAAAACTAAATTTTAATAATTTAATTAAATTTCTTATTTCCCTAATTCAATCATCATATTCAAACTTTATTTGTTCATTAGTAATATTTTCATTGTTTTGTATTGTATATATATACTTGAGATGCTTTCAAGAATATTTACAAGCATATAAATGTAAAAAGTAATCTAATTGCGCTTGTCTGAAATTGGAAATAATCATGCATTTTCAAGAATACATAACATGTAAATATTTTAAATTAATAACAATAAATTTATGTTCCTTATTTTTGAGAAAATACGTGTAATTAAAACTAACAACAGAAATATAATTAATAAAGAAGTAAAATTTGATTAATTAAGGATATAGTAGATTTAATTTGAATTATTAAAATTTACATTTAAAAATATATTGAAATTATTTTACCGATTAATAATAGTAATTGATTAATGAATTTTGCTCTGATAGAAAAACATACCTCTCTGTACTTTAAATTTTTAATTTCATTTTTAATACAGTCATGTGTTCTTTACAAATTACAGATCTCTGCGAAAGAGAAAAAAATTTATAATCACTAGATGAATGATAAATTACTTTTAAAAAATAAAAAATAATACGTGTTTTGCTATTCAAAATAATACTTTTATCATTTTCAGGAAAAGAAAATTTGAGTGACAGATATGAACAAGATCCTAAATTATCGTTCGTAATTAAATCTATATATACAGCAGCATATGGGTTGCATAATTTACATCAAGATATTTGTGGGAAAAATACAATTGGTGTTTGCTCTGAGATGTTTCCAGTTGATGGATCTCTGTTCAAGGTAAATATTGTATATGTTGTGTGTATATATGTATTAATTATTAAAGCTTATTAACTCATTATTTTTTTTTTTATTTTTGATATAAGTTGATTTAATATAGTTAATTAGATATGTGTGTCAGTGTTCGCGCGTGCGCGCGCGTATTTTATCAATTTACTTTGCACAATAAGAAATCTTTACTCATTTATTCTAATAATGAAATCAACGTATTTTTCTTTTCCGTGGCATAATTGTGTTTTTATTTGAAAAATTTTGAACATCTACCTCGCTGATTTAAATACGAGTATTTTATATGAATAAACTTAATAAATCGATATTTTAAGGGTAATAATAATAATAATAATATATTTATATTTATATTGTACAATGTAAAATTAACTTTCAAAGATAATAAAAAAATAGATTAAAGTACAACTTTTTTTTTTCACTTCTTTAATTTTCGTGAAACTGAAGGAGTAAAGTTAACTTTTAGTAAGTAGCTAGTAGTATTTTACATTTGGTATAGACTTGAAAGTTTAAACCAAATTCGTTAAAGTATTGTTATATTTTACATTTCTGTACCATTTTTTCATTCAGTTTTTTTTTCTCTAAGTAATTAATTTTTCTATCAATTATAAAATATGGTGGGCTGACTTTTTGGTTCTGTAATTTCCAAAACTAATACAGGATATAAAATAAGACGCAATGATTTTTCTTTCGCTATTTTTATAACTATCAACTTTAAGTTATTTCTCGAAAGGACTTTCATTGATCCAGTTTAAATTATTTCTTGGTACTAATTTTCATATTAATTTATTTATTAGATGAGACTCAAAAAAAGTGCAGAGGAGGAACAGCCCCCTGCGAGCTGCCGTTCGTCCGTGCTTGTATGGATGGGCGACAGCGAGGTGGCACGGGGACTCCCAATTGGCCGGGTCACCCGAAAAAAAAGAGGAAAAACCGAGTCCCGGCCATGGAATCGGGACTCGTAAACAGCATAGCTGGGCCTGAATACCCCTGCCCCAACGGTTTGAGGCAGGCACGAAGAGATATAAAAGATCCGGAACCGGTGAGCCGACCTTCCATGCCGGATATACTGCCGGTAGGTGGGGAGGCCAAATTAAAGTCGAAAGGCCACTCCCCTAGGTCGAGTATTGCAGATTCGCCCCAGGAGAGCAGAAAAATAATTTACAAATTTATTTTTAAAAAATTGAAAAGTAGAAGTAAAAACGTTTAGCAATATTTCGAAGCAAAGGACGGTAGGTACTTACGTATTAACGCCACCGCAGCTACAGCTTTATTTAAAAACAAAGTAGTCAATCGGATTTCGGTGGAAAATGAACAGTCTCTTTATTAATTTTAATAAATGTTTATTTATATTTATTTATTTTATAAATATAATTTAACCAAACTTAACCTACGCTCGCTTCGCTCTCTAACCTTGACTAATTAACACCGTAATTTTTTGAGTATTTATTTAATAAATTCAGTAATTATTGCAATTATTTATTATTTAAATAATCAAAACACTCCTGTTAATTAGTCAAGGTTAGCGAGCGAAGCGAGCGTAGGTTAAGTTTGGTTGAATTATATTTATAAAATAAATAAATATTAAAAAAAAAACATATATTAAAATTAATAAAGAGACTGTTCATTTTCCACCGAAATCCGCTTGACTACTTTGTTTTTAAATAAAGCTGTAGCTGCGGTGGCATTAATATGTAAATACCGAACGGTATTACTTTCAGTCGAACGGTGCGATTGGGGAGGGGGTGACATTGAATATATATATATATAGGTCAATGTATAAAATTTGGAGCTTAAAAATCTGCAAACCAATTTCATTAATATTTATATATGCTGTATTAATGTATCTGAATTTGTGCGTGTGAAAATTTGATAAAGATTGGTTTAATCTTTCCTGAGTTATGATTAATTTAAAGACAACAGACAGTCTAACCTCAATTTTAGCTATATTTTTTTTTTTTGGGTTGCATGGTGTGATTGGGGAAGGAATGAAAATGAATTTTCTTTATACTTTAAGGTATGAGGATTACGAAATTACCATTTACGTACAAAGTTGCGTGGCTCGACAAAATTTCCAAAATTATTCGATCAATTTCTTTGAAATTTAAGTATTCTGTAGCTGTGTATCTGAAACTGTGAATGTGAAAAATTTATGAAAATCGATTGAATCGTTCTTCAGTTATGCTCAATTTAAGGCTGACAACAGACAAAATAACCTCAATCTAAGATTATGTTGACTTTATATTCGTCTATTTTTTGTAGGCGCTTATGCAGTGAGTCACACTGGTGATTAAAAGAAATAATTATACAAAATAAAATAATGAAAAATCAGTTTTCAAGAAATTTTTTGCAAGAATTTTTAAAAGTTGTTTTTATAAGTTTCATAAATATTTTCAATCAGCCACTTTAGTTTATTTTAAATCATTATTCAAAAGATATAAATCACGGAACTGAGAGAAATCATTTCTAATATCTTCTCTGTTAATTTGTTTCAGCGATAAATTGCAGTTTCAGATTGTTTAAAAAATATATAAACTTAATTTTTCTTTTCTTGGACTAATATGGAGTTATTATTCAAATACTGATTGACTAATATGTTTAATTAATATTTATAAATTAATTAGTTACTCAGGTATAAATTGAATGTAGTAATCTTCTTTTTTTTAAGTTAATCAGATTGATGAAAATGTCTAAAAATTTGCTGAGATCCAAACACAGAATGAAATGAATAAGAAACTATAGTATATGATCAATATATCATGAAGCTATTTGTCTATATGAACCCTTTGAATTTTATTCTAATTTTGTAAATATTATTAGGCTTATGTTTTATCTGCGAGTTTATATCCACGTGTCAAAGTTGTCAGGTGATGTATATTAATATACATGATTTATTTGAGGTTTTGCGTCATTCATTTTGACATTCCAGTTATGATTTTATTTTTAATAAATACTATCTATCATTTTGGAATGATTGCTATTTAGGTTACAAGCAAAATATAGGTAAAATTTCTGCCAGTACATATTCATGATACTGGGATACATATATTTGTGTGTGTGCGCGGGTCTATTGATTAATAGAAAAATATATATAAATATATTAACACGTATTTTGTGTAGAATATATAAAATTGTACGAGATCAATCCGTTTAGAAAAACTGATGTGTTACAATTTTTAACTGGACAGGTGATATTTTATATTTTATTCAATATTCTGTAAACATGTACATAAATCACTGAATAGACATTGTTTAACTTTAGTGTCAGATTTCTTCATTCTTTGAACACGAAGCTATCTTACAAGAAACACTCTTGGGAAATAAACATAAATATTCAGATATAATATTCTATAAAGTAATGTTATTGTAGGTATTACATTCATTCTTGAGTTTTAATATTTATAAGAGTTATTGAAAACAATCTTTGATTACTTTTGAGATTTTATATTAATAAAATAATAAAAAAGCAACAATTGTGGTTTTTCTCCTATTTCTGTAGCATTAACCCTTATACATCAGATCTTTGTTAACAGAAATGTTAAGTAATATCGGACTTAATTAGTAAGTGGATGAAAACCAGTTATTTGCTTCATATTTCCTTTCAAATCTCTTCTATCCAAACCTAAAAATATTGAATAGATGTAAAAAGAAATTCGTTTCCCTGTAAATCATCGATATTTTTGTGAAGATCTAAAAATAAAGTATGATTTTTTTTTTGTTTGTGGGCGAAAAACGCCTGGGCGTTATCATCGCCCGGAATTTTATTAATAAAAGGATGAAATAACTCCAAAATAATAAAGCTTATAAGGTGTAAAATTAATATTAATCATAAAATAAAATGTTATTAAAACAAGAGTCAAGAAGGTAAAATAAAACTCAAAACTAATACTGCAGACGAAGTCTTTAAAATATAAAAGTTAAAATAATGGAATAAAGAAACTATATAAAACTTACCTAATACCGATGAGTTGTGCCAAAGGCTCCCTTCTCGGATAATAAAATTAAAGACATAGAACCAAAAAAATCAAAATTGAAAATAAAGGTTAAAAATTATCAACAACTCTTCTAGCATAAAAATATATATGATAATATTAAATTTTTTGCGGTAACCTGGTACTATGCAAAAACAGAAACATCCGGTCCAAAATTTCGTTATTATTGTATATCACGGATGTTTCTAGGTAGATTAAACTTACAACGCAACGCCGCATAACATATGCAGTTCACGAGAATGTGGTGAACAGTCATGCGGCAGTTGCATCGTGTGCATAGGGGTGGGACTTCTCCTGACAGTAGGTATTCATGTGTGATCCTCGTATGTCCTATTCGTAAACGCCATAGGACCACTTCCTCACGACGAGACTTTCTGCAAGAGGAGCCCGATGGCAACACTGAATCTTTAATCCGTCGAAGTTTATTATCGACAGTAGTCGCCCAGTCACTTTGCCACCTTGCTCTCAGTGATTGTTTTAGACGATTGATAAAATCAATCGGTTGGTGAAAGGAGGTTGAATACACGCTTCTTAAAATAATAAATAATAAAATCTGATGAAATAATAAAGTATGATGAATAGTAATATATTTTAAGAAGGATTTAGAAGTTCAGATTTACACGATAGAAAAAATAACTCATATTGTATAGAATGAAGCAGATAGTAAGCGATTTTATTAGCTCCATGAACAGAAACCATTCATCAGATCGCCCAGAAAATGCATTAGCATAAAATGTCTCAACATTTCTAGCATACGTATTGCATGGTCTATCCCCCAAAAAAATTAACAAGAAGAAGGATTATTCTAAAGAATTGTTCTTATTTATTCTAATTATTCTAAAGATTATATTCTTTTAGAATTATTCTAATTATGGAAAAGCAATTGACAATTAGAAACTATGATAAACTCAAGAAGGAATCACAGGATGAAATAAAGTCTTTAGAAAATTGTGTAGGATAGCTTAGACAACTTACCAGAACCGGACTTTTGTCCCGCCCATAACCCTGACGTGGGATTAGGAATTTAATTAAAATGAGAGTAGAGGATTAAAGTTCAACTATACCAAAAATTTCCTTTTTTATAGAAATTACTTCCCCAGTTGAGTTAAAGTAATATATAAAATAGATCGTTTTATTTTAGGAAAAAGGTTCATTAATTTATTACTTTATACTACCTGTCGCTTTTCATACTATCTGCCTTTCTTATGCCTTTGACACTTGTACATCACTAGAGATACAAGAGGTACAGTCAGAGTTGCTTTCATGAGAGTAATGATGTTCACCATACAGGCAGTCCCTTTGGTAAATATAACAAACGTGTTACTTGTGGTATTAAGTATCACCTGAATTTTGGTGCACTTTGCGTACTCATATTTAACAGTATATTTGGCTCAGGGAAGAAACCAATGGGAAACCACTTTGCTTTTTATTTTCCCTAGTAAGCCTGTAATGCGATATTTTTTATTATTAGGGACGCCTATGGTATTTTATTTTTGTAAATGTATTAGAACTTTTATTAAATTCCCTACAACAATGACCGGTTATGTTAAACTTAGCACGAGGCGTGATCAAAAAGTATTTGATGTCATTTTTTATTGCGGTAACCATTGGTAACGCCGGAGGGGGACGTCGTTGAAAATGAAGACAAGTATTAGTTGCATATGATGCACTGTTTTGCTACCATTGCAGCCGCAGCTTAGCACCTATAAACGTATGAGTAGTTCTTGTATTTCCGTTGCCGTTCAAAATTACTGGACGAGTTGAGTAGAAAAATTTGCATAACATTTTTTTAAAAACTTGGCGACTATCAAGTAGAAACAATATAGAAGATTTGAACAACTTTAGGTGATCGAACTATGGGTGTTACAAAAATTAAAGAGCGGTATCGTTGAGTGGAAAATTTGCTGGGTTAATAATGTGTTACATCAGAAGGAGCCTATTTTGAAGAAGACAAATCATTAAACTAAGAAGGTTAAGTATTTTAGTTTTTATGGGCCAAGCAAATATTTTTTGATTACACCTTGTTCATACATAGAAATCAAAGTGGCACACGTATGAAAGTGTCCAACTCAACAATAAACTATTCAAAAAGACCTTCCTCCTTAAGCAGTTAAAATTAACAAAAGTAATTCTAATTTGATTTATTTCTTCTTGTTAATAATCAAAATAAAAATTAATTTAAAGGAAGTAGAACAGATTTTACATTATTAATTTTTCTCAATGTGATGTTGAAGTAAGAAATAATAAGAAAAGTTAAAGTAAGAAAAGTAGGAAATAATGTTACGGGAAAACAAACAAACACATATGAATTCTGTTGATTATTCTAAATTTAATGTATTTTGTTTTCTTTTTTTAAACGAGCAGTTTCTCAAAGTACACCATGTGTATTCTTTCACTGATGGTAAAGTTAAAAGTTTTTAAACAAATGCTGTGAATTTAATATTTGAATACATTTTATTTTTTTCTCTTTGCCGTCGTTCCCACTTTCAATTGAACTTTTATAATATAATGTTACAAATTTACTTACTGTAATTCTAATATTTATAGTATTTTCGCGCAAAAATTCAAGAAAATTAGTTGAAAAGGTTAAGGAAAAATAATACACATTCTATACAAAATAATTCCATAGAATTTTACTAATCGGTATACTTTATACTATTTGTTATACTGTTTCGTTGCGAAGCTTCTACTTTTCTGGCATTATAACTCTAGAACTAAGCTGCAATAAAGTATGGTAATCAATCAAAAAGTGGGGTATGAATATTTTTTCACTTCTCGACGTTTCATGACCCAGGGATTTAAAAAAATTAAAAAAAAGTTGGAGTAATATTCATACGTATATACGTACATACGAGTATTTTGGGGGTCAATTTTATCAAAAGCTGGCTAAAATATCCCCACTTTATATTAAGCTTAGTACATGTGTGCATACATTTTTTTTTGTAGAGGTGGGGAATGCATTTCACAGACGCCATATGGCAGTGTAACAGGTTCCGCAAGATGTTGTTAAATGTGTATGTGTACCTGCGGACTACTGACTAAACTTACACCCCTGGCTACTCGTCCTTCCTGGCATTGCTTAAAGAAGCATTAGTTCGGAAAGGGTGATGCGCCCACTCTTACATTCATACACTACAATGTAATACATCACCGTCCAAACAATACAAATCAACAACATTACGCCAAGAAAACACATCCAACGATAGACAATACAAATCATAATCAAACACATATACAACAAATGTAACAAAGAAAACTCAGACTAGTTCACATTAAACACCACATGAACAAAGAACATAATTGCAGACCGTACATTTAAACTTATCAAATCAGCCCCTTTCAGAGGTCATCATATGTACAAAGTCCCATTATCATCCAGACAGATCACAACAAATGTTGTGATCCGGAACAAATGTTGTGATGTTGTTTATTCCGGAACAAAGAAAACTAGATAACATAATACACTAGCATAATACATCAACATCATAGTACATCAAAAGGGACATGTTAATCAGATCAATAATACATACAACAGAAGTAACAAAATTATACATGTGTGCATACTTATCTTACCATTTTTTTTTTATTTTGCTCCAAAATTTCCCCTTCACTAAAAATTGAAAAAGCTCATTTTTTATTTATTGCATATTTTTTAACCAAATTTTGTACCTTCTTAGGCATAGTAGTAGTACAAGCGACTCGAAAACATACTTTGGTATTAATATTGGTGATGGGAGAGTATATAAAAATTTAAAATTATCGATTTTTTGAATTTTTCAAAACTTTTTGGGCTTATTTAAACTTTTAATTGTATTCAAAGTTTAAATAATAAACTTTTGGTTTAAATTATTATTATAATAAATTAAGTTTTTTTTATTACAATAAAATTTCATCATAATTCACCCCCACCCTTAAAACGAAATCTTAGGTAACTATTTATTGACTGTACGGTTTTTAGTAGAATTTTCTTTCAGTTTCTTTCATTTAACATAGTAAACATTGAAAAATCTAAAATATCTCTTGGTAGGTGATTTTGGAGGGGAGAGCAGAAAGAATTAAAAAAAACCTAATTTTTTAAATTTATTTAAACGTATTATAATGACAATTTTACAATAAAATTCATCATAAATTATTTCCATTCAAACAAGAAACTTTACGTAACTTTTTTTATGTATAATTAATTATTTTTCAACTATATAAGAATAAACAATCAATGCCAGCAAAGTACGAGTCGTATTAAAACTTTGTTGTTAGTTTATTTTTTATTTTTATCATAATGTATTTCTTACGTTTCTTACAAACGGAAAGTTTCATTCGGGGAACCTTTTTTTAGAGTATGGGTAATTTAAATAAATATAAAATTAAAAGAAATAAAATAACCTTATTACAATAAAACAGATTTTATAAGAAAATGCTCTGAAAAGTAAAAAAATTTTTTTTTTTCAGTTCTTTACATTTCGATTTTTGAAACTTTTTATAATTATTAATGAGGCTCCGGTTTCAAACAGTCTAAATTAGATTAAAATATTAATATAATTAAAAAAATTAATAAACTAATTATAATTGTTTAAAATTTTATCGGCATATTTGTTAAAAAAGTAAATAAATTATTTTTCTTATAAAAGAAAAAAATTAAAGAACATAATATATATTGTGAGGAAGGATTCTATAAACTGGAATTGGTAAATGGCGCTTCATAAATCCTACTTAGTGTTTTGCAGTATCCTTTAGCGTATATCTATTGTCACATAGAAAAGAATACATTTATGAAATTTCAAACTTTCTTAAATTTTGTGAAATCAATATTTTAAAAAAGTCTTCATTTTATATACATGTAATCCTTTACAATTTATATTCTTTATAATTTTTCAAAATATTTCTCCGAAGAATACATTTTGAGATTATTTTAAATTTCAAAGTATTTTTGTTTTATTGTACAGTTTTGAATGATTTAATTTATAATCTTTAATTTACAGCCCACCAGGCTGAGCTAGTCGTTAATTCATCAACGCAATATCAGTTGTTTAACAGCTGATTTTCGAAGTCGAAGGTTCTGAGGTTTGAATCATAGTAAATGTTAGTTGCTTTTATATGGATTTGAATTACGATTGATTGGAAAAACCTACAAAATCACTTTTTATTTTATTCCGTAAATCTGAAACTTGCAATTAAATTTTTACGGGATAAGAGAAATACGGAATTGAAGAGATACCCGATTAAAGCTAATTTCTGATTGGCTGGAATCATTTACTTCATATTGTTGAAAAAATATTTATAACATCAATCTTGCGCTGCTGTAGGTGCAATTTTTTCTCTCTTTTTAATCACGAAAGGCTGCTGGATTAGTTTAGTGGTTAACTCGTCGCAAATCACTTGTTTAACAGCTGATTTTGGAAGTCGGAGTTTCTAATGTTAAAATCCTAGTAAAAGTTAGTTACGTTTATACGGATTTGAATACTAGACAGTGGATACCGGTATACTTTGTTGGTTGGGGGTCAATTAACTACACAACTCAGGAATGGTCGGCTGAGTCTGTACAAGACTATTCTCATTTATACGTCATATCCTCATCTCACTTCTTTCCTCATTTCACTTGACTAGGAGGAGGATTGCTTATTATTCACTAGTTTTTTTTTTTTTTTATTTATTTATAAAGGTGGAGGAACCCCATTTACGGGCGCCTAGGCAGTGTCGGGTTTGCTAACATATTTCGCAATATATTATTAGGTGATCCTGCAGCAATACCGACTAAACCTCCAGCCCAGAAAACCGCTTATGCATCATTATTTCAGGAAGGGCGAAACGCCCGCTCACACAATCCGACACCGCGATCAAGGAACACTAATACAATCACACACTCACCACAAAGATACAAAACACAAGCAACACTGACACAGCAAAACACAATTACGCCCACACACACAGTCGGCCCTCACAGGCAAACACCAAACGCACAACATTCAAACAAATTGCGGTACATATACACGCACACACACACACACCCAACATCATGCACACTCTCAGGTACTTACCACAAACTTACACAGACCTTACCAGGACGTCCACAGTCTAAGCTTCAGAAGAGGGAAACTTACGAGTCAGCGGAGTGACCACGGCTTCATTGCATCCAATCGACCCTCACAAGGTTGGGGGGCCCCATAGACACTCGACCGCAGCCCTGTCCGCCGCACAGCAACCTTCGGCTCGGAACCCTCCTTCGGCCTTCTTCAGCGACACGCAGTTTGTCTACAACTACTTTGGCAAATCTCGCCACTGCGTTCCACTAGTTTCACTAGTTGAACAGATCTCACCGTACATATTAGGAGTAAAAAAATAGCTGGCAACACAGTTGTGAAACTTTCCCGTTACGCGGCTAAAGCCTCGTTTCTTTTATTTAAATATAATATTTTTTCCTTTATTTAATTCAATGATTCTAATTAAAGCGCGAGCGCATACCGTATTTAATTCGCGCGAGTGTGACGGTACTAGTGGCGACAGTCGGGACAAACTAAACTAATTTAATTTCCCAACTTATATAGAACAAATTTCGCCCGTACGGTCGGTAGACTGGTGTAGCCGAAAGGCTTAACGCACTAGGTACGGAGTCAACCGGGCGATCGTGTTCGAGACCCAGCCAGACCGAGTACTTTTTCCACTTTAAATATTATTCATTTAAAGTCACAATATAGCAGATAACAACATTTTCTGGGCTGCCCTTCTAGATCTATAGCGCTGCTATAGTGCTATCTAGACGGGAAAGTAAAAATTTCGTTTATAATCGATTTGACAAAAAATCTAATCTAATAAATTATGTTACTATGAAGTCAGTAAAATAAATTATACGTTATAAAAAAAAAGAAAAAGAAAGAAAAAAAAATTAAATCGAATCTACTTAAACCATTTTAAATATTTAACTAATGGTAACTCACTGTACATTTACCTGTATGTAGTTTACCAGTCTTCCTTAATGGATCTTTTAAAGGGATGATGTATTTGGTTTGCCACATTCCCCACAAAGGTATAGTCGTCTTTGAAATGCAAGAAACATCTCATGTATACTTTGTATCTCTGTCTCTCTTCCTTCTTTCTCTCGTAGAGATATTGAAGCATATTCATATTCTATGATAGAATATATATCGTAATGTATATACATGAATCTCATGTATTTGCTTAAGTATGTATGTAATACGTATATATAAATATATATGTTAATACTAATCCTACTACTGTTACAACATACACACTCACACACACACATACAGGTGAATTACGAAGTTCTCCCGAAACTTTCATAACCTATTCTACTCATGAAAATAATGGAGAAAGTTCATATAAATATGTATTCAAAAATGCTTCATTTGCGAGTTATGGCTACTGGAAAAATTTTCTCTGATATCAACTAAAATTTTCTTTTTCCCGGTGAAATGAGGGCGTACTGAAATTTTAAGGACGTTAATTAAGAAGCAAAATTAATGATCTCTTATGACTACTGACCTGAAAAATTGAATAATATAGGTCCCAGAACCGTAGCTGCAGTAGCTTTTGAGAAATCTGGGGTGAAAAATCATTGAATTGGGGTAAAAAACCCTGTTTTTACTTCCTTGTACGAAGTAAAGGAAGTATTGTGATCGTGAAAAATTTCGGTTTTCAGATTTCAACGGAAATAACCATTTTGATCATCTCTGAATCCATCTTGACTAGTTCGGCGTGACGTCTGTACGTACTACTTACGTATGTATCTCGCATAACTCATAAACGATTAGCCATAGTATGTTGACATTTTGGATTTAGGACTGCTGCAACATCTAGTTGTGCACTCCTCTTTTGATTGCAATCGACAGAACCAAAAGTGACAAAAAAAGCCCAAAATAAAAAAAATTGGATTTTGGACTTTTTCTTAACTGCAATAATAAGACGTCATTGAGAGATTTTCTACGATGTATCACAAGTGATATTTATTTTCATTGGTTCCAGATTTATAGCCAAATATAAATTTAATAAATGAAATATTGGATCTTACAAGGGAAGGTACATCGGTTAAAATCAGACTTCATCTGTTTTTTTTTTAAATTTAAATATATTGATTTATTAATAATTATTTACCTCTGATTGTAAAAAAGGTTTACGATAAATAATAATTCAATAATAACAATAAGAAAAAAAAATCGTGAAAAAATATCAGAAGTTATTAATGAAATAAAATGTTATGTGCTTTTCATTTTAAAAAAGTGTGTATATGTAATTTAATAGGCGTACAAGGAAGCCATGAGGCTTCACGTCAGAGTTTTTATTTTTGACGTACAATAACTTTGTTAAATGAGTAATAAGTACATAAAATTAAAAAAAAAAAAAAATGTAAAGAATATAATTGTGAAAAAAATTGTGTAAGATAAGTTGAATAACGTAAAGAAAAAACGTAATAAAATTTGAATTTTTGTATTCTAATTTTATTTAGAAACATTACAGTAGACCAAAGTGCACTATACGTACTAGTTTAAAATAAACGTTCAAAAATGAGCCCGCCATATTTCTTGGCACGCTTCTGTATTTCTTTTGCTACTCTTTTAGTTATTTAGGACCGTCCTTAAGTTGTTCAGCCGAACCGGTCAGGTGGACAATTAATTCCTACGATGTATTTCGGATTTGAGTACAATATTTTTCTTCCACTTGCAGAAAAAAAAATCTAATGATATTAATCATAATCAAAAATCTAAAGATCAGGCAACCTTGGTGGCCAGGAATGTGGACCTCCACGATCGATCCATTTCTCAAGGAAATTATGATTTAAGTAAATAGAGGCACAAGAGAAGTAGGAAGGCGCGCCATCATGCTGGAATTATACTTTGCCGTCTTGGCGCTAGAGGAACATCTTCAACCACTCTGCGGCAATTCTTCTTGAAGAAAGTGCAAGCAGACCTCAGTATTTTACAGACCAGGTAAAGTGAACGTTCCAACCAGAAGATTGCGAAGAAGGCCGCACCATATATTGACGCAAAATCGGTGTTTAAAATTGCCTTTCACCGTTTTATGAGGATTTACTTCTGCCCATGTATCCTCATTGCGTAATAATTGTTGGCACCAACTCGAGTGAAATTAGCCTCTTCGGTAAACAAAACATACTTGTAGAGTTGTCGATTTGTATTCCACCAGTTTTGCAGAACTCCAAGCGAAACGACCGTCTCTTGGATGTAGAAGTTGAACGGGTTATTTATGATAAGGATAAAGCTTGTTTTGTTTAAGTATCTTCCAAACCAACCAATGCGAAATTCTCCTATTTGCTTAGAAAGACGTTGTGTACTGACTCCTGGACTGCGCTGAACTGCATCAATAATAATTTCATCAATAACAGCGTCGAGTTGGACAGGTAATTCTGATACGAATACTAGGTAATACCTGTTTCCCAAAAATTGCGAAAGGTCGCGCTAATTGTTTTGGGATATGGAATTCTGCGATAGCGAAAGCGTATTTCATATTCTACTGCAGCAGCTGTAGCACTACCAATTTCAATTTCACGTAGGTAACTGAAATCTAAGCAAAATTTTCCACTAGCCGTAACTCGTAAACGAAGCATATTAGGACATACGTTTTTTTATGAACTTTTTCCATTACTTTCATGAGTAGTATAGGTTATGAAAGTCCCGGGAGAACTTCGTGATACACCTGTATATATATATATATAATAGTGTGGAGATTTGCCAGTTGAAGCTCAATCTTTAATGAATTGAATTAATGACCTGTGAACAGGGTTTGAACTAAATGATTCAAATCAATCGAATGAATAATATTACATAATAATAAAATTAAATTACATTTAATTAAGTAATAGTTATATATATGTATATCTATATATATAGTTGTTTATTTTGTGAATAGTTCAGCGGGAAATATTAAATTTTTAAGTCCCTTTCTTAAATATATTTGCTCTTCGAGTTAAAAAAACAATTTTTCTTTCAAATCAATTTGATCCACTTATATTTTATTTTTGCCGTATGTTACCAGGTACCACATAAGTATGCTATCTTTCATAGAATAGTGTCTTATGATAATTAATTTGCATGATTTACGAGTGTATATTGAAATTCCTTGCGATTGAAAAGTTTCTCCGTCATGAATTTTTGATGTCGGTCTTACTATTAATTAGAATGTATTTGGAAAGGAACGCTTTTGTTGCTTGAAAATCTTAACAAATATATATGCACTTATTTATTTTATTATCTCATCCTTCTTGAAGGAGTGAACTTAGGAATGTAATAGAAATGTATAAAAACAATCCCTTTCGGCACGCCGGAAGGCGGAGGTAGATTTCACCGATGCTAAGTAGGGGATAAAAAAGACTTCCACCTTAAAGTTAAGAGAAACTTAAAATTTACTCAATACGATAATGGCTGGATGTGAAAAATGTTTCACATGTTTAGCACACAACAAGAGCCGTCTTCTTACAATTCCAGCAATATTTTGTACATCCCTTGCCGCAAGGGTTGGTCATATAAAAAATGGTTACAGACAACATTTTAGGTAATGTTTATAGGACTAACGACCACTTAAAACCGATTCGAAACTGTGCCTATTAAGGGAGGTATGATATTTTTGTCTTCGAAACCCCATTTTTACCACCCCCTGGGCCAATGGTTGGTGATATCAAAAAACTTTACTTAGATAAGTTTTAGGCCTTTATAAAAAGAATAGTAGGATATTTAAATAAATTCGATATTTTACATAATAAGAAAGTTATAGCGATATTTTTTTTAAGGAAAAATTTGAAAGTGATTGGCGCAAAATTATGGCAGTTATCGTGTCGTCACAAGAAAGTAAAATAAATATATATATATATATATATAAAAGTATATATACTATTTTGAGCTGACGGTGGTTTTGGGATCTGGAAGATATAAAACGCGAAGATATGTCGAAATTTTCCGGAAGTCGAATTATTGTACCCATTGCAATAGGTAGCTTTCGTATGAAATATACCTAGAGTAGTATCAATGATATTTCATATTTCAAGGGAATAGAATACGCTAATCATCATCATCGTAAGGTTTCTATCGAAGAAGTTCCCTTGTACCACGCCCGTTTTTTCCTTCTATTTCCAGGTAACTTTTAAAGTTCTTTATAGCCTAATTTCTTTTTTATCGTCTGGAATCTTCCTGTTTCTATTCCTTTCTCCTCCTACTTATATCTTTAGCAGTATTTGATCTGTCCTCTTTTCTTAATATGCCTAATTTAATTAGCTTAGAAAATCTGGATTGTTCTGCTTAAGTTTCATATTTAATTTTTCACTATGTTCAATTAAATTTCTCCATGATCACATTTTATGTACTTCCTCTTTCTTTTTCCCTTCTTTTAGTATCCATATTTCATATCCATACAGAAATACTTTTCAATCGCAATATTTCACATTAGTTTGGTAAAGTCTAACTCTTACTCTTATTCTTTAATTATTTTTTCTATTAAACACCTTTTTAGCCATTTTATTTTCATTTTAACAAAAGTTTTCTATTGCTATGCTTGTTCAATTCTTTCTTCGTTTTGTTAGACATTTATTGGTTTCTTGTTTCCTATTCTCATTATTTTTTTCTTAATATTTATTTTCATTACTTATTCTATCATACTCTCATATAATTTGAAATCTTCTGCTAAATATTGTTTTATTTCATCTCCCACAACCACCTTCTCCTTTGTACACCTTTTAGAACCTATATTTCTTCCTCCACATTGATTGATACCTTCTTTATCCTCTTTTAAAGAACGTTTTATCATATCATCTCCAACATATATATTAAACATGTCCGAGGATAAGCAGCAAGCAAGTCTTATATCTTTTCCTAAATAAAATCAGTCAATTTTCCTAGTTCCTATTTTCATAAATATTTTCTAATTTAATCTGTGTAGTTCTGTAATTAATCTACTATTTGAGTTCTTAATATTTTTATTAGTTTACCTCACTTGATATGATTAAGTGATATTTCCATTTTTATAAAACATACACTTACTCTGTACCTATATATCTATCCTTTCATCAGTAATTCTTAAAAGCATAATAACATTTCTTCTGCCTGTTCTCTTCTAAAATCCTTTTTCTATATCATTTGCTCATTTTTTGATACAGTCTTCTGTAGTGAATTCTTAAAAGAATATTTTCTGAAAGCGAAATTAAACTAACTAACCTGTGATCTTGATAATTTACTGCACAAATTTTTTTTAATTGTAATCACGATTGTTTAAAAATCCATTAATCTCACTATTCTAATTGTCATACCTCAATTATTATAGTGGATATTAATTTCACCATTTCCTGAAATTCTTCTTCAGTAAGAGATTATAGTCTCCTTCACCCCAATTAAATGGCCCATGTTTTGCTAATATACCTTCATCACATCTCAGACACCAGAATGTCCTGGCACTACTCTGAAAAATGATGAAAAAGTAGCACGAATCAACATGAGCGTCAGTGATTGACACTTGAAATCTCAGAAATCTGATGAGATCTGGCCCAAAAGCTTATATAGGAGGACTTTAATATTAAACAACAATGGCATATAATGTGGGATGAAAACTACATGATGGTGACAGCAACCAATTGATAAAGGTGAAGCATATGCAGGTCTGCTTTAGCTTTAGTCTGTCAAGACAGTTGTGGTGCAGACTTAATTGCGTAAGAACTGGACAGGGTTGATGTAATTATACAAAAGTGGAGTATGTTACTTGCGGGTGGTTGTAAGTGTGATGAGCCACTCCATACTTTTGAACATCTAATTAACTACTGTCCACAGCAAGCAGAAAAGAAGATCCACAAATTATATATCATGCTACCTTATCTGGTGTCGAATGGATAAACTGGATGTTGATTTGTAGCTATATTAATATTTGTACTTATACATATGTAAATATTAAATATATATTTGCTATTTAATATAATTTTTTGAATATTTAGTTTTAATAACTTAGAAACAGCACATCTTTGTACTGTATGATAAATAAATAAGAAATTTCTACTGGCAGGTGACCACAGCAACTCATTTTTTATTAGCATCCATCACCACAGATTTTTTCATGCTTCATATTTTTTATTGTTTACAAAACTTCTGATTTTAGAATTTTTGTTTCTACTTTATTATCTTCCATTTTATCTTGAATTTAAACAGGGAGATAATCTGGTTTTTTATTGTACTGGTGTAGTTCCACTATGTATGCGTATGTATTATATCCATCCTTTAAGCATCCTCTTTAAATAACATTTCACCATCTCGACCAGCAATTTTATTAGAACCTGAAATCTTCCACCATTTTTATGTAAATTAATTCGTGTCCACCCTTTCCTTTTCTAAATATTCTATATCTGAAGTCGACCATGAGCCATTTGTTCTTTGCTTTCTTTGTTACGTTACGTTTCTTATTTTACTATTCAACTTTCTGTAAAGCCTCTTATAATCTTCATCCTTCCTGTTTTTGTATTTTCATTTGTCTTTCGTTTTTCCAGTCGTCTTTATAGTAATCTTTCGGCTTCTTTATTCTTCTTCTCTTAACATAACCAAATATGAGTTCTGTTGCTGTTTTAATTGTTACTTCATATTCATCTAAATTCATTTACACTATTGCTTTGACAAATTTATTTTCTTCAATAACTGAGTAAACTTCTTTCCTACTGCCAACTTTCTAATTTTTACTTTTTCCACATATTATTCTCTTTGTTCTTTTAACTCCCTTTATTATTACTCTTTTATTTATATTAAGAAAAATAAACAATCATTATCAGTGTAAGCTCTTTTTTATCACATTTTTAATCTTTCTTTGGATTTATACAGTCACTTTAATATTCTGGTGATTTGGTCACTTTAATATCTTCTGGTGATTTCCATATATGCAGTCTTTATTTTACGGTTTTTAAATCAAATATTTGGTTTACAAAGTAGATTTTATTTATCTTGTAAAACTCCTAGTTCATTCCTTTTGCCCAGTTCATACTTTCCTTATGCTTGGACTTCACTTCTTCCCCTACCGTGACATTTCAATTGCCCACAACTATCTTGCACTAATCTGTAATCTCCTTTCCGTAATCTTCAGTATCTGTTTATAAATTACTGCAGTCATATAATTCGCATTAACTACTAACTTCTAACTACTAGTTCATACTAATTACTTGACATATACACAAAATTATAAAAAGCTTCTGGGTTTTTTCCCATCCATACAACAATCTTCCTATCTAAAAAATCCTTCCTTTTTTATGAATTTTAATATGTTTTTGTTTAGAGTGATATTTACTCCATCCCTTCAACTTTTATTTATTGAGTAGAACATTGTAACATCATCGCTAATATTTTCACCTTTTCCTTTTCATCTCTCTTCATTTAATCCACTTATATCCTTCTGTTTATTCTCAAATATCTCCCTTTTTTTTAATTTACTGATTTACCCGCTGGAATGTCCTTAAACTCCATTTACCTATCAACACTATCTTATCTTTTTATCTTCTTTTCTATCTTATGTTGACAAAAGTTAGGTACATAATTCAGTAATTTGTTTTAAATCTCAGAGTCAGCGTAGTAATCAGTATTTTATATACGTCTATTAATATTATTATTAATTACTTAAACAAACAAAAAATTACAAAGTAAACGCTTAAATAAGTTATTTATAATGTAAAAAAAAAAAAACTACAATTTTTTGAATTAAATTTTATCTTGCTACTTTTCTGTACTTTTTATTGTATTTATAAATTTATTTGTGTACGTAAGTACATGTGTGTAGTCTACTCATGTACTTTACATAAGTTAATTTTATCCTTCATAGAAAGGTTAACTTTATTTTGTAGCTGAATTATTAACTTTGTTTGAAAATGAAAGTTATTTTCATAAAGTTAATTAAACTGTATAATATTTAAGTAAGATGAATTACAAATTTTTAATTTAATTTACTGCTTTACATTTTGATAAACTTAATATAACCATGCGGTTCTTAGTATGTGAATAAACACATACACTTACATTCATGTACTATATATTTCATTTTATCTTTTGGTAACGCAGAACTCCATCCAATCTTCCATGCGTTCAAGTTTGTTGAAAATAATGTAAGCCATAGTAGACTCATACTTCCTTATGTTTGTAAGTGCAAGTACACGTAGCTTTTATGCAAATTGACGAAGTTTTATAATCTTACATGCATATAATTTTATGGATGTAATAAAACTGTTGTATTTTACTTGATGTTACTATTAATAAAAAATTTAGACATTTTTCTTCATTTAAGAAATTTCAAGTTGTAAGATAATATTTGTAGTTCTACAAACCTTTATTTTATTTAATGAATTTTAAATTTGAAGCAGTAAAAAAAATTCTACAATTTTTTATTATTTAAGTAAAAAGGATAGCAAATATTATTTAGGAGAAAATTTAACTTGAGTATAAACAAAATTAAAATAAAGAAAATAAAATATGGCACAAAGGAAAATAATATGATTTAAATATTTAAAAACAAGAAAATATAACGTACTAAAGAATCTGCAGAACTTTTGATATTAGGTTCAAGCAAAATTTTAAAGGATCGACAAAAGAGAATATCAAATGGATACGGATAAAAACAAAGATAATTCACAGGAAAATAATATACAATGTTCTCAAGCATATATTTATGGATTAGAAACTAAATTTTTAAAGTATTCATACGGAATATAATATATATATATATATATATATGGTAAAAAATATGGAAATTAGGAATGCCGAAAGAATACTAGGTTTTGAAATATGTTATTATAGGAGATTACAAGGAATTAAAGTTTTTAATAAAATTCTAAATAATTAAAAATATAATAGTTAAAATGATTTAAGGTAGATTATAGGAGAGCCGGCCTCCGTGGGCGAGTGGTAGCATCTCGATCTTTCATCCGGAGGTCCCGGGTTCGAATTCCGGTCAGGCATGGCATTTTCACACACGATATAAATCGTTCATTTCATCCTCTGAAGCAATACCTAACGATGGTTACGGAGGTTAAACAAGAAAAAAAAATGATGGAAGAGAGAAATCTTGTAAAACACAAATAACGTAGGCTGACTTGTGAAACCACCGGGTTGGTCTACTGGTGAAGGCATCTTCCCAAATCAGATGGTTTGGAAGTCGAGAGTTCCAGCGTTCAAGTCCTAGTAAAGTCAGTTATTTTTACACGGATTTGAATACTAGATCGTGGATACCGGTGTTCTTTGGCGGTTGGGTTTCAATTAACCAAATATCTCAGAAATGGTCGAACTGATATTGTACAAGACTGCACTTCATTTTCACTCATACATATCATCCTCTGAAGTATTACCCGAACAGTAATTACCGGAGGCTGAACAGGAAAAGAAAGACAGAAAGGTTGGCTTGTGAATGTATTAATATGCAAAAATTAAACCCTATATTTTACCCTATAAATTAAAATCCAAAATTATAAATTTATAAATTAAACCGTAATATTTGGTGTGAATATATCATTACACAACTGTATAAAATTTACACTGATTAACAAACAACATAATTGAAGTGAACAAAGGAATGAAATTTAACATTATATCATTTTAAGTTATTTGCACAAAATTTCAATTAAATTTAGCTTACATCCGTTTTTTTTTTAAGACATTGTGACTTAGTAGGGACCATAATTGGCTATAAGATCGTAAATACGAATACATCGAGGCAAATAATCGGCAAATAGTGAGTAAATTATCAGCAAATGAAATCTTTTTTGTCCTTAAAGTAGTACCTAAATGTATGTTCTTCGTCGCGAACAAATAGGATTGTAGAATTATATTCATCCATATTAATCATTAAAGCAATTATTATAATATTAGGAATCATTAAAGATAAAAAAGTTTTTCTTGGTTGAGATTGATGAATACTAGCTATTTTTCACGTATTAATATATACAAAAACATATTTTAATTTTTTTTTACTTACGCTATTATTTTTATTTTTTAATTCTTATAAACATATATTTTTCTTACAAACATAAACTGTTCTCAATTATTCTCATAAAAAAATATTTTTTTTATTCTTATGAATAAAAAAAAACAAAACATTTTTGTGTAAGGTTGGATGTGGTGTCAAAAACACCGTTCAGTACTTCTTTATTACGAATTCCGATTCATGTATTCTGATTAACAAGAAAACATTTATTATTTGATTGGCCTAAATATGTTGGTTTCGATTGGTTAAACGTATTCATTCTTGTCATTGGTTGAAAATAAACTGTTTTTTATTATTGGTTTTTATCTTATTCAACTTTTGTAAGAAAATGAACGATTCGATTTATGAAATAATGATGTAATTTTTCGTAGCAAGTTATCTGTGTGTTATATATAAAAATAATGTTATGCCTGTAATGATTGTTAATTGATTGCTTGTTTATTCTTGTTAATAGTTGTTAGGTTTTATATTTAGTGTCCATACTAATTAATAAATAATAACTGTTGATTCAGTTGCTCTGCATATTTGAATATCAATAATTCTACGGAATAAGGTATGAACGACAACTCCTTCTAAGAAAACTTATAGTTTTACTTATTTTAACTAATATAGTAATTTATACGACTGAAATCTCAGCAAGATCTGATATTTTTTGGCTCAAAATTATTATAATTCGACACTTCATTTTATGAAAAATAGATTCAAGCATTTATTACCCACCGGGTTGGTCTAGTGGTGAACGCGTCTTCCCAAATCAGCTGATTTTGAAGTCGACAGTTCCAGCGTTCAAGTCCTAGTAAAGTCAGTTATTTTTACACGGATTTGAATACTAGATCGTGGATACCGGTGTTCTTTGGTGGTTAGGTTTCAATTAACTGCACATCTCAGGAATGGTCGAACTGAGACTGTAGAAGACTACATTTCATTTACACTCATACATATCATCTTCATTCATCACCTGAAGTATTATCTGAACGGTAATTACCGGAGGCTAAACAGGAAAAAGAAAGAAAAATTCTGATACTTACGCTCAGATCATAAAAATTCAAATTTATGTGATAATTTAACATTGTTAAATGTTTCGGTTACCTTGTGATCAGTTCCTACTTGATTCATCAAGGCAAAATAGCTATTATACTGTTTCATTTGGAGGGAATAAAAAAAATTAACTAAAATCCAAAAATTCGTTACATGCTGTTTGTTGTTATGAAAGTGGACATTAAAAAAAAAAATTAATGACGCAAAAGTCATTTTTAAACGAATAGCCGATTTAGTGATACATTTCGTAAGTTAGAGGGCTCAAGTTATATCGGGAACTTAATTTGACAAAAACCCTGTATGTAAATAAAAAAATGCAAGTTTCTCCCCTTTAATTTCTTAAGGAATGTATGTAACCTTTAAATTTGAAAATAACGACACTAATACAAAAGTCATTATGTTACTGTATTTCATTTTTTTACACAGAAATAATAAAAATAGTAAAAACTACTTTTTTTTGGACATGAAACATACCACTCTTCTTTTATAATATAACTGAAAGACATTCCGATTAGTCCGAGTAAATGTAAAGTGAACGCATCAGCAGGCGTATATAATTAAGATAAACTGTAAATTTTCCGTTCCAATTATTTACAATTAACAATAATAAATTTATTTAATCGCCAACTTAAAACCTAACCGTTCAGTACCTTCTGTTTGTAACAAAGGGAAATTTCCAAGGTTATAATATTTGAATTTGTTAAAATTTTATGCATTTAAACTAATACATAATGGTTATTTAAACTTTAAATTATATTCGTA
This sequence comes from Lycorma delicatula, assembly GCF_047948215.1. Classification (NCBI taxonomy): domain Eukaryota; kingdom Metazoa; phylum Arthropoda; class Insecta; order Hemiptera; family Fulgoridae; genus Lycorma; species Lycorma delicatula. The sequence continues at coordinate 89,038,142 of NC_134461.1, forward strand.
CTGGGTAAACAAATGTTTTCTTGAATAAAAATTTATATTTGGAAAAAATTATTATCATTAAATTAGTTCGGATGAATAAATAAATTAATAAACTTATTTCAAAAGAAAGGCGATCATCCCACTAGCTACTCAGATTAATTATCAATGGTAATTAATTATATTATTTAACTTTAAAAACTCATAATAATCCTTAACGTAAATATTTTGTTCAGAAAAATAATGGCATGTAAATAATTTATTTTTTTACTGGGTAAGTCTTTGAAATTTTAATAACTAGCTTTTATTCTTGTTTATGTTTATATGTAAATTAGAGTAACAGAAAGCTCAGTCTTTACTAGCTTATTTATTAAACTTAATATACATTCCATTTTTCGGTTTTATGAAAATTAAAGGTAACCAATTTAATATACGAAAATTTTCAAAAAAAATTAACCTACATACGTTTTCTCATGACATTCCGACGTACTGTGAATAATCACTTGATTAAAAAATTATATAAAAAAATTACATTGAAATTTTAAACCGTACGGTAAGTCTCCCAGAATCATTTCTTCTGCTCAAAAAACAAAAATTTCTGTAATATACTGTTTTTAACAAAATTATACTGATATCAAAAAAGATAAGGCCATTTTTATTATCAAAATTTGTTGTTAATTTAGAATTTTCTTTAAAAAAAAAAACTTGTTATATATATGTGTAGACAATATATGTACAGTAATAGATAATAAACAATGTTTAAGCGTTCCATATAATAAGCAAAAAATAGAAAAAGTTGTTACAAAATTCTTACCGGTCCGATTTCATTTGTTAAACAACGAATAAAATCATAAGAATTGTATTATTTGTGTAAATGTGATTTGTATTACACAAGAATTTTTTTTCTTATTAAATGGAACGCTTAAAAATTGTTTACTATCTATTATTGTATATCTATTGCCTATTACATATATTTTTTAAAGAAAATTCTAAATTAATAAAAAATTTTGATAATAGAAATGAAGTGTCTTAACCTTTTTTGATATCAGTATCGTTTTGTTAAAAACATTTTTATTTATATTACAGAAATTTTTGTTTTTTGAGCGGAAGAAATGATATCTGCAAACTGTTACCGTACGGTTTACAATTTCAATGTACTTGTTTTGGATATCACTGAGTTCTGTTAATTCTTTTATATTTTTTTTTATGAATTTTTGATTGTTATCTTATTGATTTATTATTAAAATTTATTGCCTTTGAACAATCAAATTGAATTTCACGGTCAATTTTGTTTTTTGATAGTCGTATCATTCACTTCATACCATATTTTTCCTTTTTTAATAAAATTAGAATAATGACCTTTACGAATCGAAAATCCGTGATGTAATATTGCACTTATTACTTTGTAAGTGTAACCCTCGATTTTGATTGTATCCGTGGACACACTTTTTATTCTCTCTCTCTCTCTCTCTGTGTGTGTGTGTTACATATATTGATACATGTACACACGCGCGCGCGCGTGTAAATTTAATGTGCGTGTAAATTTAAAGTTAAAGCTTACATCTGTTTTGTGACTTATAATGTTCTTTATTCTGTTTTTGTAGAACTACTTACTGAACGTGTCATTTACATATGGAGAAGGCGATGGTGAAATAGTTGAATTCGATAAAAATGGTGATCCCCCAGGCAGGTAGGTACGTGAATTTATTCTATATACTATAACGGTTATCATCTAATATGAATTATAAAAAACAATGTTATCTAATTTTTTTTTAATTTTATCAGATCCCTCTATTAAACAATACAAATACAGTTCATATTATTCATTGTCGTGTATACGAATTTGAAATATTAATCTGCTGCTTTACGATGAGTTACACGTGTTAAAACGTGGGTTACGATATTGAATCGAAACTTCAACATCCAACTGGAAGTGCCCTAAAGAACCAAGATCGAAAAAAAGACGCCAAGTTTGATCGTATTTTAAGGTATTTCTATTTCGATTGCAATGTCATTGTGATTACAACGAATTATTAATTGTGATTATCGTAATCGTTTCATCGTAAGGTTTTATGGTAAAAAAACAGTATTGCTTAGGAGGTTTATCCTTATTACGGGAGACTATCTGAAGAAAACTACCACAAATGCATCAAATAATTGGATTTTGCATCACAGTAATGATGGACCTCACACTTTCTTATTAATTGGTGATTATTTACTAAAAATAACACCATATTGATGCCGCAGCTTCCATATTCTCCAAATATGACATTCTGCTAATTTTTCTTGTGCCCACTAATTAAGGGAACGCTAAAATGATTATTATTGAAATAGAGAAAAATTCACCAAATGAATTTAAGGTTACACAAAAAATTCCTTTCCACATAACCTTTTAAGAATTATGAGAAATGATGTCATGTGTCGCATTCTTAGGGGTTGCTTTGAAGGTGACGACATCAATATAATAGGTATATTCTCTTATCAGAATTCTAATATATTCTCTATCAGAATAGGTATATTCTCTTTGATAAAAATTAAAATTCTGTCATTTTTACTTTCCCGTCTAGCGTTATGGTAGAGCTTTAGCTTTAGAAGGGAAAGTATTGTAATCGTTTCAATTTGGTCATATGCGGTTTTCACCGGATCTTCACATTTTGACACCTAAGGAACGCAAAAAACTCAAAAACCGGATGGAAATTTCCCGGATGGTCGTATGTACGTGTGTATGTTCGTTGTCGCCCTGTAAATCACCTTATATTTCCAGAATTACTCGACCGATTTTGACCAACGTGGTCAGATTATTCCTTTATATGTGGCATTGATGTCATTAGATGTTCAACTTAAAAGGTCACGGGGTGAGACTGTTAGAGCAAGGTCACCCCCAGTATCTCGAGATTTCGCCTAATTAAGGTCTTATTTTTCTTAGGCACATTTTTTAACAATTAAAAAATAATATTTCCAAAAAATATATTTGCAAAATCGCCACCCCAAAAAAATTCTCTAAACAAATTAGTGGCTAACTGGGTGCACTAGTCAATAGTACCCCTTCTCACCACAAGGAACGCTAATGTATAACTGACGTACAGCTGCTGTAGTCATCTGCTGTGTTGTGATGTCATAGGTGAGCGGTAGAATTAAATAAATGAATAATATTTAAAGTGTAAAATGGTATTTAAAGAAGCTGCTAGTATCACCCCACGCGGACCAATGAAATAAAGTATGCGCGAGCGCTTTAGTTAGAATCATTGAATTAAATAAACAAAAATATTATATTTAAATAAAATGATAAACATTTAAATTAAGTTGTGCGTGTATGTGTGCGTAAGCCGTGAATCAGAAAAAAGCCGCTTGACGGGAAAGTCTTACAACTGTGTTGTCAACTTTTTTAACAGATCTCATATGATAATAACTACTTGGGTAACTGATTCAGTACTGATTGACTTGCTCCTTAATCAAATAATCTCAAATTTAATTCCTGCCAATGATCTGATATGTTTTTACGTGTCGTCTCACTTTTTCGCTAAATTATTCCTACAAAGGGATATTTACAGTTCTTACAGTTGTAATAATAAAAATTATTTTATTTTATTTATATCACGCACAATGTTTTTTACAAATTCATAGTCCTTTGGCATTTCCCTCGAAAGCTACCATAGCTTATTTTTAGGGAGTTTATACATAATCTCCAAAAAAACAGATTCATGTCTGCGTTCAATCATAATTTTCATATAATCCTTCAATGATGATTCAATATTACCATTTCTCAAAAAATCTGATGTGGACGTCACATGACTTCCTTGTACGCCTATTAAATTACATATACACATTTTTTTTAAAATGAAAAGTACATAAAATTTTATTTCTTTAATAACTTCTGATTTTTTTCATATATTTTTTTTCTTATTGTTATTATTGAATTATTTATTATACATTTTTTTTTTACAGAGGTTAATAATTATTAATAAATCAATATATTTAAGTTAAAAAAAGAGATAAAAAAAGGAAATGAACTGCGATTCAACCCTTCCCCTTGTAAGATCCAAATATTCCATTAATTACAATTTTATTTGGCTATAACTCTGGAACCGATGAAAATAAGTACCACTTATGATATATCGTAGAAAATCTCTCAATGACATCTTATTATTGCAGTTAAGAAAAAGTCCAAAATCCAAATATATTTGGATTTTGGGGGTTTTTAGACAATTTTGGTTCAGTCAATTGCAATCAAAAGGGGAAGTGCACAACTAGATGTTAAAACAGTCCTAAATCCAAAATTTCAACATCCTACGGCTAATCGTTTTTTGAGTTATGCAAGATAAATACGTACGTACAGATATCACGTCGAAACTAGTCAAAATGAATTCAGGGATGATCAAAATGAATATTTCCGTTGAAATCTGAAAACCGATAATTTTTCGCGATCACAATACTTCCTTTACTTCGTAGTAGGAAGTAAAAATTGAATAATTTTCACTTATTCGATTGTTTTCAATTATGTATCGGTATATAGTTTTAACCAGCAGTGTAACATTTATATTTGTCAGATTATGTCTATCTATATAAATTCCGTCTATTGATTTTATGTTAATACCACACAGATAAAATGTTTACATAAATCCTTTTAAATTTTATTACTTGTTAATCTCTAAATCCAATGTTAAAATTTTGTATAATGCTATGCACTTGTATTTATTACATTACATTTTTGTTAATGATTAGGAAATAGGTAAAAATGTGATATGCATATTTAAACTTATATTTTCAGATTTATTTTTTTAATAACAATTCTTTTAATTCTTTCTTTAAAAGAGAATATTCTTTTAAACTTCTCGTGTTATATAGGAACTTGTTCAGGATTGTCAAAAGAAACATTTTTGGCGTTGATTTACCATTCTCGCTGATTTTGGTACCATAAATCTTTTTATATTTATTCTTATAATTATTTTCATGGGTATTTATAAGATAATTTCCAAGTAATATTTAAGAATTTTTGTTTATTTTTAAAGGTTCCTAATGTTATTTAATGAAATCTGTCCCATAATTCATTCTTTTGTAGAATGAATTATGTATTAATAATAATAACCACAGTATTTTCTTTATAAATATGGCATATTTTATGAATTGAATATTTGCGCCCGTATAATAATGGTTAAGTATCGTAATTAATTGAAAATAACAAAGATGGATTGTAGTTAGTCTAGCGTACAAGTGGTTGTAAATTCAATTCTCGGGTCAAGAGTTTCCGATGTTGTTTTCTCAGTAGCTTTCCTATTCTGCACGAACAAATATCAGTATAAGAGTATTATTCCAGAGCCGTGATTCAAAGTCAATAATTTAAGATACACCATCTCATCGGCAGTCGTTTCAATTTATGTAATATTTCTCCTTTAAAACATTCAAAGCAATTTAAAATTTTCAAATAAATTTGAGATCGAAAAATTGTTTTATATTATAACATCATAAATTATAATCTTTTTGATAATTATTAAGGTACGGAAATTTTTTTTTTATAAATTCAGATATGTATTAACCATTTTACGTTAAATTTTTAAAATTAAAAAAAAAATAAAACTATTTAATTTTAAACTGATGAAAAATTTTTACCAGCCAGGACATGCGTCCTGGCTGGTAGGACATAGATGTCGACTTTCAGCAGAAAGTAAATTATTGATTTACAAATCCGTTTTGAAGCCTGTTTTGACTTACGGGCTTCATTTGTGGGGTACAGCGTGAAACTCCAGTATTGACATACTTAAACGCTTCCAAACAAAAACACTGCGGAAAATGCTCAACTTACCGTGATATTAGCCTTATATACAATGACCTCAAGTTGTGAATCGTTCGGCAGGAAATCTCTCTGGTCAGCCTACGGTATATCAAAATCATTTGGATCGACTCCCGAATTATCTGGCGGTCAATTTGTTAGATAACACGATCAGTGATTTTTGAAGATTGCTGAGGAGCAATATTCTTGATTTGCCTTATCGCTTCAATTAGGTGACTTTATGGTCTGGCCGTATGGAGTACTCATCTGTTCCATTAATAAGTCACAAGCCGCTGGGTCTGTGGCATCTCAATATTAATTCAAATACATCTTATTTTACTTATTGTTCTATGAACAGATTGTAAAGTCGTTGTGTCGTTATAATAAAAAAAAAAAAAATGCATAAACAATTTCTCCTATATTACGATACGATACTAAAAATGTATTGGTAGGTTAATTATTATTGTGAATTATTTTTATTTTTTGTTACTCATGTAAATATTAATATGATTATATTCTAATATTAATCAGTTTGTTGACGACAATAGTATAAGTTGCTATTAACAGATGTTATGATATACAGAGTGTTCCATGAAGATCGAAGAAACTTTCAGGATGTGTTTTACTGGTGAAAGTAATGAAAAATATTCACATAAACGTAGGAATCGAAACGCATTGTTTTTAAGTTATGGTTAGCGAAAAATTTCGCCCGGATTTCAGCTCTTCTAATAAAAAGAAGTCGTGTTGATATTTTTGAGACCCAAATTATGAAGTAAAGTTGGTGGTTTCATATGTATTATAAGGTAGGAAATGGGGTAAAACAGATCCCAGAACTGTAACTCCAGTAGTTTTTAAGAAATCCAACGTAAAACTCAGAATTCGGTGTCGAAAAATAAGTATTTTTTTTAGGTTTGTAGTACAGTAGCTTTGTTAGATAAGTAATAAATACGGAAGATTTACCAACAAAACTTGTAGAGAATTTAATTACGAGGAAATTAATGTAAATACGGCCAATAAAAGTAAATAAAAAATTTAAAAAATCGGTTTTCTATTGAAGCAAAATAGACACAAAATAGAAAATCGTATTATTCTTTCAGTACCTAATAAACATTATTCTTTATAGAGCAAAACAAGAAAATAAAATACATGAAATGATAAATGGTAACAGAATACAAAACCTCGATTACAGTAGTTCTAAATTTCCTCCATCACATTGTACTCAGAAGTCTATCCGACGTAAAATTTTTCCGATGGCTTTTCGTATCATCTCAGGATCGTTTCAATTAATAAAATCAATAGCATTTAATATTTTAATGAGTAACTCTTCTTTAGTATTAACTTCTTTTCGGTATATTATCGTTTTAATATGGCTTCAAATGAAGTAATCTAGTGGCGTTAAGTCAGATGATCTTGGTGGCCAATAGATTAGTCCACCACGTCCGGTTCAGTTTAAGAAATTAGCATCCAAGTGATTTCTAGCTACTTAAAAAAAATTTGGCGTTACACCATCATGCTGGAAAATCATTTGCAAATCTAGTTTGTTAAGGTACATCCTCCTAAAGAGCCGGCAAATTATGTTTCAAGAAATGAACTTATACATCATCCGTAAGGTTTTCGTTGAAAGTAAATGGTCTTAGAATTGTGTCGAAAATAATACCACACCAAACATTAATATGAAATCTATGTTGGAAATTAGTATTAATAAGTGATATTTCTATTTATTATGTTATAATAAAATAAAATATTAATTTATATATTTTATTAACAGTTTTTATTATAAAATCATTTGGAAGTTGTTATTGAGCAGTTAATTATACATTTTTAGAATTTGTTCGCTTATTTTCCATTAGCGTTAAGTCATATTAGGTTAAAAATAACTTAAAATGATTTTTCAGTTTTCTGAAGATTTTTTTAGTTATGAACAAAATCTCATTGATTAGAAAAAAATTTGATTATAATAAGGACACTTACTAATACAAAATCCAAAGTTAATTTTCTTGGAGATCTTTTGGGGACATTTGAAATAAAGAAATCTCTTTCGGCACGCCGGAAGGCGGAGGTAGATTTCACCCATGCGAAGTTGGGGATAAAAAAGATTTCCACCTTAAAGTTAAGAAAAACTTCAAATTTACTCAATACGACAATGGTTGCATATGAAAAAATGTAACACGTTTAGCATACGACAAGTCCCATTTTCTTAAAATTCTAGCAACATTTTGGTCATCCCTTGTCGTAAGGGTTGGTCGTATCAAAAATTGTTTCAGACAAACGTTTTAGGTAATGTTAAGAAAACTAACGACCACTTCAAATCGATTGGATACTGTGCTTATTAAGAGAGGTATGATTTTTTTTTGTCTTCGAAACCCAATTTTTTCAACCCCCTGGGTCTTTTGGTTGGTGTGATATAAAAAAAAAACTTAGATAAGTTTTAGGCCCTTACCCATAAAATAGTAGGAACTTTAAACGATTTCGATATTTTAATTAATAAGAAAGCTATAGCGATTTTTTATCGTCATCCCTTGCCGTAAGGATTGGTCATATCAAAAATTGTATCAGTCAAACGTTTTAGGTAATTTTTTAAAATCGATTGGATACTGTGCTTATTAAGAGAGGTATGATTTTTTTTTGTCTTCGAAACCCAATTTTTTCAACCCCCTGGGTCTTTTGGTTGGTGTGATATAAAAAAAAACTTAGATAAGTTTTAGGCCCTTACCCATAAAATAGTAGAAACTTTAAACGATTTCGATATTTTAATTAATAAGAAAGCTATAGCGATTTTTTTATCGTCATCCCTTGCCGTAAGGATTGGTCATATCAAAAATTGTATCAGTCAAACGTTTTAGGTAATTTTTAGAGGACTAACGACTACTTTAATTCGATACTGTACGTATTAAGGGAGGTATGATTTCTTTCTGTTCTCAAAATCCCATTTTTCCACCCCTTTGGCCAATAGTTGTTGATATCAAAAAACTTTACTTAGAAAAGTTTTAGACCATTATCGAAAAAATATAGTAAGAACTTTAAACGAATTCAATATTTTACTTAATAAGAAACTTATAGCGATATTTCGTTTTTTTTCGAAAAAGTCCCCCATTTCTACCCCCATGGTCCGATTTTGGCCGTTAACGAACTCAACCGAGATTTTGGGACGAGTTATTTTTAAGGAACAATTTGAAAGGGATTGGCGCAAAATTACGGCAGTTATCGTTTCCACAAGAAAGTGAAATGAAATCTACCTAACAGTTGTCAGACAAGAAGACGGAATTTCTCCGATCCTCTTTAACTGCACTCTAGAAAAAGTAATTAGAGGTTGGAAGAAAGAGCTCAAAAAGTAAATATTACAGAAAATGTTAAAATGGGATATAAAAACAAATTTAAAAAACAACCTTATTAGCCTTCGCAGATGATATCGCGATATTTGCAAAAAAAGATGGACGAGGCTAGAATTAAAGTCCAGAAAGTAAACGAATGTGCTAATAAAATAGGTTTATAAATTTCTTTTGAAAAAAATGGATCTTCAACGATAAAAAAAATTAAATTACTAACACTAAAAATTCTCGAAAATCAGTAAATTAAAAGAATATTAAAATTTAAATATCTCTGAGAAGTAATAACGCCAAACGCTCTAGAAAAGGAACCGCTAAAAGAACGAACGCAGAAAATGGCGATAGCATTCAACACGAAATTTATATAGGGTGTTTCATTATAATTTCTCCAGGCGATTTTCTCTTAAACTAGCACAATAAAAAAAAATGACCTAAAAATATTACTCAGATTGGAGAGGTATCATCGTATCCTTGGTTTGAACTTACCGTTATTTAAAGATTAGATTTTTAAAATCGAATGACCTATTTTTGACCCCAACAATGAAAAAAAAAAAAAATTAGTTTGAAATATGTGGTCACACATATGACTTTGGACCTTTTTTCAAGGTCATAAAGCTAACCATTAGAGATAGTGTTATACGAGTTACACGTTTTTGGAGATAATATAATATTCCAGGTCATATATCTCGCAAACTATGGAAAAGAGCATAAAATGACTATACCATCATATTTCATTTCAATTTCTGCTATTTTCATTGGTGTGATCAAAAATAGGTTATTCCATTTGAAAAAATCGTGTTAACCTTAAGATAAGGTCAAGGTCAAATCCAAGGTCTTCACGAGGTATCCCTCTTCAATCTTTTTAAGGTAATTTTTTTATATTGTGCGTAGTTTACGAGAAAATCTCCTGGGACGATTAAAATAAAACACCTAAAAAAAGGTCCAAGATCATATTGTGACCTCATATTTCAATGTAAAATTTTCAACTATTTTCATTGGTGGGTTCAAAAATAGGTCATTTCATTTGAAAAAAAATTAAGAAACATATATGATCCCGATTACCAGGACGGAATTTATAAACTAAAAAGTGAAACAGAAATTTATAAAAATAAAGAAAAAATAAGACACTATCCGGAGAAGAAGATTACAATTTTATGGGCATTTATACAGAATGAGCGAAAACAGATTAACAAAACAAATATTTAACTTTTATAACAGTAGAACCACCAAAACTAGCTTGTTTAAAGAAGTTGAAAATGATCTTAAAACTTTAAAAATCTACAAAGAAACCTGTTTAAAGAGAGACCAGTTTAGAAAATTAATCAAAGAATCTAAGTTTACAAAGAAGGATAAGAAAAGTATAGAAAGAAAGTGGACCGAGGAAGAAAAACATCAGAGTGAAAAAATGAAAAAAATATTGGGAAAAGAAAAGAAGTTTCAAATTACTTTGGAGACGTGATTCTTAGTGGTCTAGTAATCCGGACGAACAAAAAAAAATTAAAAAAATAGGACCATCCTTGATTTTTTAATGATTTATTGCACTGATTAAATAAAAAAGCTTCGTACTCATCTGCAAATATATAAAATAAATACAATTTTTTAAAAATAATAATTTAGTTAAAATTTCATAGAATAAAAGTTGAATTTCTGAACTGAAGTTATAAAAATATGGAATAATAAGCTTGAAGAAGCAGAAAGCGAATTTATAAAACATAATAATGAAACAATAGAAAGTTGAACCATTTAAATATGTTGTTATTGTCTCATTGCTACGGTTTATACGTATTCTATTCAAAAACAGTAACAATTTGTTGCTGACCAAACCAAATGACACAATCTGCTGTTGTTCCTGCCTCTTTATATTCATTCAAATTCGCGTGCACTCATACAGTGTTGTAAAGATAAATAAAACAAATTTTAAAATTAATCACTGCATTGAAAAGTATTTGCATACAAAATACAAAATAAAAAAAAGAAAGAAGTAAACAAACAAAGGAAGTGTAAACACTACTGTCATACCTTTTGTAATTTTTTTTAAAATAACAATTCTTCATTTTTAACATTGTATATATTTACGGTTGTGGTTAAGGGTGCAAAAACCTCTATTGCAAAACGAATTCACTTAAAGGAGAAAGCTATAATAAATTAAAGATTTCTCCTATTTATAATTTTAGAGAAACTTTTCATAAAATGTTTTACATTATTCATTTATTATTTTTATTATCCTTACTGTAAAGGTCAAATATTGATTACCTGGTTCATTTCTCATTGCTTGATTGTCCTGAATCCTATAAATTAAAAATTAAAAATAAAACATCTTCCACAACCTTTTTAGGAAATATTTTTCTTTTTAATTTTAAGTATTCACATCCTATTAATAAAAAATCTGAAGTTGACACCACATGACTTCCTTGTACGCCTATTAAATTACATACATATTTTTTTTTTAAATGAAAAGTACATAAAATTTTATTTCATGAATTACTTCTGATATTTTTTTATTTCCTTGTACGAAGTAAAGGGAGTATTGTTATCGCGAAAATATCGGTTTTCAGATTTCAACGGAAAATATAATTTAATAGGCGTACATGGAAGTTATGTTGAGTTTACATCAGATTTTTTTTATTGTTATTAGGAAATTATTGTTTATTGTAAAAATATCTTTACAATCAGAGGTTAATAATTATTATTAAATCAATATATTTAAATTAAAAAAAAAAAAAAAAAAAAAAAAAGGAGAAGTCGGATTGAACCAATGTGCCTGCCTTTTGTATGGCGCTTAAACTAGTTAAAATGAATTCAGGGGTTTTGCGATCACAATACTTCCTTTACTTCGTACAAGGAAGTAAAAATGGAATTAATTAATTGAAAAATTTCGGTTGATTAAATTTGCATATTTATAAATACCTATAATCGGAACTAATTACAGCTGTTTTATCTGAGTTCTAAGGTTCAAATCCTAGTAAAGGTAGAACCTAGTTACTTTTATACTTTGAATACTAGATCGTGGATACCGGTGTTCTTTGGAAGTTGGGTTTCATTTAACCACACATCTCAGGAATAGTCGACTTGAAACTGTACAGGACTACACTTAATTTACATTCATACATATCATCTCTTGAAGTAAAACCTTAAGGTTGTTCCGGAGGTTAAACAGTAAAGAAAGTTTTTTTTTATTTGAGGATAATGATTTTCATTATTTACTTAACATCTATGATGTACAATCTTGGCATGCTGATATGCAACAATATATTCAGTCAATGAAAAACACCAAGAAACCACTTCTCTCCTCATTTCCGTAAGAAAATTTATTATGAAGCCTATCATTTTCATAAATGGTTTATTTATATCATCTAAAAAAATTAGTTTTTTTTTTCTATGAATGTAACGTTCATAGAGGAATGATTCAATAGATTTACTGTGAAGTTTTTAAATGAGAAATTAAAACATAAAAAGATATATTAAAATGAAGCAAAACAAAATTGTCTATTTCATTGCTTTTATACATCATAAAATGTTTTACATTGTTAATTTAACTACATGAACTTTGTTCCATTTTATATATTAGGCTACATAACTTGACCATGGTTCGTAGAATTCAGTGAATCGTTTAAAACATTAAACTAAATATGCTTAATTATATTTAACTGTTGTTTTCTAGTTAAATTAACTATCCAGCTCTAGTAATATAATTTCTGTTTTAACCATTTTTACTGTAACCTAGGCTTTAATGCTACACACACACACACATATATATATATATATATATATATATTGTTTTTTTTTAATTATAATTATTACTGAAAATAGAAATTTTAAAACACAATTTACATTTTTAAGTATAAAATTATTTTTATTTAAAAAATTGTTACTCTAAAACTTTTTACTTAAAATTGTTTTTTCTTATTTCTACTGTGTGTTTTTTCTTCAAAAAAATATACCTTTAGTTAAATTATAATTTTAAAAAGCTGGCGACGATGTTATTGAACTTTCGCGTTAATTGAGTAAAACTTAAAATTCAATGCTTCAACAAAAGATAAAGTTGAAATTATTACGATGGTTGATGCAAAAATCAATAATCAATAATTTTTTGCTCCTACCCTGTGTATAATACCAAATCTCCCAAGGGATTTCGGGCGTGTTAAGCATTTGATATCTGGGTAGATTTGTTTGATTCATACTGCAGTTCGCACGACCGTGGAGAACTGATAAATACTTTATTTCGAGTTGCTTATTGATTTGTTCAGGGACTCTGTTTCCTGTTCTTCATTTAAACAATATATTATTACTTTCTTACTAAATGGATAAAACTGGGCCTCCCATCATATAAAATAAAAATTATATACTATGTACAGCCAAGCACATATATTTGTTACAGAAAGTTGCCTAAGGTACGCGTTTTGTACAGTTTTATATATACATATATTTTATTCATACATATACACACTCTAACCAATATTCAGAGAATCTCACAAAGAACAGAAAGAAATTCAGAAAATATTCTACTAGCAAAAGTAAAGAAAATACGTATTAAGATGGATCTAGAATCGTCATGTTTTCGAGTTAAGGCTTACGAAAAAGTTCGCCCTGATTTCTGCTCCAAGGGTAAAATTAAGCCGTACTGGAATTGTTAGTATTTAAATTAAGGGGTAAATTTGAAGATTTTATATGGTTTGTTGGTGAAAAATTGAATAAATCAAGCCGCAGAACTGTCTTTACTTTTTAATTTATTAGAAAATTATAGTTAGACACAAAGAATTGGTGTTTTAAACACAATTTTTTTTTAGATTTAACGTACAATAAGTTTATTAAATTGCCAGCAAAAAGTAAAATGTTGCATGAAGAGAAGTTTAACTTTTTGAAACTTAACTTTTAATAAAAATAAATCAGATTGAAACGTGGCAGATAAATACTGTTTTGCAATTTTAAATCAAAACAAAAATGATTTCAATATTGGAAAATATCTAGAAACAAAAAGTGTTGTTATTTTTCTTACGTGTAGGAAATAAAATGAACTGACTTAATAACGCTAAATCCAACTTTTTTTTTTTGTTTAACTCCCAGGACCACTGTTTGGTATTGTTTCATGCTTCGAAAGATGAGATGATAGCGTGTGAAATCTCCGGATGAAAGACCGAGACGCTACTACTCGCGCCATTTGTTTTTTTTTTATCCTCTGGGACCGCTGTCAGGTATTGTTTCAGAGGATGAGATGAACGATTTGTAGCGTGTGTGAAAATGCCATGCCTGACCAGAATCGAAACTGGGAATCAAAAACGGAACCTTAGATATAATAATCGTGTATTCATCTAACCTTCTTTACATACAAATACCTAAATTTAAATTAAACATATAGCCCCGTTTTACGGCGCATTAGTTATCATATTTTAAGACGAATGTAACAGTATTAAACATAATTGGAAAAATTTCTGTAATGACTTATATTTATATTTAATATTTTTATTTATTTATTATATATAATAGTTTTGAAACAGTATGTTGGTAGCAGTGCCTTGTTAAAACTACTGATACAAATAGAGCAAACACTGAATGCTGAAATAGCATATTTTAGGTTAGTTTAATATAACATTCTCTTATTTTAAACGGACGTTAACCACATGTTATGGGATGTGTTTCTCAGTAAAATTAGACCACAAACATTAAACTATGTTAACGATCGACTTAAAACTATGTCGTCGTTATCGTAATCGTATACGCATCATAATTTTTATGATTCGTAATATACTTGGAATATTCAAGAGCAATACAGTAATCGTAGAAATTGAATTATGGAATCAAACAAGCAGAACTGATAAATAAGTAGTTTAAATCATCTTTCCATACGGTTGAACACTAGTTATATATTCTAAACTAAATTTAGTATTAAGTTAATATCATATTAATATTTTCATTGAAAATATAAGAAATTAGTTTTAATAATAAAAATTACCTCTTTCGAAAAATGTATGATATTCTGTCTTGAAAAGCTTTTGAAGTCCTTTTATATTCGTTCAGATCAATTATCTTTGCACCACGTTTATATAGTTTGGCTTTTTTCTTTCCCCAAAACTTCTTCATTATCTTTATTTGTTCTTTTCTTCTTTCTTCGCTCTACTAGAGATTTCTTTTGGGTTTTATTTTTTCTTGAAACTTAGATTTATCAACCAAATTCCTAAATGTACTTCTTTCATACTTAAAAAAAGTTTTGTTTATTTTTAGTTCCTCGAGATATTTTTCAACCTGTTTATACCAATTTGATTTATAAACTTTTAATTTTTCAAACTTTCGACGTGAAATATTTTTATCATTATTCTTTAAATGAAGAATTATCAATTTGGGAACTATAATGGCAACATTATAGCAGGATTACTCCTAATCTACTAACACTTCTCCTATTATAAACATAATCCCTAAAATAGAATAAAACTGAGATTTTTATGTTTTTATTTTTCAATCAGTAGAATTCATCATCTAGTGTTCTGGCTGGCGGCAGATGCCTTACGTCACCTCTGTCTCCATCCCCTTCTGTCCCTAATCTTATCCTTCGTTCTCTTGTAATTTCCAATCTTCATCTCATCTATTAACTTCGTCTTTCTCAAAGTTATCCTCACTTCCTTTTTCCTTCTACTAACACTTTCAATGCAGTTGTCAAGATTGTACTTTCTCTAACCACATGTCCTGACCAGTTTTCTTTCCTTTTTTATACTTCGCGCATAAATGCTCTTTCTTCTGTAATCCTATTCATTACTTCCTCATTGTTCACTTTATCCGTCCATCCTATTTTCTCCAACCTTCTCCATATCGACATATGATAAGTGAAATTAAAGGTTTTTTGTTTTTAGTTTTTTTTTCTAAATGAAGCTTTGGTTGGTGAATTGTAGTTTTAATTGCTATACTCATAATAGGGTTAGGACTTATTTATCTTACATTCACACATTTATAAACACTTTAAAAAGGAGAAAGTAATCTAAATTAAACTTCTATTTTTTAATGTATATTCAAGCCCTTCCTGCGAAGACAAGAAAGACTGGATATACTAATAAAATCTAACAATTGAATTTTACCGAAATTCCAAATGATATTATTATAAACATTGTTAATAAAGTACATAAATTAATTTGTTATTTTATTGTAACGTAATAAATACTCGTATCACTTATTAGGTCAGATAAAATTACAAAACGACAAAATTTATTCTAGTATTCATTCAATAGGGCTAAGAAAAACAGTTACTATATTGGCTAGAACAGTTTATAAACAAAATAAAACTTTAATTAAAAAATATGTATTGTTAAAAAATTGATAATAGTATGCAAGATCACGCAGTAACAGACTTTGTTGGAAAATCAAACATTAAAAAAAAATCACAAAATTCAACCTCTACATTGTCAAATTTGAAATTCCTATCCTATTGTAGAAGTTTGTAATAGAAGGAAAGTCGTATTTTTCAGATTTTTTTAGAATTGATATGTATAAAACAAGGAAAGAATAGTATTGATTAATAAGTTTTTTTTTAATCAATTTAAGCCAGGAGATTATAAATTATCTCGACACGTTTCTAACGCGTAGATTAATAAATAATAAATTATAATTTTTTAATATTTATTCCCTGCTCATGACCAAATGCACTGTTTTAATTAATTATGCCTTTCTCAATTTATATAGATGATTTCTTACTAATATTCTTGTAGATAAATTATTGAATGATTTTTTAAGCGAAAAATTACATTATCTTTATTGATGATTTGAAAATATTACACGTTTTTGTCATCATTATTAGTATTGGTAAGCTGAATTCAAAAGTAATATCGTTGACAAGGACAACAACTGTTTAAAGAATTGCAAATAATGAAGAATATATCCTTGATGCTATCAGTATCTTCTCCCATAAGTATCTGAAGGTTATGCACCTAAGAACCTGATAAGTTTAAATGGAAAAGGAAAAGTATAGGGACAAGGGAAGCAATTCTAGCGCTCAGATTAATAGTAGAAGGGAGATTAAAGAAAAACAAACCAACATACTTGGCATTTATAGACCTAGAAAAGGCATTCGATAGCGTAGACTGGAATAAAATGCTCAGCATTTAAAAAAAAAAATTAGGGTTCAAATACAGAGATAGAAGAACACTTGCTAACATTTACAGGAACCAAACAGCAACAGTAATAATTGAAGAACATAAGAAAGAAGCTATAAAAAAAGGGAGTCCGACAAGGATGTTCCCTATCCCTGTTACTTTTTAATCTTTACATAGAATTAGCAGTTAATGATGTTAAAGAATAATTTTGATCCGGAGTAACAGAACGAGGTGACAAGATAAAGATGCTACGATTTGCTAATGATATAGTAATTCTAGCGGAGAGTAAAAAGGATTTGGAAGAAACAATGAACGGCATAGATGAAGTCCTACGCAAGAACTATCGCATGAAAATAAATAAGAACAAAACAAAAGTAATGAAATGTAGTAGAAATAACAAAGATGGACCACTGAATGTAAAAATAGGAGGAGAAAAGATTATGGAGGTAGAAGAATTTTGTGAAACTTGGACGATCAGAGAACCTGAGAAGAAAAGATTAAAAGCTTTTGAAATGTAGTGCTGCAGGAGAACAAATGAAGAGGTGTTGCGGCAAATTGATGAAGAAAGAAGATTTGGAAAAATATAGTTAAAAGAAGAGACAGACTTATAAGCTACACATTAAGGCATTCTGGAATAGTCGTTTTAATATTGGAGGGACAGGTAGAAGAGAAAAATTGCGCAGGCAGGCAACGTTTGGAATATGTAAAATAAATTGTTAGGGATGTAGGATGTAGGGGGTATACTGAAATGAAACAACTAGCACTAGACAGGGAATCTTGGAGAGCTGCATCAAACCATTCAAATGACTGAAGACAAAAAAAAAGAAGTTTAATTGATTTACAACCACATGATTGGTGAAGATTACAGGAGCAATAACTGTGCCCATTCCATGTTACCGGCAGATCGTAATAAATGACAAATAAAATGAGCCCCAATTTCCTGAATCATATTCTGGTAACTGATGTCGTACTGCACAAGGAGTGGTATTCCAAACATCCACGCATGGGCAGAGGGACCCGTATGAAACTGACACTTCCAACATTCCATTTAGTGTGTGGTGTGGTTTTCTTATTGATAAAAATAGTTTCAACGGTTTTTTAAAACTGTATGAATGTTGGTTTTGTATACTAGTTTTGTTGATTGTTAACATTTATTTAATTGACTTGTAATCTTCCCTAATTATCAATCATCAAAATTTTCAAAATAAAAAATTAACCTTCTGAGTTAACTAACAGTATGTAATATTAGAAAAGAAAATTAGTCCCATACTTCCAGGTTGATCAACGCCACATCACAGTATCAACTCAAGACATATTCATTAAATTTTGCTATAAGAATATTCTGTACATTGAACGCATCACTGTTGTAGGATAAATAAACTCTTATAGAGTATCAGGTATTTTACATACGTCATAGCTGTAAAGAAATACTAGAATGGATTGTATAAAATATAAAACAATATAATTTTTTCTATCATAAAAGAAAAAAAACAATCTCTACTCAATAGGAGTGACAAGGTTCATCATCATCATCATAACCAACTGTGTCATCTATCTGTTTATTACAAGAAATAATGACAATCCCTTATTATTCAATAGCCTATTTTAATTGGTCAGAAGAAATAATATTTAGATAATTGCCCAGGCTAGTCATTTGATATTTGGCTAGAATCTGTAGCTAATTAACAAGAATCTAAGAAAATATAAGCAGTTTTAAAAAATGTTAATTTTTTAATAAATATTTCCTTTTTATATTATTTCGAAATTATTTTTTTTTATTTTCAGCTTGTCAAATGAAAGCCCTTAGTGAATGCATTACAAGCGTGTCAATTTCCTGACTAAGAAATAAAAAAAAAAATTATTAAATTGTACTATTCTTTTCTTGTTTCATATTAGTCAACTCAAAAAAAATCTGAAACATAAGACTTTCCTTTTACTATAAATGCCTACAATAGAATAGTAATTTCAAATTAGAAAGTGTAGAGGTTGAGTTTTGTAATTTTTTTTAATTTTAACTTTCTTACAAAATCTGTTTTGAGTTACTTATGTATTTTTTCAAATTTAATAAGTGATAGTGTATTTATTACGTTATAATAAACTAAAGTAAAACTTGTCCCGGCCTCCGTGGCGCGAATGGTAGCATCTCGGCCTTTCATCCAGAGGTCCCGGGTTCGAATCCCGGTTAGGCAAGCCATTTTCACACGCTACAAATCATCCATCTCATCCTCTGAACCAATATTTAACAGTGGTCCTGTATATTTAACAAAAAAAAAAGATTAAACGTAAAGTAAAATATCAATATATGTATTTTTTAACAGTTTTTATAATAAAATCATTTGAAAGTTTAGGTAAAATTGAATTATTCTCAGACTTTATTACCGTTGGTCTATATACCGATCTTTTCCGTCGTCCCAGTAAGCTTTACCGCGGCGATTCCTTCTCGTTATTAAGTTTGAAAAATCTTACTATAGATAAATATTTAATATTATTTTTAAATATTTCCTGTTAGAATAGTGGAAATTTATGATTTTAATATATTTTTAAAGTTCATTTTTTAGATGAACTTACATTGTGGATTTACACACAAGGTGAACTTAGTTACCTAACATATTTAATTATATTAATATGCAAATATAAATACATATAATTATTGTTGTTTATTTATTGTTTTAGATATAACATAATGAATTTTCAACTTTTATCGAATGGAAGTTATAATTATGTACACGTTGGTGATTGGAACAATGGAACCTTAACACTTAGAGAGACAATACAGCTTGGTCAAACTCCGGGTGTCACGGTTGAGTCAGTTTGTTCAAGACCATGTCCACAGGGACATTTCAAGGTAGGATGTTACTACATAAAAAATGTGTGTTTGTGTGTGTGGGGTGATGACTCTTATTAAAAAAAAATATGTCAGATATGGCTAAACTTGGAAATACATTTTAAATATAAGTAAAGAATTATAATAACATTTTGCCATCAAAATTCATTTGAATTGCCATAATGTTGACTGTTCAGAATATGATTGGTAAAAATATACCCTACCATTCAGGTAAGAATAATCCTCAAGTGACATTTTCTTTTACCTTGAAGCTTCTAGACCAATTACCTTAGTGGTTTCAAAAAAGATGGAAATAGCGGTCATATATATATCTTTAAGATGTATATGTATATATATTTTAACAGAATGTAACAAAATAAAAATATATTTAATTTGTATCAAAATTAATTATTTGTATTCGATCTACTCTAATATTTGTAAGCATTAATATTTTATTAAAAAAATTAACAGTTGTTTTTGTGGTTGGTAAAGATTAGGTGCAGCAACAACAAATAGAGCGATTGGTTAAAGTAATTACTTGCTTGATTGATCTAAATTTGATCAATTCAGATTGGTCTGATGTATCCATTATTATGATTGGTTAAGAAATAGTGTATTATTGTTGGTTGGAGTATTTTTTTTTTTTTTGTCTTCAGTCATTTGACTGGTTTGATGCAGCTCTCCAAGATTCCCTATCTAGTGCCAGTCGTTTCATTTCAGTATACCCTCTACATCCTACATCCTACATCCCGGTTGGAGTATAGCTTATTTTAATTAGTCAGAAAAATTCATTATTATAATTGGTCTAATTATGATGCTTTCCAGATTCGCCAATTTATTCTCGTGATTGGTTGGCAGTCTTTTGTATAATTTGTCCGTACGAATCAGTATTACGATTCGTCGGATGTTAAATGAGAGAATTTGTTAAAATTTAGAGTATCAATAAGCCAGAATATGTCTTATTCATTAGTGTGTGATCAGTTTATAATAATTATTTTCATTTTCATTTATACTTATTTAATGCATATAGATTCCAGTTATTTTTAGTAATATTACCAATAACGTTTTAACTTTTATTTATTATTTGAGGCTACTGGTAATGTGCCCGAAAAATAAATTACATAAACGTCAACTGTTCTAAAATTTAATATCCAATGAATTAGCCAATAAATTTCACGTGATTTTTTAAAAATATACTGTAATAAAATTAGCATTGAAAAAAATTGATTTGAATATAGCAAATTTGATTACAATACGCTTAGACAGTTGTGATAGTACTTTTATTTTCAACTGTATTTAATACAAAACTGTTACCTATCATTTAATTTGATAGCATTTTTTTTTCTTTAAACTAAACAAAATAATTGTTTGGTTCGGTTTATTTAGATTTCTGTTTTCCCTCAACAATTAAAGTAGTTTCTTATCGCTAAAAAACAGTTTAAACGATAAAGTTACTTGTTCGTGAAATAATAACATGATTACTATTCTTGTATATTAGTGTATAACTACGAATAGTTTATGATTTATTTCTACGGTTGATTTTTTAACGATGTACAAACCAATGTTCATTTAAAAATTCGGATATTGTTGATTTAAATAATTATTTTATTGAAATTTCACCTGTAAATTTATCCATATTATTATATTATTTATTACCTGATAAATATTAAATCTTAAATCGACTATGTCACATTCTACAGTTGATGTTACGTAGTAATATTTTGAGTTACTTAATAACAGAGATCGATAACAAGCAGTCGTACGAATCCTGGGCGGGAAATCTCACAAAAAAGAGAATTTTAAATTTAATGTTTTTTCTTTAATCTGCTTCAATTTACTATTGATATTAGATATTAATCTTTATTCTATGACTACTTTCTAGATAGGCTACTAATTTTTTATAGGAAGTGATGTCAAAGCATAAACTATGCAACTAAATTTACATCTGCAAATAATAGCCAAGATATTATTTATTTTCATATCGCTACAATGTTTATAGACCTAGAAAAGGCATTCGATAACGTAGACTGGAATAAAATGTTCAGCATTTTAAAAAAATTAGGGTTCAAATACAGAGATAGAAGAACAATTGCTAACATGTACAGGAACCAAACAGCAACAGTAATAATTGAAGAACATAAGAAAGAAGCTGTAATAAGAAAGGGAGTCCGACACGGATGTTCCCTATCTCCGTTACTTTTTAATCTTTACATGGAACTAGCAGTTAATGATGTTAAAGAACAACTTAGATTCGGAGTAACAGTACAAGGTGAAAAGATAAAGATGCTACGATTTGCTGATGATATAGTAATTCTAGCCGAGAGTAAAAAGGATTTAGAAGAAACAATGAACGGCATAGATGAAGTCCTACGCAAGAACTATCGCATGAAAATAAACTAGAACAAAACAAAAGTAATGAAATGTAGTAAAAATAACAAAGATGGACCACTGAATGTGAAAATAGGAGGAGAAAAGATTATGGAGGTAGAAGAATTTTGTTATTTGGGAAGTAGAATTACTAAAGATGGACGAAGCAGGAGCGATATAAAATGCCGAATAGCACAAGCGAAACGAGCCTTCAGTAAGAAATATAATTTGTTTACATCAAAAATTAATTTAAATGTCAGGAAAAGATTTTTGAAAGTATATGTTTGGAGTGTCGCTTTATATGGAAGTGAAACTTGGACAATCGGAGTATCTGAGAAGAAAAGATTAGAAGCTTTTGAAATGTGGTGCTATAGGAGAATGTTAAAAATCAGATGGGTGGATAAAGTGACAAATGAAGAAGTATTGCGGCAAGTAGATGAAGAAAGAAGCATTTGGAAAAATATAGTTAAAAGAAGAGACAGACTTATAGGCCACATACTAAGGCATCCTGGAATAGTCGCTTTAATATTGGAAGGACAGGTAGAAGGAAAAAATTGTGTAGGCAGGACACGTTTGGAATATGTAAAACAAATTGTTAGGGATGTAGGATGTAGAGGGTATACTGAAACGAAACGACTAGCATTAGATAGGGAATCATGGAGAGCTGCATCAAACCAGTCAAATGACTGAAGACAACAAAAAAAAATCGCTCCCATACGGAGTTAATTTAAATGGGGTTTTCTTTCAATCCTTTTATTTATTCAATCTGCTCCCATTAACTATATTTTTCAGTTACAGTGAATGTTTATTTCAAGGAAATATTAAGTAAAGGCTTTTTATACTAGGCAATCCAATTTATTTCATTGAAATTGTAGCAATATCTTTGATTACTTCACTTCAAATATTTGCCAGTCTCCCGCTCTTGATTAAAAAATATTTATCCGCATTTAAATTTGCTCAAAATTGAATATATATTACAAAAATTTGCATGTTATTATGTAAGAGAAAAGGTTTTTGTCGTTTCCCTAGATTATATATATTTCTTATAATGTGATACGTACAAATAAATGGCTAACTTTGGGTATTGTTTCACTTGATAAAATATACCTAAAATAATGCAAAGATCCTTCAGATACCGTTATGTTTTCATAGGTCTAATTTTTATGTTTTAAGAGAGATTTCTGAAGATCATTTCTCAAGAATGGATTTTTATATTTCTTATAGTTCTTTGTACGGGATTGAAACGATATTTTGTTGTAAAAAAAATTGTTTTTTGTATGATTAAAAAATTATAACTGATATATTTGAGTTACAAATGGTTTATGTTTAAAACAATTATATCGTTCTTTAACTTCGTGTGTGTTATTTTTTTGAGTGTGCACATGTGTGGACGCGTATGTGTATTTTATAATTTTTCTACACTAAACATCAAGAAGAGAGCTCAGCTATTCTTTTTTGTGCATTAAAAGTTGATCAACCACAATGAAAGTTTAAAATTATTGTCATAAAACTTTAAAATGAAAACCGAACGTTCCGATTTGAAATAAAAGTCTGAATAAATTATATATACATTACATGGAAATATCATTGATTTATTACCAATCTCGTTTTGTTGTTTATGTTTTTTGAATATCTTATATTACTAAGAATTTATATAGAATATATTTTTATTTTACGGGTTATAGCGATATATGCTGCTATAGTTATAACGGGATAGTATATAGGTGGTTCAAAATATTATCTAAAAAAACTAGTATATCTTTTAAGTTTTGTGTCTTAAAGAGACATTAAAAAGGATTAAAAAAAACATAGATTTAAATAAATTGTAAATAACCTACGAAAATAAAATTCGCTTCAGTGCTCCCAAGTCCAAAAAATCTATTCTTGTCAGACAGACGTTTGTGCTTATTTACTTATGTTTGTATATTAACCTGAATTGGGTCTTATAACTGTGGACCCAGTGGTCCGATTTTCTTCAGGTAGGCAGGTACTACCTTCGGGGAGAAAGAACATATTAAATTTTTGCAAAAATTGGAAAAAAAGGTGGGGTGTTTTGACCGAAATAAAATTTCAGTTAATTTTTGGGACGCTTTAGTAAAAAATATTTCTTACAAAAGTTGACGTTTTTTGGTTGAGATTACAGATTACCAAAAATGTTTATTTATTTAATATTTACCCCCTCAAACGTTACTACACATACATTTTTTTTAACAATACCTTGTTACAGAATAGGAGTTCATGGGAAGTTCTGCGTCTATATTTTCTACATGAATGTCTTCATACCACTATAAAACATTTTTCCCCATCCCACTCTGTTGCAACAAAAATTTTTTTTTAGTCTAAAATATTTTTTAACTTCATCTTACATATCACCAATTGCATTTAATGTAAAAATTGTAGTTCTTTGATAGCCTTTACACTTTGATATTTCTTGAAAATAAGTTAACTCATAATCTTCATCCAGTTGCTAGAAAATTAAAAATTTGATTATTTAGAATTATGCCTGTATCTTTATATTGTTAATTTTAAAAAGTTATTTTTTTATTTATTATCACCACTTAGAGATTTTCTTAAAAATTAATTTTACCCGAATGCTTCTCCTTGAGTATGGGAGCCCCCAAAATGAAATTACTTTGTTTCCAGTTTCAAATTTGTAATGCACAAATTTTTCAAATGTTTCAAATTTTTTGTGTGAACAATAACGTTAATAAAATAACTTAACATCTCTCTCCTGATGAAGAGAGCTTCCAAATTTAAAAAGAAATCGCAAAAAGGTTTTTTTTTAATTTCGATTTTAATTTATTTAAAATCAATTTTAATGAATATTTTAATCATTAAAAAACTGATGCACGAGCTTCCAAATTTTGAAAAAGTCTGAAAGATATTTTTTCAAAATTAATTAATATTAAAATTTTGGTTATTGCTTTACTTTGTTGATCACTTGGTTTCAAAATTAAAATTAAAAGATTTAAATATAACTAGCCGGTCAGCTTGGAGGTTCTCGTCTAGCCAGGAGGTTCCGTCTCTTGGACCCCTGCTGTGCTTGTTATTCTCACGGTTATGAGAATAATACTGATAAATAACAATTAAAGCTTAAAAAGCTTTCATTCCTGCAACGCTTCCCTCGTTCTTGATGTAGAATCTCTGAAACCCCCTCATACCCATCAAGGAGGTATGAGGGGGTAGGGCCTCAATTTATGGCTTAAAACTTTCCTTGGGGTAATATGAATGTATCTTGAAAATTTGAATGCAGTCAGTCTTTGTTTCTTGCGTGATGCTTTGATATCCCTTTTCTTACGTAATTCCACGATTATTTAAAATCAAGTTTGATTAATAACCTATCAAGTTTGGTGGTAAGTGCCAGTAGGTATCATCAGGTAATTGGTCCTCATTTAGAATATTTTCCTCGATTTCGTATTAGCGTTACACAAACATATTCAATTTTTTAATCGTATAAATTAAACAGTTTTATATATTTTTTTAAAATTAATAAGCAACATTAAAATTTATTACGATTTATGATTCATGTTTTTTTTGTTTTGTTTTTTTTTGTAATATGTCAATGAAGAAATAACTGAAGCTGGCGAATTGAACATTTTTCAATTACAGTTATCATTTAGATATAAATAAAGCTTAAAATTATTGAATTAAACAAGAAAGTTTTTTTTTGAAAAATGAACTGCGTAACTTGAACGGCTTAGCCGGGAATCTTACAAGTTATTTTATTATCTGATAGAATGCAAAAGGTGTTTGTGGTGATTTTCGCTAAGGAAGTATATTGCTTACCTATAAAAACAGGTTTTAACTGTTAAAATGAATGAAAAGTTTCACAAAGTACTTAAAGATTTTATTTTATATAGCACGGTTAATATTTGATTATTCTGACTACATTTGTTCAGCATAAGAGCTAACGGATATATAACAAAATGTAAATTTCATTTCCGAAATGTTTAATTTCAGTGGTCTAGTTTATAAATCTAATTTTGTAAGCAATTTATTTTCATTTCACAGGAATTTATTTATTTATTTAAACGTTCTCCTCTTCATTTTTCAGGTATATGAAACAATTAAGTTATAAAGGAAAACAGTCTATCTTCTTATACAAAAAAGATAATGAAATTAATTATGAAGTAAACTTTTCATAAATTCATTCTTTCTCTCACAATTTAAATAAATATATCCTTGAAGTAGGAATTCAATGTTGGTGTAAAGCTATTATTTCAAATATTTGTATTTTAATTTAATTGTTTTGTAAACACAAATAAGCTAACATTTCAGTGAAAATAAATATGAACAGTTCATAACTCATTTGGATACTTTCATACGCCAAATAATTTTGGGGAAAGACAGGAGTTACGAGTTTCCCTAGGAAAGTATAAACGCGTTTCTAGAGTATATTTTAAATAATTGAAGGAAAATTAATTTTTTTTAAGTTTATATTTGAGTTGGCAGACAATAATTCGTTAAGTAATATACTGCTTTTATTTTTTGACTTAAGTGTTTTCTACCCATTAAATGAATAAAAAGCTTCTTATCGGTTCTTAAAAAGTTCTTATCGGTTAAAGAGATACCTATTAACATTTTAAAATATACCTACTTAGAAATTAACATAAAAACAATAGAAAATTACGAAGAGTGAATTGCGTATAATTTGGGTTTATCAGAGTCGTTATACTAAATCGTGGATAGCGGTGTTCTTTGGCGGTTGGGTTTCAATTAACCATACACCTCAGGAATGGTCGACCTGAGTCTGCAGAAAACTACACTTTATTTACATTCATACATATCATCCTCGTTCATCCTCTGAAGTAATACATTACGGTGGTTCCGGTGGCTAAACAGAAAAAGGGAGAGAGTCGTTATAAAAAGATATTTTACATCAATGAATTTTTTGCTCCTGTATTCGTATTCGCTAAACAAAAAATCTGTAGTAGTTATAATAGACGAATGGATATAAAATTAAAATTTCATAGGGTGGTGGAAATTATTTATCCAATAAATACTCCTATTACTGATTACGTAAATTAAATTTTGTGGTTTATATATATATTTATGTAAGTATATTCTTATTGTGTACGTTGCAATCTTTCAACTAGTGAACGAAAAGCAAACCCCCCATGCCCGAATGAGATAAGGATGATGTGTATGACATATAGATGAGATATAGTCTTGTACAGACTCAGCCGACCATTCCTGAGTTGTGTAGTTAATTGACCCCCAACCACCAAAGTATACCGGTATCCACTGTCTAGTATTCAAATTCGTATAAACGTAACTAACTTTTACTAGGATTTTAACCTTAGAAACTCCGAATTCCAAAATCAGCTGTTAAACAAGTGATTTGCGACGAGTTAACCACTAACCAATCCAGCAGCCTTTCGTGATTAAAAAGAGAAAAAAAATTGCAACTACAGCAGTGCAAGATTGATGTTTTAAATATTTTTTCAACAATATGAAGTAAATGATTCCAGGCAATCAGAAATTAGCTTTGATCGGGTATCTCTTCTCTTCCGTATTTATCTTATCCCGTAAAAATTTAATTGCAAGTTTCAGATTTACGGAATAAAATAAAAAGTGATTTGTAGGTTTTTCCAATCAATCGTAACAATTTTTAAACAAAGAAATAAAGTTGGCTATTTAATTTTTCTTTTTGTTTTGTAAAAACTTGTAATTAGTAGATAAGCCGCCTATTAAGTTCATTTTAAACTAGGTCAATATCTCGTTTAAAAATATTTGTCTTTGAAGTTAAGTACAAAACTGCAGAAGAATAGATAGATATCGTTTATAGTAGTATTTGATCTGGATTCCTGCCAGAAGATTCAGCACTGAACTTCCTAGAGAGGACCCACGACATTTAGTTACTATTACAAATTTGGTATGATTTGGCCAGTGCTCAACTAGAAACAATTCTAACCTTCTCTACCTCTACCCTTGACATGTAATATTCTGTAAATCATATTTTACCTCGCTTTTATCTTTTCTAATACTTCGAATATTTATTATAAATGAGAAACAAAGACAATACGATTTCGATTTTTCTATATAGATTCCAATTTTCTTTTTGTTTTTTATATAATCGTGTATGAATTTTTTTAGTAAGGATTCAGTAAGATAGAGAAATCTGCCGATTTTTTTTCTGGAAAAATATTGGTTTCGTCTAAATCAGGTATTAACTGCTGTTACAAAAATACATTTTACATTTATTTAAAAATAATTTTAATATATCAATTTTATTCTTTTGATAATTTTTTTAATTTATAAATGGGTAAAAATAAACTGTTTCGTTGTGCCTGCCAAAATGGATCCATTTTTTTTTTAAATTTATTTACAGAAGTTCATGAAATAAATTTTGATTAATAACATATTCGCTTTATTTCTTCAAACAAAAACACATACAAATGATTACAGTAATTTTTTCTTTAAAAATGTCATATTGTTTATTCTTTTCAAGGTAAAGCAAAAAATTTCAATAATTGTATGTTGAATATTTTAAAGATTTATCAGTATTAAATTTAGTATAAGAAGCGCAAACGATAATTTTAATGATTGTGGTTAAAATAATACAAAAATTGATTAAAAATGTTTAGGTTTTACGCTGAAAGCACTTAAAGGTGAAATTTTTCGATATAATAAACAAAAAAAAATATTATCAATCAAATTTGTTAAAATTTTTTTTCCCTCTTCCCCGAATCGGATTCTACAGTAAAGCATAACACAATCCGGGGGAGTGTCCTTTTATAAGCGGGCTGGATCTTATCTACTAATGCCTGCCTCTACCTCCCAGAGCAGGGTTACCAGGCCCGACTATATCGTTCCTGTTCCCTCACTCTAGGAGCCGGGACTCGGTCTTTATGCCTCTTGCCTCAAACGAGACCATCTAAAGGAGCATTATTGCCGGGACTACGGTTTTTTCTACAAGAGGACGCGAGAGTCTCCGTGCTTCATCACTGCTACCCATCTGTGTATGTACAAACGAATAGCAGCTCAGCAGAGAGCTGTCCTTCACCCCCTCGTTCCCCTAGCAGCCCTAACCTTCTGTTGAAGGACCCGTGTGATAGTTATAGCACGGAATTGTATCTCATTCGCCAACATACGGCCCACGATACTCTCCACCGTAAGTGGCCCAGTAATCAACTGACATTGTAAGCGTTCCCTGTCCCAGGTCCGACAGGCAAGCATCAACTTATCTAATATTATCACCACTCCCTCTTCTTTGTCATTGGAAGATTTCTCTATCTCACCGAAACTTTACTCAAACTTAAATTTTTATCCAGGATTCAGCAATTTTCTATTATGTTGCTTGGTGGCAGCAGTCTCTCCTTTTTATTTGTAGCAATTTCGAATAACTTTTTTTATAATATTGTAAGCATTTTCTCTTAATTTGTAGTCAAACAAGTATGATCGAAATTCATTCAGCTACTTGTCAACAGAAACGACTTTAGTTTTTCCTCTAAGATGTTCGTTAAACAATTTATCTAGCCTAGTAACAAACAGAGATCATTACATTCCTTTCATCTCACATACAATCGTGGTTAATACATTTTCTTTAGAATCGAAATTTAGATTTATGTAGCAACGGTGGATGTATATCAGCCTTTTATATCTCTACCTTTACTTTTACTAGTATATTTGAGTAACATAAAATAACCTGACAGGGAATGAAATTTCTTCTAATAAAATTTATCTCAAATGATAACACTATTTCTGAATTGCTTATGTTGTAAGCCAGTGATTCCCAAACTGTGCACCGCGGCCTCTTCACATGGGCGTCGCGAAATATTGTAAAAGCTTCATCATTAATTGAATCAAGACATTTACAATTATTAATTTAATGTTAATAAAGTAAAAAAAAAAAAAAAAATGAAGATATACGAGTTTATTTATTTATTTTTATTTCTTACTTATAAGTAACTATACTTTTTCTTAGGGTAGGGCGGTATGGAAAAATGTTTAATTAAAAATGGGCGCCGCGACTCGGAAAAGTTTGGGAACCGACAGTGGTTCCCAAACTTTTCCGTAAGCAATAAATACTTACTCGTAAATTTAGATTTCATTGTTATTTGAATTTTCATTATTTATTTTTTAAATTTAAATTTTTCACAACTTATTCAAGATGTGAATTTAGTTAAAAATAATATTTGTTGAAATTATAGAAAACATTTTAAAATAATGAAAAATTATAAATTTATTATTACAAAGATTCTAATAAGAGTTAAACTTGCACCATACGCAGTAATAGTTTTGAAGATGCATGTCAACAAATGCATGTTTAATGGACTAATAGAAATATATTAAAGAATTTTTCGCTCAATTTCATTGAGTTCTATTGATATTAATGAACAAAGAAGTTGTTACCTCTTAAACTAATAAGTAAACATCCACATCTGAGTATTGTTTTCTTTTGTTAAGATTATATCAATATAGTTTAATTTCTCATAATTTAAATATTATTATAGTAGAAATCTGCTAACAGAATAATATTTAATTATACCCGAAATACTGTATGTTGGCCGGTCGTGACAATTAAAAACTGCCCATATATCCCCATTACAAAGGTATAAAACATTAGGCTGAGAAAATATGTTGCTCAGCTAATGAGTCGATTTATTAATTCTCTCACTTGTTGGTGTCGATGTTTTCAATTTTAAATTTACTCTGTTATGTGAAATAAAAATTCTCCTAATAATCTATTCTATTAATCTAAATTCTAATAATCTATTGGACAATCTGTATTATTGCACTATACTTCAGACCATGAATTTAATAGACCGGTTTCATAAAACGGCAAAACTATGAACGAAAATTTTTTTCAAAAATCTTTTGTTTTGTCATGCTATTATGCCGGGTGATTCAAAAAGAACTTTACAAGTTTAAAAGCATATACAAATTTATTTAGATGTCGTACAGATTCGGTTGAGGTCTCATTTCATAGAAAAAACCATCAATTTTTGATTCACGTAGTTCATTAGTACTGAATTCGGCCACCAGCGCTGTTAAAAATGGATACATTTACTGGTGCGGAAGTGTTTGCTGGTTGTTTTGGTTTCAAAATTTGCGGTCAACAGCTGCAGTTCAACGTAATTTTCGTAGAGAATACGGTAAGGAGTCTCCTAGTAGACATACAATTTACTCTTGGCACCAAACCTTCGTTGAGACAGGTTGTTCTGTTAAATATACAAAATCACCAGGACTCCCACACGTCTCTGAAGCTGCTGTGGAACAGCTCTTGAATTTCTTGAAAACTCGAGAAAGCTTTGCACGTAATCTGAAGAAATCAAATCGACGTTCGTCACGTGAGACTGTTTGGCGTGTGTTATGTAAACGATTGCACTTGAAGTTATAAAAATGAATCCTGGTTCAACACATTACAGATGACAAAGCTGCTCGGCTGTACGAAAATGACGGATAGAATTACAGACAATAATGCATTATTTAGACAATGTAATTTTTACTGATGAGTCAATGTTTTACATTATTGGCAAAGTGAACACTGATAACTGCTGAATATGGGTAACGAAAACCCTTATGAAACTTTGCAACACATTAGTGATAGCCCAAAGGTCTATGTTTTTTTTTGCCCTGAGCAAAAAAAGACTGTACGGCCCGATCTTCTTCCAGGAGGAAACCGTAAATGGTATCGGTTATCTGGACGTACTTCAAAATTTTTTAATTCCTCAGTTAGGGTTGATAACCAAGGTGGATGCCATTACTACCAGCAAGACAGGCTGTACCTCATTACCACCTAGAAGTCCAAGATCATCTTGATACTCGATTTCCAGGGTCGGGTGGAATGGTCGTGAAGGTCCAGTTGTGTAGCCACCTCGCTCCCCAGATTTAACCGCGCTAGATTTTTTCTTTTAGGGTTTCATTAAAGCTTGTTGATCTAGTTGAGGCTAAGACTAAATTATAGCCGCAGCTACAGGAGTATCGCCCGACGTTCTGGCTATAGTCTGGAGTGAAATCGACTTCAGGTGGAATACGTATCAGATTACAAAGTGAATGTTATGTTAAGTGTCAAATTTGATATGTTTTTCTATGAAATGAGACCTCAACCGAATCTGTAAGTTATATTAATCAATTTTTATATCCTTTTAAAGTTGTGAAGTCCTTTTTAAATCATCCGGTATTTCATTATTTAAATTTTTCTTAGAAGTATGAAGAAAAATACTTGTTTTCTTTTTTTTTCTTTTACTAAAGCAAATTTATCATATCAGCTTTAAAATACATTCATTACTTTTATAATATATACCTAAAATTACAATACAGATTTATAAATAATCCTAAAGAGAGGCAAAAATGACTGCTTATTTTGTACTTTGTAGTACATCTTCTTTTTTTTCTTTACTCGTTTACGCATGTGCTTATGGGTTGTGTCATGTCAACGTTTTATCAGTCGAAAATTGTTGTCAGAAAGAATAAAACTGATTTCAAAGATGATATACTAAAATAAATATCATACCCGTACACTCAGAAACAGTAGTTATTTAACGAAACAAAATTGATACTACGCTGAATATGTAAAATCATATTTTTAATTGATTTTTTACTTTTATTCATTGATTTTCTTGAATCAATTAATTAAATTGACTGATTTGAATGATTAAGATTATGAAGAATGAATAATTTTTTTGGGGTTGATATATAGAATATTAATTATATTTTAGATATTTTTCTAAAATCTATTACCATCAAATAGATTTAAAAAAAATGTGTTAAACAAAATAAAAACTGTTGATTTATTTAAAATATATATATATTTAAATGAAAATTTTTCAAAAAAATTAAAATAACAGTCTTAACCATCAACCTGAGGCTACCTAACAATAAGACCCCCGTTTTAAATTTTACTTCAGTCCAAGATTCTGACGTAGCAAGTCTCTCATTATACAGCATCCAACGTAATTACAGCGATAAATTATTGGATAAGCTATATTGGTCACTTGGTCTAACGTTACACATATATAATCCTTGTTTGCGATTGATTAACTTGGTGATAATTAATTATATTAAATTACACTACAAGTTCTATTTTACATCCGTATTAAATAAATAACTGTTTTGCGTTTAATTAAATAATAATTATTGTTTTTTTCTTATTGGCTTATAAGTATAATTAATAAACATATCTCAAAAAATGCCCTTCTATTACTGTATGTAAGACCCCTGATAATCATTGAGCAATTGAAATATTTTTATGGATATTTAATAAATTTACTATAAATTCATCAATTTAAAAAAAAAAAAATTATTTTTTAAAATGTAGGGTAAAATAAAATCTTTAAAACCCAAAACAAAATCTGATTATTGATGAAAAGGTTATTGGCGTTAGAAAATTGGGCAATTTTTATGTTGTACTTCACAGTGTGGAGTTTTATTTGCACTCTAGCAGATGATATTTTACTTCATAACAAAAAAAGGAAGACATTTAGTACAGCGAAAATTAAATTTAGTGATCTGGGATTACATTCATTTTATATAACATATTACATACGTAGATCCATCATCTTGTCGTACGGAAATAATTTTATTATTAATTTATTTATTAAATTTCTCTTTCATTTATTTTATTTATCTATCTACTTTTTTTCATTTAATATATATTTTGATAAATATTTCTAAAGTTTTTTGTAAGTTAATTTAGACAAATTTTTTAATTCGGTTAAAATGATATAAACTTTAATCATTTTTAAAATGTTAAGTAAACTTTTGTATAATTATATTTTCCACTTACTAACATTCATTAATAGAAACTATGTTCAAGCGCTTTAGGAGATTACTACTTCATCCTCAGGAACAACAATAATACACTTTATAAATCTTTACTTCACATATCAATAATTTTAACGAAATAAATTTTTAAAATAAGTATAACAATCGATCGTCAAGGAGTTAAACTAAACTCAAATTATACGTCATGTGAGTAAAAAGGCCACAATTGTTATCTAAGTATCTTACTGACATGACGTTTAATTTGACTAAACTCCTTGAAAGAACATAATTTCTATTAATGAATGTTGGTAAGTGGAAGATATAATTATATAAATATTTATATTTTGTTATCAACAGACCATGCTTAATAAAATTAATGTTAAAGTAGTTAGAAGTTGTGATATTACTGTGTTACGTAAGTCTGCACTCACTGATATAATTATTAATTTAAATATTTTTTCAACAGAAAATGCAAGAGGGAGGCCAAGAAAAGAAATGTTGTTGGATGTGTATGGCTTGTAAAGATAATGAAATATTAACGGATGAAGAGACATGTACAGAATGCGAAATGGGTTTTTGGCCAAATGAAAATAAAACTGGTAAGTACTATTAGTATGTTGCTACAATATTCTTTTTCTTTTAGATTTTTATTAATTTTTATCGATTATATTGTTTTACAACAGAAAACATTCTAGATACATTTGATATCAGGATGTCCGATAAGTCCCTCACCGTAGGCGAAATCGCAGTATATGTACATTATATTCTCCGTTAAATTCCAGACATGATTGTCTGCCGAATTTCAGGAACTTTGACATACTACGGCCATAATGATTCTCTATGGCACGACATTCCTTCTCATTCCTCGTACGTAGGAGTGCCGCGTTGCGAATCTTTACACTGTACACCTGTAACTTAGATATCCGAGAATGAAAAGTCCATTAAATTCAAATCTGGCGACACCGAAGCCCATTCAACAGGTTCTCTGCGATAAATCCAATCTTCAGAAAAGGTTTCATCTAGCTAGTGTCGTACAGCGTTTGTGTAGTATGGTAAAGCTCCATCTTGCACAGAACTCTCCAATGATATCCAAAGTGAGCATCTTCCATCTCATTTTTTTTTTGAAGTACTTTTCGACGTCCTTCCTAAAAAAAAAGTACGGTCTAGTATATAGGATCATTCCAGATGCCACACTACATCACTACATTACCACCATGCTACATGGAAGGATCACCCCGATAAGGATTATTATCCAGTGACCAGTAACGCAGATTTTGTCTGTTGACTTCACCTTTCACGTAAAAATTAGTCTCATAGGAAAATAGTACAAGGATAAGAAGTCCGCATTCTTCTCAATCCTGTTCGAACGCGACCCACACTTTTCTATCCTACGATCAGGATCATCTCCTGATAAGTGTAACAGGAATTGGAGCTTGAGCGGTTGAAATTTTTCCTTCCTTAGAATATCGTGGATGGTGGATCTAGGAAGTTCAGTTCCAGGTTGTTTTCCTGGATTGACTTAAACCGACAAATAAATTTAAAAATAAAAATCAAGAAACAACCACAAAGAGGAATAATGCCCAAAAAATGTCTAGAGTAGTATAGAAGTTTCGGGCAATAATATTTTTGAAATTATTACCCTCGAATAAACAAGAGGATGAATTGGTTGTTGCTACGACAGGAAAATCCCTAACTCGAAAGTATAAATACTACCGAGAGCCAGCGAGTGGGACAGTGGGTGATAGTAGTCGAGCGAACGACGAAGAAGCGTTACGGGATTCCGTTTCGCGATATAAGTGCAACAGTATTCTATTCTGCGATTAATTACAAAATATTCGGCGAGTTCATTGTGAACAGGGGACGAACCATCGTTATTTTGTGACAGAAGTATAAATTAATTTCTTTTGTAAATATAAAGTAAATAACCCAAGTGTAAACTTTATTATTGATTTTACAATTGTAATCTCTCTGCAATAACCACTTCTTAATTTTCGTAAATTTTTATTATTTATTATATGTTTCATAGTAAGATCAGAATTATCGATTAAGACGTGGTTCTTAAACTTTTCCGGGTCGCGGCGCCTTTTTGCAATTAAATTTTTTCCATGGCATCCTACCCTAAGTAAAAATATGACTACTCGTAAAAGATAAAAATAAATAAAACTCGTTTATCTTCATTATTTTTTTTAGTTTATTAACATTAAATTAATAATTATAAATGCCTTGGTTTAATTAATTATGAAGCTTTTAGAATATTTCGCAGAGCCCCTGCGAAGAGGTCGCGGCTCCCCAGGGCGCCGCGGCGCACAGTTTGGGAATCACTGGATTAAGACAATATAATTTACTGATTATTTTAAGTAGTAGGATACCAAACATAAATAAATTGTATTTGTAAGAAATTTAACTGTGTAATCGTTCAATATCCTTTGTCAAATTGTAACACACAATAATATTACTCTAATATATATTAAGCGGAATTTCTTGAATACCACATGACATACTCGTACGTCTAAATTATATTTTCATATACAACTCCACAAAGAAAAATGATCTATAATTAGCAGTAACTAAACTTTCCGGAAACACATATTGCCAGTACTTTTATAATTTGTCGTTAAAATTTGTAAATGTTATAAAAAAAAGAAGATTTTTCATAATTTTTTTTTCCCACGAATCTTCATATATTTGCATAACTGTTTATTATATTTGTTAATTACAAAATATGCACTATATCAACTTTTTTTTTATTATGTTTTTTTATATACTACTGCTCTGATGAATCTTTTCCTACAATTTTCCTTGATACTTCTAGGCAAATGCTAAACAGTACATTTTATTAAACCATCACATAGCATACTTACCCAATTCTGATCTGATTTATGTGATATTAAAAAGCATGTATAAAATAACTGTTATACAACATTTAAATGAGTGTTTTTCTTTTCATATTTGAATTTTAAGGGGATTATATAAATACAAGATTCTACATATTAATTTAACATAGCAATATAAGATTCTAAATACGATACAAACCTAAAACATCTTATGGATATAATGTTAGTCTTATTGACGTATAAATTATTTTTTATTTCTTGATGACCGACTCATGAACGTCACAATTTTAATTTAGATATAATTATACAAATGAAATATGAATTATAAATTAACATTTTATCAGAAATCCCTGATAATGGAATAGTAACTCCGAAGGAAATACTTTTAAAATTGTTTGTAAGTGGAACTTTATTTATATAATTGTATTAATACCAACGGTGCCAAATTCTTAGAAAATTAAACTTCTTTATAAGATGTATATAATGTATGATTTTCATCCTCAGAGTTATATGTCGTCAGATGAAAGACTATATCGGACATCATTTAAAAAAAAAAATACTCACACCAAAGAAATAATTTTGGATACAACTTTTTAAAACATTGGAATTTAACAATAGAAATATCTTTTTTATACCTTCGAACGTGTTTGTTTTGTGATAAACTCGTACTATTCTGAATGTAATACCATAAGTAAACTTAAAATTTTTGTGTATCAAGAATTTATTGTGAAAGTGTACATGACAAGAGTAGTCATTTTAAAAAGGGAAGGTGGCGCATGTGCTAGATTCCTGTCTCTACTAAAAGGGTTTTCCCCGGTTAAATTAAATATTTAAATGTTGTAGATGATAACAGTGTATATAATGGTTCATAACAGCTGTGAATGTTGATTAAAAGTCATATATTTTTATTACTAACATATACTGCATTAAATACACTTTGTTCCATAAAATAAAATTCCATTGTTATTTATTACATCATCTTTCTTTCTTTATGTCTTCTGTTGTTATAAATTTAATTATAATAATATTATTACTCTAATATCCCGAATGTTTAAAACTATATTTGATACTTAAATTTTATTATTTTACTTAAAAATAGTGTGAACATCTAGTTGAGAAGTATTATTCATACAACAATGATTTATCTACGGATTAGATTGTAAAAAAATTGTTTAAAACCCATTTATAAAATTAAATTTCTTACAATCTAAAACTTGGTGAATGAATATTTTGATAGTAAAATCTTTTCTTCAGTATCTACCAGGAATTAGTAGATAAAATAAAATTGAAGAAATAAAAATAATTAGGTAATAAGTAAACATAATTTAAACGAAAAATGATGACTGAAGTAATACTTCTTAATTAACATTTTTTTATATACGAACTGTAGAAATACTACTTTTTCGGTGTTAATTTTTTGTGTAATTATTTTTTAATTTATTTATTTTTGGTAATATATTACTCGTAATTC
This sequence comes from Lycorma delicatula, assembly GCF_047948215.1. Lineage (NCBI taxonomy): Eukaryota > Metazoa > Arthropoda > Insecta > Hemiptera > Fulgoridae > Lycorma > Lycorma delicatula. Next base: position 89,076,491 of record NC_134461.1, read on the forward strand.
CTTAGTATTTAATGATGATGATTGTTTAGTAATAGAAATGGCCATCCACTTAAAGATTTTAAGTAATATTATAATTTTTTTCAAAAGGTCTTTGAGTGTGTTCTTGTATTACAATTGAGTTTAATAACCTTTTAGCTTAGATTCTTTTTGTACTTAAAAATTAAACTTTTAAAGAAATCTGGAAAAAAATTACATTTTACGTAGTTTGAAACCAAGATACGATTGCATAATTATTCAATTATTTTAAAATGTACCTGATGTTTCCTTCTACAGGAAGGTATATCATTAAATGTTTCTGCTTTTATCTTTATTTAATAATAGGTGTTCCACGTTCACATTATAGTATTCTCGGTAAACCGACCGATTGCTTTCAAATTTGCAGGAGACATTCGTGTTATCTCCCATGAAGGTTAAGATATTAAAAATATTCATTATTTCTTCCCCCTCGCATGAGGGTGAAGTTGTGAATTAAAGATTCTCATTTAGAAAAAAAAATTAGTCGTTTTACTTCATTATTATATCCCCGCCACAGTAAGAAAGAAATAAGTTATACATTTTTGGTCGTCAAAGGTGTGTGTACTTTAGTTACCGTAGCTACTATTATTCTGTCTTCCATAATTTAGTTTCTTTTTCAGGTTTCTATAAAGACTGAATACTTTAATTAGAATTTATCAGTATTATTTTCACAACCAAGAAGATAAGAAACAGTTGGAGGTCCAGGGGACCGAGCCTTCTGGGTAGCCGGGAATGGCGAGCGAAGCGAACACTGTGGCCTTGGGGTAGGCTCCATTGCTCCAGGAGGTCCCGAGAAGCTCCTGAGTTGGCTTCGGGGTTTGCCTGGGCCGACGTGGATCCCAAGGGTCCAGGTTCTGGCTAGACGGGCCGACTAGACGTTTAATAAAATTATAACTTTAGTCGTCCCTGTGCGCGCATCACGTAAAAACTACTGGACAGATTTCAATAAAACTTTGCAAATTTATACCGTAGAGGCTAGGCCATTATCTCCCGTTAGAATTATCATGATATTCTTAATGGATGTAAAGGTATTCATTAAAGAAAAGAATTATCCTTTTACTTCATTATATTTCCGTTACCATAGTAAAAGAAAAAGATCTCCGAGATCAGATTTATATATTTTTAAATAATTTATTATACGATTTTTATTTAATTATTATTAGTTATGGTAAGCTTAAATTAACACATTTAGCCAATTTTTATTTGCTGTGATTGTCGATATTGAATTGTCAAAAGTTAAAATAATATACCTTTAAGAAACAGAAGTAACCTTTATTATTATTCAGTCCGCTAAAAAACTGAGATGAGAATATATCGATCCTTTGAAACAGATGAAGTGCGTGATTCTCGGTTAACTGTTGACCCAGCTACGTCCAGACTCGAGCTGCAATAAATTTGCAAATCGAATTGCAGTTAAAATCCTCACGATTTCATACTGATGTCGGTGTAGATCTACAATGGTCGCATAAAGATAGAAGCGGCTTTAGCTATATTGCACAGATTAAGTACGCAGATCATAAACATATGGGCGCCACGACAGAATTGTATTCGTTTTATCATGTTCAGAAATGGAAAGAGGTACCAAAAGGGATATGTTGTGCATTAGGAAAGGTACATTTATTTCCAATTCATGATCCGTCGAAAGTACTTGAATCACTGTTGAATGGAGACGACATCCGAAGTCCAAAGATTTTCTAAATAATATAAGAACCTATAACAGCGCCTTTCAAATGATCTCGTTTGATATTTTTTCAGTATTATTTTCAAAACCATGAGGATAACAAACTCAGCGGTGGTCCTGTAGGCTGCGCCTCCTGGCTAGGAGTTTATTTATAAGTTTTATATTATTTACTTGTGTTTTGTAAAATGCACCCTTGTCAGGATAAAATCAAACAAAAAAAAGAGATTAGCTAAAAATATTTAGCTAAGAAATGATAAGTTAAATAAAAAAAAAAAAAAAAAAAAAAAAAAAAAAATAGCAAAAATGTTGGTGAAAGCTATTTGTCTGAAAAACTATTTTTATGTATTTGTATGTTTTAATACTTTCTAAAGTGCAACCTGAATGAATAACTACTAAAAAGGTTTTGCTAAAAAAAATACGCAACCCTCTTCTGAAATCTTTTAACCAAAAAAGCTTATATATATATATATATACAGAAAATATTTATTGTTTCCTTAAATATATATATATAAGGGAGCAATAAATTTACTCGTTTTTTTAATTACTACTCACTGAAAAAACCGAAATTTGAAATTTTTTTTAAAGATTATTTGTTTTTTGTTGATACTGTTTAGTTATTATGAAAGGAAAATTTAGTGTTTATGTAGGGAAATTTTGTCAGTTTTGATTAAATTTGAAATTTTGATCATATTCAAAAGCGGATAGGATCATTATTGTGAAATCTTCGCGGATCCCTGAAGAATGTTTATTTGAAAATAGTAAAAAAATTTCAGAAAAGGGTCAACTGACAGATAAACTTATCAATGAAATTCAGGGCTACTATTGTGTTGCTATAACCAAAAAAAACACAACAGTACAAAAGACATGAAGCGTGTAATATGGGCTATTTATTTTCATAAAATTTCGACAGATGAAAACACTTCACATGGGGTTTGTCCAAGGAACATCATGGGCTATCATCGAATAAAACGTGCTGGTAAGGAATCAAAAATAGTTTATTAACATGTTTCTAAGAAAAACAGAAAACGTACTTGACCAGAATATAAGGATGATGAGGAAGAAAACCCAGACAATCCAGAATACGGTACTCGGATACATTGACCTGTAGTAAATGATTTTATCGTTTATCAAAAATTGCATGTTTTTTAAATAAAAGATCCATTTTCTCATGAACCGCTTAAAGTAGGAAAATTAAATTTTTACTGAGCGTTTGTGTATGCAAGACACAACTACTGAGTTTTTTTAAGCCCCGATGATTTATATTATCTAATATACATAACTTTTTGTGCAAAAAAATTAGCTTCAAAAAAATAGAAAAATTGAATAAAATTTGTAAGCGAAAAAATTTTTGTAGTAAAAGTATGAAAAAACTCCGTAGATAAAAAAGAAAAAAACTAAAAACAACTGTGCAAAATTTCCCTGCTGAATTCATATTGTGTTCTGAGATAATGAGTCTTAAAGTTAGAAAAATAACATTACCGAGATACAAGGTACCAGGTGCCTTTAATCAATGAATAATTGAAACGTAGTAAAATTTATTCCTAAAGTATATTTTATAATATTTACTTAGTTTAAATTTATAGTTTGTAAATATATTTTTTCTTTATTTATACATAAGATATGAGATATACAAAATTCATTCATGGCAATGTGTGTATATAGTACTGACAGTAAATATTTCAAAGAGAATTTTACAGAGACCATCGCTAACTTCCCTCTTCACTACTCTTTTACTTTGTGTTCAGTATTTGTGATGACGTAAGAAATGCAATATCACTGACATCAGTTTTGAACAGAGAAACCCTAAAGGGGCAATGGAATTCAAACTGTTTCAAAACCGAGAAACGTTTCTAATATTGATTTGTATTCTGTAGATATAGAGAAACATATATATATATATATATATATATATTCAAAGAGAGAAAGAGGTGCATTTTAAACAATTATTGGATGTTATTGGATGTTAGAATGAGTTATTGTGGTTTATTTAAGAGAGAAGGAAAACTTTTCCGATTTAAAAGCATTAACTTTGTTTATTTCACAATGAAATACTACAATTTTGTGTTACATTATATTATGCGATTCATTTCCAACATATAATTCAGTAATAGTACTCGAACATACATGTAAAACTACTAAATGTTTTTAAAAATGTGTATACGAGTAGATAAGGTTTGCACATTTATTCTCAGCGTTTCTATTGATTAATTTATTCCCTATTTTTAATTTAAATTTTTAACTTTTTAAGAGAGGAAATAAATAAGAAGTATTATTGTGTGTTAATATATTTAAAATCAATTAAAGAAGTATTTATTTGGTATTAACTAATTCTATAAGTTTAACCAGTCTCCGTAAACTGTACAGAAGAAAGTTACCATCAGATATTTTTACTTTTCATAAAAATCTATGAAAATGAATTTACTATCTACAGTTTTCTTTATCAGTAATTTAATTGTTTCGTAAAATTACCGAAATAAAAATTATACCTTACAATTAGTATCTAAAAAAAAAAAAAAAAAAAAAATTACTTATAAAATTAATTTATAATAAAGAACAAAGATAATGAGAACAAGATTTATAATGTACAAAGATTTATACGTGTATACACAAAAATTTTAATAATTAACACAAAATATTTATTACTTAACATTTATAGAATTAGATATCTCAAAGGGGAAAAAATTGGAAACTGACGCTACTACTACTATAATAAGCAGAAAAGGCTCAAATTAATAATGCTCCACAACGTGAAAATATAGTCATTGGTTATTCACTTTTTTTTTGTAGCCTTCGAGACCACCCCTAAGTATTGTTTCAGAGGATGAGATGAAGTGGCAATTTTTTAGCGTGTGAAAATGCCATGCCTGACCGGGATTCGAACCCCGAACTTCCAGATGAAAGCCGAGACGCTACCATTCGTGCCACAGAGGTCGGCACTTTATATTACTAATAACAACTTGATTTGTATTTAGATTCACATATATTATTATGAAAAAAAAAGTATTACATTATTCTACTTTAAAAGAAAAAAAAAGATTTTTTCACACTTTGAGTCCGAAAAACGATTTCAACATCAAAAAATTTAAGTTAACCATTCTTTTGAACAATGTTTAAATTCACACATTGTCTTAAATTTTATTAATAGAGTGTGGTAACGTTTTATAAATCTTAAGAGCGAAATTAAAAAAGATCCTGTTAAACATACCTCTTCTACGCTTGAGTAAACCATATTTGAGAGATGGATGCAAGAAAGGCATGGTGGGTACTGACACCTTTTTTCGTAAAACTGTTTATATTACTAATTTCACTTCCTTGTACGAAGTAAAGGAAGTATAAAAGCGAAAAATTTCGAATTTCATATTTCAACGGAAATATCCATTTTTACCAACCCTGAATCTATTTTGACTAGTTTCGGCGTGACGTCTGCACGTACGTAGATACGTATGTATAAGCTACCGGGTTGGTTTAGTGGTGAACGCGTCTTCCTAAATCAGCTGATTTGGAAGTCGAGAGTTACAGCGTTCAAGTCCTAGTTAAGCCAGCTATTTTTACACGGATTTTAATACTAGATAGTGGATACCGGTGTTCTTTGGTGGTTAGGTTTCAATTAACCACACATCTCAGGTATGGTCGAACTGAGAATGTACAAGACTACACTTCATTCACACTCATACATATCATCCTCATTCATCCTCTGAAGTATTATCTAAACGGTAGTTACCGGAGGCTAAACAGGAAAAAGAAAGAAAAGGTACGTATGTATGTATGTATGTATCTCGATTAACTCAAAAACGATAAGCTGTAGAATGTTGAAATTTTGGATTTAGGACTGTTGTAACATCTAGTTGTGCACCGTCCCTTTTGATTGCAATCGACTGGATCAAAAGTGACCAAAAAAGACCAACATCCAAAACATTTGGATTTTGGGCTTTTTCTTAACTGCAGTAATAAGCCAACAATTGAGAGCTTTTCAAGGATATATCATAAGTGGTACTTATTTTCATTGGTTCCAGAGTTATAGCCATTTAAGTTTTAATTATTTGTATCTTACAAGGGTTTGTATCTTACAAGGGTATCTTACAAGGGGTCTTACAAGGGCACATCGGTTCAAATCCGATTTCATTTCCTTTTTTTTAAACTTTTTTTAATGTAAATATATTAATTTATTAACAATTATTAATCTCTGATAGAAAAAAAAATCAGATGTTATTAGTGAAATAAAATTTTACGTACTTTTCGTTTTAATTCAAAAATTTTTACAAAGGTTAATAATTATTAGTAAATCAATATATTTAAATTTAAAAAAGTATATATGAATATAAATGGGGATTCGAACCGATGTGTGTATAGTTACGGATCCGACACGTTATCACTTACACCACATAAATACTCGAGCGACGAGAAACAAAATTAATTATAAACTAATATTAAATACTGATACAGACACCACAAAAAAATTGGATGCAATGTTGTGTCCACCACAATGCAATTATGTAACTGTCCACTTTATCAAAGAATTGGAGTAGGATATCTGATAACAGTAAATCAAAACGCTTTTGTATAAATTACCTTCATTATTTTGATGCGATAAATTTAGAAGTACTATATTGGTACTGCAGTTTTTTTTTTGTTTTTTTTTTTAATATTTGAAATGGGACTGTCATTCATAACTTTCTTTTGTGTGTTGTCTGGTTAGAAATGTTTTGTGATTATTTATTAAGTGAAAGCAATGATCTTGTAGAAAAGCCAGATAAAAAGAGCTCTATCAATTAAGAGTAATGGAAAATTATTAAAGAAATAAATTTAACCCTTATTTCCGTCAGGGCAGACAGGGTTTTTTTTCCTGTTTAGCCTCCGGGAATCACCGTAAGGTATTAGTTCAGAGGATGAATGAGGATGATATCTGTGAGTGTAAGTGAAGTGTAGACTTGTAAAGTCTAAGGTCGACCATTTCTGAGATGTTTGATTAATTGAAACCCAACCATCAAAGAATACCGATATCCACGATGTAGTATTCAAATCCTTATAAAAGTAACTAACTGCCTTTACTAGGATTTGAACGTTAGAACTCTCGACTTCGAAGTCTGCTGATTTGCGAAGATGCGTTCACTATTAGATCAACCCGGTGGGTCAGAGAGCAGACAGGATTAAGTTGCGAATTCCCCAGTGGCACAATTGGTTAGCGCGGTACTTATAAGAAAAGGGTTAAGTTAAACCAGCCGGATAGATAAAACTGTTAGCAAGAGATCAATCATGAATATAGATAATTGCTGCGCTAAAAATTGCCGCAAGCGTGCAAGTTTTAATGATCAAGTAACATAATTTAATAATTTTTATGAATTAGCAGATTACAGTAAACAAGATTTATTTTTAACAGTTGTGTAATTCAGAAGGAAAAGTAATCTGAAAAACTAGACTCCAGCAAAAAAATTAATTATTTGTGGAAATTCTCACTTTCCATGTTGTGGAGAAGAATTCTAGTTTATCGTAAATTTATTTTACGTATCTTCCAAATATTAGAAAAAAGACTTCACACTGTCCAAGAAAAATGTAAAGTAGTGATCATTAATTTTGATGATAAAGATGAATGCATGCCAAAAGGCCAAATGAAATTGAGTCTCGTAAATTGTCCACGATTGATGAGTATCTCCCACATGTAAGAGTTCCACTCAGTACCGGAAAATTTAAAAGGTTGTATTTCGAAAGCCCATCTCTTAATATAAAGGTTTTATTTGATGTGTTTAAGAGAGTACTACATCAAGAAAACTAAAAAGAGATTAAGAATCTCTTTTCTCTAAAAGTATCTGTCATACTTTAAGAATTTTCGTAATCAGACAGTTTTCACATTTAAAAAACCTTAAACAAATGTATGCAATATTTTTTATCAACAGAGAAGCAGTTTCAAAAAAATCCTGGAAACATTTCCTTTAAAAAACCATAACTCTGTTTTAGAAAAAGGTAACTGTTCATAAATCTTTGAAGAAAGAAATAATTTCTAATCGCAAGGAACCGGTTAGAATATTCCGGTATTAAAGTTCTAGTTGTAGAATTTGACTACCGCCAAAACTTGCCATTACCTAAGGTAAGTGTCAACTCGCAGTTTTGGAAGCGTTTATTATGGCTAAATATTTTCAAAGCGTACATTGCCACAATGACGGGTGTCCTATTATGTACTGCTATCCAGAAACAGCATAAAAAATATGCCAGGTACAGTGGCTTCGTGCTTGATTCACTTTGTAGGGGGAAAAAATGGTCACTTTTCTGAAATAGGGTTTTTGTCTGATGTTGGTGAACAAAATAATAAAATTACAATAGTTCGCTTTTGAGCATTTTTGGCTGGTTATTTTAGCTTAAAAATTACTCAAATCTTTTCAGTTCGTGGACATAGCAATGTTCAAAATGACCGCAAAATTTTACTCGTGTATATATATATATATATATAAAAACCAAAAAAAAAAACTGAAAATCTCAAAGTTTCTTACTGTTGTTGATTGTTTTAAGTTGTTCAAGCAATGGGGAGAGGCAATAAATCCATTTATACTTCCAAAACCCCTTGCAAAGGCCATATATTTTCTATGTAATCTTAGACTGAGTTACTATAGTGTTGGCAATGTCTTGACTTCATCAACTTATCTTGGTATCTATTTTCTATTCAATTTCTATAAAAAAGTGTTTCTTTTGATTAAAATTTCTTATTGCATCTGCCATGTTTAAAAAAAATTTATTAACGGCGCCAAAGAAATAGATATAAAAAGTTTATTCCCTTTGATGAAAGAAAAACATGTTTTGTGGTTCACTAAATTATTAGATAAAAAGAGTAACACAAGTAGTAACGATGCACAAAATGATTTGCAAACTGCATCAGAAACTAATGATATAATCGAAAGTGAAATAGAAAAGGTTTTAGATAACGAAGGTAAAGATACATTATCTCTGAGATTACACCTAACTTTTACCGCCCTCAAGATTATTTCAGTAACTATCTTATCAGAATAGAAGGCCGATAAAATTTAAGCCAATGACAACAGACATTCCTTTTATTATTTATAAAGATTAAATTTAGCTTTATAAATACAAAAATACTAAGAGGTAACATAATATATTAAGTTGAAAAAATAAAAGTAAAGTATGCTCTAAGAGTTGCTTATGTTAAATTAAACTTCTTTCGTAATAATAAATATTGATTTTGAAAATAACGAATTTGAATTAGTGATAAATATTATAAAAATATTTTAAATTTAACAATTACTGTTTTTTTTTTTTTTTTTTTTTTTTTTTTTTAATATACATTTCATTTTTAAGACTTTAGTTAAAACTTGTAACTTATGGTGTTATATTATAGATGTAATAATAATAATAATAATAAAGCTGCAATGCTTGGATTAAGAATAAATCGTGAACGTATTTATTTCTGTTTATAATATGCGTAATAAAAAGTTAAGTTATAAACCACTGTAAACGTTCAGTTTATACTTAATTTAACTTCAAAACGCATTGTTTTCTTCTTTTTTTAATTTAAAAATGACTATTTTAAAAATATTTTCTTTCATGCAATTTTTATCAAAATCTTAAAATTATTTGTACTTAGAAAAAAAAAAAATATATATATACTTTTCATTACTTACATACTTTTATGATTACAGCCAGCGAATAGATGTACTGGAAATTATGTTTAGTATATAGTAGTATTGTGTCTAGCTAAAGTGCGCGTTTTTACGAGACAGAAAAGTTTAAACTTGTTGAACTCATTTTGTATGACTTTGCTTTTCAATCTCAGAACATATCCTTCCTAAAGATCTAATTGATATTTGAAATTCGTTCTGTAAAAAGAATATGGAATCTGATATTAATATTTGTTTAAAACATTAATTACTTAGTTTTTGCCCTTTACCTTACTAAACTTTTGTACTAAAGTTAGTACTTTACTTTTTATTAATGTTTGTAGCACTTTAGAAATGTAAAGTGGAAATACGAAACCTTTTATTTACTATAAATAAAGATTTAAACCAAATAAAAATGTTATAAACCTTTTATCGATATAAATAAAAATGTAAATGTCGTTTGTTCAAAATCTTAAATCTCCGAAAGTTCTTCGATTGCTTTGAAATTTTGACACAACGTGGCATTCGAATACGCGCATGTTTTTATATAACTGCTAACATGCTTTTTTTTAAACAGCGCTTTCTGTTGGACGTAAAAGCAACACACGCTATAGTAAATATTTTACGATTTCATTTCAATATTTCCGATATGTGTGTTCGCCATAGACTAAAAAACTACTGGAGCTATTTACCCGCGGGGAAAAGGGAGAAAATGAAAATCGGAAAAGGGAAAATTTGAAAAAGGTAAAAGGGAAGAAGGGGAAATGGAAATAGGGGAAACGGGGAAAAGGAAAAACTGTAAAAGGAAATGGAAATGGGAAAGGAAAAAAATAAATCGGGAAAGAGGAATATGGGAAAGAAAAATGGGAGAAGGAATGGCGGAAATTTGGGAAAGAAAAAATAGGGGTAGGGGATATGGTAAAAACGAAAATGGGAAAAAGGAAAACGGGAAAAGGAAATGGTGAAAAGGGGAAGGGGGAAAGGAAAGGGAGAAAGATGAAAAAGGAGAAAGGGTAAAAGGGCGAAGAGGTAAAAGGGAAAAAGAGAAAGGTTAAATTTTGTGAATTTCTGTAATGTTCATTTTGTTAATGTTTTATCATACTTTCAATTGTGTTCATTTAATATATATATACTCAAATCTAGCAACAGCAAAGCATTTTTCCGGTACTACTACTTTATAAATAAATATACATGTATTTACGAATAAATGAAGGGTAAACATAATAATACACTTCTGGGTAGTTTAAAGGAAACTTCAAATTTTTTTTTGCTGTAAGCAACTGGACAATTAGTGGTGACTGAGCGAATTGGGAGCTTTCCCATGTATATATATATTTATTAATGATACACATATATATATATATATATATATATCATTACTAAATAATAACTTAAAATATACATTTAGACTGCTCTCCTCTTACTTAAGATAGTTTTGTTATTTTCTAGCTTATGTTACATTCTGCAAAAATGTTATAGGAACAAAGATTTACTCCTGTATATTTTAAAACAACTTATTTCGAAAATAGGATTTGGAGCCAGGGATCATCTTTATCTCTACCGTAAAATAGTTGTCTGGTAGTTTTTTTAATTTTAATTTCTGTAAAATTGTTACAGGAAAAGTTTACCATCGTCCTGTTAAATTGCGTGCAATTAACAACTCTTGACTAAAACACTTAAATAAAATAAATATCTATTTACTTATATTTTCTTGATAGCAAAAAAGCTATATTAAAAAGTTTATTAAAGAGTAAATGCATAAAAGTTGGCTCGTAGAAAGAACGTCGAAGAATAGTGTGTTAATAGAAAAGTTTCTTGCTCGGTTTTTTTTTTAATAATATCTTTTTCTAAGATGTTTTCTAATCGACTCGGTAAAAAAAGTTTTTCTTCTCCCTTCTGAGGAGCGATCTCTTTGTCAAAAAAATAAAATATAGTAAATTTTTTAGAGTATTTTAAGTTATTAAATTTTTTTATATAGCTTATCCCGAGGACGTAATTTCTAAAAACAAGTTATTGTTTCACTCAGAGGTGATCGGAGGTTCCTTTTGAAATAGTTTTTTTACAAATTTTAAATCGGGTTATTTTCTAGATATACGCTGTATATAATTGTTTTTTATAGGTTTTATAAAGTAATAAGTTTTTCTGGAATAAATTGTTTCAAACTTATTTTTTTATTACTTTTATTCGAGGCATAGGAAAGGTTCATATACAAACTTTTCTTTTTTTTAATTATTTAGCGTCCTTATAATATTTTATGCTGTTACACAATACAAAAAGCGTAGAAGCCCTGATCAAATTTAAGATAATATTTATTGTACGTGTTGTTTATGAAGAGAATAAAAAGTTCCGCAGTCAAGATCGTGAAATAGTGTATGGTGTATACGATTTTATGAAGGAAGAAGCTAAAAAGTTAGGAAAATTAGAAGATGATAAACCTTTAATTCTTAAATGTGAAGAAAAAACCGTTGCAGCTGCAGCTTGTGGGATTTCAAGACCGTAAGTTCAAAAACTCCAAAAAGAAAAGTAGGATCTTTTAAATTTACATTGCAGTAGCGGTCATTCAGCACACCCAGAAATTATAAGGAACATTTAAAACCAGTTAATGGATTAGACAATTTTGATCAAGGCTTTGTAAGACGAACAGTTAACGATTTTCATGCAAAACCTCATGAGCTACCTACATTAAATAAATTACGTGAAGAGCTTCAAAGGAGTAATAAATTTAAAGGTTGTAGAATAATACTAGCAGTTATCATGATAGAGTTAGGGTTTAAATGGTGTTAAAATGATAATAATAGGAAACTTTTGATTGAGAAAGAAGACATCCGGTGGAAGAGGATAGAATATTTAAGAAAAATTACCGATTTCAGAAAATAAAATTCTTCGATTGTTTATTTGGACGAATCATATAACATCCTATTTAATATTCATGTTTTAACATTCCATTTGACGACAAAATCGTGGTTGGATGACAGTGGGCAGGAGTAAAAGTGCCTATTTATAAAGGTGATCGGGTAATCGTGATCCGCGCTGGAGGAGAAATGCAATGTTAACTTGGAAAAAAATTCAAAAAACGGTGACCATCCCGACAGCGTCAACAACAATTTCATGAAGTGGGCATCTGAAAAATTAATTCCTGGTCTCCTCCCCCCCTCCGTAAGTGGTTGTTATCGATAATGCGTCATACCAGTTCACTTCTAGAGAAGCCTCCGAATTCAAATGATAGGAAAAATGGCATAATTAATCGATTAGAAAAACAACATACCGTTTAATAAAGCAACGTTAAAACCACAATTATATACCGTAATTAAATCACATAGAAATTCAAAAATAAAGTACCATTTTGATGAACCATTCAAAAAACACGGGCATCAGATTCTGCGACTTCCACCTTACTACCCCAATTAAAATCCGATCTAGTTGGTGTGGTTGGCTCTGAAAAATTATGTTGGTAGTAATAACACATCATTTTTAATGATGATAACACGTCAGATTTAAAAAAATTAGCTGTGGAAAAAATGAATGAAATGAAGAAGGATGATTGGATGTAAAAAAAACTGAAACAGCATTAAGAATATGAAACCCCTAATCGACGAAATGACGGATAAATTTTTCATACATCTAGACATTGGTAGTGAAGGTGACTTGCATAGTTACTGTGCAAGTTCACTATATAATGCAAATTTCAAGTACCTAAGTATTAATAATAATAATACAATTAACAATGAAAACAATCATACGAAAAAAAAGAATCTGAAAATTCGAAATAATAAAAAGTTCTAAACGTTATACAAAAAAAAAAAATAATATACCATAATAACTGCACATCTAATTTAGTGTAATTACGGATAAATAAATATACATTGAAGAAACACTATTTTTTATTTTCATTGTACGCATTATACGTAAATATCATTTACCAATACTGTACTAATCTCTGGAACGTAGGAATATTGAATTATGCTTTTGAAAAATAATTATAATATAGTCTTATTTTTTTATTTATCAAGTTTACTTAACAGAATGAACATTATATGCACTATACATGCACACGATCTACACACACACACACTCTCACGCCCGCGGAGGTTATAACAATGAAAAACGCATTTATATTAATGGGTTTCCCATTTAATATCGGTGAACGTCAAAATCCAATGCTTTATTACATTAGATCAGCAGACCTTGTTTATTTACGGTGATTATCATAGAAAAAACTATTGACGAAAAACTAGTAAATTGTTAAATAAAGAGACCCGTTCGTAAACCAGAAGGGGGAGACGTTCACTTGAAAATGCCATCGTAAAAAATGATTAATTATACTTATTTTTAAAATATATTATTTATGTATATATACAAAATTCTCTCTTTCTTTTCTGTTTAGCCTTCATATCAAAACCACCGTAAGGTATTACTTTAAAGGATGAATGAGGATGATATGTATGAAAGTATAGTCTTGTATAAGTATAGTCTTGATAAATGAAGTATAGTATTGTACAGTCAGGTCGAGCATTCCTGAAATGTGTGGTTAATTGAAACCATAAATACAAAATACTTCTGTTCAAGTATATGTGTACTTTGAAGCGGTAGTAATCAATGATATAAAATTATCAACAAAAAAATTTATCAGTTAATTCTAGAATGATAATACTTTTATCTGTCATGACCTAAAATTAAAAAGTGAGTGTACACATCTTCAGTTGTTATAATAGTTTTGTAGAAGTTTATAATTACAGATATGAGGAATTTATTTTACTACAAATGGTAATAAAATACAACTACAGAAATCTTCAATTTTTTTTTTTTTTAATTCAACTTATTCATTTAAATCTCTTTCTTAAGTCATTTCTATAAATCTAGAACGTCCTCTTTGAAGTTGTATAATCTGTTCCTTTGTAATTAAAATTAATAAATAGTTTTTTTTTACTTTTTTTACTCTTTTCAAGTTTTAGTTACTGATTTTGATATTTTATAAATAATTAAAGTGTAACTGTTTTTCAGTATGCTTATAAAGGTAAAATCATTTTTTTTTTTTTTTTTAATTAACAGCTGTAATATGAGTATAACATTTTAACATCAATAAATTTTTCATTGAAAGATTGATCGCGTTATGCATAAACTTTTTTTTTTACAGTATTGCATGACCACCTTTTAAAGCTCCATAGAATTTACTTTATTTTTTATTAAACTTGCAAGATGATTTGTTCGTCGCCCAAATTAAAACTTATGCTATAAAATGTTTAAAAAATGCACCCATTCCAACAAGTAAATTTTGAGTAATTTTTTAAAAATATTTCTTCGACTATTTGATATTTATTTCCATCTCTTGTTATCGTTTGATAAAGGAATAACAAAGTTATTAATATGTCGTTGTATTATGATTTTTCCTAATATGACATCTACTTGCATCTATCTCCGCTTGATGGTGATAGACGTGTATCGTGATCGTTGTGGTTTCTGAGGTCTTGTGTTATATATTTATACTTGTTGCTTGTGTCTATTTAAGCTGCAACTAGCTTAAAGGTATTGTTTAGGATTATAGATTTCAAATGATTTTTAGAAATTCGACAGGATAAATAAATTATCCTTAATTAAATTATCAATCATATATTACACATTTTAGTAATCTACTTATTTATATGATATACTAATTTTATTGTTTCATAAATTTTGATACTTGCGTATTTTTTTGTTTTATTTTTGAATTTATATTACTTTTTATTAGTTCTTTTATGATGACTGATGATGATTTTAATAACAGAAATGCACATACATTTTTAAAAAACCATTTTAAAATTGTTCTTTACTATTATTTTTCTTGATTTGTTCTAAAACCATTAATTATAGTTCAAATGAGCACCTGAGGAAACCTAAGTCTTTGAAATCCGATCATCTAAAAATAAATGTTTGTCAGTTCTTAGTCAATTTGTCTCTGCTCTTTTTGCACTCACACCACATTATAACAGCACATCCAATTTTACTGATACTTACTGAATCAAGTTACTGTAGATCTAGATAACGCTTTTGTTAAATTACATTTAGATTTACTTGATAATAATGTATACCATTGTCAGAAAACAAGTTATGACCCATGCAAAGCAAGAAATTTATCTGAAGATACCGAAGTAGCTAGAGATTTTGCGAGGATTAATTGTGGTTATGATCCGCAACTTAATTGAAAAACCGAAAGGGAATGGAACATAGTTGCTGGCTTTCTTAGATTCTTAGCCCTGTGGATGATGGCTGAAGAGGTGTGATGCTGTTATAAATGTATAAATATAGTAGCAACGCGGACGGTTAGGGGCCCACCTGGGTTTCTCCGTCGCCAAGATACGCATATTGGAATCCAGCCCCGATTGGATTAGATATTAGCTGTTATGGAGAACCTTTTGTTGGAGCTGCGGTGTGAGAGAGTGTAGGTATTGTTGTTCTCTCTCCCGAAAGCGGATCATAGTAGAAAGAGATAGGTTATGTTTTTATTAAAGGCTTATTAAAATTGTGAATTTGTTTCTTGATTTTTAAATAAATCAAGAGGACTTTGAGTAAATTGAATTGTGGGACATAATTGTCGTTGTTGCGATCAACACTTTGTATTGTTGATATGATGGTAGTATTTTTAGTGTTTGATCTGAATACATCGTCTAACTGAAGTTATATATAACGGAATCCGGCCTTCGTGGCGCGAGTGGTAGCGTCTCGGCCTTTCATCCGGAGGTCCCGGGTTCGAATCCCGGTCAGGCACGGCATTTTCACACACGCTAAAAATCATTCATCTCATCTTATGAAGCAATGTCTAACGATGGTTCCGGAAGTAATAAAAAATATAACAAGAGTTTTTGTGTGAAACCTTAGATGTTAGAGGAAGGCGCTAGGATCGCGCGTCAGCGAACCGGTTAATTTGATATTTGAGGGTTACAAGTTATGTTAGATGGTCGTAGTTGGAAGAGGCAGTACGAAGGCGATAGTAGGTAACGTAAATACACTGATGGAAATGTCTGCCGAGCCATTTGTATCGGTGACATTCAGACAGAAGCCAAACTGATACTGTGTTGTTTTATCAAGTTTAGAGGGTCTAAAAAACAACTTACGGTAAAGCCCGGTGGGTGGTGTGGCGATCAGTATCATCAAAAGGCGGGTGTCTTTCCTTACGGGGTCAGGATGGTCTCTTTACTTAGTAGTAAGTTATGTTATGAGATATAAATCACTCATAAAAATAGCACATCGATTTGTTCATAAAAATAACAAGAAACAGTTTTTTTTCTTGTCTTCAATCATTTGACTGGTTTGATACAGCTCTCCAAGATTTCCTATCTAGTGCCAGTCCTTTCATTTAGGTGTACCCCCTACATCCTTCATTCCTAACAATTTGTTTTACATATCCCAAACGTTGCCTGCCTGCACAATTTTTCCCTTCTACCTGTACCTCCAACATTAAGCGACTACTCCAGGATGCCTTAATATGTGACCTATAAGTCTGTCTCTTCTTTTAACTATATTTTTAAAAATGCTCCTTTCTTCATCAATTAGCCGCAACACCTCTTCATTTGTACTTTATCCACCCATCTGATTTTTAACATTCTCCTATAGACCACATTTCAAAAGCTTCTTCTAATCTTTTCTTCTCAGGTACTCCGATCGTCGAAGTTTCACTTCCATATAAAGCTACGCTCCAAACATATACTTTCAAAAACGTTTTCCTGATGATTACATTCATTTTTGATGTAAAAAAATTATATTTCTGAATGAAGGCTCGTTTCGCCTTTGTTATTCGGCATTTTATATCTCTCCTGTTTCGTCCATCTTTAGTAATCCTACTTCCCAAATAACAAAATTCTTACCTCTGTAATCTTTTCTGTTCCTAATTTTATATTCAGTGGTCCATCTACATTATTTCTACTAAATTTCATTACTTTCATTTGGGTCTTGTTTATTTCTTATATTCATGCGGTAATTCTTGCGTTGGACTTAATCCATGCCGTTCCGTATTACCAGACGTATTAGGGAAAATAAGTGGTGAAGTTTCGCTTAGTTTATTTTACTGAACCGATCATTATTTTTCATATTACAAAACAATCCTTCCGACATCAGGTGATATTTTCCTCTATAAGCAACATCTTTAACCAATTAATTTCACTCGCAAACAAAATATTTCTAATTAATTACAACTATCACATTAGTGCCACTGCTTTATTTGAACCACAACTTCAAAAAAGACTCGGATAGTGTAAAGCAACAAATTAATGTATCATTTCTAAGAGAAATAGTTTATTATATCCACTGCTTTCATTCAACACGGGAAACTAGAAGCAGAAGTACGACTGTAAAATGAATATGCCCTTTTTCAATTCAACCAAATGGTGTTCCTCAAGCTAATTTTCAATTCATTGTGAACACAATGAAATGAAAAATTTATTTTTTCTAAAATTGAATTTGTTTTGGTTTGATATTAAGGAAAAACTTTACGTATTGGATTATAATCAGAAAAAACTTACAATCCAATAATTTATCAAAATCTTTTTAAAGTTATTTTTTAATTTTTTGGTCCATATAGATTTTTTTTGTTGTTTGAAAATTTATAATAAATTTAAAAGTAAATTGAAACTTGTACAATTCAGAGGAATAAATCTTTCATTTTTTTTTTTTTTAGGATGAATAGAGGTATTTTATAAAATTTATGAGGTTTAAATATTCTGTACTCAGCAAGAGCTTATTTCTCCACCTTTCTTAAGCTTAAACTCTACTTCAGTCTCTCATGAGATTAAATGAAGCTCTTTTATACTTCGCTGTAACCGAGTATCTACCTGTTGTAAAACAATATAAAAAAGCAACTTATAAAAAATATTATTTTTATAAATATTGTTTAATTACTTTCATATTAATTATAACTACTGATGTTATAATTAATGTTATTCAGTAACGTTAATTGATAACTGTTAATATTATTCAATTTAGTATTTTAATATTATATTTAATTATATATGTATATTTTTTCCAGAATGTTTACGTATACCAGTTGAATTTGTTAAATGGACCGACACAGAAGCAGTTGTATCGATTGTATCATCGTGTGTGGGTTTTATAATGACTGGTTTAACGGCGGCCGTATTTATACGTTATAACGATACACCGGTCGTTAAATCATCAACAAGAGAATTAAGTTACCTTATATTAGCCGGTATGACGTTATCTCATTCAGCTACATTCCCCATATTAGCACGACCATCTGAATTATCGTGCTCTTTATCACGTGTATTGCCTGGTTTATCGTTCGCCATGATATACGCATCTTTATTAACTAAAACTAACCGAATAGCACGTATATTAGCCGGTTCTAAAAAGAGATTTCCGACGAGAAAACCAAGATTCATGTCTGGAACCGCTCAGGTAAATAATATAATCTAATATATTATTAAATTAAGCTTATTTAGTTTAAGAATTAAAATTAAAAAGTTAATTTCGTTTATTTATATAATTATTTTTATAAAGTTGCGTTTTATCCACAGATTAATCTACATATTGCTATATTAAATCAAATTCAACGTTTTAAGAATTTACAACTCAACAGATAAATTTCCTCGTAAACATAAATACAGATTAATATCATATTTACTGGAAGAAATGCTAAGATTTACGATAATCAACGTCCTTCCTCTCCGAGAGTGCCGTGTATGTCAGGCCAGACCCTCACTGGATGTACAGTTGTCATATCCGTGATATTTTTGTAGTTTTGTGACAGCTCCCTCTATTTCCGGGAACTCATTTTATTTTCAATTGTCTTTTAAAATGTCCTAACGAGTGAGATATTGGGTAAAGTTCCTCCTTGTGCACGCATATAATGACATATAAATTAAAATTATCATAATGAAACAACCAGTTATTGTTTTTCTACATATCCGACCGTTTTTCTACATATTTTTCACCATCCATCTCAGATCGTACTAATACTTTCAATTCTGTTCTCCCACTATGAATAAAATCATCGGACAGCTTATTTTAAATCAAAAAAAAAAATCTGTTTCTTTTATTGTTTAGAACAAGGGAAAATAAAACTTTTGATTTACATAGAATTGTAATTAATACTGTAAATAAGTTAACATCCACATCTGTATTACATCTTCTTCGTTCTTATCTGTATTACATCTTCTTCGTTCTCTAAGAGCTCTCTCGGCTTCTAGATTCATCGGCTTTCAGATTAAATTAAAATTAAATTTTTTTAACATATGTCTAATGTCTATTTCTTTTCTTTTTACAAACAAAAACAATAAAAATACATTTTTTTTAAATTTATAATAATATTTCTTTTTGTGTTTTTACAAAAAAAATTATCTGAAAAAATGGTAGGAAAATTCACCTTTTTTATTAAAGAATCAGGATAATAAATAAACGATCGTTTATCTATTTCCAAATCAGGCCTGATGTTATTTAATATCTGTAATTCTAAAAAAAGTCTTCGGTTATTTTAAATTTTAATGATACTTTTAGATTTGCGTTCACAACTAAAGAACTTTTTTTTAATAAAATTTATCAAAATTTCAAAATAAATCAAAATTTAAAATTCAGTAGAGATGTGTAAAAGGTTTTTTTCCGAATTCGTTGATCTATTGAAAAATAAGGATGCTGTTTCAAATAAACTAACGGAATGATATAGCGGGTTGAAGAGGATAAACAGAGAAACGGAAACCCATCGTCGGTACTTCAACTGTTCAGCATTCACCTAGGTATCTCCACGTTAACATCACTTGCTTGTCTTGCAACTGACACGCTGACGCGTCAATGGTACTTACGTGTTACACCAGAGGTACGTTTCTTAAGAGAGTTTTCTCCCTAAGGAAAATTGAACAGACACAACCATATATAAAAGTCTTTTATTTCGAGTGACTTAAATATTTTAAATCAAGTTGTACAGTAGATTTTTTTTCGTTAATATTAACTTTCTAATATATTTTTACGAAGATCGTTACATAAGTACTAAAATAGGAGTAGTTGTTGAATAAAAACTTTTAATAAAGTTTGATTAGATTAGTAGACATATTTTTATATTCGAAAAACTTACCCGTTTTGTTAGAAAACGATTATCCTGCCATATGATCCGTACAATCAACCTTAAAAACATGTTCAAGAAGTCTTTATATTGTAAGCTTACTATTTTTTTGCTATTTATACTGTCAGATATATTGTTTATATTTGTTTGTTTTCAGATTTTTTTTTATAAATACTCCTTTTATTATTTTTTTGTTCGTTTTTCATTTTTTGTATAATTTTCTTTGTATTTATGTTTTTATATTTAATTAATTCTATATATATATATATATGTAATGGTAATTGTTTAAAAAACGAAAGTTAAACTAGTTCGAAAGGTAAACTAGGTAAACCTAGTTCACCAGGTTTATCAAGAAAAAATAAAGAATTTCAGGCATATTCTAAAAAAAGAAAAAAGGTAAGAAAAACGTTCACATATAAATATGGATTCGGAAACACTTCGTTTCGAGTTATAGGCATATTTGTTTTTAATAATTAATATTCTGTCTAGATATTTCCCAATATTTAAATGATTATTGTTTCGTTTTTAAATTATAATACACTATTTTTCTACTTCGTTTCGGTTTGTTTTGTTTTTAACAGCGGCTAAATCTTTTAATTTTTTCTTCATATTCAGTTGATATTATTTGCATAGACATTGTCAGAGTTACATTTTCTAAATAATAGTTACTAAGAATTAATAGTAACAATTGATACTATTATTGAGCCTGGCCTAATTATTAATTTATTTTTTTTTTGTAGGCATTAATGTGTTTTTTCCGGTACTTAACTTTCTTACTTTATTTAACGAAATTATTTTACATCAAACCTAAAAGTTTACAATTGTTTTTTTTTTTCGCAATTGTGTTTTATAATAGTTTTCAAAAACTATTAGAAATACATTTCTGCGACCTGTTTTATTCAGTTTTTCAAATCAAAACTCATACGAAATCATCCATTTTACCTCTTAAATTAAGTTCTAAGAATTTCAGTACTGCTTCCTTTTACTCTTAGAACAGAAATAAGGGTGAAATTTTTCACAAGCTAAAAAATAAACTAATAAGCGAAGCGTTTCCGGGCCTATATTTGTATGTACGGTTTACTTTATTTTCACTCGATGAACATGTCCTGAAATGCTTTAAGTTCTCTATTTAGGCACTCTGTTTATTGTTTTAGATTTTAACGCTTCTAGATGAGTAGAAAGTTTCTTAGCTCTCACTTAATGTTTAATATTTTTAATTAAATCTATCAAAATTTATTTAAATTTCTGGCACTACTCAGTTAGCGTCGCACCAAATCTATTTATTTTTATTAAATAAAGTATATCATCTATATTAAAAAACATATGATTTTATATTTTAATTAAAAAAATTTACTTTTAAAAATATTCAGTTTATACAACCCTTTTTTATGTTATGAAAGAAGGCATAAACAGCTATGGTCTTTTGTTCGGTGGAAATTGGTAACATATGAAAATATCCCTGATCGGGATTCGAAATGGGATTCGGGACCTCCACACGAAATGCTGATACGCTACCTACTCAGCCACGGTGGTCAACTGATAATTTATGATTACAATTTATACGATTAATTGATAATTCAATTTTAAAATTCTTTTATACTTTTTAAAATTTCTTTAAATGGATCTATGCCACTCAAATTTTTACTCCTCATAAATGCTACTACATATGATTCCATGAAATATTCTCTTATTCCTCTTCTTTTTTTGTTACCCTCCATTTCGCTTATCCCCATAAACTATCATTGTTTTGCGTATGTTGTAGGGTTCATGGATCAATAAAATTATGATGGTGATTAATTCTCTAACGATAATCTTCTTTCCATAAATTCTGATAAGATTTCCAACAGTCTGATACTATTATTGAGCCTGGCATAATTATTTTTTTTTTGTCCGGTACTTAAATTATAAAACATTCGTTTTTTTGCGACACGTGTTGCCAAAAACCCACAGTTGTGGTTAAATTCAGCCGCGTGATTTTTTTTCTGTTCCTAAATTTACTTTCATTTCAATACTTTCAATACGGCCGGCCTCCGTGGCGCGAGTGGTAGCGTCTCGGCCTTTCATCCGAAGGTCGCGGGTTTGAATATCGGTCAGGCATGGCATTTTCACACACGTTACAAATCATTCATCTTCATCCTCTGAAGAATGCCTAACGGTGGATCCGGAGGTTAAAAAAAAGAAGAAATATATATATATATATACATTCATCTCGCGAGAAGAGGTAAAGACATACCCTTGCGTAAGAGATAAAGACATGCCCCCCCGTAAAGACATCCTGTCTTTACGGAGGGGCAACAACCACGAACTCCACATCAGATCATCAATCTCAACATATAAATCTTCTCTCCGTACCATTGAACTTATTCTTTCCATTTTCCACATGCATACTTCCCTTAAATAGTTAGTAAAATCTACAAAACGTCTTGCGATATACCTAATTCAAATTTAAAAAAATCTTACCGAACTCAATTCTCTTGCCCAACAATAAATTAAATGGATTACCTTCACAATACTCGTTCTTTATCCTTCTAGCCAATTCCCTATGTTTAAACCATCTTTCCTTGCGACAGTTCTTCTCATAACATCTCCACCTTATTTTTAGACTGAAATTTAAGGCCATTTTATGATTATTAGAATCCATTTTTATGTCTGTAATTATTCTATTATTTTCTAAAAAAAAACTTTAAATAGCTGTCTCCTCACTGTTGATTATTCTAAAAATAGTTTTAAAAATATATTCAAAATGAGCCATTTTAAATAAAACTTCAACTAATTAAACAATCTTTTTATAAATTGTAATAATCATATGTGTTTATAAATTCTGATAATCATATACATTTGTAATTGCAAAAATCTACGTGGGGCGCTAACCGACATATACCAAATTTTTATTATAGTTTTTACCTACAAATAATAAAATTACAATTCAACCCCAAAAAATAATAAAATAACTTAGAAATATAAAAAATTAAACTTTCAAAAATTTATTTATTTATAACGGTATTTTATACAGCCGTAAAATAGCGATTGTAGATTTTATAAAATTTTAAATTATCATCAAAAGAGTACGTTTAAAGAATCCTTTACAAAATCACATCTTATAGGAAATAAAACTATATTTAAATCTAAACGAAAAAAGAGGTCTTTTTTACTTCCGTATACGAAGTAAAGGAAATATTGTGAATGCGAAAAATTTCGGTTTTCAGATTTCAATGGAAATATCCATTTTGTACATCCTTGAATCCATTTTGACTAGTTTCGGCGTGATGTCTGTACGTAAGTATGTATCTCGCATAACTCAAAAATTATTAGCTGTAGAATGTTGAAATTTTGGACTTAACACTGTTGCAACATCTAGTAGTGCACCTCCCCTTTTGATTCCAATCGACTTGACTAAAAGTGTTCAAAAAAAGACAAAAATATAAAAGAAATTGGATTTTGGACTTTTTCTTAACTGCAGTAATCAGCCCTCATTGAGAGCTTTTCAACGACGATCATAAGTGGTACTTATTTTTATTGGTTCCAGAGTTATAGCCCAGTAAAATTTTAATTAATGAAATATTTGGATCTTATAAGGGGAAGACACATCGGCGAGAATCCGATTTCATTTCCTTTTCTTTTTTTTCTTTTTATTTCTTTTTTTTAATTTGAATATATTGATTTATTAATAATTATTAACCTATGATTGTAAAAAAATGTATATATGTAATTTAATAGACGTAAAAGGAAGTCATGCGATGTCCACCAGATTTTTTTAATTCATGGAAGTTGAAATTTTCATTCATAATTTTTGTTTATAAATTCATTCAAGATTGATAATAATTTATTAGACGCGTGTTAAATTGTTTAATTTTATAAAATATACTCATTGGGAATTTCTTTCTAACATTAAAAAACCCAATTAAAAAAAAAAAAAAAAAAAAGATTAGTTTATTTTTTATGAAATTAAAGTTTCAGGAAGACAGACGTAAGTAGAAAGTATTAATTTTGATTTAATTTAAAAACATAATATTTTGTTCATTCATAAAAGAAATAACACATTTGTCATATAAATATCTTTCAATATTTTACTGTTTTCATATAGATATTAATTAATATTAATTTCATATTAGTAAAAAATAATAATTATCTCTTATGATGTTGCAGGTTGTAATAACATGTATACTAATAGGGATAGAAGCGGGTGTAGCGGGTGGAATGTTGTTATTGGAACCCGCAGGACCGGAGTTCCAGTATCCAAGTGAACAGCGTGTATTATTAGTTTGTAACTCTACACGTCAAGCTATATTAGCGCCATTGGCGTTTGATTTTTTGCTCATCGCATTATGCACATTGTACGCTTTGAAAACAAGGAATGTACCTGAAAATTTTAACGAAGCTAAATTTATTGGATTTGCAATGTATACAACGTGCGTTATATGGATTGCTTTTGTACCGATATATTTTGGCAGTGATTCTAAGGTAATTATAAAATTTACATAATAGTTGTTAACGTGTTTGGTACTAGTTTTTCTCAAACTATTACAATAATTTAAATTTTTATGTTTCATATGAATTATTAGTAACGTATAGTTTTGCCAAATTAAAGTGAGGATCTAAATGCGCATGCATGACGGGAGGAGAACGCACATACATAATCGCCTACCCATACCACTGCTGGTGTCATGTATATTATGTTTGTGTTACAAATGAGAACAACTTCCTTTGGAAAAAGACTGATTGATTTTTTTTTTGCATTACTTTCCTCTCCCTATCGTTGCCGGAACCGATAATATCTACCTTGAAACTTCAGTCTCGTATTTCCTAATCCTTGTTACAGATAATATATTTTCATCATCCTGATTTATCATTAATTATATAAGTTTTATATTACCAAAATAAACCTTTTTAAATAAAAATTCAAGTTTTTTAAATCCAATTTTTATGATGGTATAGTTTTATAATTCTTTTTCGAAAACGCGAAAAATATTGTAAAATGTTTCTGGAAATTGCTCAGTTTATAGAAGTTTAACATTTCCTCGCTCATCTTATAGTTTTCTGCCCTTATGCAAGTCCCTTGCACCATGCTGATTTTCATTCCGTTCTATTTATGTATTTCATCACTAATAAATTTAGATATTATTATTAACTTTATAACTTGTAATGATTTTATTTTATTTACTTATTTATTCTCATTTGAAAAAATGAACAATTTTCATTAACGATTCTTCGAGCAGTTGTAAAAGTAAGACAAACTCGATTGTTTGTTAAGATACTATTAAAATTTTTTTCTTGAAATTTCAATAAAATGTTTCAATTTAGTGTTTCATTTCAATAATAAAAACTATATTCTATGTAAAATAATTTTTATTATATATCGAACATGTAACATGTTATTTTTTAATAACCCCCTCCCCTTTCAGCTGTACATGTTTATTCACATTCCGATTCTTAAAAAAAGATCGTTCTTAATAGGTAAAATAGGTTTTTTTTTTAATAGAAAATTAAATAAAATTAATATTAAGTTCATGTATAAAAATAGGAAGAGAAAAGATAACGGAGGTAGACGATTTTGTTGTTTGGGAAGTAGAATTATTAAAGATAGCTGGAGCGTTATAAAATGCCGAATAGCACAGGCGAAATGAGCCTTCATTCAGAAATATAATTTTTTTATATAAAAAATTAATTTAAACGTCAGGAAACATTTTTGAAAGTATATGTCAGGAGCGTAGCTTTATATGGAGGTGAAACTTGGACGATCGGAATACCTGAGAAGAAAATATTAGAATCGTTTGAAACGTGTTGCTTTAGGAGAATGTTAAAAATCAGATGGGTGGATAAAGTGACAAATGAAGAGGTGTTGCGGCCTTAGTTAAAAAAAAAGAGATAGACTTATGGGCCACATATTAAGGCATCCTGGAATAGTCGCTTTAATATTGAGGAACAAGTAGAAGGGAAAAATTATGCAGGCAAGCAACGTTTGGAATATATAAAACAAACTGTTAGGGATGTAGGATGTAGAGGGTATACTGAAATGAAACGACTGGCAGTAGATAAGGAATCTTGGAGAACTGTATCAAACCAGTCAAATGACTGATGACAAAAAAATTTTTCTTGTATTTGGCAATCTTAAGTATAAGATAGATTATTAGTATTTAAAAAAATAAAAAAATAAGGATTTTAGGAATAGAAACACAAAAAAAATCAAAAATATTTTTCAAAAATAAACCTCATACTAGTTTATACGGTTAAATTTTTTAGTTAGATTTTCACAATTAGCTTTATCCTTTGATTTCATATGCGTGTGTGTAATTTTCTAGAGTAAAGGGACCCTCAAGGCATATTTTTGAATACATATCACCAACCCCCCCCTCTCAATAGTAAAACTTTTAGGATAGAGAAATAATTTCAAATCAACTAATGATTATTAAGTTATAGGCATGAAGACAGACAAAAAAATACATTAATAGACGTTCTGACAGACAACAAAAATTTTACTTTCTTTAAATAGTAAGATTTAAAAAAAAAATATGCAGAAGGAATTTTTAATTTTGTTAATATATAAAGCTAAGCCCTTAAATTTTAAAGAGTATACTTAAAAATTAATAACTCTGTTTGAAATAAAATGAATTGATGAAGTTACATAATGTAAATAGTATGAAAAGTAGTTTAAATTATAAATATATTCAAAGTATAAACTGTACAGATGCGGATATTAATAATTTGCTGAAAGTGAATAACGAGTAGTCTAGTACTATTGATTTTAATTGGTTTTTACAGCTTAAAAAAGGATAAACTGGCTATTGTCATGTAAAAAACGAGGTTGTCAGATTATTGTTAATTTTTTTTTGTGGATGATTGAATCATTCAATTTAATTTAAAACTGAAATGGCAACGGCTTGAGTTCAATATAGAATACGAACAATCGGTAAAACAAGTCATTACTTGCAGATTTTTTTACTTATGAAAAGAAATATTCCAAATGCTAATCATAAATCTGCTTTGAAGTTGACATAAGCACTTAATTTAATCATTATTACAAAATGAAAGGATGATAATTGATAATTTAAATGTCATTTTATATTTTTCGTATCCTTTTATGAATCAAGAGATCAAAATAAGTTTTTAGGACTAAACAAAAGTTAACTGACATTAGTTAACTGAAATGTGGTTACTTTAGTCACATTTCATTGGATTCTTGTTTTAGGATTGTTATCCAAGATTTTTACACCATTTTATACTAATAATTTTCGAAATAGAATTTTCTATTTTTTTTTATGCTTCACGCTGTTAGATTTAAATTTCTTGGTATTTATTATTTACTTGACACTGCCATTCTCTTACTGTAAATCCAAGTTTTATGATTTTTACGATGTCATAGTTTTATGGTTTTTTTTTTCGAGAACGTTAAAAAAAGTTGGCAAAAATGTTACAAAACTTTTCTGGCAAATTCACTTTATAAAAGTTTAAGACTTACTCGTTTATCCATCATCACTAATCATATGATTTGTTGCCCTTAGGCAGGTCCCTCGTAAAATGCTGATTTCCATTCCTTCTATTTGTGGATCTCCTCACTAATAAATTAAAACATTATTATTTACCTTATAACTTCAATTTTGTTTTGTATTTACTTATTTATTTTCTTTTAAAAAAAAAATATAATATTCATCAATGAGTCTTCGAAGAGTTGTAATAGTAAAACAAATTCAATTGTGTGTTAAGATAATAATTAAAAGTGTTTTTTGAAATTTTAAAAATTATAATTTTAATTATCTAATTAAGATTAGAATTTTTTTCTCCCCAATAATGTCCCGTTTATAAATATAATTATTAATTAAAAACGTATGAAAAATACGGGTTTAAAGAGTAAAATGTTATAAAAATTTTAAAAACTCCTTTTCTTATATTATAGTTTTGTATGGGTTCATGGTAAAAATGTTAAATTTTTTCATCCTGATTGCAGCTTATTTAGTTAAAAATAAATTTTATAAATACACATATGGTTTAAAAAAGTAAAACTTATCAACAGTTTTAAAATAAGATTTTTAGAAAGGGAAAAGAAATTATGTAAAACCTTTTTTTAATTTTAAACTTCTTTATTCTCAATTGTATTTCTAATGTTTTTTCTTGTAATACCCTAAAAAACCATAAGAAAATTCATGAAACTCAACCTTTCTTGAAATGCAGTAATTAATACTAATAAAATAGCAATACAGTAAACAAATATTCCGTTAGTGGTGTACCCTCACAAATTTATAAAATTTAAAAAAATTTTAATTTCTTTAATAAAAATTTGTAATGGACAAGCAACCAGGAAATATTTAATTATTTTAGATAAAACTGTTCTAAGATATAAAACCTAACAGAGGCCGATATTAATCCACACAAAATTTTTAAATGAGATTTTTAATATTTTTAATTCAGCTCGTTTTGTAACGTCAAAAACGTTCCGAGCCGGAAGTCATTTTTTTAGCAGATAGCAATACTTTTCCATTTTATATAATACAGAAACTGGAAAAAGTGTACATACTGAAAAAAAAATCGCTAAATTTAGACAATAATTTTCTACCGACTTTTCGAAGAAAAGTACGGGTTTGCGGGGTGAAATTAGATTTTCTTTATTTTTTGAGGTATAATGAATGGTATGAAAATACCATTCATTTAAAATGTTAGAGAGAGAGAGAGAGTGAGCGAGGGAGAGAGTGAGAGTGGCTTATTAAAAGGTTTTGCTCGAAAATCTCCAAAACTATTACAACTTCATTGAAATTTAAATATACTATAATAGTGTATTTAGTGTAGAAGTTTCGCATGTGATAATTTAATGAAGATAGGTTGAGTCGTTTTTTAGTTAGGCACAATTTAAGGTCCATAAGAAACAATATAACCTCAAATGTAATTTTCATACGTGCTTATGCAGCGAGAGTAGAGACTGAGTTTAAATTTGTTGCTTGCATATAGGGTCTACTCGTTATTTTTAATTATTTCATCAAATTATAGTTATAATAATTTAATTTTCTTATAAATAGAAAAAATATTTTAATATTAAATTTAAAAAATATTATACCTCTTCTAGTTTTCTCATTTAATTCATGCTTTGTATATTTCTTGAGCAAAACATTATGCAAAATAAACGAAAAGTCTATCTTCTTGCGCAGAATTGCGCAAAGTTTTTTATCATTTTATAAATAAACTTATTTGTATGTTCATTATAACTCATCAAATTTTAATAAATAAGACTTTTTAGGTATTATTTAGTTTTTTTTTTTTTTAATCTAAATATTACGACGTGCGTTGGATAATTTTTATCTATCGATTAAAATAATTTTTCGGTTATAGTTTATTGATTTTAAAATATAATTTTGCATTCGAATTGATAGGTAATTATTTTCATACCAATCCGTCGACTACTTCAGGATATCAGTTCGTCATATAAACCCAATTCTGAAATAAATTATTAATATCTTCCCTTGTATCTTTTATGAATCAAGAGATCAAAGTAACTTTACAGGATTAAATCAGACACAACATGGATTTTTTTTAGATTATTTATTGATTTTATATTACAGATTTTCGCAGTTAATTATAATAAATAAAAATATATTTGATTTTATAAACAATCTACGTGCTCATTTAAATTATTTAATTTTTTTTTAAGTAATATTTTCTTATAATGTAGTCATTTAAAAACAGAACAATCGAAAAGAGAATAAAAAATTCTCCCGCACGCAAGCGCGCGCCCGAATACGCAGATATTTCAGGAAATAGAAATGGAAAAAGTTAATTTGATTGAATTTTTTAGCTCGTTTTAAGCCCGTTTTTCTGCCTCCTTGGGATTTTTATATAGAAATTTACATCGAGAATAGATGAGATATCTTTAGAATATATGATGTGGCACACCACTTTTTAAAATTCTTTAATAAATATAAGATAATATATGGTGATTTAATGTTTTGAAATTTCAAAATGGTTGCATGTTAATTTTTAATTCATTAATTTCTCAGTTCAAATATTAAACTTTCAGCAATTCTCTTGAGTTTAAAATTCAAATCTTTCCTCTTTGATAAAAATCGATCTGTCAGATAGTATACGGATCTCGTACTTTTTCATCATTCATTTAATCCGTTTTATTTTGCTCCTACATCTCCAAGGTTATAACATAAAAAAAAAAATAAGTAAAATTCAATTTCTACCTTGACGAGCTTTTCTTATATTTAATCGTATTTATTAAATTTTTCAATAGCAAAAAAATAATTTTTAAAAAACTTCCTATAATAAAGACCAGTTATAATAATTAAGACAAATTCAGATTGGTGCCAAAAAATATTTAAATCACCAGAAAATGACAATATTTTGGGCTTTTTGAACAAAAATTGGGTCTTATTTCGAAAGCGGATACATTTCCTTAATTGCTATTATAAGTCCCGGGTTCGAATCAACTTCACTCATAGAATTTTTCATACGCTACAAAATTCTACTTCCATATCCCATGCACAAGCTTATGTAGCGATATCATCAAGAAAACAAGAGTTCCTGAATTGCTATTTTTTTCGGTTATAACAATTTCTTATGAAAAATTAATAAATAATATTAATTGCAATTACAGTTTTCTGTAAAATATAAGAATATTTATTTTTTAGTATTTTTTACATCCATTATTTGGAGGCCAAAACAAGGCGAAATAGAGGCGTGGCTCTCTATTTGTAATTTTCTCCTGTTATGTTTGTGCGTAAAGGGAAAATGATGCGTGCCGTTGTGTAGTGGCAGGTACGCAACTTAATGCTAGCTATCGTTGTAGCTACGGCGCCGGCGCGTGGTTTTGTCATCGCATTAGTTGTCGACACGGACATGTCCGGACTTGTACGTATTGTTTAGTTACTGCGTCTTTATCATCCTACTTGGTATGTTCATTTAATTAGTGATTTTTTTTTGTACCAGTATACAATTTTTTTAATGAATCGTTTATTTTTATGAGAATTTAATGTTGTAGTAATTGTTGCAGACTAATTTATAATATATGATGATGATTAGGTAAGAAAATAATTCAGTCAACATTCTTATTATAGTGATAAAAAGGTTAAGTTTGTCTGGATCTTTTCTGTTAAGCGCCCCACACACCTATATTTTTTGTTATTTCTTGCGGATTTATATAGAATTATGATGTAATATCGTTTAAATCATTATATTAAAAATTGTTAAATACTGTCATAGGTAAGTTAAATCATTTTGTAAAACTGTTGTTATCTGTATTAGCCTGTACGGCTTACAGATAAGATTAGAGCTCTCGTATTGTCTGTTTGTACACAAAGTAAATACATCGCTGTTCTGTGCAAAAATATTATATACCTAAATTTTAATATTCCGTTATTAAAAGTATTGTTTAGGTTACTTTTAGTTATATAAGTGTGTAATTAAGTTTTTAAAACTACTTTATAGTTTACTTTCCTCGGTACGGCAAATCTGTTTTTTGGATGACCTAATTAAAGCATTGTAAAGTGAAAGTTTGCATTTTCTTATTATTCTACTACTGTATGTTTCATTGTGAAATTAAGGTGATGTTTCGTAGTTGCCGTGTAACAGTACCCTGTAAAACCATTGTTGAAAAACTTTGTTATAAGTAAATAACATAATATTATTGTTATGCATTTTTACTTTCCCTCCTAGCGCTGTAGCAGAGCTTTAGCTCTAGAAGGGAAAGTATTGTAATCGATCCAATTTGGGCATATGCGGTAATTATCGAGTCTTGACGTTTTGACACGTAAGAAACACAAAAACAAAAAAACCGGATGGAAATTTTCCGGGTATTAATGTTCGTATGTACGCGTGTGTGTGTGTGTGTGTGTTTGATGCACCTCTCTAAGATTCCCTATCAAGTGCCAGTCGTTTATTTTGGTATATCGTCCCCTACGTCCTACATCCTAAAAATTTGTTTTATATATTCCAGATGTTAACTGGAACACAATTTTTCCCACAATTTTCCCCATCTACCTGCCTCTCCAATATCAAAGCAATTATTCCAGGATGCCTTAAGCTGTTGCCAGTAAGTTTGCCTCTTCTTTTAACTACATTTTTCAAAATGCTTCTTTCTTCATCAATTTGCCACAACACCTCTTCATTTGTCACTTTATCCACCCATCTGATTTTTAACATTCTCCAATAGAACCACATTTCAAAACCTTCTTCTAATCTTTTCTTTTCAGGTACTCCGATCGTCCAAGTTTAAATCACCTTATATCTCCAGAATTACTGGACCGATTTTGACCAAACTTTGTCAGATTACTTCTACATATAGAGCATTGATACCATTAGATTTTCAACTGAGATCAAGGGGGTGAAGCTGTAGAGCAAGGTTGCTCTCAGTATCTCGAAATTTCGCCTAATTAAGGTCATACTTTTCTTAGGAACATTTATTAATTAAAAATATAACAATATTGAAAAAAGAAAGTTTTTGAAAAATCACACCCCCGCCTTAAAAAATTCTGTTATAGTCGTCTGCTATGTTGTGACGTATGACGTTACAGGTGAACGGTAGAATTAAATAAACGGGTAATATTTAAAGTCTGTCTGGCTGGGACTCTAACTCGATCGCCCGATTGACTCGGTACGTGATGTTTTAAGTCTCGCAACTACACTAATCTGCTAACTGTACAAGCCAAATTTGTTTTATGGAAGTTTTGAAATTACATTAGTTAGTGCCGACCGTCGTCGCTAGTACCCCCACACCCACGCAAATTAAATGCGGTATCCGCGCGCGCTTTAGTTAGAATCATTGAATTAAATAAACAAAAAAATATTGTATTTAAATAAAATGATAAATATTTTAAATTAAGTATGTAAGCCGTGCATCAGAACGGCTCACAGTTGTCAGGTTTTTTATGCCCAAGAAAACCTTCTGCAAATTATACAAAAGCTGTATTTTGCATAATTTTTCTTTGTTAAACCACTAAAATAAAAATCATAAACTAAATGTTATACAAACTTAATAAATAAATTAAATTGTAGATTACAATATTCTCTATTATATCAACAAGAAAATTACATTGCTAAAATAGATAAATCCTTTTTTTAGCTTTATATATTTATTTTCCTGAAATAATTCCACTTCTAAAAGTAGATATATCTGCTAATAATATGTTATGACAATCCAATTAATAGATGATAATTTCAGCAACTACTGAACCGATTTTAAAACTTTTTCACTATTTTGTGAACTCATTATTACAAAGGTTTTCATACACGTATAATTGTTATATAACATTTAAAATTCTTTCATGAATTTAAATATCTTGATACTCTTTTGTAATCATATAATAATTTAGTATTTTTTTTTGTCTTCAGTCATTTGACTGGTTTGATTCACCTCTCTAAGATTCCCTATCTAGTGTCAGTCGTTTCATTTTGGTATACCCCCTACATCCTACATTCCTAACAATTGGTTTTATTTATTCCTAATGTTGACTGCCTCGACAATTTTTCCCATCTACCTGTCCATCCAATACCAAAGCAACTATTCCAGGATGCTGCCAGTAACTCTCCCTCTTCTTTTAACTATATTTTTTCAAATGCTTCTTTCTTCATCAATTTGCCGCAACACCTCTTCATTTGCCACTTTATCCACCCATCTGATTTTTAACATTCTCCAATAGAACCACATTTCAAAACCTTCTTCTAATCTTTTCTTTTCAGGTACTCCAATCGTCCAAGTTTCACTTCCATAAAAAACTACGCTCTGAACATATACTTTAAAAAATGTTTTCCTGATGTTTAAATTAATTTTTTATGTAAGCAAATTATATTTCTTACTGAAACCTTGTTTCGTCTGTGCTTTTTCGTTCCTGCATCGTCCATCTTTAGTAATTCTACTTCCCAAATAACAGTCCTATTATATAATCCTTTCTCGTCATATTTTTACTTATTACAATGCATTCTTGTACGAAGCACAAGGAGGTATTATAGTGGAAGTATTGTATTTGTACAACGAAGTAAGAATTTCTACTTGGAAGTATTGTACTAGGAAGTATTGTATTTTTTGCGATTACAATACTTCGTACAAGGAGTACAAGGAGGTATCGAAATAAATAAAAATAGGACGAGTAAAGACTATGGAGGTAGAAGAATCCCAAATTATTATTTGGGAAGTAGAATAATTAAAGATGGACGAAGCAGGAGCGAAAATGCTGAGTAGTACAGGCTATTCGGTTTTTTATTTACCATATAAGTAAGATTACAATTCTTCGTACACTTCCTTACATCGTAAACTTCGTACTTCCTTAAGTACAAGGAAGTATTGTAATCGCGAAAAATTTCGGTTTTCAGATTTCAGCGAAAATATACATTTTGACAATCCCTGAATCCATTTTCACCAGTTTCGGCGTGATATCTGTACGTACGTATGTATGTACTTACTTATGTATCTTGCATGACTAAAAAATAATTAGCCGTAGAATGTTGAAATTTTAGATTTAGGACTGTTGTAACAAATAGTTGTGCACCTCCCCTTTTGTTTGCAATCGACTGTGCCAAAAGTGTCCAAAAAAGCCCAAAATCCAAGAAAAATGGATTTTGGGCTTTTTCATAACAGCAGTAATAAGCTCTCATTGAGAGCTTTTCAACGACGTATCGCTGAAAATAAGTGGTACATATTTTTATTGGTTCCAGAGTTATAGCCCAGTAAAATTTTAATTAATGAAATATTTGGATCTTATAAGACGAAGGCACATCGGCGAGAATCCGACTTCATTTGCTTTTTTTTTAACTTTTTTTTTATTTTAAATATATTGATTTATTAATAATTACTAACCTGTGATTGCAAACAGATATTTACAACAAATATTAATTCAATTAAAAAATATGAAAAAAATTAATTAATATGTAATAAAAAATTTATGTAATTTAATAGGCGTATAAGGAAGTCAAGTGATGTCCACATCAGATTTTTAAATTCAGTTGTCCATCTATTTTATTTCTACTACAATACACATTTCATTAATTTCGTTTCTTTTGTTCTTGTTTATCTTCTTTCAGCAGTTCTTGCGTAGGACTTCATCCATGCCATTCATTGTTTCTTTCAAATCTTTCTTACTCTTAGCTAGTATTACTATATCATCAGCAAATCGTAGCATCTTTAGTTTTTCACCTTACACTGTTACTCCGGATCTAAACTGTTCTTTAACATAATTAACTGCTAGTTCTAAGTTTAAAAAGTAACGGGGGAGGAAACATCCTTGCCTGACTCCCTTTTTTGTTATGTCTTCTTTCTTATGCGCTTCGATTATTACTGTTGAAGTTTGATTTCTGTAAATGTTAGCAATTGTTCTTTTATCTCTATACTTGAACTGTAGTTTTTTTAAACTTTTTAACTGTTTAACTTAACTTTAACTTTTTAACTGAACATTTTATTCCAATCTACGTTATCAAATACCTTTTCTAATTCTATAAGTGTCATGTATGTTGATTTGCTTTTCTTTAATCTTCCTTCTACTATTAATCTGGGCACTAAAATTGCTTCCCTTAACCCTAGGTACTTAGTGTACCTACTATTTTGACAGTGTCAAATACTTACCTGGCGGTTTGAATCATAATAATTTATTTGGAAAATAAATGT
Organism: Lycorma delicatula; assembly: GCF_047948215.1. Taxonomy (NCBI): domain Eukaryota; kingdom Metazoa; phylum Arthropoda; class Insecta; order Hemiptera; family Fulgoridae; genus Lycorma; species Lycorma delicatula. The sequence continues at coordinate 89,112,409 of NC_134461.1, forward strand.
AAATAATTAAGGCAGTCTTATTTTATCCCGTATTCCTTTTAGTTTCCTGGTATCATAGTTTTAGAGCTATACTGCAAGAAGGAGATTATGGTAATCAGTTAATAAATGAGGTATGAGTTTTTTGCAATTCATGATGTTTCATGATCCAGGAACTTCAAAAATTTTTTTTAGAAGTGGAGGATATTACGTACGTATGTTCTTGTGTTAGCGTATTTAATAACGTTTAACTGGATTAACCGATTTTGATAAAATTTTGTACAGAGATTCGGGTCCATGGAGCAATTTATGCGTGAAATGTTTGGTTCAGTATTTTCAGTGGGTGGGTTAGATAGTTTTTTTGCAGTTGATTTCCTCAAAATTTTGCAAACATAATCCCACTTTATAATATAAGTTCAGTGAATGCGTGTATGCTTATCTCACTTTTTTTTCGCCAAAATTCCCCAGCTTCTAAAAAAAACAAAAAAATAAATAAATATCGGAGAAAACTTTTATTTATAGCATATTTTTTAACCGGATTTTTTTCGCTACTACCGAAATAGTAGTATTAGTGAACCCCAAAAAATTACTTTGGGGGCAGTATTGGGGTGAGAAATCTATAAAAGTTCTAAGTTACCGGTTTTTAAAAATTTTTTTAAGATTTTATCTTTTTATTACGTATCATTATTTTCCACTAAATATGGATAAATATGCAATACTAGGAAAGTATTACAACTTTGTTGTCAGCTTCTTTCTGTTAAGAATTAAAATTTAATTTTTTTCGTGAAATCTGAAATTTGTCAGTTATTATTACAGATTTTGGCATTCATCTACGAGAAAATTTGACCGATTGTTTTTATTTTTAATTTATTTAATAGAACAAAAAAGTAGTGATGGATTTTAATCCATCACTACAACTTCATCGTGATGAAGTTAATTATACTAATCATATGATTTAATTATCCTAATCGCTCTGTATATTTGCCGATGGTTTTGAAACTTAACCTCTTCATAATTATTGCAAAATACCGTACGTGATATTTTAACATTTTTCAGTTCGTTTTTAACTTTTGCAAATTCATTACATTAATAGAATTGTTTTAAAACTAAGAAAATTTACCATTTTCGATCACTTCTTAACTTCACTTAAAATCATGCGTTTGAAACGCATATAAAAATCTAAAATTGTTCCAAATACCTTTATAGTTTATTTTTTCCCCACTTTCCTAAAAATTCTTAATATCAAATTAAGTTTTAGCATTATTCGACCTGTGGTGTTCTCATTATGTCATTTTACAAGTAACGGAATGTAAATTTTAAGTAAATAGCATTCCTTTTTATTTAAAAAAATTAAAACAGTAATATGTCTATTTTTTATAAATTGAGAAAAAAACATATCTAATAATGAAATATAACCATTATTAAATCCGCATATGAATTTATTTGTTAATTAGTTCACATCAGTTTGAGTGACAGAAACAGTCGCAAGAAATTGTTTATCCGGCGAAAAGTTTCATATACTGAAGTCGGCAGAAGTATTAAGAAACATGATCAAAAAATTGTGATTTTCTATTTTTTTGCAGTTTTTTTTTTTTTAATATGGATTTTTAATAATGAAATGAGATTGAATTTATCGGTTTAGCAGTTAAGATCACTCAAATTTTTTTAAATAGTAGGAAGCATGTTATTCTGCTTCAACAACTCGTTGGCGAAGATATAAACGGACCCTATATAAATTCTATTATAAATTCAATTTTTTAAAACAATCTTTAATAAAAAAAAATCGTTATTGCAGACAAGATTGTTAGGTAAGCAGATTATAATTTAATTTTTTTTTGTGCATTATAAATATTAATGATTAAGAATGATATATTATCTGAAAGAAAGAAAAGACTTATATAATTACACTTTATCATAATACTATATTTTGGTTAAGTGATAGAATGGTCTGTAGGGTTTAAACTTAGCCAGACTTATAATAAATAAATCAATCAATCATTTCCTTCTCCTACACAACTCACCCTGAATCTCTCACGCTTTATCATTCGATAATTGAAATTGGTTAGTGAAACAATCATGTGTTCAGTGTTAATGTATTTTAAATTTTAATCTTAATTTTCTTGATTCTTTATTCGCTTTTTTGAAATTTTTAAGTCTATATTTTGTTTTTGAATGAGTTTTTTTTAATGAAATATTAATCATTCTTAATTAGAAATAAATTTTATACTATTTAAATAATGAAAACAGAAATTTAAATAATATGTCATCAATAAACTTCGCCTACCAGGTTACACCGAAAGATTTGATTCCACTCTGTTAATCAAAAGTATTATCAACAAGTCCTTGTAAACACCATCAACATTTATCTTTGCTTCAATTGAAATCGAATCTTACTTCATTTGAAATATCTTACCCAAGTCATACGATTGTCATTAAACCGAAGATACGCGAATATCTTTGAATTACTTGGAAGAATTTTACGAAGGAATAAAAAATTCTCTTATAGGAATTCTATAAGTTTACTCATGTATCATTTCTGATAACAATTTTTATTGTAAGAAACCACATTTTTTTGAGTCATCAGTCAGTTGATTGGTTTAATACGACTCGCCATTGCTTTCTTTGTTCTACATCCTCGTTAAGTTGTTATATATTTCATCTTTATCTTTACAGTTTTTTACATTCAACACATCTATCTTTTACCGAATTAACTAAACCTAGATATATTAATATATGGTCCACCAATATAATTCGTCTCATAACATCTCGTTATATTTATTTACAGAGTGTGTTGTTACTTATTTTCTCTTTTTTAAATTTTTTAAGCCCACCGGGTTGGTCTAGTGGTAAAACTCGTAGTCGCAAATCATTTGTTTAATAGCTGATTTTCGAAATCGAAAGGTTCAAATTCTAGTAAAACTTGGTTGCTTTTATACGGATTTGATTACTAGACAGTGGATACCGGTGTACAATAGTGGTTGGGGTTCATTTAACTAAACATTTCAGGAACGGCCTGAGTCTGTACAAGACTACACTTCATTTACATCGTATATATCATTTTTATCTCAATGGGCGGAGGACGAAGGCGTTTCTACTGGCTGGAAGGGTGAGGCGGAGGGGGATTTTGCTTATTCTTCACTGCTTGAACAGATTGCAACGTACACAATAAAATAATAAAATTTGTAATTAAGAAAAAACTATTAACATTTTTGCTATTTCTTTTTTACATAATAAGTAAAACATCAAATTACGGTTAGGTATATTTGAAATCGGTAGGTAGTATTTTACAGTGACAGTGTTACCAACAGACGCAAAATTTATTATTTTAATTTCGATGATAATTTTTTACCATAGGCTTATTTTAAAATTGTTTGCATTTTAGAGAATCATTGAAAAAATATGCATTAGAAAAGGGAAATAGTAGAATGATGGACAATGACAATGGAAATGAAAATCAAATGACAATTTGACACTGTCAAATTGACTAATAAATATCAGTTATGTGTCGTATTACATATTGTTTTAACGCGGTGCTGAATATATTTAAAGTATAATTTTGTTTTATTATCAGTCATATTACGAATGGTTTATTGCAATTTGTTTCTTTTCTGTAATAATCTTGACAACTCGAATATCTAATACATTTTACTTTGGTTTTCCTTCCCAATGTTATCTTGTAACATATTTCTTAGAAGAGTTATATCTTACGAACCACTGGCTGGAAAAAATTGAGATTTATGTTGTTTTAAAATTTTTATTCTTCGCGTTAACGTTATAGGGAGCACGGAATACAGTAAAGATCTCACTATTTTTCTACAACCGTTTAAAAAAATTGTCCAGTTTTACTGAGAATTGAAATAGCAATATTTAAAAATGTGAACTCTATATTGAATTTGACTATCAGAGATTGATTTATAAATACTTAAACAATAATTAAAAAATTGTGTACACGGACAATATAGTTTACTTATTTAGTTTTTACATAGTTTATAAACTGGTTTCAGTTAAGAAAAACAAACACTAATTTATTTTTTATGTAATCTTAATAAAATAACGGTAATTTGAAATTTTAAAACCTGTAAAAGAAGTAAAAAAAGAGTAGTTTTTATTCGATATTTTTCGTGATTCTTACAGCTTTTCATTAAATAAAATATTGTAAAATTAAAACAGAAAATAACAAGTTTTAATGTGAAATAAGATTTTATATTTTCAATCCCTTGGTTTGTAAATTATAACACCGTAAATATAAATTTTTCATTCGTGACGCGTCACTAATAAATGGCAGTAAGATACAGATACAGTGAAACTGCACACAGCGTTCTTTAATTTTAGTAATCTATGGGAACTGGTTTATAAACTACTTGTCTTCTTTGGCTGTTGGCATTTTGTCCTTACTTTACATCCTTTTTAATATGGCAGTCTGAGACATTTGAATTGTTTTGTAAGGTAGTATTATACTTTACCGCATACCTAATTCAATTTAAAACTAATTCAATTTTTACTAATTTAAAAAAATGACTACGTTCTTTGTATTTGCCCAATTCCACAATAACTGTAACAAAAATACATAACGAAAAAATAAATGAACTAATAAGAAATTTTTGGATTTCCTAAACTTCAAACTTAGTACCAAAATAGTTTATACATTCAATATCTCTAAAAAAAAAATTAAAATTTTCCAAAATCGACCTAGCTTATCGAGTAGAGGGGCTCAGAGCTTCAAAAGAAAAATCAAAGATTTGCTACCAAATAGTTTCTATCCACATCGTTTCCGATGCAACTGTCCGATCGGAGATGATGTCTGATCATCTTCGATCAACTTGTTCTGGTCGAACAAGTCGTCCCTTATGGCGGCTTCTCCAAAGGTATTTATAATGGCAGAGGATTTGGACGTTCTACATTCACAGTTATTTCTGCGTTTAACTGACGCCCACAAACCTTCTACTTTTTGCTTATGAGCCCCGGAAACAGTGTCCATCAAATTTTCACTATGGTTGACAGAGTTGTGAATTCTTCTGAAATTCGAATAGAATTTCTAGCAGTTTGATATTGTTGTTGTTCCTGATAGTATAGGTACCAGGATACAATCTTCTAACGTTTCTGCTGTTCGGTTTGGAACGACATATAAAAAACACATTTATCCTCCTTACATATGCCCCCGGAAACTCGTTATTTCGGCAGATGGTAGCCTACATTGTACTTTGTTGTGAAGAACACTTTTCTTTAATTCACAGCTATCTTGTATTGATTTTAATAATTTTAATCAAAATGTATAACAGTATTGTTTATCAATACACAAGAAACATAAGTACCAAACAGTAATTTCAATTTATATTTTAAACATTTTAGGGCATCTACTGCAGAAGATCCGTAATAGTTGCCGATTGATAATAATGATAAATTATTTTTTGGAAGCTCATGAAAACTTGCCCTACAGGCTGGGACTCGAACCCAGAACCTTCAGATTTAAGGCATAGACGCTACAATTTCACCACGGGATGGGAAAAATTAGTAAAACATAATTAGTATATAATTTAATAATTGAAATTTCAGTATGAATTACGAATAACCAGTTATAACACTTTTAAAAATCAGTATTCACGTTTTTCGTATAGTAATTAGTATGTCAGGTTGTATTGTGCAATAATTTAAATCGGTAGTTAAGAATAAAAAGCTGTTTAATCAAGCTTGTGAAATAGTTAACAATATATCGATTTTATGAAGAAAGAACTATAAACTGACTACTTTAAATAAATTACTTGAAAAACTTCAAAAAAGTATCCAGTTTAAAAGTTCTAAACTACAATAACAGCTATCCTGTAAGAGTTTAAGTGGTGTAAAAGTTATAAATAATAGGAAACTTTTGAGTGAGAAAGAAGACATCCAATGTAAGAGGATAGAATATTTAAGAAAAATGACCTATTGCAGAAAAGAAAATTCTTCAATTGTTCATTTGGACGAATCGTATATTTTAACATCTGATCCGACGAAAAAACCGCGGTCGGATGACAGTGGTGCAAGATTAAAAGTGGTGATTAATGAAGATGATCAGTTAATCATAATCCATGCTGAAGGAGAAATGGGGTTCATTCCGTACGCTATGTTAACTTAGAAAACGAGTTTAAAAATCGGTGACTATCACAACAGCGTCAACAACAATAATTTCATGAACTGATCATCTGAAAAATTAATCCCTGGTCTTCCCTTCCAGTCAGTGGTTGTTATTGATAATGCGTCACACCATAATTCCCTTTAAGAGAAGCCTCCGAGTTCAAAATGTAGAAAACGTGGCATGATTAATTGGTTAGAAAAGAACAATATTCCGTTTAATAAAGCAATGTTAAAACCCCAATTGTATGACATTGTTAAATTACACAGTAATTCAAAAATAAAGTACCATTTTTATGAACTATTAGAAACACACGGGATCAGGTTCTGCGACTTCCACCTTACCATCTCGAATTAAATCTGATCGAGATGGTATGGTCGGCTGTAAAAGGATATGTTGGTAGTAATAACACAACATTTTTAATATGATATTTAAAAATTAGCTGAGGAAAAAATGAATGAATGAATGGATGATTGATTGGAAACCAGATTGCTAACATGTAAAAAAAGATGAAACTGAGTGAGTATAAGAAGATGGAACCGCTAACTGAGAAATGACGGATAAATTTATCATATATCTAGACAGTGGTAGTGAAAGTGAATGTTTCCGATGAAGACAGAGAAGATGGTGAACTTGTACAAGAACTGGACTTATAATGCAAATTTCAAGTAATTAATAATAATAATAGTACAATCAACAATATTAACAATCGTGCAAAAAGAAGAAGAATTTGAAAATTCTAAATATTGTAAAAAAAGAATTTTTACAATAATAATTGTACATCTAATTTAGTGTAATTACTGGATACAACATATGTACATTCAAGCACTAGTTTAATTTTTTATAGTTTAGTTTTATAGAGTATTTTTTTAATTTAAAAATATACGTAAATTAAAATTCTTGTTTTTATTGAATTATTAATAGTAATTACATAATATTAAATTAGGACTAATAAAGCATGAAAACGATAATAAATTAAACGTGCATAAATAAAAGTACAACAATAAATTATTATTGTTGTCCTATTAGATAAATGTAAATATTTTCAGGTTCCGTAGTAATGCAGCCGCGACCTTCTCCAATACAACCTTTTATTTTTATTGTACGTTTTAGGTAGATTTCATAAGAAAGCTACCTATTGTAATGGGTACCATGATTCGATTTGGGAAAATTTCGACATATCTTCGTCTTTCATATCCCCCAGACCAAAACCACTGTCAGCTCAAAAGTTTATATATAATATATATATATATATATATATATATATATATATATATTTCACTTCTTGTGGACACGATAATTGCTGTAATTTTGCGCCAATCACTTTCAAATTGTTCCTACAATTATAACTCGTCCCAAAATCTCGGTTGAATTCGTTAACTGCCAAAATGGGACCATTTCCACCACCGGCCAAAATCGGTGGTGGAAATGGGGGGCTTTTTCCAAAAAATAAAATAACTTTCTTATTAAATAAAATATCGAATTCGTTTAAAGTTCCTACTATTCTTTGGATAAGGACCTAAAACGTATCTAAGTAAAGTTTTTTGATATCACCAGCCATTGGCCCAGAGGATGGAAAAAATGGAGTTTTGAAGACAAAAAAATCATACTTCCCTTAATAGGTACAGTATCGAATCGGTTTAAAGTGGTCGTTACTCCTATAAACATTACCTAAAACTTTTGTCTGAAAAGGTTTTGATATGACCAACCCTTACGGAAAGGGATGACCAAAATGTTTCTGGAATTGTAAGAAGATGGGGCTTGTCGTATGCTAAACATGTGAAACTTTTTTTCACATTTAACAATTGTCGTTTTGAGTAAATTTGAAGTTTTTTTAAGTTTAAGGTGGAAATCTTTTTTTTCCCCAACTTAGCACCGGTGAAATCTACCTCCGCCTTCCGGCGTGCCGAAAGGGATTTTTTATTTATAAAGTTTACTTAACTAAATATTCAACTTAGATTTCAGATAGTAGTAGTATGTTTTTAACTTTTAATAATTAAAAGGCTGTATTCTTTTTAACTATAGTCAAATTTTTTTTTGAGAATCATTTTTAGCTATAATTTTACGCCGTTTGATTTTAAATTTCATATTAAAAGACCTTTCCGTAGGTAGACTTACGTAATACTTCAAAGTTTTGAAAATATAAACACATTTCATACATTTATTATTTTGATAGTTAAAATACATTTTATTTTATGTAGTATGAGGAGAAATTTAACCATTTAACACTAAAGTTCCATTCGTATAAGATAATAGCTTATACGTGTGTCGACTACAATATTTATTATTAAATGGACTACTTCTTACTTTGTGTTAAGAATTTAACATTAAGCTCACCACCATTTAAACTTTAAACTTTACAATTCCCATTCTTATTCATTTGGTTTTTGAATATAATTATTTCCTCAGCTTATAATCGCATCTCATTCTCTCATACTCCTTCTGTTATTAAGATGAGATGCCTTATTCATATTCAAACGATTCAGATGCAAATATAACAGAGAGGGGGTCAAGGGGTTTAAAGAGGTAGAATGTTGTTGTAAATCTGCTCTGCTGCAGGTGCCATTCTAACTCTACGTACGTAACCTGTATTATAAGGAGCGTTGAAGAAAATGCCGGCTTACCTGAGCTCCTTAAGGCATATAATACCGCGACAACAAATTCGCTAGCATATTTACATAGATACAAACGATGATGGTCGGTGAACGGGTTGGTATACTGTGAAAGTCGAATATTTAAGTCTTGTAGGTTACATGTTGGCTGATATAGACTCTAGAATAAATAACGAATTGGTTGCAAATACCCATCAATTATTCAAAAGAACTTCCGTTAATGTTTCGAATAGTAAATAGAAATATATTTGTTAATATTAACAACTGTATTATTTAAATATGTAAATATTTGTAGTATTACGATAATAATAATAATTATAAAATCCTCATATGTACTCTGCAAGAATAGAATCAGCGGAAAAATGTATTTTCTTAAATCTTTATAAAATTTGAATTATCAATTTTACAAAAAAGAAAGTGATGTACAAAAATTTAATTGTTGAATTAGTTCAGATTGTATGAGTACATTCTATTTAAATGGAAAGTAACTGATCATTATTACCACTGTTTCTTTACTTGGCGCAAATGACTACGTTTTGTATTACCTAATAGCTGATTGGTGATACGGCTTTATATTTTGAACCAGCTTCTGGGCCGATGACACGCACAAACATTGGCGCAGAATGAACAGGTTAATAAAAAAATAAAACCGCTGAAGCAAAGAGCAATTCATTATCCATATATTCAATTTATTAGAATAAAATATTATAACAATAAAAACTAATTTAAAAGATTATTAGAATTTTACTTTCCCGGTGAATTTAGCTAGAATAATTATATTAAATGGGAAATATGGTGATCGTGTAAAAAATGGGACATCGGGTTTTTTGCAAATCTTTATGTTTTAGAGTCCACCTAGTTTATCTAGACCAAAAACCATATATATGTATGTATTTTTATGCGTACGTATGTGTGCCGCACTGTTTGGAATCTCCTCGGATTTTTTTTCAAATCGTTAAGTTTTAAAGTCCAACCAATTCATCTAGATCAAAGAAAATATGTACTACCTACGATTCTGTTCAGAAAATAACAGAAAATTTTTAATTACGCGCCAATGGAGATATTTAGTGATGTGCGGTTGGCAGCATTGTGTTCCGCATAACCTCCTTTGTAACCACATATCTTGGATTGTTGATATTTCATTTAGTTTTCGTGTTATTGTCATTTGAGTGCTACATGCTTTAAGTGTTAGTAGCAATTTTTGTAATGTGTGATTTTCGGGAGCACGATACTTCGTAAAATTTTGAGTGAAACTGGGGAAAACTTTCACAGAAACGTTTCAACGTTTGAAACAAGCATACGGAGATGATGCTCTGGGTCGTACGCAATTTTACGAATGGTTTTCACGATTTAAAGTGGTCATCAGTCAATTAGAGATGATCCTTGACCAGGAAGGCCTTTGACTGATGACCCACGTTCAGAAAATCAACTATCTGGTGCGTGCAAATTGCCGATTGACTGTCAGAAAACTTGCAGAAGAGGTTAGCATCTCGATTGGATCATGCCGTTACATTTTGACTGAAATACTGAATATTCATCGAATTCCAGCAAAGTTTGTTCCTCGTTTGATGACCGAACAGCAAAAAGAACATCTACAGTGGACGTTTGTCGGCAACTTCTTGAACAAGCCGATGACGATGAAACATTCATTCAAAGGATCACAACGCGAGACGAAAACTGGGTTTACGGCTACGATATTGAAACAAAAGTTCAATCATCACAATAGATTGGGAAAGTCTTAACGCCCCAAGAAAGCATGTCAGTCTCGTTCCATTGTCAAAGTGATCCTCTCTGTTTTTTTTCGATTTTAATGGTATTGAGCATTTTGAATTCCTACCTCAAGATGAAACAGTGAACCGTGCGTACTATCAAGACGTTTTACAACGGTTACGTGAAAAAGTCTGCAAAAAGAGACTAGAATTATGGCGAGGCAGCTTCAATCACGACAATGTGCCTGAACCACTCAGCTTTGTCAATTCGTCAGTTTTGTGCCAAAAATTAGATAACTGTCCTCCCTCAGCTTCCCTACTCGACAAACCTAGCTCCTTGCGATTTTTTCTTATTTCCAAAATTAAAATCTGAAAAGACACCGTTTTGAGACTATTGATAACATTAAAGCAAATTTATCTCATTCCTTTAAGGCCATTTCAAATGAAGCTATCCAGGGCTGTTTTGCGAATTGGAAACACTGCTGAGAAAAATGTGTGAATAGGGAAGGAGATTAATTTAAGGGGACAAGGACCAATAATCGGTAAAATTAATAATAAATATTAAAAAAATTAAGTTCGGTTATTTTCTGAACAGACCTCGTATATTTGCCACACTTTTTTTGACCTTATATCTCAGGATTAACGAAATCGATTTTCTTCAAATTTGGCTCAAATATTTCTCTACATCGGGCATTGATCATTTTTTTTTAATTGTTTAAGAAGGTATAAGGGAAAAATCAATTTCGATTTTCTTCAGAGACATTATAAAGAAATCTTTAACAAAGAAAAACTTTTACCCACAACGCATTTATAAATAATCTGAAATCATTTTTTTTTTTCAAAAAATCACTTTTAAAATTTTAATACATGTTTTTGTTCTTTTGATCTACATCTCATCAGTTTAAATAGTTTTCAAAAAGTTTTTGAAAGTTTATACTTCATATTCTCATATAATAGATCTATCAAGAAATGTCTCAATTTTTTTTTAAATTATAGACCCCGGACCTAAAATCCAGAAAAAACGTATTTTTTTTAATTCTACTTTTCTTATGTTAGCCTCTATTGAAGGGGGGGTATTCGATTTAAAGAAAACATTAATTTTTAATTTGCTAAGCAAATTAAAAGTAATGCAACAAATTTGCGCAAATTTGTTAAGCGTAATCTACATATGAATATTTTTAGAAAAATATTTCTTAAAATTTATTTCCCATCTCTAACAATTATAAATTTTTGTTTTTTTGTTTTTGGCTCAATTCTTAAAATTCTTATTATTAAAACAATTTTTTTTTGTATTTTTCTTCATTACTTAAAGCGCTATTAAAAATCTAAAGTAGCTTTGGCACCTATATTACGAATATTCCGGATTCAAAATGAGAACCAATTTTCTTTCATTCTTTTCATAAAAGTTACACTTATCTGTTTTTCTTTTAAGGGATCACTTCTTTAAAAATTAATTGACCGGCGTTGCTGGGAGAGTCATACAATATTTACCAGATTTTTTTAATTTGTTGCGGCCATACGTCTTTAGTTGTTGGATTCCTTCCCCTTAATATAATATGGTTAGTTACAGTTATCTTATTTCCGTAACAGTGTATTTAGTTTCTTTGAGGTAATATTAAACTGGGTAACAAAGAATAATATTTTTTTAATACAACTTAGAACGCTTCTAAGACGTAAAAAAATTATTTTATCTGTAAGGTTGAAAACCATACCAAATAGATGATCTATTTGAGGAAAAAATTATTTCCGAAATGGTAAAACTATTATAAAAAATCCTTAGTAGACCGATGAAATCTTGTCTTCCTTTTCCTTTTCTAAAGTCAGCCTTCCACTCCTGCATTCTCTTCCATTATTTTTACCAACCTCCGTTTTAGTACTCTTAAAAATATTTTAAACTTATTCTTCTGTTCCGTACATTTTTTTGTACTAGTTTTCCTAGAATATGGTATCATTACTCTTTTCAAAAATATCTTCAGCACATTATTCCATACTACATATCCTATAACACATTTCAACTATTTTTTCCTTACCTTCCTCCTTTAAGCATTTATAAAATTTTATGGGAAGTTTTTATACTCCAGTTGATATTTAATTCTTTATTTCTTTAATTGATTTCTGCACTTCATATGGGTTAAATGGTTTAATTGATTTTGGGGGTCAGTTTATACCAATTGCAATTGATGGGGCTATGGTCCTTTAACCTGTTTAGTTACCTCCTTTACTATTTTCTATTCCTTTTCTATTTTTTCCAACTTTTCTACATTCAATTTCTTAACTATCTTTGCTTTCTCTACTTTCTTTAAAGCTGTTCTCATTTTCATCATAAGTACCACATAATCATAATTGATATATGTACTGGTAATCCATTGGCTTTTTCAACAGCATTCTTATACTTTCATCTACTAAGATTTGATCTAACTGATAGGGTGATTTGTCCCCAGGGAATACCCTTTCATGATTTTGAACTAATTGTTGGTTTTAACTAATTTTCCCCTTGGAAAAATTCTATTAATCTCCTCCCACTTTCATTCTTATCCCTAAGCTGAATTTTCCTACCACATTTCCGTCTTCACTTTCTCCGACCACAGTATTTCAATTTCCCATCAGTATTTTACAGCAATCCTTTCCTAATTTTATTACATTTTCAATATCCTCCTCTTCATAATTCGATGTTGGGATATAAACTTGTACTATAACAAATTGTTTTTGGTTATCAAACAATTCCTTAACGATGTAAATTCTATTAATAATACAACATACACTCTGCACCTGTTTTCTATTTCATTCTTCATAATTATTGTTACTCCACTTTTTCCTTCCTTTCTCCTCGAATAGAATATGGAAACTTTTCCACCTCACTTCACACTGTCCTTCCCATCTTACTTCACTCAGTCCTAACATATCCATTTTATTTATTTTCACTTCCATCTTGAGATTCTCTAATTTTCCACTCTGAAATTCCAAGTTCTTATATACAATCGGTTCTTTAACTTCCTTTGTTGTTTCTCATGGATAACTGAATAAGAAGCTATTTTAACTTCGGAACATTTAACAAAAGAAGACAGCACCATAATGCAAGGAATTACCATTAAGATCTTGTGGTTTTCCATTGCCTTCTGAATTCTATTTCCGTTGACTTTCTGAAGAATTTCCTTCGTTTTTGGGGATAATTTCCCAACTTTAGTGCAATAAAGTAACCCCCCCCCCCACCATTGCTCATCTGCTCTCTTTATATAGCGATATAGAGATAGCGTTGCACTCATAATGAACTTCTTTTACCCGGAACTCCTTTTTTTAAGGGGGGAACTCCTTTTACCGGGAGTCACTTGGTCTCTTCATTCATAACCGTTTATATACGAGTAGTTAGTAAACACAATCGTTGCCTCTCTACCACCTCTTTACAACGGAAAGATATGACCTTCCCTTTACCTACAACCACCTTTCTACCAAAGAAAGATAAATATAAGATTTTCCCTTCACCAAATCTCGGAGATAAAAACATCTCCTAATCTATAAAAAAAAATAATAAAATTTAAAAAAATAGTTTGCTATAATACTTCGAAAACTGTTACGACTTAAAACAAGCTGTATTTTTTTTCCGGGTAGTTGATTCAACTACCCGAAAGTACCCGGGTTGTTCATTTATTTCAAAAGTAAATGTATAGCGTAAACTGATAGAGAAGACAAAAATAAATATCTGTGAAGATGTCTACTGTATTACGGACGATAAAATGAAACAGTTGGACAAAGCTCTGAATCCAGTCGATTAACTTGTATGAGGACAACATATTATAGATGAAAAACTGAATGATTATGTATATATGTTTATGTATTCATTATTCATATATATATATATATATATATATATATATATATATATATATAAATATAACAAACATGATACATGACGTTTTTATTTTTATTATTTTTTCAGATAATAACGATGTGCATGTGCGTAACATTAAGTGCGATGGTCACTTTAGTCTTCCTATTTTTTCCTAAACTGTATATAATATTATTAAGGCCAGAAAGGAACAACAGAGCGCATTTTACTACATCTAAAGAGATAAGATGTCATATCGGAACTAAAGTGGGATTAGGACCAAAAAGCAATTCATATCCTAGTACGAATGACACTTCAAGGTATTTAATATTATTTTATTAATTTTATAATTTTAGTCTTATTATTTATTTATTGTTTTAATATTTGTCTAAGATCAATTATCTACAGAAAAAAATTATTAAATACAAAAATTTAATAAAATAAAATAAAAAATGTCATAAATGTTTCACTAATAATAAGTCACTGAAATACAGAATATAAACACCATAAATCAGTTAACTTACTTGACTTCAACATATATATGAAGTTGAAATCAAGAACTTATCTAACCAAAACACAAAAAAAATCATAAAAATCAAAAATTACCTATAATACATCGTACTTTTCTCTACAAAATTTCTAATTATATCACCTAACAGAGAATATTTAATCGAAAATTACAATAAATAATTTCTACCGGAAATTTAGGTGGTAATTATAAAATGTTATTCACACGTTTATAATTGTATTTGATTTAAAACTTCCGCCGTAAGTATCA
Source organism: Lycorma delicatula (assembly GCF_047948215.1). Taxonomy (NCBI): domain Eukaryota; kingdom Metazoa; phylum Arthropoda; class Insecta; order Hemiptera; family Fulgoridae; genus Lycorma; species Lycorma delicatula. Next base: position 89,127,416 of record NC_134461.1, read on the forward strand.
AAACTTTGTCGACGGATCTTGTGTAGTTATAGTGGAACGCCGATTGTAATTAGAATTTATATATTTTTAATTGGAAAATTAAAAACGATTTATCTTACTTACTGGACGTTTCATTCTAATGTTTAATAGGAATCAAACTTAATAAAATAAATGAAAATATAAAAAAATTGTATTGCAGTAAATTTTTTTTTAAATACTCAGAACATACGTAAAGAGTAATAAAAAAATAAACTAATGAACCTTTTCCACTATAGGACTATACGGCTTAAACGTTTCCTGTAAAAAAATAAACGAGGTTATTATTAAAATAATTTTAATAAAAATGCTAATTCGAATATTTAACTACGAGGGTAGCGTGCGTAGGTTATGTTTAGTTTTTTGCCTGACCGGGATTCGAACGCTGGACCTCCAGATGAAAGGTCGAGACGCTACCACTCGCGCCACGGAGGCCGGCAGGTTATTTTTTTTATTTTTTTTTTTTTAACCTCCGAGTCCACAGTTAAGCATTACTTCAGAGGATGAGATGAATGATTTGTAGCGTGTGTGAAAAATGCCATGCCTGACCGGGATTCGAACCCGGGTTATGTTTAGTTAGGTTATATTGATATAACCCATCGGGTTAGTGGTGAACGTGTCTTCCCAAATCAGCTGATTTGGAAGTCGAGAATTCCAGCGTTCAAGTTCTTGTAAAGGCAGTTACTTTTATAAGGATTTGAATACTAGATCGTGGATACCGTGTTCTTTGGTGATTGGGTTTTAATTAACCACACATCTCAGAAATGGTCGAACTGAGATTGTACAAGACTACACTTCATTTACACTCATACATATCATTCTCTGAAATATTATCTGAACGGTAATTCCTGGAGGCTAAAAAGAAGAATCAGAAAAAAAAAGATTATGTTGGTATACGTACGATTCGTCAATACACGGAATCAACATCTAACCAAACATAACCTACGCTTACTTCGCTATTGTGCGAAGAATACAATATATTCAATAAATTAAACATACACCAGTATTCGTCAATGTACACTATTTAATTAATACTTAAAATGAATGGATACTTAATAATTTATATATAAATTTTATATTGCCAATATATGAATTTTTTTAATGTTCATTTTTTTCTCATATTTTTAAAGTTTATTTTTTTCTTTTGGGCCAGTTTGTTCAGGGACGGGTAGCAATAACTCGCGGACCGGTAGTTGAGAAACACTGCTATATAGACAGTTATTTTTCTTCTTTAAATTTCTGGTAAATCTCTTCATTTTATAGTATGATATTTTGATTATTTTTTAATTTAGTTCCTAAAAGCTTTCTTAAAACTTTTTTTAATTACTTTTTCCAGTATCGAAAGTTTGATTAGCATCCTCCTTTCTGTAAAATTAACAATTTTGTTTTAATGTTTGTATTTGTAGTGTCTAAAATTTGCATATTATTTTTATTATACTATTATTATATGTTCCAGAATCCCTTTATTTTTTTTATTATAAATGACCATATAATTTATTTTATTTTATTATTATAAGTTTCAGGGATGGAAATTGCCCTAGCACAATTAATGCACAACCAGGAATGCGCAATAATAGATCTAGTCCTTTTGATATGAATAAAACGGTGGTCAACTGTAACAATAATTTCAACGTAAATATTAACAACAAATGCAATAAAAATGTACCTCGTCTTCAGCCGACAACTATTCGTGAGTAAAAAAAAGAAAAAAAATTTCAATTTATTAATAAGTTTATTATCATTTTATAATTTATTACTAAGGTGTCTTTTTTTAACTTGTGAGTTATTATAAGCTATAATTGTCGAAAACCTAATTGTTAAACTGTTTTAAGAAATACGCGTAAACGTTTACCATACAATATATATTTATCATAGGAAGATACCGAATGACCAGTTGTGACTTACTAATATCTTATAATATTGAATAAGGTAATATCTAATAATTTTAATAATATTTGTTAAAGAAAAGAAAAATCTTCGTGGAGTGTAGAGGGGGCGGCTAATATCAGACATACATTATCTTATTAAAGTATTCCAATTTTAAGTTATCTTAAAATCATCTTAAACTGTTGTAATCATTTAGAAAATATTACTTCGCGTCTTTTTAATGTCAAATAAAATTCGTAATGTAAATTTAACTGATATAAATATATTATGACATTTATGAAAATATGATTTTCTTATGAAAACCTATTGTTTTAACCGTGACTGAAACGGGATCTGGTTTGAAAACCTCTAAAACTATCAGATCAATTTTATTGAAATTTATGTATGCTGTAATAGTGTATTTGAAGTTATGCATGTGAACATTAAATGAAAATCTGTTAAATCGTTCTTGAGTTACGCTCAATTTAAGGTAGAAAAAGATTTCGAGGTTATGTTGACTGTTTATTGGTGTATTTTTTATACGCGCTTAAAGTAACAGTGGTGAGTTAGTTTAAACTTCATGCTTGTGTGTAGAGTCTATTGGTTTGTGGTGCGTTGTACTCTGAAAATCAGTGATTCCGACTACAAAATAGTGTTGGTGTTGGAAAGGAAAGTTGATCTTCTTGTGAAGAACTGTGCAAGAGCCTTTTTTTTTAAAATTACGTCAGTTGATCATGGTTAAAAAAAATATTATCTGTTTTTATTTTTAAAAGTAAATCGGATTTTAAATAAATCTTTAAATAAACTTTAAAATATTACTTATACACAAAATATATTTTTAAAATATTTTCCGTAAGATTTGATATTTTTAAGGTTATCTTAGATATCATGAAAATCCTTCTTTCATAAATAAAACTTACCTCTTCCTTAATTTACAGTCATTTAAAAGTTAAATCTTGAGATTTTTCGTTAATAGCATGTGCTATTATTTTTATTATGAATTTATCTTCTTTAATTGATATAAAATAATTCTCTTCGAGATTTTCTTCTCTTGTACTTTATGGGGTTTACTTATATTTGTTATTAACGTTATTTTTAAAAAGCATAGATGTACGGATTTCAATAAATTTCTTTACACGAAATTATTCTTTTTAAATTAGAATATAAGATGTTTGACCTGGAAGAGGAATTAATAATGCTATTATTTCTAATTATAAATACAAAATGGATAACATGATACAGTTCTGTTCTAGCCAGTTGAGGCAGGGCATATAATGACATTGTTAAGCCACTCAAAGAGGTACAGTCCATCAAATTTAACCTAGCGCAATTTCCCTACAAAGAGATGAAATATAATCGGTGAGAAATGGTGACATATTAAAGGAATAAATATGGTTACGCTTAGCGTTATGAAAATGATTTAACATAAAATTACACACCGTAATGTTCATCATATTGTTTATCATATGCGTGAATTATTTTTTTTAAATGTTGTTTTGTTGATATTAAATATATCTATTTGAAAATGAATTAAAAATGCCATTTGAGATATTGTAAAAAAAATATTGTTACAGAATAAAATTTCTTCACACACAGCGACCGAGAATATTTTATGGCTTTTCCTATCTTTAGTTTCAGTTACATTTTACTCAGATCGTCTTCGCTAACCTATTCCTCTATTCGCTAGATATCAGTAGAGGCAAAGGCATCTGAAGTGTTATTTTGCTCAGATGTTATCTGCTGAAGGATAACATTGACAAACAGTATATTAATTTTATTTTTTTCTTGTTTGCCTCAGTCTTTCTTCTTACTCTGATGTACTTGGATGTATAAAATAACCGAGACAAAAATCATTAAATCAGAGTTAATATTATTCATTGGATAACCAACCCTTGTAATGAATACGTAAAGAATTAACGCGTAGGACTAAATGTCAATGAGTCTCGCTAAGCCTAACATAATGATGCACAATGTATGACCCAAAGGGCAAAGGCCGTCAGGGCCTCACTATATTCAGTACTGAACAGTGTCAGCCCATATCCACTGGTGACCAAACTACTCATTTTTCGGCTATACGTCCTGCCGATTCTAACATATGCTTACCCGGCACGGGGAGCTTTGTTGAACTTCACGCTTCAAAAGAAATTAGAAGCCGTCCAAAACATAGCGTTGCGGACGATATTTGGAGCACCGTGGTTCGTCAGAAACGCCACTCTTCGCCACGATGCGGGACTACACACCTTAACCGAGGTGGGGGTGGCGCAGGCACGCAGACTGTTCGGGAGAGCGGCCGTGACCGAACACGGCCATCTCCGGGACATCTACCGAGAGGACCCTACTCCACAGGATACAAGAAAACGGCCTCGTGCCGTATTAGACGAACCACCGTGAAAAGGCGCTGCGGGAGCCAAAAAATGACAAACCAGGATTAGGAACATCTATATCGCGTAACCTACAAATGAAAACCGCGCGAAAATTCCGGTCGCGAAAGTGACTGTTTTCACAGTTAAATTTTGTTAAAACTATAAGAACTTAAACAACACACCGCACCGTCGCACGAAGAGACCGCAATTTAATTCAGTCAGCATGTGCGACTTCCTTCGGAGAAGGGGACGCATTGCTCTCTCCAAATAACTAGGGCCCCGGTAGGCGTATTCCTGCTAGCCCATAACGTGCTACTACCGAAAGGACTTCGGCGGATGGACTGAAGGGAAATCACGCTGGGAGTACTAAGCTCAAAAGCTTAGTCTGACACGGTCAGCCCCGGTAAATAAATTTCACGCTCTTCCATACGGATAGGAACGCAAATTAACAAATCCGTCCATAAATAAAACTTAAAATTTATAACCGCCACTAAATAACCCGTGAAATCCGCCCGATAATAGAAAGATGCAGCAGCAAGGGACATTGTCCAGGCTCTGCGATCTGTAGAAAGAAATATTGAAACTCCCGCCATTCTTGCGTTTCTATCCTGATGCACAACAAAATATTCGGCTTTATAAAGAATGCAATGGGAAATCATTTAATTCATTTTTCTAATAAGCCTGACATGAGAGTTTGCTATTTTTAGAATTTGGTACGTTATTTAAATCGTATCAATCGCCGTAAATCTTCGGTTTGCAGCATTAAAAACTAAACGAAATAATATTTAAGTATCTCATTTAATAAAATTCTCTTTGTAACTAAGATTTCACCTTATTACAACGAATAATTTAAATTTTATGGTGACATTTTTTTTTAAAGCAGTCTTAATTTGTTTTCAGTCCGGAAACAATGATGGGAAGAAAAAATGTTATTTCGGAGATTACTCATTTTTACTGTTTATATTACAAATGCGCGAACACAAAAACAAACACACATAAAGAAAGAAAGAACGATATAAAACGAAAAGAGAAAACTTTCTGTTATAAAATCGTATTAAACGTTTTTATTTTTATTTTTTATTTTTAATCAAAAATCAATTCCATTTATTCCTGAATTTTAACTCTGTGTCGTGTTAATTTAACTACATGTAATAAACCTGTATATAATAGGCCTTTAGTTAATCCTTATTTAATTCGGAGAGCAAAGCGTGAAAAGCTGATTTAGCAGAATCAGATTAACGATGGGAGTATGAGGATCTAAAAGAGAAGGGACAACTTCCTCCTTCCACAACCCCCTTTTACGTGCAATTTGTAACCGTATGCCGTTGTTGTTCTGTGGTATAGGAGAACATAATTACTTACTCGTTGTTAATATTTCGACGAGGGTTATAGTTATAATATTTTTTAATTTTATTATTTTTTTCGTGTAATTTTAATTTAGCCCGCATCGGTAAGCTAATTAAACGCACTTGTTTAATGGTGAAGCTGGAAAAAAGCAGCCACCGTTTAAACATTTCTGTTTTATAAATGCCCGCATAGTATAAATTAGGCGTAAATTTAAATCGGTACAAAAGATATTTTGTTTACATTGGTTGTAGTTTTGTTTACGTTTATAAATTAAGCTTATTTAATTATTTTTATTAGTATATTTTTATGTAAATAATTTAGAAAATGTAAATGTAAAGCAAGTAGAATACAAAATAAATCAAGTAAATTAGAATGGATTTGTTTTTCTTTCTAACTGACTGGAAAAAACTTATGATAACGTTCTCAGAATATAAAGAGACCTTTACATTTGAAATCCCTCCATCTGTTTTTGTAAGTTTAAAAAAATTTATCCTTTTTAACGGATTGTCAAAGAATTTGGAAATCGCTACTGTGCCTGGTCATGTTTAAACATATATATATATATATATATATACATAAGATTTTTTGTCCGCTCTACCAGACGCAAATCTTAACCGATTTTGACGAGATTTGGTGGAGTGATGTAAATGAATTGGAAATAGAGTCCTATTGATTTTCAAGAGAATCGGTTGACAGGAAACGGAGTTAGAGACAAAAAAAAAACAGGGTTTTTGGGTACATTTTTAGCTTTTTTCGTTCTACTGGACGCTTTTTTTTAAATTTCCTTTTATTTTCTTAAAAATAAATTAAGAGATAAGACTGGTTTGATGCTTATTAATTGTTCTATAAAAGCCTATTTAGTGAAGCATACAAAATACTTATAATGTCATAGTATACTTATATTTATAATGTCGTAGGTAATGTTTAAATAAATATTAATATATACTAAGTTATATGCCACTAAAAATAAAATGTTTGATTAAATTTTGATATCCTAACTGAGAAACTTTATACAATACTTAAGCAATAATATTAACTTTAAGATATTTAGAGATACAATTTTTATTTTTATTTTTTTTTTAAGATACATTTTTAGAATTATTTTTAATGGATTTTCAAAGAATCTGTAGAAATTTCTATTTCACCTGTCAGATTTCATAAAGGGGTTGTCGGAATGAAAGGGGGACCAACCTTTATTTATTTTTGTATTCTGCTGAACATGATTCTGCAATGTATAAGATCTTTTCGTCCACTCTACGGGACGACGCAAATCTTAACTGATTTTGATAAAACTTGGTGGAATAATGTAAACCTATTGGCAAAAGAGTTCTATGGATTTTCAAGTGAATCGATTCAAAGAAATCGGAGTAGAGCTAAAAAACAGGGTTTTTGGATACATTATCAGATTTTTTCGCTCTGTTGGGCGCAATTGTTAACCTATTTGGATGAAACTTGTCCTACCAAGTTTCATGTCCTCCAGGTTTACATTATCCTAATGTAAACTTAGTAGCTATAGAACTCTATTGATTTTCAATAGGATCGGTTGATTGGAACCTCAGTTAGAGGCAAAAAACTGGGTTTTTTGGTACATTTTTCAAGGTTAACAAAAACCAGAAATTTGCCCTTTTGAAGCATTTATACGTCAATTTTTTTAATTGTCTAAAGAAAAATGTTTTTATTAAACCATTTAAACATTTTAAAAGATTCTACAAATTTAAACCTGTGTTATATATTTATGTGTAATATATTTTGTGTACGGTATAAGATATTAAAATAATTAAAGTGATAATATTTTGTGCTCATTAAACAAAAATTAACTCTCAAAGGATTTTAAAAATCTAATCCTTACACACTAGTAAGAGTTACAAATTAATCCGATCAAGGTGGAATTTATGAAATCTCATTAAAAAACTATGTATATAAACTAAATAATTAAACTTTTTATGACACTTAAGTAAAACAGTAAAAAGTTACAAAAATTTGTGGGAAACTATTTTTAAGGGTACAGGTATAGAACTTACTGTTTTATTAAAACGGTTTAGATACTGAGAAATGGTTAATTGACGTATTTACTAGGGTGTATTTTTAAATTGTTTTGTGTTTCACAGAATTGTAAATTTTGTATTAAGGTAAAAAGTAATAAAAAGATTTTCTTCGGTGTTTATTTCTATTTTAGAAGAAACATTTTATAGGTTAACAAAGAGCTGATAGGGGGATAAAATAAAACAACCCGAAACGTTTTCTACTGTTATTATTGCTTCAAACTCATCGGCAGTAAAACGGCACAAGTATACTTCGCAGGATCCTAGTCTAATCTGATATACGTTCATATTAATACAACCTTTTTTTAATCATTCAAAGAGAAGTAAAAATACTAAATTACATTCTGTATCGGAAAAATTCAAACAAAAAAGATCTACAACCAAGAATTAAAAAGGAAAACTTTCCGTACATCAGTTTACTATGATTACCGACACTTATATAAAGAATGTAGGACATACCTGCGAGTATGAGAAAGTATTAGGAAACTTAGCGTCTCTTTCCAGAAGAGAAATATTACGTGGTCAAGATTAAATACTAACTACAGAGGTGGTTCGCCTACTACATTAATATCAAATAATATAAAAGCTGACTAAATGTCGATGAGTTTCACTGAGCCTCACATAATGATATGCAGCGGAATATTCGGCTTTGTGAAGAATGCAATGGAAAACTATTTAACTCCTTATTTCTCTAATAAGCCTGTCATGAGAATCCATTTGAGCACACGATATTAAATTGTTTATACAATCTAAGCGCGTATGTAAACATAACAAAATCACAAAGCTTACGAAAGAAAATTTATTTTTTATAAGTTTTTTTTTTTACAAATTAAGTAGATGTCACATAAAAATTTCTTTTAGCAAAAGCTATGATATTTTATTGTGATATATTTAGTTAGGGATAGCGTAATTATTTTTACGATTTATTAAAATAAGCTTATTAAATGAAAAAAAAACGATATTTCATTTTACTTTTCTTGAATTTGAAGGAATCTAATTTTTATTTCATGAAAATTAGTTATCAAACATTTAGGAAGTCAAATACGTCTGCTGAATTTCACTTTTGAAATTTGTGACGTATTCTAAATTCATGATTTAAAAAACTACTTAGAAAATAAATAAAATAAATATTTCATTTTTTTTTTTGTATTAATTGATTGTGAAATAAGAACTGCAAAATTATAGCGCTTAAGTTATGTCATTCATTGATTTATTTTGGATGAATTAATTTATCTACGAAAAGATTAATTGTGTAATATATTAATTCTTAAATAGTTATAACTTTCTTCTTTTTTGATGCAATAATTCGAAAAAATAACAGTTCGAAATAAATAGACAGAATATTATTCTGTAACTGGATCAGTAAACAGCTTTATATTAAAAAATTAAAATACTAAAATATTCAAAATCTTGTATTGTAACAAATCATTTAATAATGTATTTTTAATATATTTTGAAAGATGTTTAAAGTTTGTTAAAAATATTTTAATATCGATAATTATTTATATTTTACTATGTTTTTAAAAATAATATTTATTTGTAATTTGTAATGTGGAAGTACTCATATGAAATTGGGAAATGGTGCTCTGTTTACTTTATAAACTAAGTTAGTAGAACATGACACTGAAAGAGGTCGTTGAATGTAATGTTTATATTATTTGTTCGTTACACAATTGATAGAGTGCACTGATAAAATTAAACCGCTCAAAAGTTTGAGTGGCTAAATGCAGAATACCTAAAATATTTCTGTTTTCACTTGTACAATTTCCACTATCTTTTTATATTATTTATATTATATAAATAATATTTATTATATATTACTATTATTATTGTTTTTATATTATTATTCTATTAACAAATTATTCATGAGTAATTTTATCTCTTCATTCTGTTATTGGTAGTTTTTGTTGTTTATAGTTTATAATATATTTGGTAAAAATTGGTCATTATCTCATTATTATATAAAGAGTCTAAAATGGTGGGTTGGCTATACTCTTTCGGATTATATTTGTAAAATTAAACAAAAATTATCCTCAGGAAAAATGGCGATTTCTCCTTCGTTCGATCCCTGTCCGCCGTTTTGTTATTTTTATATAAAAATTTATATTTCAAGTTCGGATAAAGGAATCACATTAATATTTGGTAAGCGTCTTGGTAATAGTTTTAAAATTAGCAAAAAATTAGGATTTAAATATCTTCCTAAATTACAGAATGGTGGTCATGTTTATTTTTCGATCCGTTATATCTCCGTAAATATTAGTTTTATCAAAATTTATGTTTTTGCTAAAATATTAAGCCCTAAAATATTTTGAACAAAGTGAACTTTTATTTTTTTAAATCGGTTAACAAATAGCCGAGTTATGGCAGAAAGTTGATGTAATTTTATGTCTCTTTTCATGTCCTCCACTTTACGTTCAATTCGATTAAATATGATTTGTTTTTGTTTATCTTTAATTCTAGTATTGTAAATTAATATCAAATTAAGTAATATTTTTTTCACAATAATAGACCTAATAATTAAAAATAATAAAACAACTATCTGTGATAATCTTACGTTAATTAATGTAGAACATTAGGCATACTTAAACAGTTAACAATTGTTAAAAGTTATCAGAGATGTTCAAAGTGTCCATTAGAAATTACATAAGTTTCCAGTCTTTTTCTGAGAGATTGTCATAACGTTAAAAAATTCTGGGAGTATTCCTAATTTCCTGAAATTCATTTAGGATGCTTTGTTGAAGATCCTCAATGATGAGTTGAATAAACAATAATGTGTTTCAAATAGACCCACAGGTAGACATCAAGAGGGTTTAAGTCAGGTGATCAGTCATGCCAGGGTACTGGCCCTCTGCAACCTATTCATTTGTCATGGAAAGTTTCATACAGGAAATCTGATACCAACTGACTGAAATGTGCTGGAGCTCCATTATGGTGAAACCACATATTTCCTCTTAATTGTAGACCTATGTCTTCCAAAAAATGTGGAAGATTTTCGGTTAAATGAGCAAGATAATTTTTTCCATTTAAACGATTTGGTAGAATGACAGAACCCAAAAGATAGTCATTAAAAATACCTGCCCATATGTTCGGGGAAAATCTTTGTTGATGGCCACTTTGGAAGGTACCATGAGGATTCTTGTCCCTCCAGATAGGCTGGTTGTGATAGTTTTGAACACCATTCCTGCTAAAAGAAGCTTCATTTTTACATTGTTAACATGATTAACAGTAATAGTAGCTGTGTAAAATCACTCTAAAGTGAATAATTAATATCAATTTTTTTATTATTATTTAATATTAAATCTTATTGTGAGAAAATTATTACTTAATTTGATACTAATTTACAATACCAGAATTAACAATAAATAAAAGCAATTAATATTTAATCGTATTGAATGTAAAGTGGAGGACATGAAAACAGACACAAAATTACATCAATTTTCTGCCATAACTCAGCTATTTGTTAACTGATTTAAAAAAATAAAATATCTGTTTCTTTCAAAATAAAGGGCTTAATATTTTAGCAAATAACATAAATTTTGATAAAACTAATATTTATGGAAATAGAACTGATTGAGAAATAAACATGGCTGCCTTTTTGTAATTTGCGAAGGTATATAATTCCTGATTTTTTGATCATTTTTAAAACTTTATTACCAAGATGCTTACCAAATACTAATGTGATTCCTTCATCTGAACATGGGAAATAAAGTTTTATATAGAAATAATAAAATGGCAGACAGGGGGAGAACAAAGGGGAAATCGCCATTTTTCCTAAGAATATTTTTGTTTAGTTTTATAAGTAGAATCCGAAAAAGAAAAGCCAGTCTACCATATTATAAACATTTTGTATAATAAACGTTTGTATGTTAGCAAATATCTTAAGAACCTTTAAACTAATTGATAAGAAATATTTTAACATTAGCTTCATGTAATCTGGACTGTCATTGGCTATATTAAGATAAAAAATTATTTATTAAAATGTTAAATAATAAATAATCCATTACGGTGCTGCACTTCTCATTCGGGCCGTGTAATTAATAATTAGTTATTGTATATATGATGCACAAGGAGTTAAACTGTTTATATTTTTATGATAAATTATAAGCAAATTATGACTACATAACCAAATATACAGCAATGGAGATTTGTCGGTTGAAGCACAAACTTTAATGAATTGTATTAAGTGAACTTTCTTTCTTTTTCCTGTTTAGCCTCCGGTAACTACCGTTTAGATAATACTTCAGAGTATGAATAAGGATGATATGTATGAGTAATGAAGTGTAGTCTTGTACATTAAGTGAACTGTGAGTCTCTATCATTGTGTGAGCTGGGTTTGAAGTAAAGGTAATAAAATTATTGACAAATGAACCCAGGAGCTCCAGATGAAAGGCCGAGTCACTACCATTCCACCACAGTGATCAACAAGATCTAATTTTTTTGTGTTATTATTTTATAGACAAAATAAAGGGCTCAGGTAAAGTGTTTTCTAAAGTAATTAGAGGTGTAATATGAAAGATCATGGAATTTTTATTATTCTTGGAAATGTTTGTATTACTTTTGTGAATGACTTCTGGCTTAAATTAGTTTGCCTACATATATTAGGTTATAGTACCTAGGGGGAAAAATATACATACATATATAAAAAGCATCACTATTTTTTGGTTTATATAAGTAATTCACAAGCAAAGGTTTGTGGAGATTTCTGTTTGACCTTTTACAACAGCATCACGTGAGAACCAACCAACCAATTGCTTTAAATTTTCAGGATTCATTCATGTTATCCTAGGGAAGGTTTTAAGCCATAGATCAAGACCCTAGCTCACTTGGGTGTTGAGACATAAGATTTTCATTAAAGAAAAAAACAAAAATCCTTTTACTTCATTAAATTTCTGTTAACATGGTAAAAGGAATATAGTGAAGTAAAATGATTCTTTTTTTTGTTGCATATCTGCAAAATATTACATATTCTCACAACCATGAGGATAACAAAGGTGTTAGGGTCCAGCAGGTGGAGGCGCTTGGCTAGACAGTTAGGCGAATGAACCGAACCCTGTCTGGCTAGTATACATTATAATCTGTGAGAACAGTATAACAATTGTAAAAATGTGATCTCTGTAAACATTTTATGTAACATTTATTACCAGTAAAACAAATGACATTTAACAATTATAATACAATTATTGACAAATGTATTATTAAAAATTAATTATTTGTAATTAAATAATACTTTTCTTAATTAATGTAAATTTAAGAACATCAAATTTTATGTTAAATTGCATATTAATGCATCTTTGTTTGTGTGTTCATTTGTATGATAAAAAAAATATTATTATAACATACTTTTATTAAAAGTATTTGATGAACTCTTATGAAAAATACAGTAATTTCTTATACTTAGTACATTATGTGGTCAACAGTAAAAAACACCCAGTAACCAGTAAAAGTTTTTTTTTAAATTATTTGTATGTATAACATAACAATCAATTAAACTTGGACCTGTACATTGTCTTCGATCATAGAAAATAATTAACTCCAAGTTTGAATAAACACTATAACTGAGTGATCATCAGTTTAACATTAAAAATAGACCATCTGAATCCATGACAGTAGTTCCAGCTTCATTACTTTTTATTCTATTTTTTAAGGATTGTAGAAATTTTTTGCACAGCCTTCAGTAAATAGTGTGTAGTGAATGTATGCTGATGCCATCAGTCTATGGATTTTAAGTTACTGTAACCAATTTTATGGTTTTCTTCTGAACAATTTTCAGTGTACTTTATGACAGTCGACATGACACAGAGACTTAAACTTAAATGTACGTATTATATTTTATGAACCTAAGATTACAATCTAGCAATTATGACTTGCTGGTCTGAAAACCACAAAAGGTTTAATGCACTTAGAAATTTGTTAATAAACTAAGAAAGTAGGTATTCAAATTTCATTATTCCTTAAAAATATTAAGTTTAAATATTGGAGAAAATATTGTTCAAAGGCAATTTAAAAAAAAATGCTACTGATACAAACATAATAAATTAGTACAAAATGACATAATAATAATAAATTAAAGTGAATAAGTATGATCAACAAAAATTATATGAAATAAGTAAACAATAATGTTACGAATATTCCAAAGAATACTGGAATAAAAAAAATTAATTTACAAAGACGGCCAACAGAAGTATTAAAAAATGTCACAAAAAATTATTAATTGACACAAGGAAAGTAAAAGTAATAATAAACTAGAAGGATAAGGATCTGAAAGGAGTCTGAATAGTTATATTGAGATGGATAAAAATTTATTAAGGAAATTAATTTTTTTAAATTTAACAGAATAATCAACAGGCCCAATATGGTTACTTGTTGTTTTATTAACTACACTAGAAGCTGTTTAATGTAGTTCTCTAGTTGTAATAAAGAAGCTGAATTTATCAGGAAGCATTTTTTTTAAACTAGTAAAACTGAAAAGTATTACAATATATTTATCGTTACGTGAAATGCAGTCAAAGCTAAAATAAATCTTTCTCTCTTATATAAGCCACATTCTAAACGAATTTCTATTACATTAACTACATCATTGTCTTTGAGAATTATTATTATACGTAATTCTCTCAGGTTTGAGAGAGTTATAGCTCACTCAAAGTTGAGAATATAAATCTCTGTTGCTTGATAATACTGTCATACAGAGGTTCTTCTTTTATATAAAAATTACTTTTATTTTTATTTAATTTTAATCTTTAAAACAATCCATTTCAAACAATCCTCTCTCTTCAAATTCTTGAAAGCGTTTTGTCACTAAGTTCATACATTTTTCATTATTATAGTACGCTTTCAACGGACTATTTTCTGCTGATTTAAAATCATCCATTGTGACATTCTTCAAGTCTAAAATTTGTGTTTTATGGGGATCTGCTAAAACTAATGGTAACAAAGTAATATTAACAACAATTGTAAACAATTCTGCTTTGTTGATCGCATTTTTTAATTCCATTTTATCAAGTCTTTTTTCACTACCAAACATTTCAAGGTTTGCATTTAATTCTTTTAAATAAATATTTAGAAGTTCTTCATATTTATTAACTCTAACTTCTTCTTGAACACTACTGTGAAAAAAATATAATATATCGATTCCGGGAGAAGCATATCTTGATACTTGTAAATCGATTAATTTTACCTCAATGGGTTTATTATCAACATATTTAAATAACATATTTGTAACCCATAGGTCACCGTGATTTAATACATTAAATTCATCTTCTTTAGATTTAAATATATCACAAAGTATATCCCAAGATTTATTTACAAAATTTTCTAAATATTTTATATATTTCTGCATTTTTGGCAATTTTGTAGCTTCTTGTATAAAAGGTTTAAAAAAATTCTTTAAATCTTCCCTAAAACTTACAGGCAAATCTCTATTATAAAATACTTCTCTACCTACTTTTATTATTAATTCAGGTTCCAGTTCATATAATTTAACAGAAGCAGCATGATATTTTGATAATGCTGAAAAAGCAATTTTGCACTCCTCAAAATTTAATTGTTTCATTCTATCAGCCATTTCATAACCTTTAAATTTTAAATCCTCCAATATTATTACATTTTTTTCTGTAGAAAAAAATGATTTTGGTGTCAAATCTCCCCATCTGTCTCCAAATACTGATTTATATTTTGGTATTAATTCATTATAAATCATAACTTCTTTTTCAATAATTCCCAGTTGTAACATAAAATCAGCTAGCCCTGATGCTTCTGTTAATGATTTTAATATTAATGAAGTTTTTAATAATTCATCATCACCTGACTTTTTATATTCTACTTTAACTCTTAATATTTCACATGCATAATTATTTCCTTTTGCTACAGGAGAATCTACATCAATATTTTCAATTATTATAGAATCAGAAGATGAATCACTACCATTCTCCAAAGCTTTTCTTATAAAATCTTTTGTTATCCAGGCTGGTGTTTCATTTTCCAATTTGTTTTCAGTCCTGAAAAATAAAAAAATAGAATAATTGATTGATATCATTAATAGTGGAAAAGTATCTGGAAACACTTTTCCAGTTTTAAAGTATATTTCAGTTTGATGATATTTAAGTCTTGCATAAATTATAATTTTATTATTGCAATACTTAAAACAAATATCTTGTTTTTTTGTAAGATACTATATTAATGAAAAAAACGACAAAGAATTCTAAGCAGTACCTGATTATTGGAGTGAACGAGCCTGCCTACAAAATAAACCAGTCTCATGCACTTAGAATTAACAATGCATGTTATCTTTTTTCTTTTTTTTCACCTCCAGGACCACTGTTAAAAATTGCTTTGGAAAATGAGATGAATGGTCATTTTTGTAGCTAAAAATGCCATACCTGACTAGGATTCAAACCCGGGACCTGTGGATGAAAGGCCGAGATGCTACCACATGTACCACCGGAGGCTGGTGTTTTTTATTATCAGGTTAGATATATCTTATCTACACACACACACACACACACACACACATACATACATACATATATATATGTTATATATTGTTATCTGTTTAATATAGTATTCAGATTTGAGTATATATTCGTGAAATATGATGGGCTAGCTGACTGCTTCAATGAGCTTAATTATGTGGTTATAAAAGTTCTAAAATATTCTCATTCTACTTTGGTAAACCTGACCAAGTTGTTACAGATACTTCTGACTGCAATTGCCAGTACTGAACTCTACATGAGCACTCTGAAACTAATTAAAACTTACTGGAGAAAATGTATAACTGGGAGCTCAGTCTCATTTTTGACCAGATAGAAAAACAATCTTTTAATGACATGTGTTTAGGGCAAAAAAATGTAGTAAATGAAAATAAATATTTATTATGAGGTATGTTTCCAATACAGCAATTTTAAATAAATTTAACATTTGGCATTTTGGTAATTTATTTAAAAAGACCTGTACAATAACCAGTAATAGTAGTTAACAGAATTGAGGTTACTATCCTTGAGCTTCACCTGAATTCAAGGTTGAGTAGTTTTATGAAGGAATGGATGAGCTGTGAGGTATATACATTTGTGATATCCTACCAGTATTGGTACTACTTGTATTAAAAAAATTAGCAATTGTTTTAAAAACAGAATATATACAGTAATGCATTTCAACATTCAAAGAAATTATGCAAAATAGTCTTGACAGTACCACATAATTTTGAGACCCCTATGTTGTCGTGTAAAGGCCTTCACACTGGAAATTCTCACTCAAACATAAAACTTGCTGATTTTTGTAGAAGATTTAGTACAAACGCAAAAGTAATTCACTAGCTTCTAGGTAGGCAAATTTTTTTCTTTCTTTGCCATTTTCTAAATCAGCACCAATATTGTTTCTTAATCTGTACCTCTCTAAAGTTTCCATATATTGTACACTCTTCCAGTAAATACTTCATAGTAAGAGATTTATCACATACCCTGCTCATTGTTCTTTGTTCATCAGTTAACAGTTATGAATTAGTTATTTGTGTGTGACTGATTCAGAATCTGGTCACTAAAATTTATTCCCACTGAGTCAGTTTTGCATCGCTCTTTCATTTGCAAAGAGTAATTTGCAATTATAATTGCATTTAATTTTTATTTAGTGTTATGCATTCATTACTCCACATGTTTCTAATAGTGTTAGATGATTTCTAATGCCTGCCATGTAAATAGGGATTCTCTTGTATTCTCACAAATTGTGCCATTTTGGCAACTTCATCTGCAATTTCATTTCCTAAGATACCAGCACACTCTGGAGTCCATATAAATACATATTGTATTATAATAATAACTTTTTTTAGGGGGGAGTTGGAAATTCATTTACGCACAGAGTGCGTAATTTGATGGCCTCAAATCACCATCAGTAGACTACCGGCAAAAACTACCACCCTTTCTACTAGAACTTGACCTGGAACCATTTTACACATTACTTCAGGCCGAGTTCTCCTACCCTAACCTGAGAAGGCTACCTAGTTTTCACCTGGCTCAGGACTATCCAGGTCGCCTTTCTTGGTCTTGAGAATTTCCCTGATGAATCAGGCCACACACACTCTTCCAGCCGCTCATATCACAGAGCATCATCACAACCACGTTGTGGGGGATTCAGTGCTTCGAGATCACCGCTACTGTCCCTTGATCTGCGCCCACTGAGCACAATTGAAAAAAAAAATAATAATTTTATTATTATTACTAGTTTATTTTTTATAAGAAAATAAGTATAGCTGTAAAAAGTAAATTTCAACTTTATCACTGTAGGAAACATTTAACTTCTAATTTTAAACTACCTGTAAATGTCAAGAAAGTTCACGTATGTATGTATGTACATTTGTATGTGTCTGTGTATATATATATATATATATATATATATATATATATATATATGTTCACATGTGTATGTATATATATATATATATATGTTCACATGTGTATGTATATATGTGTGTATACGTGTGTGTGTGTGTGTACTGATAGTACTTTCCAATATTTGTGTGTTACATAATGTTTTCAATAACACTTACAATTTGTTTTAAAATATATAATGATTTATGCATTAATTATTTATGATCTTTGTAAGAACCATCTTATTTTTATCAGTCTTCAAATTCTAAAATTGATATAACTTTGTAACTTGAAATAATTTTTAAGGCAGTAAATAGAGATAAAACTATTATTTTCAATATTCTTTAATTTCTTGAGTCATTGGCAGGCAAGTCAAGTACATTTGTACGTGACTATTTTAAGAAATGCAGAAAAATGTTTTCATTCTAAAATAGCTCTTTAATTCAATTTTATTAAGTATTTTTTTACTGTCAAATATTTCAAGATGTAGATTTATTTTTTGTAAATAAATATTGAAAAATTCATTGTATTGTTTTGACTTTTTAAATTTTGATATCTTACCAAATAGAGGCAATATAATACAACGTATGTTTTTCATTAAAAAGAGGATACATTATTTGTCGCTTTATATTATCCGTTCCAGTCTTTTGTGACTGAGATGTATATAAAGCAGCTGCAGATACAAGAAACATCAATCAGAATTTCCTTCTCTGAGCGTAATGATTATCACTATACAGCCAGCTCCTGCAGTGAACTGAATGAAAGTGTCACTTTCCGAGCTGGATATAATTTATATTTTGACGGTTTTGCTACTTCCTTAAATCTGGTCTAATTTAAAATTTATTTTTTATAAAATTCTTTCTCCTCTTTCTGAAGATATTTCTTTAGCAACGGTTTTTTTGTATACGAGACTTTGTTTTGTATAACTTTATTGAAACCGCATGAAATTAAATTAAACTTGACGTAACTACTTTGCGTTTCTTATAATTTAGTTTTTTCTATTATTACCAGACCATCCGTTTGTTGTATTATTCAATGATGTATAATTTTAAAAATCTTTATATTTTTTCAGTTTGTATTCTATGCATAATAAAAGAAATAAAACTTTAATCTTTCATCTGTTTGGTCTTAAAAATTATTTTGTGATACTCCTACTTTCAGTCATACGTGACCACCTTCTTGGTGTGTCTGGGAAGTCATGTAAGTTTAAAAATATTTGAATTTCTAATAATTTTATTCCAAATACAGTCACTGAATCTTTACTATCAACTCTTTCACTGATTTGTACCTTCTTCCCCATGAACTTTACATATCCTTCAAGGTTGCTTTTTCAGCACCTTTAGGAATCGCTAATGTAATATATGAGTAGATTCATTTTCCTAATATTTTATATGTGTATGTATATACAAACATTTTATTCGTATTAATACATACTATTGCACCATCTAAATTATTACTTCAGGTATGAGTAGGTTTGCTAGTTCACGCATAAAATTGAAAGAAAAGATTTCTCCAAGAATTTTTCTGGGCAATTAATAGAAATTATTTGAGCACATATTATTTGTACACTATTTAAAGATATAGAAAATTCAGTTTTTTTTTTTGAAGTGATCAGGGAAAGATGTTTGAAATGGTTGGTGATTTATTAAAAGTGGCAATGTACATATAAAGTTTTTTTTTTTTTTTGTTAGTCGAAGTAGTATGCTGAATTATGTTGTCCGATTTGATAGAGTCTATAATTAAGTCTACAATTAAATTATTTTTTTATATAAATGGTCTTTTAATCACAGATATAAATTTGTGATTATAAACACATGAATGTTTCATTTTTTTTTTATATACAAAATTTGAGTTGTACATGAATAGCCAAGATCTGACAACACACTTTTGTGTTTTGAAAAACCGTTAAGATCTTTCCAGGAGTTTGAAAATATAATATTAATTAAAATATAATATAATATTATATTAAAATATAATATATAATAGAAAAATAATTACTAAAAATTAAGATCAAAATGTTATTAAATATTTTCATTTAGTACTGTAAAACCAACTTTAATATATTGACTCAAGAGTTCGTCCACATCCTAAATAATTAGAATTAAAATAAATATTATTGTCAATGAAGAACTTTGTAATGTTTGGTATTAGAATATGTCGTAACCCATTTGTGAGATGGCATCACTCTATATGACATCAGTACTTACAAACTAATGTTATGTTTATATTGCAAATTATGTTGCAATCAAAAAAAATAATAATTTTAATGTGTGTTCAATATTTACAAACAAAAAGTGAAAATTAAAAAAAGAGCAATTTCAATTAACAATCCTTTTATAAAAATTAAAAAAAAAAACATAAGCATCAAATGAAAAAAATTCCGATCATTTCACAAACTAAAGAAATATTAGACCTAAATTCCAACTTAAATAAAATGCAAAAAATACTTGTCGGGGATGATTTTTACAATAATCCTTTCATAAAAATAAAAAAGCTTGTCTTAAGTTGCATTAATAATTCCTTTAATATTGTAAGATTTATTTTATTTGTACATAGTATTTCATTTGCGACAATTCAGATTCTTAAAAAAATAAATAATTTCTAAAAAGATTTCAACGCTGTCGACAACGATAAATTTACTGCAAATATTATTTAGTAATTCTTAAATCTAAATCATTAATTTATAATTGTTTTTTATTATTGTATTCCGAAATTTATGTATTTAAATATTGTATTTTCAACTAATATATGAATTGTTACTTATAACTGTTTATAGATATTGTAACTATTGTATATATTTTCATGTAATACTGTGCAACATATGAAGGCTTTGTAAAGCTGTTCTGTTGCACAAAAAACAAAATAAATAAATAAATTATTTTATTACTTTTCTTTTATATTTATATTCTATTTTAAATGCCCCTTGAAAACATAATCCATTAATACGAAATATTATTATTTCGTATATATATTAATATATCGTAATATTGTGGACTAGATGATATATTAATAAATTATTAAACAAACAATTGTATATTACACAAAATAAATAAAATAATTATAACTTACATGATACGTGATTTATTCCTTTTAAAAAATAAATATATCAATGAATTATTAATCAAAACGACTTGTTACTGTTCACAGTACTTATAAAACAATAAATTTTTAAAAAACTACACGTAAATTTGTAATAACACGAATGATAAAGACACACACTTAAAAGTTATCCAGACAAAAAAAATTGTATACACGATACAACGAAATTTCTATACTATATATGGTTCTAAATAACTGTGATAAATTAACGAATTGGAAGGACAATCCCGCCCAAAACGAATAACTAACAAACACGTACAACCAGGAAAGTAGGCTATGATGTGAACTCGGTAACGTCAAAAAGGTCGATCATCGTAACCGCGTATCCTTGAATGTAGCGTTTATTTTTTAATGGAAGGCCATGTTTAATTGCATTGTTCAGATATAATGACGCAATATTCGCAGAATTTTTTTAACCTTCCTCATTTTGTATAATATAAAACATAATTTTGGTTAGTTACTAATTTTTTCTATTGTATTTTCCTAGTTTTTTATAAAATTAATAATGTAACCTACTTATTGACAAGAAAAGAGAAAGCCGTCCATAAATTTGCACTTAGAATGTACGTATAGTTTAAAAAATATAGTTTTGAGAGTGGTCATTTTCACAAAATCATATGGTACTTATAATACAATGGGAAATCAGAAATGTAAAAAACGTTTATTATTATTGAAGAATGTTAAAAATTTTCTTGGTTAAAATAATAAATTATTAATATGAATTAGAGAGAGGAAAATTTTGTGGCAAAATTTTATGATAAAAGTTAGTTTATAAGTAAATATCTTAATGATCTGAGAATTAGTAATACGAGAGGTTTTCTCTAAAGTAAAGACCGTTTCATTGTAAAAAAAAAATATTCTGAAAACAATAAGTTTCTCTTAAACTACTCGTACATACCTTATACTACTTCTGTATATAATCGCCACATGGATTAAGATATTTATCGTAACGATACACCAACTTCAATATACCTTCGTCGTATTCTTCTGCCGCCAGTCCATTTAGCCACTGATTAACAGCGTTTTTAAGTTCATCGTCACCCGCGAGAATTGCTTATCACTCAAAAATTCTTTCAATTTCCTAACAAATGGTAATCAGAAGGAGCTATGTCCGGAGTATATGGTGGGTGATCGTAAATTTCCCATCCAAATGTTCATAGTAAATCACGTGTCGGTCCCGCAACATGTGGACGTGCATTATCGTGCAGCAGGACGACGCCGTCGGTCAGCCGCCCACGTCGCCGATTTTGAATGGCGCTGTAATTTACTTGAATTTCGCAGTAGGCTTCTGCATTTATAGTCGTTCCACCTGCCTGAAATCAATCAACAATACGCTAAACTGATTCTAAAAGAGTGTGGCCATCAGTTTTCTTTCAAATGGCTGTGGCTTGACCTTCGTTGGTGAATGAGGAATGAGGATGATGCCATTCACTTGACTGCCGTTTTCTCTGTGTCGTGTAATACGAAATCCATGTTCCATCGCCTGTAACTATTTAATTAAGGAACTCATCTCCTTCTTCTGTGTAACGCATCAAAAATTCCAAAGCAGATTCCATTCGGATTTTTTAGTGACGTTCCGTGCGGCACCCAACGTGCAAAAATCTTTCTGAAGCCCAAGTGGTCATTAACAACGCAACCAATAACAGCTCTTGAAACATCAGGAAAAAGAAGGATCAGGTCAGAAATCTTTGAGCAACCATCTTTTCTGATTTCATCATCGACGCGTTTCAACAAGTCCTCGGTGATTATCGAGGGTCTCCCCGAAGGTTCTTCATTAATTCTGTTATTTTTAAACCTTTCATACCATTTTTCTGACGTTTATTTCGATCATTACATTATCACCGCCTATAAATTTCAGCCGGCTTAACGTTTTGATAGTATAATAAACGTATGACTCTACGTATTTCAGAGTCGGCGGCAACATCGATTTTCCTAATTATTTTATAACGTAAAACTCACACGTAATCATAGGTACTACAACGCGACAACTTACAGACAACAATGTAGTGAGTGTAATATGTTCTTTCTTAGAACGAATATGAGATAAACAAACTGCGAGTGCGATAGTGCGTGTATGTACAGCTCACTAATGTACGCGCCGAGTTGTTGTAACTACCGGATGTAAAAAATAAAACATCGTTGTTTATCACTGATTTCAAAATAACAGTATAAATTATGTTATTCCATACTGGTTAATTTTAATTTTATTTTGATTCTAGTTCTGTGATTCAGTACTTTTTTTGGTTTACGTGTGCGTATATTCGGTTATTGTGTGATTACTGTGCGATTATTACTGATATTGTGAGATTTGATAGTTTGATTAGCTTGTATGCATGTGTATTCGAATAGTTTATCGATATGGCTGATAATTCAGGAACATTTTTGAAAAGGGAAACATTTGCGAAGTGATGAAAAAGAAATACGTTTAAACGTATTCAACCAATTGCTGGAGAAAAATCCTACGTTGGTTAAAAAGGAAGTACAGAAACTTACTTCTTAATTAACTAGTGTGGCGATTAGTAGTATTAATAGATTACGTATTGAAATAAATAGGTAAGGAAAGGTAGAAACTCCTGTTAAAAATAGAAAACGTGAAAAACCTGTGCTGCTAGGCAAATGGGATGAATTTGACAAAAATGTAATAAGATTGACTATACATAATTAATTTTTTCGAAATGAAATATCAACCTTACAAATTGCTATCTCTGATAAACTGTGACAAGAGTTTACTAAAGATTGAACACACTAGTTTTTACAAATTATTGTTGTCGATGGGTTTTAAATTTATTAAAAAAAATAAAAAAAAAGTCAATTGTTGATCGAGAAGAGATCATAATTTGGCGGCGCAATTATTAAAAAAAAAAATAGCAAATTATAGAAAAACGGGTAGAAATATATTTTATTTGGATGAGACGTGGGTAAATGAAGGCCCCACATCACTTCAAGAATTTGGTGTGATACGACAGTTACATCGGTAAACAACAGCATTTCTGTCAGATTAAGCAGGGGCCTGCAACCTTCAAAAAATAAAGGAAAGCGATTAATTGCAGTACATATTGGCAATGAAAATGGATTTTTAGAGGGGGCATTTTGAATCCAAAAAATCTGGAGACTACCACAATGACATGAACAGAGATATTTTTAGGAAGTGGTTTGAAAAAGTATTGTCATTATTACTGGAAAACAGTATGTATTGTTGTAATAGACAAAGCTCCATACCATTGAGTAAAACTGGAAAATATTCCAAACAGTTCATGGAGGAAACAAGAAATTGCTTTATGGCTACAATCAAAAAATGCCCACTTTGAAGAAAACAGTTTGAAACTCCTGGAACATGTAAAACACAGTCGTGACAAATTTAATCAATTTTTAATTAATGATTAGGCTGAAACGAAAGGTGATACGGTGTTAAGACTCTCCCACTGTTCTCTTAACGTTTCAAAGTGATAAGATTTTATTCAGGTTGTATATTTTACCTATTAAATTATTTTTAATAATACGGTGGTTGTTGTTTGCGATATTATTGTTTTTGTAGGTTTTATTACATTAAAAATTTTGTAAAATTTTTAATTTTATTTGTAAGTTTACTTTCACTTCTATTTTGAAAATAGTAAGCCTATTTAGATATTGTAAGTTTACTTACGCTTCAGATTTGGTAATGGAAAGCCTATTTGGATGGAGTATGGTAAACTTGAAATTTTCTAGGAATTTTTACAGATAAAAATAAAATAATCTTAGTCTTTTAAAAGATTCTGGATTTAAATCTCATCAGATGGAGATTTTTACAAACCCCAGATATACATCCTTATCAGGAAAACTTTTGTATTAATGTCCTAATACATTTTATTTGTTTTTCATTATGTTTAGTGATAACCTGAAAATAGAATACCTGACACAGAGGATAAATTTTGTGCTGATTTTACAGTCATACTCTTGTTTATTCTATAAAAACATGATTCTATAATTTATGACTGAATGTGGTAAATATGGAAAGATATGAGCTGTTGCAGGTAGGTATGAAGGTTGTTAACAATATGATACTCCAAGGTTTCCAGTGTCCATAGAATTGAGTGAAAATATATGGAGTTTGTTTTTTTATCATCTGTGAAGTGTATAATATCTACTTTAATGTACCAGTATGAAAGGTAGGATTGCAAGTTCATCAGCTTTTTCCTTTTTTTATATACTTTCTTCCTTTGCCAGTCCATTAAGCGATGCTAAAGTGAATAAGCTGGCAGTCCAATATTCCTTGCTTTTTCAAAAACAACAATCCTTTTTAAAATGTATGAAACATAGTTTAAATATTTAATTTACATGTAATGAATTTCTTTAACTGCTTACCACTCTTACTAAAAAGTTAAATCAATAGAATTATTATTTTTTTATTATTTTGCTCTAAGCGAGACATTACAAGAATGAGATCCAATTTCAAACATTAGTAAAAGGTTGCAGCTTAAGATACCCATAAAGAGATCAGTTTTATAAAATTTTCAAAATTCATATTCTCAATCTGTCAGCTTAAAATTTTTTATAAATGTTTTCTTAAATATATTATTAGGCCAGTAATTTCTTTGTGTTTTAAAAAATTAATTAACCTTATACGTATGAAGCTTAAGAAAGTAAATACGGAATGGAAAAATTTTTTTTCTACTGTATGAAAAATGTTATCCTTGATCAGGAATCTGGGTCTTCAGATAAAAGAATAAGACACTTCCACCTTGTGAAGGAGGTTACCAACAACTGCTGTTCCAACTTTTAATTCAAAAGCAGTGGATAAATCTTTAAAAGACTATGGTTATTCAATTTTTTTTTAATAGTTGTAACGTAGTTTTAGAGTTTAATCTTTTATCTATGTTTTATAATACAGTACTGTAAAATAAATATTAAGTGCTGCCAGAGACCAGTTTGTGTTTTATTTTATAACATTTTATGGATTTTACAAGTCATTACAGAAAGTTGTAAAGTTTGATAAGAAAGCAAGAGTAATAATTATTAACCTTATCACCGAGAAAGAATCTAATTTTAAGCTCTATGCAAACTGTGGGAAAATTCAACCACACATTTGAGTATATGGGTTGTATGTGTTTAATGTTAGCATGCAAGCATCCACTAGTTCACACAATAGCATTGTAATGCGTGAATGAGTGAACACATACACTCATGTGTGTGATAAAAATAATGTTACTAATAGTATATAGCAATAACAATCGATTTTTTTTTACTGTTGTAATTACTATATAACTATCCTTTTTTATGCAATTCTTCAAAACAATTTCAAATAATTTGATATCGCATTAATACTTGGAGTATGTTTTAATTCTTCTTGTTTCATTTCATTAAGTCTAAAAATATCTTGCTTTTTGGTTTTACTAACAATAAGAGTAACAAGAAGGCTATTGTAACCATAAAAAAAATATTCTTGTTCTTCAATTGCTTTATATAGTAATTTGTTTACTCTCAGTTTCAAAATATTCATTTAATTTTTCTAAATAATATTAAAAAATTAATTACATTTTTATAATTTTTGTATTGTCTTAAACACTTGAATTCATGTAGTATATTACTTCAAATACTGCTGGTGATGTACTTCAACAAACAAGGAAATCAAGTTTTACATCAATTGGATTATTGTCAACATATTAAAACATCATCTTATTTGAGTAATAATCTTGGTGATTCAGAACATTAAGATAAACTCTTTAGGTTTATTTATTACAACCAAAATATCCCACAGCCTCTGGACTGCTTTATTGATTCTATATATTTCCTTAAATCTGTCTAATTTTTAAATTATTTTGTAGCACTTTTAAAAGTACTTTTCATAAACTCATATGAAAACCATTATATTATCATTAAATATAAATTCTTTTTTAACCTTTTTTATCATATCAGCTTGTTTCATTCAATTTTAAATATTAAAGCCATAAGAGATTTATCTATACTATTTTTTTTAAATATTTTTATTTATATACAATTAATGTCATTAGCAACTAATCAATATCTGTTTGAATGTGTCGGTAAATATGTAGTCTTCAACAGACTCAGGCCAACTATTCCTGAGATATTTGGCTAATTTTAACCCAACCACCAAAGAACACCAGTATCCATGATTTAGTATCCAAATCCAAACAAAAGCAACTACGTTTATTAGGATTAAACCTTACAACTCTTGACATCAAAATCAGCTGATCTAAAGCTACTTTGAATTCTTTAAAATTTCTTTCAGCAATTACATAACACTTTAAATCTTTTACAATTACCACATTTTTTTAGAAATAAAATGATTTAATGTTAAAATAAAAAGAAAAGAAAATTTGACACTACGTATTGTACAAGATCATTCTTGTGTTATAATTATATGTTATTATTTATTAAAAATTCTTTTGCTACTAGAGTTATATTTCAGTAATTGTATTTAGCTTAAAAATGCCTCTGTGTATATATATATCTTGCCTTCTACTTTGCTTAAAATCACAGGAACCATTTAAATTACATATGTGAAATTTTGTGATGGTAATTTGTGTAATAGGGAGATATTTATTTTATTATGATTAAACATTTTATAAGGAATTGCGTGAGGGTGAAGTGGTGTAATAAACTTGATAGGATTTTAAAATAAACTTACTAAAGACTATTTTAAAGTTCATTAGTAAAGAATATCATTAGAGATAATACCATTATTTCAACAATTATTGACAAATATTCAAAAAAGTGTCTATCCATATAAATTTTATTTTTTTACTTTTTGTTTTTCTAAGGTATTGAAATGAATTTTATTATTAACTTACTCCAAATGAAAAATTGTAAGTGATAACAGTTTTCAAACTTACAAGCAGATTGGAGGGTAATAACATCTTCTGTAATCATGGAAATCATATTTATACATATATTTTATCTTTTAGTTCTCTTCTAACGTACAAACTTAAGATATTTTGTCATATTATTATTATCTTTTAATAAACTTAAAGTAAACTTGAAGTTGACCTGTGGGAATGTGAAGTGAAACTATGAAAATTTTGCATTTCATTTGAAAAATGTCTGCCTTATTGGGAATCTAGGACTTTCAGATGAAAGGCCAATTTGCTACCGCTCTGTCCTGGCGACAGAGTAATATTTTTTGTACATGATATTTTATTAGCTGGTAATATTTTGAACCTTATCATAGAGATAGATGAGAATGATTTTTAAATCATTAATTTTAAAATAACTAAAAACTTAAAAAAAAAAATTTTTTCTGGATCACTTTAAACTTTGTTTTATTAAATTTTAATTCAGATTATCTTATCGCAGAACTAAAAAAATGATCATTTTTCCAGGTTTATGCAAATATCATTACAGAATGTTCTTTTATTATTTTCCACCCATAGTCATAATTATTTTCAACTCAATAGAAGTTGAAGTGTGTCCATGGCAAGTGTATGTATAAACAAACACAAAAAATTGGTTGGATGTATTTTTGGTGTTATCCGATCAGTTTTTATGTAATTTTTCATAAGCGATGAAGATATTCCAATTTTTATTTCTTTTTCCTTACTTAAAACAGGTAACAAATTATTTATCAAGCATTTATTTACTTATTATTTTAATTTTTGTACTTACCTTACCGATTAGATAAATGAGTACTTTGTACATGATAAAAATCTTGCAGAATTTTAACACAAAAGTTTTTAAGTTTAGTTCTTAAGTTACAGTTATTACCTTCTTAGAAATAATCCTTTTTTATCAAATTCTTCTAAAAGTTTTGGTAGTAGTTTCAAGTAGTTTTCATTTTTGTAATTACTTGACAAAGCTGTATTATTTTCAATATTCTTAAGATCTTCTTGGGTCATTTCTTTGTAATCTATGATTTCACACTTATCTGGATTAGCTAGCAGCGTGGGTAAAAATACTAAAGTGACAAATGGAGCGAAAAATTTTCGTTCTTCAATTGCTTTATTTAATTCTCTTTTATCGAGTCTTTTTTTACTGCCAAATATTTCAAGATTTTGATTCAATTTTTCTAAGTAAATATCTAGAAGTTTATCATATTGTTTTGTTCTAATATCTTCTTGAACACTTGAAATCATAAAATATATTAAATCAAATGCAAGCGACGTGTATCGACACATTTGAAAATCAATAAGTATAGCGTTGACTGGTTCATTATTGACATATTTTAACATCATATTATTAGTCCAAAAATCACCATGATTTAATACATTGAAATCACCTTCTTTTGGTTTAATTAATTCAGCTAGAACATTCCACACATTTTCTCCATAATGGTTTATTTTTTGGATATACTTCCTTAATTCAGGCTGATTTTCTAATGCTTCTACAGCACTTTTAAAAGCAATTTTTATGAAGGGAAACATAGTTTCCTTTATTTCTTCATTGAATAAAAGTTCTTTAGCTACCTTTTTTATTACATTAGGTTCTATTTCATATAATTTTACTGACGCTGCATGAAATTTAGCTAAACTTGATAAAGCTACTTTGCTTTCTTCAAGATTTAATTGTTTCATTCTTTCGGCCATTACATAACCTTTGTTCTTTAAATCCTCTAAAATTATCGCATTGTCTTTCATGGAATAAAATGACTCTGCTGTTAAATCCTCCCATTTATCACAAAATAATAATTTGAATTTTGGTAACAATTCATTATAAACAAGAACCTCTTTTTCATAAAGACCAAATTCTGAAAAAATTCCACCTTCATGGGGTGCCTTAATAATCAGAGTAATTTTTAATAAATCATTTTCATTTTTTGCTTTATATTCTGCTATCACTCTATATACCGTACATACATAATTATCACCTTTTGTTATTGGCATATTTATTTTCATGTTTTCAAGTGATATAATGTTAGATGTTCTTTTGGTGTTTTCCAATGCAGTCTTTATGTAATCTTTTGTCAGCCATGAAGGTATTTCAGTTTCCATTTTTACCTCTCTGAAATCAGATTAATCATTGTCAAGAATTTATTAATTACTTATTTAGAATCTTATTATTTAGTTTATTGATTAGTTGTTTTTCTAATTGATTTAATTTCAGTTGATAAAATCATTAAGGATCATGAAAATGTTCTTTAGAGATTCTGTAAAATTTTATCTTAGTTTATGAGTTAAAGAAATTATTATAAATTTACATATATATTTGTTTATTTTTATAAGTAATTTAAAAACAGTAATAAGATATAATGTTGTACAAGAAATAATAATTCTCAACTTTCAGTGGCTGAAGTTTACCTTCACAAATTTTAAGGTAATTAAATTTGAGACTTCTTTACTTTATTATAATATGACAATATTATTTTTTGTCAAGTTATAAGAAAAATATTTTTTCATATCTCACATGGATACTTAATTTAGCCATCTTTTTTTGCATGTAAAGTATTACTGAACTAATGTATTATTTGAATTGGTCATTTATGTATGCATATAGCTCCTATTGTGAGGCAGTATAATAACAAATTAAATTAATATACAGCATAATTATTTATTTTATATAATATTTTTAATTTATTTTTAATCAGTTACACCACTTTGTTAATAAATAATAGTGAAAATTCATAATTCTATACATTTCCAATGCCATGGTAGTACAAGTTCAAATAGTTTTGTTACCATTCACTGTTTTTATTCAATTTATTTAAAACATTTTTTGTTAAAATGAAATAAGACATACATTTCGCTGCAGACATTCTAAGGTGATATAATCTAAGCACTAAAATGTATTCTACATGAAGTAAATAATCACTCCAATAAATAAACTCTTAAGCTCCAAATAACAAGGGAAATCAATGGCCTGTACTAAAAATATACATGTTTTTAAACTTAATTTTCAAGATTGAAATTGAACTGTAGCTAATGTTAAAATGTACAACATGGGAACTTTTATAAAAAGAGGCCCCCATGAGTCCTGACTTAAGAAATTAAAAAATTATTTGATTTTTTCAAGTTGCAGCTATTTTTAAAAATGTTACATCAGGTAGCTCTTTTCAAGAAAAGAGTCCAATTTGGACCCTAATTATTTTATTAATTATACTCTAAATATAGGATATTTTATAATAAAAACATTATTGCTAAACTGACCCATCTAGGACCCAACATTTTTTACTAAGAATTTTTTTTCTCAGTTTTAATTTTAATGAAAACTTTAATTTTCGTGAAAATGTCATTTGAACAAGGAAGTCAAATTAAACTAAAATTTTTTATTGAACTTTTTGATCTTTTTTGCAATTGAGGATACAATCTGCTTTCTGTTCTTGGTTAGCCAAACCAAATGAAAATATTATTTTTATTAATGATTATTGTCATTAATCACTTTTATTTAATAATGATATTCAAAAATGTTTATTTTCATTTATTTAGATTAATAAAATGATTAACGTCATATCACTAAATATTGTTTGATTTTTTTAAGTCATAAAAGCTAAGTAATAACTTTTGTTTAGAACTAAATCTTATTGATAATTTAATTTTATTATATTATATCCATTTAAAAATGTTCTTGAATGTAAGGGTCAACATCACAGATAGTTTGGAATCCTTTGCCAGCATTTTTTTATACCTGAATTAAATATATACAGAAAAAAAAACATGGAAAAGGTAACATTTTATAAAAGACAAGATAAAAGGGATAGAATATATGAAAAAAAATTAATAATATAACAAATATTGTATGATTAAAGAATTAGCTCTCCACAGAGACAAATGGATAATTTTATAAAAATCAGTGACTAGTCATAAAAAGTTAATTATTGAGGTTAGCATAAGTTTAACAGATGTATGGAAGATAATGCAAAAGATTTTTTTTTAGGGAATCTTATATTAAAAACAAAATAACAGAAAATAAAGAAAAAATAATTATATTATGTACCTACCCAGATTTTATTTTATAAAATTAATTGTTTGCATTCTCTGAACTTAAAACTAATATAATTTTTTTATGACGATGAGTATATATTTCTATTGCTAAGTTGGAAACAGGAAGGCTATTTGTGGTTTAATGTAAAATTTAATTCCTAGAAATTGTTCCAGATATTAAGTGTAAAATAATACTCATCCAAGAATTTTGGGCTTAAATTTCAGGCACATTTGTAATTTTTCACATGCTAAAAAATTTATCCTTATAAGAATAATTCTGGCAGTTGTAATTGCATTTCATTTTTTAGTTACTTGAATGAATAAATTAATTAGAAATATTTCTTATAAAAAGGAAGTAAAATCTAGTTTTATTGTATTACATAACTGATTTTCTCTATAGTGTCACCTGATAACATACCACATTAGTACCAAATTTCGGAAATGTATCATCAGATAGGGCCATATTTTTTTAAGGAAATTTTAACACCATTTCATATCTTAACATGCTTGAAAGTTATTTTACTTCTCAGATTCAATTGACTTAATATGGAATTGACAGCCATTTTACTGCAAGATGGAACTCCAACTCATGCTTAATCATTAACAGATTTTTTAAATTGTCATTTTGAAGGGTCATAAATTGGTAGAGGATTTTAAAAATCAATGACTGCCTATGATTCCAGTAAAACTGTTCTCTTGTACATGAGAAAATATTACCCATTTGAGACTAAGGAATATTGAGCTGGAAACTACTAAAACAGACTGTTTTAACAAGTTTGATCCTTCACCATGGAAGAAAATGTCTGAACGCACTTGGTGACTGATAAAACTGTGTGCAGACAATGAAGGGGCATATATATGAATTTCGCCTCTTACAGCGTTTCCTTATCCAAATTGCTGAAATCTTTTGACCATCCAATACTAAAATTTTATAGGTTTAAACAAAATAAATTTTTTAATGATACAAATAATTTCTTTACTAACATCGTTCTGTTAATATAGCAGTACCTGAATTGTACAATTAAAGAATGGTATTAATATGAATAAAAATAGATTAAGCTATCAGATTATTATTAATTATTGAAACAAATTTAATAAATACATCATTAGAAGTAGGAATAATTCTTCATAAAGAATACTGAAATACATAATGAATTTCTTGGAGATACGAGTACTTTATTTATAAAGCATGATATTTTTTAGATGATATAATTTTAGATATTTCTTTTTAACACATCAGTGAATTTAAATAAATGTACAAGTATTTATAAAGTATAATGGAAAAGATTTGTAGCATTTCTGGTTATTTTCATAAATAGAACAAAGAATGTTTCTTTTTAAAAATTCATTTTTCCCTATTATTCACATATTGTTCCCAATTATTACTCATCACAACAAGATGGTAATGCTTTATTTTCACTTTAATTGGTTCATTTAAAATAAAATACTAAGAATAAATATGCATCTATAATGTATGTATTGTACACAATGTTATGTGTATACTTTCACTGACATCTACACATTGCAAAAATAAATTACTTTAGGATGAGACTTGTTTACACATATTTACAAGAACAAGTATGCCAATAATATTAAGCAGTCTTCTTATACAATGTATGCATACATTTGAATCAGAAGTTAAAGGATTTGCTCAAAAAATCAGATGAAATATTCATATTTAATTCAATTTATTGACAATAACATTAAATACACATATAATAACAGACAAAACTGTTCATTTTTCTCCAAGATTTTGAGATTAGTTTCTAGGGTTATTATTATCAGGGTTAGAATCTACTTTTATAATTCCGATGTATTCATACATTGCTTCTGAACTTCAATTTTATATTTGGATATTGTCTACTGAGAAACCATCCTTTTTTATCAAATTCTTCAAATCGTTTTGTAATCATTTTCAAATAATTTTCATTCTTATAATATTGTAATGCAATGTCACCATTTTCTATATTGTACAGTTCTTCTTCAGTCTTTTCTTTAAACACTTCTATAATTTCACTCTCATCTGAATCTGCTACTATAATGGGTAGCAAAACAATTACAACATAGCCTGCAAAATATTCTCGTTCCTCAATTTCATTATTTAATTCTTTTTTATCAAGTCTTTTATTACTGTCAAATATTTCAAGGTACAAATTTAATTTTTCTAAATAAATATTTAAAAGTTCATCATATTTTTCTACTCTTACATCTTCTTGAATACTTGAATGAATAAAATATAGAAGGTCATATGCTGGTGATGAATATCGAGATATTTGGAAATCTATAGGTATAACATCTACAGGTTTTCCATCAGTGTATTTAAACATCAGATTTGCTGTCCAAAAATCACTATGATTCAATACATTAAAATTTCCTTCTTTAGGTTTTATCATTTCAGAAGCAATATCCCATAAATTTTCTCCAAAATTCTTTATCGGTTCAACATATTTTTGAAATTCTGGATGAATTTTACATATTTCAATAATGCTTTTAAAAGCAATTCTTGATAATCCAGCTGCACATGTGAGGTCTTCTCTAAAAATTATTTCTTGTCCGGCTCTTTTTATCAGCTCAGGTTCTGTTTCATATAATTTTACAGAAGCTGCGTGAAATTTAGCTAAGCTTGATAAAGCTACTTTGCATTCCTGAAAATTTAATTGTTTCTTTCTATTAGCCATCACATAACCTTTAGCAGTTAAATCTTCTAAAATTAGAACATTATCTTCTGAAGAGTAAAATGATTTTGCACTAACATCACCCCATTTTTCACCAAAAATTAGCTTATATTTTGGTAATAACTCATTGTAAATAATAAATTCTTTTTTATAAACACCCAATTTTGAAATAAATCCAGCTTTTAATGACGGTGTTTTAATAATTAAACTTATTTTTAATAAATCTTTTTCATTTTTTACTCTATATTCTGTTTCCACTCTATATATAGTAGATATGTAATTATTCCCTTTTTCTAGCGGCATATTTATTTTAATACTTTCTACTGATAAGATGTTAGATGTTGTACCATTTTCCAGTGCTTTTTTTATATAATTTTTTGTCAGCCATGAAGGTATTTCAATTTCCATTTTTATCCAGTCTGAAAATAAACTAGTCAATAATGATATTATTAACATTATTAAAAAAATAGTAATAATTAAACAATTAATTTAATTTATTTGAATGTGTTCTTAAATAGTATTAATGACAGATCTAATTAAAAAAATTCCCTGATTTTAATCATTTCGCTTTACATGTTTGTTACTGGTTTTGAAATTATTTAATAAAATCAATTAATGATTTAAATCATACTATAAAGTTGATAGCAGCCAATTGGTGTAGTTGCTTTTAATTTAGTTTATACTGAGTTCAATTCCTAATGAGGTTCTAAATATTTCTAATCATATTCGTCTCGGCCTTTCATCCAAAGGTCCCGGGTTTGAATCCTGGTCAGGTATGGCATTTTCACACACGCTACAAATCATTCATCTCATCCTCAATATTTAACGGTGGTCCCGGAGGTTAAATAAAAAATAAAAAATAAATCATATTATTTACATCATAAAAAACTTACTTTGGCATAAGTCTGACTGTATGGTGAATAAATCAATGAATTATTAGCTGTAATTTTTTTAATACTAAAGAAAGTTAAGTAGAATATTTTTTGGCGAATTCGTCTGATATTTTAAAAATAATTGAACTGTGAAAATACTGTTTTCACATTTCATTGTTAAATAAGGAATTATTTATTGATTACAATAAATAAATATTACATGTTTAGTCGTAATCATAATTAAACTTTGAAATAATTTAAAGTAAAGAAAATTGAAGGAATGATATTAAAGAATTTAAATTACTATGCTGAATATTTAAAATAGCAATAACTATGCTAACAAGTAATAATAATAAATAAGAAACCATTAAAAAATAATCATATTATATTAACAGTTCAAACTGATGTAATTGTAAACAGTATCTGTAAATTGATACTAATTTTTTTCTTGATGAATAATTTTAGTAAAAAGTAAAAATATTTTCCCAATAAAATACATTAATGTTAGAACAATAATGGTATTATTAAAAACCAATTGAAATGATTATTATAAATTTTAAATTCTTAAATGGAATGATTGTAATTACATTAAAAAAAGAAGAAAGAATATAAACTTATCTCAAATTACCATTAAAGCAATATACTGATTTCATTCTAATATTAATACACACTAAACTCATCTAAAAAATATTAGGGTTGGCAAGAAAGTAATTTCGGTTTTCACAAGTAAATAGGTTTGTGTTTGTTTTAAGGGACTTCTGTCAATGTTATGATTTTTCTTCTTTTAGCATATGATAGCTATCACTTTTAGCATACCTTAGAAGCAAATTGCATGTAAGTTTGTTCATACCTGTAAGTTCATCATCATATTTTAACATGGAGTATACAATATGTCATACATCATGTATGACATATTTTACTTTTTATCTCCATAAAGACAAAAAATCTGGTAAGGTTCAAAAAGAGATACGTGTAGTTTATAGTGTTGATTGCCTAACTGAATATAAGCATCAGAATTGATTAAAAAAATTCCCTTCTATAGATTTTGCCCTCAAAGATGACCATTGTCGTAGTCGATTTATTGAAGTTTATGAAGACCAAATCAAAGCCATAATTTAATCATATCATCATATAAGTGTGTGAGAGATTGCAGAGATGTTAAGTGTATCACACACAACAATTGAAAATCACATCATATATCTTGGACTTGTTAAGAAGCTTGATATGTGGGTTCTGCATGAATTGAAAGAGAGTCACTTAACATAATGAATCCATCATTTACTATGTGCATCTCTAATGCAATAAAGTAGACCTTTTTTGAAATGAAAAAGTAAAGTACACCTTAAACTACGTAAAGTGTATGATAATAATATGATTAAAGTATGAATAAAAAGTATAAAGCAAGTTTTTAAACATTTTTGTAATATTATTTATCTGTTACAAAATCATATTATCATATTTTTTGTTCTGTGTATTGAATATATAATAATGGACATAACTGCAAGAAAGTGTTTGAAGATTATTTTCTTTATGAGCATACCAGTATGATACAATAACACATAGCTTCTTAGTGTAGGGTTGTACTAAGGATAGTGAATGCTATTTTAAAAGAATTTGAAGAAACTGATTCCATTTCATCTTAAATGTAGAAAGAAAATGTGGCCAAAAAAACTACTCTAATGCAGGATCAGTTGGTTATCAGTGAGTAAAAGTAAACTTGATTGAAAATTATTTCCTGTGCATTTAAATTAATAACTAGCAGTGGTAGTGGTACAGATTTACATATAACAACCGTTAAATGTCAACTTCTTGCAGCTACATGGAAAGCTAGTCAACCATTAGCTTTCCAGTAGATTGGAAAATTAGGAATATAGCTACAGGAAAATAGTCGACTATTTTCTTGCTGACAACAGCTTGTTACCAAGTTGTTATCAGCAAGAAAATACTATTTAAAATTCATTGCCTGCATGACTAAATGATTTTCAATGGTTGCAAAAACTTTCACATGTTGTTCTTCAGACTTGAAGTTTTAATACATTCATCCACACTTGCAAACATTTCTAGGTTTTTTGCTTTAAATTTTTGCTCCACAATTCCAATTTTCTACAAAAATATTAACTTTATCACTCGTATCCACTCTCACACTACGAGAATATCCGCTCTCATATACGTATCACTCGTATATGTGGTGTATTACACCATACGCTCCAACATATGCTCCTTAGAGTTGAAGATTCAAGGTATATTAGTTTCTCAAATATGTAGACCAAGTCAAATTTAATTCCATCGCAAATAAACCATCTCGAAACTTATCAGCTTCTGGTCGGTTTCTCTTCTCTAGAAAAATGGCGATTTCATCTCTTAATTCATAAACACGTTGCAAAAAATTCTCTTGTGATAACCATCTTGCCTCGCAATAAAATAGTAACACTGAATGTACTGTACCCATGACTTTACAAAGTGAAAAAAAATTTTCTTGATTTTAGGGGTTTCATTTTTATATAATTTACTACAGTTACAACCATCGTTAGCATAATTTTCAAAACAGGGCTCATTTCTTTGGAAGCCAGAGCTTCTCTGTGGATCATGAAATTTGTCCAGACATACTGAGGAGATTTTTGTCTTGTAAATGCTTGTTTATTTTTGGAATCTTCTAAACATTGAACGAGCACCATTGATGCATATTCCGATTCCAATTTTCCACTCTACGTTTGCCTCATTCATAAAATTATTTAAGATAGCAAATAATGCGAATGCTGTTGCTTTGAGTTCCATTGATTAGTAGAAAAGTAGTTCTTCTACTGCTGACATACCGTCACAAAATTAAGCATAGGCAATCAGATGAACTTTTTTATTGCCTCATCAAATTAAATTGAAAATGATTTTCTCACGTAACTTCCTGATAAGCTGATGCTGTACAGCTTCATCTATATCACCAATTTGACGGGTAAAAGTATCATTTGATAGAGGTATGGACTACAATAGTTTGGCAAAATTATCTCCAAACATAGTTTCTACAATCTCAGTTGCAGCTGGCAAAATAAGCTCATCACCAGTGGAGTGAGGCTTTTTACATCTGGCTATTTTATATGAAAATTTGTAAGAGGCAAAAAGCTTTTTCACTTGCAAAGTTTTTTTAAAAGTGATGTTTGCTTTTCATATGATTTAAATTTTAATTCGAAGAATTCTCAGGGTTTGTAAACATACTCACTATGAAGCGTTTTCAAATGTCATTTAACTTTATTAGGTTTCATGCTGTCTGCTGTCAAAATCTTTGAGAAAATGACACACAGGGGCCTTTCTTCTTCATTTACTTCAGTTTTGTAAACCCAAAATTTAATTTATGACTCCTTTTTTTTAACTGCAGTAATAAATCCTCATTGATTGGGTTTTGAGTGGCACTTATTTTCATTGGTTCCAGAGTTATAGCCAAATAAAATTTTAATTAATGAAATATTTGGATCTTACAAGGGTAAGGCACGTGTGGTGCCTTACCCTTGTATAGATCGGTGCCTTAAATATATTAATTTATTAAGAATTATTAACCTCTGACAGTAAAAATGTTTTTACAATAAATAATAATTCAATAAAAATATGAAAAAATATCAGAAGTTATCAATGAAATAAAATTTTATGTACTTTTCATTTAAAAAAAAATGTATATATGTAATTTAATAGGCCTACAAGGAAGTCATACGGGGTCCACATCAAACTTAATTATTAATCCGATTAACGCTCTAGTTTCGAATTATTATTTAAAAAACCTTTCTTCTTAAATACTGTAATTAGATTAAGCACCAATAATTAAATGTACTTAAGTTATTCATATACTTGCATTATTTATCAGATTAATAATATACAATATTAGTGTTTAAAAAGTGAATAAAAATACTTATCTTTGTTTTTACTATTATTTTTACTTTATTTTTCCGTTAAAATTCCATGTTAACGGTTATCAAAATATGTTCTGCTAAACAATTGCGAAAAATATTTTAATTTTATTTTTTTTATTGAATTTACATGAGAAAATATAATCAATATGTGTTATTAATTTATTGTTATTGTTATTATTATTGGTTTTTTATAGTTCATTGATTTATGAGAGAAAGATAAGAGTAATTACATAATTAATTAATCACTTTTAGTGGCGAAAATTATTATTAAATTAATAATTTTACCTCAAGT
Source organism: Lycorma delicatula (assembly GCF_047948215.1). Taxonomy (NCBI): domain Eukaryota; kingdom Metazoa; phylum Arthropoda; class Insecta; order Hemiptera; family Fulgoridae; genus Lycorma; species Lycorma delicatula. The sequence continues at coordinate 89,167,082 of NC_134461.1, forward strand.
ACAAGTAAATTTTTAAAAAGTAAGTTTATTAAAACGCTATTAATTTCCTAGAAAATGATTTTATCATTTTTTCATTATTTTGATTATTAAATCAACTTAGGGATAATTAACAAATTATTTTGAAATAAATGTTATTAACATTAAAAAAAAATTTAACTTAATTTCTCAAAAGTTGTTAAGAAGATTTTGTAAATTTTAGTTCACATTACTGGTTATAATTAAAAAAAAAAAAAAAAAACAGCTGATAATAACATTGTTCCTGGTATTGATTATTTATTCTTTTATAACGAAAAAATAACGATTCATGAAAAATAAAGCTAATTTAAAATTTCAAAATAATCTATAGTTTAAAATTTGATCTGCTCCCCCACCTCAGTATTGCTCCCAAAAATGTACTTAAGTTATTCAAGTATTTATTTGTATTGTTTATCAGATTAAAAATATACAATATTATGCGTTTTAAAATTGAATAAAAAGGCTTATATATGTTTTTACCAGTATTTTATCTTTAGTTTTCCATTAAAATTTCCTGTTAATGATTATATAAATACGTTCGACTAAACAATTATAAAAATTACAAGCGGCCGAAAAAATTCTTCGGAGGCAATACGGAAAAGTTTGTACGTGAAAATATGAAAATGAAATTTTTTAGCATATGAAAAATGCCATGCCTGACCGGGATTCGAAGCCGGGACCACCGGATGAAAGGCCGACACGCTATACCTCTCCACCACGAGGTCGGCTATTGGAAAAAAAATATATATATATTTTTTTATAACTGTAATCTATAATTATATACAAAATATAACACTGTATATAAATAATTAAATTCCAAAAATCCTTTGCGGTTAATATTACAATGCTTAGGAAGAAAAAAAAATCGGTTAATGTACAATATAAAAAATAACGTTTTCAGATTTTTGGGGTAGAAAGAGAATATGAGACAAGTTTTTTTTTTAAATGGAAAGATAAGCATATATGCATGTACTGAGTTTAATATACGGTAGGGTTATGTTTGTAAAATTTGGAGAAAATTGACCCCAAAAAACTATCTGTCTATCCCACCTCAAGGGTCGCAATTCATTGACTACACTTTTACCGACCAATTGCCCCATGCACACAAATTTCTTTGTAAAATTTTATCAAAATCGGTTTATCCAGTCAAAAATATTTTAAGCTTTAAACATGCCTACACACGTACATAGGAATATTACCCCCACATTTTTGTTTTTTGAGGTTCTTGCGTCATGAAACGTCGAAAAAAAATATGCCCTAACATTTTTTTTACTGATTACCACAATTTCCTTCTTATAGCATAGCTGTAGATGAAATATGAGGAAAGTAAAATTATTAGTCAAAGGTGATATAATATTACTTACAGTAATACAATGTTATCGCAATAATCTGTAAAAAAAAAATAATAAAAATAGTGTAAAATAATTACTTTGTGAATAAATATTTATTACTAAATTTTGTTTCTTTTATTTAGTAAGTAGAGGTTTCTTACAGTAGAAAGTAGGGATATCGGGTTTTTTTTGTAAACTATATGTTTTGGGAACCAATTTGTCATCTAGATAAAAAATCATGTATCTATGTTTGTACGTGCGTAATTGTGAACGTTGTGTGTCGCACTGATTTTGGCTTTATATCTCAGGAATGATTGAACCGATTTTCTTCAAAGTTTGCTCAATTATTTTTATTTATGGGGATAGATCATATTAATCTCTTTCCAAATTCGTTAAGGAGTGGGGATATTGCGAAAAACCGGTTTAGATATTCTTCAGAGGCATTTTAGAGAAAACTTTACAGACGCATTTTAGATAAAGCAAATTTGTTACTTAAAATGCATATATAAATAATGCAATCTATTTTTAAGTCAGCCCCCATCTTAAAATTGATATATGTATTTTTTTTTTGTTTTTCTGTTCAATTTCCTTAGATTTTAATATATTAAAAACTTTTTTTTGGTATTTATACATCATATATGCGGTTAACCAAAAATTTCTACAATTTCCCAAAATTATAAACCCCGGATTTTAATCCCAGAAACATTTTTATGAAAATTATTACGTTCTTGTTTTGGCCTTATTGCGGTGTCAGAATTTAGAGAAAAGTTTACTCAAGCAAATTTGGTTTAATCTGTACACAAACATTTTTAGAAATACTTTTTTCAAAATTTATTCCCCACTTCTAAAAAATATAATATTCTGTTTTGCTTTTTTTTAGCACTAACCTTTTTTAATTTTCATTAATAAATTTTTTTCTGATCTTTTTGTCACTTTAAGGGCAATTAAAATTTAAAGAGTTTTTGCCTGTATAATATACTCCGGCAATTTTTTTTTCATTGTTATAAAAGGTTAACTTTATCTTTTCAGTATTTTTAAACAATTCATTTCTTTTTTTTTTTTAAGAATAACTTCTTCAAAAACAACTTTTTACTCAATTTTCCCCACAGAGTAAGGGAACATCTAAAATCAAAAACTCTTTTATTTGAGATTTGGATATTTTAATGCTTAAATCTTATTTTGGAATCATTATAATCAAGAAAAAAACCATTTGATAGATGGGCCCCAAAATTTCAGAAAATTCTGAAAGTTTTTTTTTGTTAATATATTATACTTAAGAAAAAATTTTTAATGATTGAATTTCAAAAAATTTTAGACAAACCCGAAAATTTTTGCATTGAAAAAGCTGTGCAAGGTACTTTACTGACATAGCATTGAAAGTCACAACACTTTCCCAGATTTTTTAATAATTGCTAATTTGCTAATCTTTACATCTCATATTACAAAGAAAATAATTTGTAACAATTTTTTTTCCCCGTTTAATATTAAATAGTATAAAAAAGTTAAACACGTTGTATCTTTAAAATCAGTTCTATACAATATTTTTTTTCAATTTTATCAATTTTCTATTCTGGTAAAATTTAATAATGAGTAATTAAAATTAAAACTGTAAACAACTGTTTTTCATTTATGAAAAACTACCCGAAAAATATTGTTATTTAAATACAAAAAATGTGTATCGGAATTTATTTTACATCATTACAACTCCTTCCAAAAAATCACTAAATAAAAATCAAAAATTGATTTTGTGTTTAAAAAAAAACACTCAAGCAAAAATTTAAAAAAATAATCGTTCAATTTAATAAATTTCTATTTAAATAAATCTTTATTTCTATTTAAGTTAGGACAATATTAAAAAATTAATCTTTAATTTTACGCCGACTTTAGAAAAACAAAATTGTGATAACAATTGAAATACTATTATTGTTTAGTACAGCTTCTTTACTTTTTTTAAATTAAAATTTTTGTTTAAAAAACTTATATTTTACTTTAATTTTTTTAATGGATAAATCTAAAAAAAATAAATATAATAAAATATTTTTGCAAGAATCTCTTAGTGTTTTGGATATTTAAGTTATTTTACTTATTAGTTTATAAAAATATAGTTTTTTGCCGATTTTTCGAAGAAAAGTATGGTATTACTTTCAGTCACACAGCGGGGGTATTGGGGAGTGAAATTTAATTTTCTTTCCGATTTGAGGTATGAGCAGTACGATACCATTTACTTAATATGTAATTTTACACGAAAAAAAAAATATATATATACTGTACACGTATAGTCCTTTGCATAAAATTCGTGGCTCGAAAATCTCCTAAAACTACTAAATCAGTTACACTGAAATTTAGGTGTGTTATAACAGTGTATCTCCACTATTGAGATCATCTAATAATAATAATTAAGGAACATCCTATATAAATATCTTATTTCTCTTGTTCTTTATTTATTTTTCATATGATATATTACTATTATTTATTTGTTTGTATGAAGTAAATTACGTTCAGAAATAGAATTATAACCTTCTGGAAAAAATCATATTTCTATTTTAAGAAAAAAATTTTAACTTTCTGGATAACCGAATTTTTCAGACCTTCAATGAAAAATTACACTCCAGTCATTTAAGAGTCCAGTACATTAAGAGTTAATTTGCAAATTATCCTTTAGTAAAGTCAAAATTGTAATTTATCTTTTGATAGATTTTATGTTATTCATTGTAGTCGACTACAACAATTAAATGGTTTTTGTCGCATTTTAAAAATATAAATTTTATCAAAAATCGTTTTACTTACTAGTTAAGTTGAAGAAACCGGTAATATATTTATATTTTGACTATATGATATTGAAATAAATGTCAAAAGTAAATGAATATTTTACTTTAAAGCATCATTTACAGTAGATCAAGCCTACACAGTTTTATTTTTCTCTGATAAGTTAATAGCGACATGAGATAATGATAAGAGAGATACTATTAAAACAGTCACTTTATATGTTTGTTAAGGTTAATTTTAATGTAATCATTTTAAAATTTCAAAAGTAAAAAACTATAATAATTTTTTTTTCTCTCTAATAATCTAATCATTAACTTTTTTTTTTTTGTTATTTTAAAAAGATAAAAATTTTAAAATAATAAAAATTTGTACTAAAATATGTTTCTATTAAAGTTATATGTTGCAAGTCTTGCTGCTAAGTGTTATTAGTTTATGATTGAGTTTTGATTGAAACAACCTTCAAGTGAAGAGAATTAACCAATGAAAATACTGAATATATCGTTTATAATTTAAAAAGATATAATATCCTTACATCGTTTATTTCATTTGTTATAGTGCTCGTTGAATTGTCCAGCAATTTACACTTAACTATTATCTGGAAGTAAAAAATATTTGCTATCAAATATTTATTGTTTAAAATTTGATTCCTTCTCGTTTATATATATATATATATATATATATATAAAATCCATTATGTTTGTAAAAATGGGAAAAATAATTCAACTGACGTAGGGGTACAGATGTCCCGCACAAAATAAAAAAAAGAAGTTTTTGAATAATAAAATAATTTAATTAGTTATCCTCCAGTACATTTATTTTTATTCTTAACAAAGCAATATTTGTTTTTACTGCTACAAAATCCTTTCTTCCCCAATTGTTTTTACTTATCAATTTGTACATTTCATACCCCAAATTTCATTCTATATTAAATTCTGCGTAATTATAATAAAAAAAGTTGAGACAAATTTCTACCTGACAGCATTTCAAAGTGTGACAGACAATTGGTCGCTCAAAAAAAAAAGTAAATAAATAAATTCAGCGAATGAAACGTAAATGGAAGGTATAATAAGGTATAATTGCAATATACTGTTCTGTTTACAAGAACAAAATAAAGGGGAAAAAATTTCAGTTATTTGAAAAAATGAAATCCATGAATGTAGATAGATTTATGTAATTCACAATGCAAATGGAAAAGATTTTACATCCAACTTTTTATTTTATCTATCATTTTTTCTTCATCTTTAATTTTTATCTATCATAATAACATTATTATTAAAAAAAAAAAATGTTTTTTACATGGAAAAATAAAATATTTCTAATGAAAGAGCAGTTTTTATATTTACTATTTATAAATTTATTATTTTTTTTATATCTGTAATTATTTCGATCTAATAGTGTTTAAGAAAAAAAAACAATCCAGGCACTTATTTTAACAGCACATCCTAGAACTTGTTTGATGATCTAAATAGCACAGCTATTGTTGGGTAAAGTTAACAAAAAATAAAAGAACACACAGCTCGTATTTGCCAAAAGAAATTGGACTTTAATTAGAAAGAAAATAAATGAACTTATGCTAAATCATAACCTTAAAACAGGTACAAATATGACAAGCCCAAATACGAAACATAGTAATAAATTTACCATGCCTGTAACAAACAACATGACCCAACCCTAGCTTTGAATTCATTGGAAATAACGGAACTTTACGCAATGGCGTAAACAGCTATAATGCAAATTAAATTTAATAAATTAACAATTAATATAATCCACCTTAACAGCACGTTGATATGTACTCTAGATCTTTCGGCTCACGTAGAAGCCATCATCAGGAGTTAAAATTAATACATTTAAAGTCAAAAGTTAAAAAAATAATAATAATTTAATTATATAGTATAATTAAAATATAAACATTTTAAAAACTGTCATGACTGTTCCGGTCCTACTAGTATACTAGCAGTATACTAGTACTATATTTTAACTATGATTTTTTAAACTTTTGATTTTAAATCTATTAATTTTAACTCCTGATGATGGCTTCCAAGTAAGCCGGAAGATCTGGAATACATACAGACGTGCTGGTAAGGTGGATTATGTTAATTGTTAATTTATTCATTTAACATATCAGCAGCACCATGTCTGAGGAATTAAATTAAATATATTTCTGTAAAAAATCAACTGTTATTTTATAACAATAATGTAAAATTATAATTTTTGGGAAATAGCTTAGTAGCTTTTAAATGAGGCAGTACAGAAATAATCTAAAATACCGTTGGAATCATCGTATTTTTTTTGTTATAGTTCGACGTTATTGTCCTAAAAAAGACACGGTGTTGTAAATCGGTATTACACTTAGATATCAAAGCCGGCTTTAATAGCCCAGCTGGACATATTACTTAACACTATAATGGGGCTTCATAACAATCATATTGTTAAAAGGCACTCTCAGCTAGCATATGGTAAAACCTATTTATTGGCTAGAAGAGAAAGAATAAGTGAGACGTGGGCGAGAACCTTCATAAAAAACCATGCAAGTTTATGCATAGTCCTTATCATGATTTCTACAATTTAAAAAATAAAAAAAAAAGGGTTACCCAGTAAACATAAATAGAAGATAATTTTATTTTTACAAGACCAAAATGAATGGGGCGCGACCTCAGTTTTATTTTGCACATTAACTTTAGTTCATCCAAAGAGATTTACTAGATATTGTATATTGAAGCTATCATTTCCGGTTTGCATCAAAATCTTTGTCATATTTAAATAATTTATGTAGATATTGAATATAAAAGCGCGCTGCACACTTTTCATTGTGGTCTTGCGAAAATTGATAACTTTATACATATTATTTTCTTTTAAACAAAATTATCTTCCATTTATGTTTACTGGGTAACCCATTATTTAGATTTTTTAATTTTATATTTTTTATTAGTTCGATGTTTAAATATTTACTGGAGTAAATATAGTACCGGAATTTTCGACATCTCGAACAAGGGTCTACGAAACTTCTAAATTTGAGCAGTTAACAAAATATATAAAAAATGGTTGATAATTGTATATTATTAAACAAAATATATAAAAAAATGTTGGTAATTGTATATTATTATATTTTTAAAATAATTAAAACTATGAATTTATACAAAAAATTTCATTTGAATAAAAAATCTTTATTCAAGTCATATGAACATCACATGACTTCCTTATACGCCTATTAAATTACATATACACATTTTTTTTTTTTTTAAATGAAAAGTACATATAATTTTATTTTATTAATAACTTCTGATATTGTTTCAGAACAGATCTGTTTCAATACAGATATTGGTATCATAACCTTAAAACAGGTACAAATATGACAAGCCCAAATACGAAACATAGTAATAAATTTACCATGCCTGTAACAAACAACATGACCCAACCCTAGCTTTGAATTCATTGGAAATAACGGAACTTTACGCAATGGCGTAAACAGCTATAATGCAAATTAAATTTAATAAATTAACAATTAATATAATCCACCTTAACAGCACGTTGATATGTACTCTAGATCTTTCGGCTCACGTAGAAGCCATCATCAGGAGTTAAAATTAATACATTTAAAGTCAAAAGTTAAAAAAATAATAATAATTTAATTATATAGTATAATTAAAATATAAACATTTTAAAAACTGTCATGACTGTTCCGGTCCTACTAGTATACTAGCAGTATACTAGTACTATATTTTAACTATGATTTTTTAAACTTTTGATTTTAAATCTATTAATTTTAACTCCTGATGATGGCTTCCAAGTAAGCCGGAAGATCTGGAATACATACAGACGTGCTGGTAAGGTGGATTATGTTAATTGTTAATTTATTCATTTAACATATCAGCAGCACCATGTCTGAGGAATTAAATTAAATATATTTCTGTAAAAAATCAACTGTTATTTTATAACAATAATGTAAAATTATAATTTTTGGGAAATAGCTTAGTAGCTTTTAAATGAGGCAGTACAGAAATAATCTAAAATACCGTTGGAATCATCGTATTTTTTTTGTTATAGTTCGACGTTATTGTCCTAAAAAAGACACGGTGTTGTAAATCGGTATTACACTTAGATATCAAAGCCGGCTTTAATAGCCCAGCTGGACATATTACTTAACACTATAATGGGGCTTCATAACAATCATATTGTTAAAAGGCACTCTCAGCTAGCATATGGTAAAACCTATTTATTGGCTAGAAGAGAAAGAATAAGTGAGACGTGGGCGAGAACCTTCATAAAAAACCATGCAAGTTTATGCATAGTCCTTATCATGATTTCTACAATTTAAAAAATAAAAAAAAAAGGGTTACCCAGTAAACATAAATAGAAGATAATTTTATTTTTACAAGACCAAAATGAATGGGGCGCGACCTCAGTTTTATTTTGCACATTAACTTTAGTTCATCCAAAGAGATTTACTAGATATTGTATATTGAAGCTATCATTTCCGGTTTGCATCAAAATCTTTGTCATATTTAAATAATTTATGTAGATATTGAATATAAAAGCGCGCTGCACACTTTTCATTGTGGTCTTGCGAAAATTGATAACTTTATACATATTATTTTCTTTTAAACAAAATTATCTTCCATTTATGTTTACTGGGTAACCCATTATTTAGATTTTTTAATTTTATATTTTTTATTAGTTCGATGTTTAAATATTTACTGGAGTAAATATAGTACCGGAATTTTCGACATCTCGAACAAGGGTCTACGAAACTTCTAAATTTGAGCAGTTAACAAAATATATAAAAAATGGTTGATAATTGTATATTATTAAACAAAATATATAAAAAAATGTTGGTAATTGTATATTATTATATTTTTAAAATAATTAAAACTATGAATTTATACAAAAAATTTCATTTGAATAAAAAATCTTTATTCAAGTCATATGAACATCACATGACTTCCTTATACGCCTATTAAATTACATATACACATTTTTTTTTTTTTTAAATGAAAAGTACATATAATTTTATTTTATTAATAACTTCTGATATTGTTTCATATTTTTTTTTGTTATTATTGAATTATTATTTATCGTAAAACTTTTTCTACAATCAGAGATTAATAAATTCCAATAAATCAATATATTTAAGGTACCGATGTATGTATGCAAGGCACATTGGTGCCTTACCTTTTAAGATTCAAATATTTCATTAATTAAAATTTTATTTGGTTATAACTTTGGAACCAATCAAAATAAGTACCACTTATGATAGATCGTTGAAAAGCTCTCAATGAGGACTTATTACTGCAGTTAAGAAAAAGTCCAAATCCAAATTTGTTTAGACTTTGGCCTTTTTGGAAACTTTTGGTTCAGTCGATTGCAATGAAAAGGGGAGTTGCACATCTAGATGTTGCAACAGACCTATCCAAAATTTCAACATCCTACGGCTAATAGTTTTTGAGTTTTGCGAAATACATACGTACAAATGGATTCAAGGATGGTCAAAATGGATATTTGCGTTAAAATCTGAAAACCGAAATTTTTCGCGATCACAATATTTTATCAATACAATTCTAAGTTTGGATAAAACAGTTTTTATTTTTATGTAACTAAAGAAAAATGTTTTTATTATGTTAAAATGTGTAAGTTTACTTTCATAAAATTTCACTTATTTATTTATATTTTTTAACGATAGTGTGATTTTTAAAACAGTTCTTTCTTAAGATCATTCATCACCAAATAGTTCAGTAATGTAATTACATTTTATTAAAATTAAGATAAAATATTTAAAACATTTTACTAAATTTATATTTTTTTAAAAATTATCAAAGTTATGCATATATATATATATATATATATATATCGTGTTTTGTCGTTTTTATAAAGTTAGGGACAATAATAGTTCCTTTTTGTTTTGACTACTTTAAACTTAATCAACTTCACCCAATATGTATCAGAGAATAGGAATAGATCAAATACGTAGATGTTATTTACACAAACATTGCCAAGGTCTTTGATAAAGTAGATCATGCTGTATTGTTAAAAAATGATACAAGCCATTTGAATCTGAGGATAATTTTTTCTTATTATTTATATAAGAAACAAACAATATGCAAGTGTAAAAAATTTAGTTTTAGGAAATCCTATGTTCACTCAGCCTCAAGATGTAATTTAGGTCCAATACTTTTCTTAATTTTTATTAATGATATTTGCATCTGTATAAAAAGTTCTCTTCGCCGATATGAAAATTTTCAAGTCCGTGAATTCTTTTAATGATGTGATTATTTTTCAAAATGATATTAATAAGGTTGCAAACTTATGTAAACAAGATCTATTGAATTTTAATGTAGGAAAATATAAATACGTGAAAAAAATTACAAAAGAGATAATACGCTTTAGTTATAATATTAATAAATACAAATTCAGAAGGTTTGGGAGTTAAAAATTATATTTTCATCGGACGGTAAATTCGAATCGCACATAACATCAGTGGTTAACAAACATATAAAAATTTGTGATTAATATTTTTTAGAAACGCTAATGATTTTATGTCAAATCTGACAATTGCAATTTTATATTACTCGTTTGTTAGGTCTAATTTAGAAGACAATTTTTTCATTTTAAATACTGCAAGTAAAATTAAAAAAAAGTAGTAGACTAAATGAAAGTGTACAGATAAAACTGTTGAAATATTTGTATTTTTGAAAACATACGGTTTATCGTTAAATTATTCACTGAATGAGTTTAATGGAGGAATTTTAGTTGCCTTTTTTACAGTATAGGATAATTATTTCAGGTTTAATATATTTACATAGAATCATTAATGGATTTGCTTATAACCTCTTTGTTATTAATTAAAATAAATTTTTATCTGCCTGCTATTAAATTGCCCTCTAGGCAAATATTCAGTAAGTTTAGAGCTCGTACCTTACAGTGGATGAATTCACCATTTTTATGTATGACGATAAACTTTAATGAAATTTGTACATTTTTGACTGTAATATCAATGAACCTTTAAACACAATGTCTACATATTATCAAAGGTTAAATCAGCATGTTCAGTAAACTGAATTCCAGTGTATTATTTTATGTAATATTTTATGCATACAAATTTCTTTTTTGGTGTTTACTTTTAATTTTTATCTTGTTTTATTATTTGAAAAAAACCTCATTCACTGATTTATAGAAGATAGTAATTCTACTTAGTTGTTATAAATTAGTTGTAAGATTATATTATTATGATTGTATATGTAGGAGCACTGTAAGTGGATTTTTTCTGTTGTTTTAATCAATATATAAATAATTAAAATTAATTCCTAATTAAAAAAATGACATTGAGTTGTTTTAAATTTATTTACTAACAGAGCAATTTTTTGGTTAATTTTCTAACTGTGTACGTTTTATTTTATAACAATAAAAGAAGAAAAAGGTTTTTATTTTCTAATGAGACGATTACCTACATTTTATTTCCTGTAAAAATTAAATATAATCGTCCGATTTATTAAAATATCGAAAAAAATTTCATTTTTTAAAATTTTAAATCATATGTATTTTTTTTTACTTAGCTATTACAATTTATTTTTAGAGGTAATTTTTATTTTTATTCGAAATCAGAAGTTCGACTGAAATACTTTTATTACATTGTCCTTATTTGGACAATATAAATCGATTTATAAAACGTAATAATAAAAGTAATGACTTTTGAATTTTGTAATTAAAAAATAAATTATTAATTTAAATTCTATTTACCTTAAGTAACTCCTAATTCTCAAGCTTATGATCTTCGTTACAACTATAACGAACTGAATGTGCAAACAAGCAATAACTCTTCTTGCAATTAGAGAGGGGATAATTATTTAAACAACGCACGCGTTCTTCTGTTACTGATAGATGCCGTTATTTCTATTCCATTTTTTTATTTAAGTGGAATAGTTGCATTTCAGACCAGATAAGTTCCATGAATTTCGTGGATTAGCCGTTTACACTTAATGTTATTTTTCATGATAGTGTCGTGGACATTTATGAATAATATTTTAAACTGAAATCTTATATTTCTTATCTGTAATATCCAGAAATATGTTAGGACTACCATAAATGCATCAGTTACGATCGTTACTCATGTTAGCTTGAAGGAAATAGTAAAAAAAATCCAGTTGTGTCTCGTAGGTAAATCATTGTACCCTATTTATTTATTCTTTCAAGTAGTTACTAGTACCCGTTATAATCACTCGCAATTACAGTTACTGGTATGAGTGAGAGGATGAATTTTGCGAGCTTAAAATCTGTCAATCCTCAGTGGGATAAATAGGTAAATAACTTCATTAAATTTTTTTAGAAAATTCAATCCGGTTCGAATGAATCAGTAGACAGTTCAATTACTTTAGTTGCATTAAAGATAACCCATCGGGTTGGTCTAATGGTGAACGAATCTTCCTAAATCAGCTGATTTGGAAGTCGAGAGTTCTAGCGTTCAAGTCCTAGTATCGACAGTTACTTTTATACGGATTTGAATACTAGATCGTGGATACCGTTGATTTTGGTGGTTGGGTTAACAATTAACCACTCATCTCAGGAATGGTCGAACTGAGACTGACAAGACTACACTTCATTTACACTCATACATATCATCCTCTGAAGTGATACCTGAACAGTAACTCCCAGAGGCTAAACAGAAAAAATAGTTGCATTAAAGGTGTATTTAAAAAGTTGAAACGAACCGATATTTAAGTTGTAATTATCAGTTCCTCTTTCTATGATATATGAAATAATTTTATTATTAGTAATACTGAAACTATAAACCTACATTTCATAATTAGACCTACTTTTAATTTGTTTAATAAATGCTAACCGTTTGTTCTTCTAAATTATATATATATATATATGTATATAAATATGATAATTAAATTGTGTAATTATTTACATTTTCACTATATACGTTACTGTCAGAACCAAATTATCAGTTTAGAAAAGTATCGAGATTATTAAATAAAAATCGATTTCTGAACTGCATGAATGAAAAGACAGCTTTCATTTATTGATCGAGCGAAACGAGATTCTGTTTTAATTCAAATTTTATTAAATTTCGTTTGTTTATGTTTTTATGTTAGTCAAAACAAAACGCATGAACCGATTTTTATTACATCTTTGTAGTAACTTCCTTACTATAATATGGAACGATGTATGTATAACGACATTTCTGTTTCAAAATGGCGGCTGCAATTATTATGATGGAGGGGAAGTTTCAACATCAAACCGCCATAGATATCTGAAACCAGCAGAGCTCCTTTTGCATAACTGCTCTCCAAACCGTACTAAACAGATATCACATTTCTATCAATATCTGCCGATATCACTCGCGTATGGCCACCAAACCGCCGTTGTCTCCCCTACACTCCGAATTTTCCCCACTATTTATATATTGTTTTTTAGCGGTTGCATATTAGATATCTCACTCTTTACATTTTTACTCAGTTCTCAATTTTTATTTAATTCTTAATTCACATTACTCAGTTTTATTCATTTAACTCAATTCAAAGTAAGCAGTGGGAAATATTTTTAAAAAATACTACTTTTTTCTCATTTTATCAGCTGCTCTTTTAATAATTTTTGTGTTTTATTTTTTTTAATGTCCTTTAAAGTAGTTCAGTTTTATAAGAAAAGAATGTAATTTCCCTACTGATAAACAATTGTATATAAATTTACTTTTATGGGAACACAAATAATATTTTAATTTTGCTTTATGAAGTGATATTTAGTTGCGATCAGTTAAGTATTTATAATTTCTCAATGTGAAATTCTTAGATTCTACTTAAGAACGCGCAGTACAAAGACTTGTTCTTTTAAAAATGACCGGTATCAGTGAAATCTTTTTAAATACATTTTATGTGAAAAAAATTGAAGTTCCTTAATTACTATAGTGATATCTTAAAAGTAACGATTCTTCAGCGATTTATCTTGTTAAGATTAATATAACCGCCGAATTCAAAGTAAATCGATTCTTTAACATTTTTTGTTGTATTTTACTACCCCAAAAGTACGATTATTTTTTGTACTTAATTTTGTGTTGAAATACACAATACAAAGAACGTGGATAACGACTGTGACATTCGATCAGTGATAAGTTTTTTGAACTTTTAAAACGTGATATCGGCAGATATTAATAGAAATGTGATTTCTGTTCAGTACGGTTTGAAGAGCAGTTATGTAAAAGAAGCTCTGCTGGTTTCAGATATGTATACATACGAATTAAAATGTAATTAATGAAAATATTTCTGCAACGCTTTATATCATTGAAAAATAATACTTAAGAAAAAGATAAAGGAAAATAAAAGAGGTCCCTGGAATAAAATGTTATAAAAAGATGTTGAAAATTAGGAAGGTCGGTAAAATTCGAATTGAGGAAAAAAATTGCATAAAAACTGCTGTGTATAAAAAAATTCAGGTTTAGTTATTTGGTGATAGAGGGGTGTATGAAAGTTAAAAATTGTATCGGAAGAAATATAAAAGATAAATTAAAAAAATTTTAAATAGGTGATTGAGAGTTTAGAATATAGTAAATATGTTGAGGTTAAAATAATAGCGCGTTACAGAAGGGAATAAACCACGTTAAAGAAGGGGAACTCCAAAACTATCACCTGTTTCGATGGCTTCAAAAATAAATTAAATTTTTGTTTTTATATTATTATTTTAACCATGCTTCTAACCTTTTAAACGATTTGAATAAACGTACACGTACATAAAATTACATAGCTTCCTGGGAAATTTTCGATTAAAATTACTGTATTCTGTTTTTTACACGACCGCCCAAAAAGGAGTGTAGTATATTTAGGGTATGTATGTATATATGTTTGTTCCACCTTAGAAGCTCCAATTTAGATAAATTGGTTCAGCCGTTGGATTCCAATGCGGGGATATATAACTATATATCCCCGCATTGGAATCCTTACGTTACCGGGAATGTCAGCGGCTATAAATATGTTTATATATAATATTGGAGATTTGTCGGCTGAAGTACAAATCTTAATGAATTGAATTAATGAACTGTGAACCGTGAGCATCTACCACTATGTGAGCTGGGTTTGAACTGAATGACTCGAATCAATCGAATGAATAATATTACAGAAATTATGAAAATTATTACAGAATTAAATTTACGTTAAATAAAATAATATTAAAAAACGTATGTTTAGTAATAACGTGCTTCCCGTGGGGACTGTGTGTGAGGCTAGATTGGTGAGATGATGCGAGCACCTCGTGCAAGGCTAGATCAATCATCACCATCAACTGGTAACACGCGGGATGCCCTTGGGGCGCTGTTTTGGGATACACAATGGGATGCTCTTGTAATATTACTGCAATCAATCGTCCGATTTCAAGATTCAAAGGAGTTATTTGTTAGTATAATACAAAATTACTTTGGAATCAAACAGAACAAAAAGAGAAACGTTTTATTTTTTGGCATTCGTGTTTTTTAATTTTTATATTTTGTTTATCAGATAATCAGAAAGTTTTAATTAGACTAAATTTTGTACATGTTTATAAAGACAAATATCAGTTTTATTTGTTCTCTTCGGCGTTTAATTTCAATTTAAGGAATTTTGTTGAAGTTCGGTCAAACATTAAACTTTACAGTAACAAGTGAAAACATTGCATTTTTAATTTACATCATTTCGGTGTTTTTCCGCGTACCTGCTGTCCACAATTTTTCCCTGTATGACTAGCTGCTCAATATTTTTACCGGGCCTACAGACTATACGGCCAAAAAGCGTAGGATGCGCTGAAAGCATATTGCGGAGAGCCTCCTCTGTATACTTAAGTCGTTTATAATCGAGTTGTTCGTCCTTTTTTCCATCCATTCAACGCGGAGCATTCTTCTGCAGGCCCACATTTTGAATGCATGAATTCTCCTCCAGTTTTCCACTGCAAATTCTTTATGTTAATAGTCCAGGCCTCAAGGCCGTACACGACTACTGGAAAGACTGAAGCAGTTTCAACTTTGTACTCTTCGTTATTGCCCTATTCTTCCAAGCAGCTGTCAACTTCGTAAACGAAGAAGAATCTTAGCGAAGCTAAGAAGATTCTTCGTAGTATTTCGGCAGAGGAGCCCCCCATATTTATCTATTGTGTTTCTAAATATACGAAACGGTCCATTTTTTTCGAGATCACACGACGCATCACTGACTGGAAGATCGTTAGATCTGTTTACGATCATAACTTTTGTTTTTCCGATGTTTAATTTCAGCCCTAGTGCCATACTTTCTTTCTGAACTCGGTCTAGGATCTCGTTCATTTCAAGTTTAGATTCTTCTATGTTTTTCCTGTTTAGCCTCCGGTAATTACCGTTCAGATAATGCTTCAGAAGATGAATGAGGATGGTATGAGTGTAAATGAAGTGTAGTCTTGTACAGTCTCAGTTCGACCATTACTCAGATGTGTGGTTAATTGAAACCACCATGATCTAGTATTCAAATCCGTGTAAAAATAACTGACTTTACTGGGACAAAGGCTGGAACTCTCGACTTCCAAATCGGATGATTTGGGAAGACGCGTTCACCACTAGACCAACCTGGTGGGTTTCTAGTTCAGATCCTGCGAAAAGGGTTATACCGTCAGGAAATCTTAAATTGGTTACTCGCGGGCCTCCTATTCATAAACCTCTTAGCCAGTTTTTCAGGCTCTACGCAAAGATATATTCGCCGTAAATGTTGAATAAAATCGGAGACAGAATACACCCCTGTTGTACTCATCTCAAAAGGTAAAAAGGTTCTGTTGTGTCATTTTTCAGTCTAACCACCACAATGTTTTTTATATATAGGTTACGAGTGAGGGTAACAAGATGGTCAGGGACGCCCATCTTCTTCAATAATCGCTACTGATCTTTCCACCTAATCGAGTCGAACGCCTTAGCGTGGATCTAGGAAGCATACTACAAGAGAGTGTTGAACTCTCTCTGGCTTTGTCTATCAGCTGCCTAATATCTAGAATTTGCTCACTCGTAATGTTTTTTTTACGATTCCGGCTTGCTCTGCAGGAATTTCCCTGTCCAGATAGTACTGTAGACGTTTATGGTTTCTTTATTGAATATCATGGTTTCTTTATGTCAACCTTTTTTATCATAATATCAGATTGTTTCATATAATTTTAAATATTAAAGCCATAAGAAATTTTTCTAAAATTTTTTTTATATATTTTTATTTATCTGCAATTAAAGTCATTAGCGACTCATCAACAACTGTTTGAATGTACCGGTAAACATGTAATGTTCAACAGACTCAGACTTTTACAACACAATAGTTCTCCATCACATAATCTTTGTGTTAGGGATTTAATATTAGTTACTAGCAAAAATTCTCTACCCCATACATTGGAAACATGGAATAATTATCAGGCAGGTATATCCAGGCTCTGACGCTCTGACAATCTTGTAAGAGTTGTTGATTTGCAAACAGCTAACCGTCTATTAAGATCTGTGGAAAAGTTTATTACTCATATGTTTATTACATTTCATATTTAGATATTATAATATTAGATTTATTTCCTAACATTAATCATTCATAATCTAATTTATACATTTATATTACATTAATTTGTTCATATTCATGATGTTTATTCACTCACAGTTCATTACAGTATCAAAAAATCATTTCATTTAATTTACATTTGCTTACATATTAAAGCCAAAATCATTTTGGTTTACACATATCTTTTTCTCCTTATAAATATAAATACTGTCTCATCTCCTTCTTTATATAAAATAATGTATTTAATTTCATTTCATATTCAATGAGTGATCATTGCAGTTTACAAAAGGTGCATTAAAACATCTTCAATGAGTTTTTTAGCAGTGAATGTGAATCAGTGACATCAGAGTCAATGAAAACATTTCAAAATTGTTTGGTCCTCCAGGCCGAAACCATAACATATTCATTGATCCAATAAAAGAGTTGATTTAATAGATTTCCAAAAAACTCATTATTTGCATTCTGCCCTAAAAGATGAACCATTGCCTAAATAGATATCTAAGATACCTATATATATATCTGCCCAGAGATATCTAATTGCCTTAGATTTGCCAAATACAAGATATGATTGGCATCTCACAATGCTAATTGCATCTCAAGAATAGATTACATTAAAGAATATTCCCTAGATATTTTCTAATTTTATTAATGAAATTTCATCACATGTACATTCACTTGAAACAATGCAGCTTCTCATTAATATATAAGGTAGTCTTATTGAAAGTATCTCAAATGACTATGAAAAGGTAAAGGAGATGTTCACATCAATATTAAGATTTAAAATTTGAAATGGGTACTGTGTTAAAGACAAGCTGTATTGTTGCAATACAGCTTGGATTGCAATTTAATGCTTTTTTAAGAAAAATATTGAACATTAAATCAATCCCAAATTGGAGTTTAAACGAGTTCTGATTAATCAGTGTTCATTCTGTAAATCAAATCATTACTTATATCAATGTAAGGAATTTCTAAACGTGTCCGCTAATGATAATCGTATGTCATAATAGTGTTAATAAAATAAAAAATTACAAAATTTTGTTTAGTAAAAGATTTTTGTCTTGTCTGTATTATAGTAAGAATTAGGCAGAGGGAAGTATTGGTGAAAACATTCCAGCAAAACACAGACTAAAAAATTCAGAAACTCATTGTGATCTCTGGAATGAACCTCTGAAACTGTTTCGGAGAAGTTCATTCCAGACATCACAACAACCTTCATCTGCTAATCTGCAAATTCTGGAAAGAAATATACAAGTTCATTATTACAACAACATTACTTTAAAACCAAACATTATTACTTGAGATGCAGATTGATCTTACCACACCCAAGGAAAAGTGAGGAATATTTAATTGTTAAAGCTTCAAATACTAAATCCAAGAGTGGTTTTACATTAATGATGGTGATATTTAATTTATCTTTTAATCAAATATTTAATTTAACTTTTAATTTGAGAATCACAAAAACTGTTTGATTGGATTCAATTCACTTTTTTTTAAACCCAATTTCCAAAAAATTCTAAATCCACATTGTGCAAATTATTCACAATAAGTTATCCATTTTGCAAATAAAACATTCAGGTTCTGACTACCTACTACTTGTTGATTTAAAAACAGCTGATAGTCAGTTTAAAAGACCAGTGCATAGATTTATTACCAATCTCTAATGATTGTGTTTATTATTTTCATAATTTATTGTTACAATTTCATTTAATTTATATCATATATGATTGATCTGACATTTATATAATATTGTCATTTTAATTTATTGATTGGTACATAGATTATTTCCTCTTATTCAAGGTGTATACAGCACCAGAGTATTTACTCATTTAATCATGTGTGATACATCACACTATACTATGTACTACATACTACATTCTCTATGTACTCCATACACATGCATGATACATGAAACACATTTATCAAAGTACAATATAACACTGGAGCTTATTTATTTATTTTCAACGTGCAATATATTATCTAGGTGCAATGCAACACTAGAGATTATTTATTCAATCACTCAACATATTGAGTTTTTTTACACATTAGATAAAGCTTGACCATTATGATTATGACATTTTTATGATTGACCATTATGCATTATATAATTACATTATCCTTATTTTATTATATGTGAAATGAATATGTATGCAGTTTTAAGCCTACCATTACTATACATAAACATAAGTATTATAAATAATTGTATTATTACAAGGAGAAAATCATTCTGATTTTGATGGGCAGTGTGTTTAGTCACAACTATCTTTTCCTACGTATAAATATAAATACCTTCACTACAAGTAAATTAAGTTTATAAAAAGATAAATTAAATATGAATAAATGAAAAATTATATATGAGTTGTTGTAAATGAAGTTTCTTGAAAATTTAAATTATGATTGTAGAACCTTCAATATCCACAGTCTGAGAATCAAAAAATATGTTGTGTTCGATGAGTATTAAATGGTGCTGGTTCAAATACTAAATAAATAAACATATTGTTGACTTTGTAGCCATTAGGTCAAAATTATTTTCTTTAGTTTGAATAGTTTCATCTTTATAAAAATTTTCTAATTCTAAACAGTAAGTCTATTAATCTAGCCGTAAGTTAGCCGTAAGTTTATTAGTCAATTCCCATTTGGGAGTTGAATATTTTCTTGAAAAATCAATATCTTTTGGCCAATGAACCCCTGCTACCAAAGTGACGGTTCAATTAATGTACTTTGTGAACAAATCTAGACAATACATGTTCTGGATCACCAGAGGATTTGATGTAATATCAGTTAGCATTTGTGTTAATCTCAGAAATTCTATTGCTGATGAATACTTTAAAATTAGGTGGTTGTCCATAAATCAAATGTAGTACTATCATAGAATTTGTATACCTTAGATAATAAGTAGTAAACACCACAAAGTTCAAGTCTTGGAAGCATATGAATACAGCTTTGTTGGCAAGACATATTAAAGCACAATGAAAGAATGAAATAAAAAAGCATGACAAGAATTGATCAGGGTTTTAAAACCTCTGCCTGCCATGACATAATTGAGTGCCATGGTTTATTGTGCAAGTACCTAATACCAGTCATTCAATTTAATTTTACACACATCAGAATTATATTGCAATATTGTAGTGAAATAGTTAATTAATAAATCTATTATGAATTTTCTTATAAATCTATTTGAGTATTGACAGTACAAATGATTAATATATAAATCCAACCTGATAACTTGTTATTTCACAACTTTTTTTTTTGTTATAAAAAACAGAATAATCTTTAATAATTGTTATTAAATGTGACTACTCAAATAACTAATGATGCATTTGTATTTATATTTTTACTGGTATTTGAAATAAAATAACCTTTATTAAAAGAAAGGTATTAAAAGTACACTGCTTAATAGATAAATAAATATTTTTGTTAAATTTAAATTTTGTATATTTTTATTGGTATTAACAACTACATTTTATTTTAACTTCATAAATTTTTCATCTAATAGTGTTTTATTTGTTTTAAATAAATTATTGGCTTAGCAACAACTCAAACTACCATTTGGGATTGATTTAAAGTTCAACATTTTTCTTGAAAAATCATTAAATTGCAGTTCAAGCTGTGTTGCAGTAATTACATATCTTCAACACAGCACCTATTTCATATTTTAAATCTTAGATTGATGTGAGCATCTTTACCTTTTCATAAGAGTTTAATTGCTCTGTAACCCCTACAAGAAATGTGATAATTCAAATTTCAGTAAGTGATTATATGGCATACCAATGTACAAGTGAGAGCTTTCACTCAAATCAAATAAATTTTATTTCTAGATCAAGTTTATATTTGTTCAGACCCATTTCTAACCTTAGTTGTTTTTTATCATTAATTGTTGATTATTCATTATAGCTGTTTTCTTTGCCTATACTGAATTTCTGAAGAATGACTCTTTATTATCTAAATAAGCAGACCTACGTTGATACTCCTACAGGCAAAAATTGAGAATTTTTATAATTAAATTTTAAAGCAGGTCAAAGTTATTTTCTTTAGTTTGAATGGAGATTATTTTATTTTTTCATATTTATTTCTACTATTCTTTTTATTTAAACCATTTTTGAATCATGTGTTTAATTCTGAAATAGGTGTAGGATTATAATATGGAATATTTGAAGGAAGTGATCTTATCTGAAGAAAACTTGTTTGCAAATATCCAAGGACCTTGTATTGGATCTACTCTCAATATATATGGATTTCATTTTGATGTAAGCTCTTTTCTGTTTCTTGCAAGTAAACCTTTCTCATTAAGTTTATTAGTTTGTTTTAAATCACCGATTACTGTGCTTATAACATTTGCTCCTGAAGAAATAATTGTTTCTTTTTACAATGTCTGAAATGACAGTTATGAAGGCATGAATTACTACTGTTGAAAGGAAAGTTAATTTAAAATACCCCCCTTTGATAGTGTCATTAGTCCCATATTTTTATAAACTATTATTATTTTTACAGTAACTGAAAAACACTGGAATAAAATAGTTGACTATGTTTTACAATATCATTCTTCACTTATTTCATAAGCGAACCCTGTTCGTATGAAATTTGTTGCAAATGAAGTTCCCTGAAATTGTAGGTTATGATTGTAGAGGACCAAACAATATGTGTATTTGATGACTAAACAGTGCTGGTTCAAACACTAAATAAATTGAGACAATTTTGACTTTGTATTATATAGGATACTTTAATGTTTTAAATGAAAGATACATAATTATGCATAAGTGTACTGACTAAATAAATGCTTAATATGCTTATTACATTGTTGAATAATATGTAATTTTCAGTACGTACATGTTAACATGATAAAAGTAAATTTGGACTAAACAATATATTAATTATTAATAATATAAAATGTTTTAACAATTAAACAAACCACAGTTTGTTATTGTTGGTTTCCAAACCGATATAAAAAATAATGCTGTTAAAGACATGTCTATATTCAATTCGTGTAAAGTGAAAAATATTAAAGCGATAATAAATTCAATTTCGTATCCGTATAAAAATTTAAATGGAAATCAGATACGGATATATAAAATATTTACTGATTTTCATATATATATATATATATATGTGTGATTGATTGTTCACTGCAAGATGAATAGACATAGTTTTTATACTATTGATACTAGATCAAAGGTCACCTTAAAAAACAACTTGATTAACAGCTGCATACTATGCGGGGAATCCCCATGATGTCATCAGTAGTCTGTAGTAGTTGAATACAGTAAATAATAAACTATGTATTGTGAGGCAGAATCTGCAAAATAAACTGTTTCATCGATAAATTTGTTGCTTGTATTAAATATTTTGGTCACTCGAATTTGAGGAGCCAAAACCAGATACATTAAAGAATCGTTAACCATGATGTCAACAACAGTCTATGGTACATGTTAAAATAAAATTCATTAAATAACAAACTACGTCTTGTGATGCAGAATGTAAGGGTATCTTTCTGATGATGAATATGCGTTTAATGAGAAATTTATTAGTGAAAGAGTGGATTTTGGAAAAGAGTGGTTGAGGTGGATGCAAGACAACATTAAAGAAGCCTTTGATGCAGAATGAAAGGGTATATTTCCGATCATAAATGTGTGTTTATTGAGAAATTTGTTAGTAAACGAGTGGATTTGGTGAAGAGGAACAATGAAGAGGGTGTTAAAAATATGGTCTTCATTGAATGTGTTAGCAAATGATTTTTTTTTTATACATTAAATAATGAACCTAGATGATTGATGCAGAAAGTAAGGTTTTCATACTACTACTATTTTGTATGTAATATTTCTTATTGTTATTTTTATTATTATTGTATTTACAAGGCATTTTTAGTTTTTTAGTCTTTCAGTATCCTTTTCAAACCATGAACAAGCAACAATATTTTAATTACTGGCAATGTATTATCAAACCTATTCATTACAGAGTGATATTCACAAATATTAAAAAATCTTATTTGGGCATCAGATGACTTCCTTGTACGCCTATTAAATTACATATACACTTTTCTTTTTAAATGAAAAGTACATAAAATTTTATTTAATTAATAACTTCTGATATTATTTTTATTGTTATTATTGAATTATTATTTATTGTAAACATATTTTTGAAATCAGAGGTTAATAACTATTAATAATTAAATATACCTAAATTAAAAAAAAATAAAAGTTGATGAAGTCTGATTCGAACTGATGTGCCTTCCCTTGTGAGATCCAAATATTTTATTAATTAAAATTTTATTTGGCTATAACTCTAACACCAATGAAAATAAGTACCACTTGTAATACGTCGTTGAAAAGCTCTCAATGTGGGCTTATTACTGCAGTTAAGAAAAAGTCCAAAATGCAATTTTTTTTGGATTTTGGGCTTTTTTGGACACGTTTGGTTCAGTCAATTGCAATCAAAAAGGTAGGAGGACCACAATTAGATGTTACAGCAGTCTTAAATCCAAAATTTAAACATACTATGGCCCCTAATCGTTTTTGAGTTATGCGAGATATATACCTAAGTACTTATGTACATATATACGTACGTACAGAGTCACGCCGAAACTAGTCAAAATGGATTAAGGGATGGTCGAAATGGATATTTCCGTTGAAATCTGAAAACCGAAATTTTTTGCGATCACAATACTTCCTTTGCTTCGTACAAGGAAGTAAAAATAGTATAATACCTGAATCAGGAATATAATAAACAGTAATAACAGTTAAAAGTTTAACTCAAAAAATAGATGAGTTCTTCAAAAATATGATTACAAGTAACATTCGAAATAATTATTATATCAAAGGGATTACTGTTATTTATAAATAATATAAGTTGGCAGGGGGTTCAATGACATGTGCAACATCAGTAACACAATAGCAGGGCACATACAAATCTACTTAGAAGTCAATGTTCCTTAATAAGTCTTTACAAGATTTAAGCTCAAGAATTTATTCTAATTTATATTAAAGAGAGTGAGTATAAAACAGACAAAAGGTAAATTTAAGCTCTCCGAATAACTCTGTAAGTAATTACCGTTACCAACATAAAGTACAACAGAGTATTTGCGTGAGCTCTCCAACTGCTGATTTTTATACTTTCTTTTTCCTGTTCAGCCTCCGGGAATTACTGTTCAGGTATTACTTCAGAATGAGGATGATATATACGACTGTAAATGAAGTGTAGTCTTGTACAGTCTCAGTTCAACCATTCCTGAGATGTGTGGTTAATTGAAACCCAACCACCAAAGAACACCGGTATCCGCGATCTAGAATTCAAATCCGTATAAAAGTAACTAACTACCTTTACTAGGACTTGAACGCTGGAACTGTCAACTTCTAAAACAGCTGATTTGGGCTTAAATGATTTTTATACTGTGACCGTAAGAGTGCTGATAATAAAATTATTATTTTTTAATTTACAATATTGTTATGTTTAAAGTTTTTTATGTCATATCTCAGCACTCCTTTTTTATTTTTATCAAGACATGAGTATTTCATTTTAATTACAATCTTTAAACGTCTCGTTTTGTTTTGATTTTTAATTAAAGTCAAATTTCTTAAAATCTTTCTCATGGTCAGTGTCATTAGTTACATAGATTTTCTCAGAAATAAATTTTCGCAAATTTTTTTTTACTGCCAATTTAATGAAGTAATTGTACATCAAACCTAAAAAAAATCATCCTTTGAGCTACCAATATTTCGTGTTACATCCAGTAAAAAATATTAAAACCAGTAAATATTTATCTAAATGTTAGATGGCCAAACCTAATAATAACAGCCTTCTCAATAATTAATAATAATAATTGTAATTTTGATTTCAAATGTTTAAAGTTTACTATTGGATGTAATTATGAAGATAATACGAAATAAAAAAAACTACTACGGGTTTTTGTATTACCTTGTTTTATTAGTACTGCGGATTTTTCCGTTTTTTCATCTTGATTGCTTATAACTAAAAAACGAGATACAGCTTTCACCATCGTTTTTCTCGTCAAATTGTTCATTAAAATCATGTAACTTATCTCCACCTTCCTCTTAAAACAAGAAGAAAAATCCGTGATACAATAAGGCGGATCGAGTCGGCGGACAAAAATTTCAAACGCACCAAAAAATAACAATTTTGTAACTTATAAATCTGAATATATTTCTACCTTCTAACTTCACTTTTGAAATATGAAACCGTTTCTATACTTTAATATCATTCTGTATGTGCTTTAACAGAGGTTTTCTATTTGTCGTTTACAATATATTGACTGTTGATTGACTGATCGCAGCTAGAAAACGTTAATATCACAGATCTGTATGAAAGAATCGTATGCGACAAGCTGCCAATTGAAATGGTACTCTGTCGTACTAAGTGTTCTTTGTTCCGACATTATGTACAGCCCCACAATGTTTTGATTTTTTTTTTATATATAAACTGCTTTTAACCGTTTCAAGTTTGGTTGTACGGCACTTTTTTAATTATAAATAATGCCGATTCCTTCTAAGTGTTTGTTTGCATGGATTCCATTATTTTTCCGAAAACCTGTAGGAGATAGATTAGGAAGGACTGTTAACTTTTCAATCAACAACGGTATCAGTTGATACAACAACAGTTATTACCAGATTTTGATATCATTTAATTTCTTCTTTTCAGCTGTAAATGAAATGAAATAGATTGAATGAATTATTCTAAAAACTAGTTTTCTATTTGCACGTTTACTTTTGTACAATAAGTCTAATGGTTTTATTAGAAAACTAAGCTCATTCCTCGATGTTCAGCAGTCTTAAGTATCATTTATTGAACGTGTTCAATAATGTAATAATGTTTTGAATATAGAGATTTATTTTACTTTAATTGCGTATCTAATGATCAAAAGTTATAAAAGTTGTATTTCTTTTTATTATAACGTTTTGTAAATAAATAATATTATTATTCCATAAATTATTTGGTGAGGAATGTCCCATATTTACTTCCCACCTCAACATACTAATCGAATTCAATGACATTTATTCTAATGATCATATAATATAACGATAAAGAGAGGATAAAATAGTTTTTCAAGCATTATAGAAATAATATGAACTAATAAAACCGGCAATAAAATCTACATTTTTACAATTTCGTACAGTGTGATAGAGAAATTATTCAACTGACAATTCGTATTGAATAAACAGGTGAACTTGAACTTGAACAAGCTTTTGTTAAGGCTAGTTCAATATATGGTACATAGAATAACAACTGTTTTAAAGAAAACGCTTGTTAAAAGATAACAAGCCTTGAAAATTTAACTTTTAAAATCTTTTACACAGCCAATTGTGAGTAATATTCGTAATTTGCAACGGTTCGCAAGTTATAATGAAAACCGGGTACTTTAATTAAAACAATTATTCAAAAACACATGCGCTCGCTCAAGCGCAGTGACTAACTGCGCTCCACTTGAGTGGATAAACTGTCATGCGCTCAGTTTATCTAGCTGGCTAACTTTAAAAGATTTAATAAGTGGTAATAAAATTACAAAAACAATCTATAGAGGTTCCCAAACTTTTCCGAATCGCGGCGCCCTTTTCCAATTAAAATTTTTCCATAGCGTCCTACCCTAAAAAAAAGGTATGACTACTCGTAAGTAAGATATAAAAATAAATAAAACTCGTGTATCGTCATTACTTTTTTTAGTTTATTAGGATTAAATTAATAATTATAAATGTCTTGGTTCAATTAATTAAGAAGCTTTTACAATATTTCATGGCGCTCCTGTGAAGAGGCCGCGGCTCTCCGGGGCGTACAGTTTGGGAATCGCTGCTCTGTACTATTCTTCATGTAAAAAAGAGATTTTCTTTGAAGAGTTATATCTTAAAAATATCTCGTTGAAAAGAACTGAATATTATACCATACTAGGAGCTATTCTTTTTAGCGTTTTATTTTTTAGTTTCTCTCTATTCAAAAAAAGTTTATAAAGATTAAGAAAGATTAATTGTATAAAAAGTACCGATTTTGTTGTTTTTCATAATCTGTCTCAATGTTTCATTTAAAAAATAGATAGATTTTTCTCTCTCCTTGATTGTAAAAGAAATATTTTTACACTGAACTTTATGTTCTAAAAATTCAAAAATATTTTGAGAAAAAAGATGACAACGGTTATCATGTCAATTAGGTCTCAGATAGATACGTTAGAGGCGGTCGGAGTACGGTTGGTGCTATCTTCAAGTTTCCTAAAATAATCTGCTTTCTCTCTTCAAAGTTGTAAATAAATGTTATAGTACGTCCATAATTTCGATTAGCATCTAGTAGCAATCTTTCCGATCTTCCTCAAAAGAATACAGGCGCTTCATATAATTCCACAGAAGGTTAGTGTTATAGACTATGTTATGTATTGTGTAGTACGATTAAGAACCCTAAAAGTAACTGGATAAATACTCCATAACGGATTCTAAATCCTCGACACGCTATTTGATGACACCATCATAAGGGATGTGGAGTAAGGTATTGATGACCAGACTGAGTGACCAATTGTGTTTAACTTTTACTTTCGGCTTAGACTGTACAAAGCAATAGTATCTGGTTTTATAGTATCTGTTTTTATTTTTATTTTTTTAATAAGTGTTTTATGTTACGTAATCGAATCACATAATTAACATTTATAAACAATCGACATGAGATACCTGTAAATAAGATAAGAAATTGCTAAATAATATATATATAGCCTGTTTTTAATAGGCAAACCTACTAGGGAAAACGAACAATGAATTGAATATAATACACTGTCCTGAATCAGCATGATAAGCCCGCCGAAATTCAATTGATACTCTCAGCCCTAAATATGATTTCTTCCCTTTCAACTACGGGAAATATGTGTTTATTAACATCATTACTTTCAGAGAATTAAACCCAGATTAGTGCTGCTTGTATCTTATGTACCTTACATGATTTATTGTAAGAAATTATTTTAAATATAAGCAGGTAGAACTTCCATTGTACTAGGGCCGTTCGGAAAGTTTTTTGACCAAAGAAAATACAAGATTTTTCAGAATTTCTTTTTTAATTTTCAACCCTGCAATCCGACGTATATATACCAACTTTCTAATAATCTCGGCATAGTGCAATTTGTCCAACTCTACTAACAGTTATCTAAGCTTTAACAACATCATTTGAAATGAAACTTCGTCCAGCGAGCCATGATGGTTTTGAAGAGGAAGTAATCACTGGAAACCAAATCTAATATGGCGAATATAAAAGAACTTCGTAGCGTAATTAATGGTGTTTTGCAACGCCAATCCGCGACGCTTGTGCGAGCTCATTATAGTGGTAAAGGAGAACCTAATTTTTGGACCAAATGTGGACATTTTTTCCTGAGTAGCACCCTTCAGTCGGTCCAATTGTGAAGGGTAATACTTTCTGATGATGGTCCTGCCTTTTTCCATGTAGTCTATGTGGACCGCACAACAAAAATTCCAAAAAACCGTAGCCATGAATTTTTTTGCAGATGAAAAATTAATTCACTTAAAAATATACTAATCGCTTTCTTTGACACACTTTCATTTCTTCCCACCTATTGTTTGGACTACTATTCGATCTCTGTCATGTAATGTTGATTCTACGTTTCATCTACTATTATACAAATCAAACAACTTAGCGGAATTGCGTTTAAATAAAGCCTAAACATCTTAAAAAGTGTTCCGTCGAATGCGTATTTGGTCGTTAAAAAACGCGGCACCTATCAAGGGAAAGTTTCTTAATACCCAAAATATCGTCAACACGTAATGGACACGGTCTATCGAGATGTTTCCAATGTCATCAAGTTCACGATCGTCAGTCGGCGATCATTTAATACGACATTGTGGATTTTTGTGATGATTTAATTTGTCATAGTGGTTTTTGAGCGTCCATGTCCTGTACGACCAACCAAGTTTAATTTCAGCAACTCATTTTTTTACGGCCCAAACGAAGAAAATCTAACTTTTTTTCTATGTCCCGCGGCGCTAAACCTTTTAAGACAAAATACTTTACAAACAGCTTTAATTTTATCCATTTTTCAGGAAATGCTACTTTACTCGAGCGCAACAAACAAGCAGGAAGTAAACGCATGTATCTGAACTTCACAGCTCGCAATCTAAAAGATGTAAATTATTTAATTTTTTATTTTTAAAGATTCTTTTGCATTTATTATAACTTACATGTATTTACATCTACTTTTCCTTTCACATTTTTCTACTTTTCAAATTCCTTTGAATTTACTGATAAGGCTTAACAATTTATATAAAATTTCAATTCCTTGACGATTGAAATGAACAATTTTTGTATAGAAAATCATCATGCTTTGTAAAGGTTTTTGAAATTTCTAATTTTTTGCAAACTGGAAAAAAAATGTTAATTTCTTTTTCTACTTTTTCCTTTACTTAATTTTTTTGTTTGTGTGTTATTTTTATTTATGAAGGTAAATTGGTAATCGGTCCAATTTGGGCTTATGCGGTTTTCACCGGATATTTACGTTTTGACACCTAAGGATGGAAATTTTCCGGAACTTCATACTTACGTGTGTATGTTCGGGGTATTGGTCTCTAAATCACCTTATATATTTAGAACAACTTGACCGATTTTGACCTCATTTCATCAGATTACTTCTATATATGGGGCATTATGCCTTTAAATTTTCAACTTAAAAGGTTAAGGTGGTGAGGCTGTAGAACATGATCACTCTCAGTATCTCGAGATTTCGCCAAATCTTTATCTTAATTTTCTTAGGGACATTTGTTAATAATTAAAAACTAATTTTTCCAATAGAAGAATTTTTACAAAATCCCACCCCCACCCACAAAAGTGTTATAAATACTAAAGGCTATGATATATCATCATTAGTTCCCCCTCTCACCACAAGGAGCGCTCGTGTAGCACTGATGTACAGTTGTTGTAGTCGTCTTTCTTTGTCTCTTTAGCCTCCAGCACCAGTTGTGTTGTAACGTCACAAGTGAGCGGTAGAGTCAAATAAATGAATCATATTTAAAAAATAAAAAATATGTTAAGGACACTACATGACGTCCTTGTACACCTATTAAATTAAATGTACACATTTTTTTAAAATGAAAGTACATAAAATTGTATTTCATTAATACCTTTTGACATTTTTTCAAATATATATATATTTTTTTTATTGTTATTGAATTATTATTGTTCATATATTTTTTTTTGAAATCGGAGATTAATTATTAATAAATAAATAAATTTAAATTAAAAAAAAAAAAGTTAAAAAAAGGAGATGAATTCTGATACGAACCGATGTGTCTTTCCCTTCTAAGATCCAAATATTTCATTAATTACAATTTCATTTGACTATAACTGGAACCAAAAAAAAATAAGTACTACTTATGATATATCATTGAAAAGCTCTCAATGGGGGGTTATTACTGCTGTTAAGAAAACGTCCAAAATCCAATTTTTTTGGATTTTGGGCTTTTTTGGTTCACAGTCGATTGCAATCAAAAGGGAAGGTGCACAACTAGATGTTACAATAGTCCTAAATCCAAAATTTCAACATACTACGGCCAATGGTTTTTGAGTTTTGCGAGATACATACGTACATACATACATACATACGTACGTATAGACGTCACGCCGAAACTAGTCAAAATGGATTCAGGAATGGTCAAAATGGATATTTCCGTTGAAATCTGAAAATCTAAATTTTTTGCGATCACAATACTTCCTTTACTACGTACAAGGAAGTAAAAAGTATTTAAAGTGAATGCTATAACCGCCACACCTGTGAGAATGAAATACGGTATGCGTGCCCGCTTCAGTTAGAATCATTGAATCAAATAAACAAAAAAATATTATATTTAAATAAAATGATAAATATTTTTAATTGTGTGTGTAAGCCGTGCATCATAAAAACGATTTGATATCAAAATATTATTATTATTTCAGTCAATTATATACTGGCTAAAATATCTATGTTGTAAACAAACTGCACAGTCTGAAAGATTTTTCACCACTAGATTTCTGCAGTGTCAGCTAGCGATAATCAATTAAAAATTTAAGATTAAATACTTGGTAGTAATAATAATAATAATTATAATTATCAATTACTTATTAACAAATTACATGTAATTACCAATTGCTTGTTTACTTGAGGATATTTTCAATAAAAATGATTTTATTTTATTTTTTAATTATTTATTTTAAACATTTGCATTAATTTAAACAACTATAAACGTTCAACATTTCCTTAATTTAATATTTTATATTAACTTTCAAACTGCATCTCGTGATTTAGGAACAAAATATAATTAATGAATGAAAGTAGGTTACAGGAAATACATCTTTTTCTTTCTTATTGTTACAAGAAATGTAAGGTAATTGATTCATAGAAAATACCTGATATTATTATGGTTCACGATAAATGAAGTTAGATTTTAAAAACAAATATTTCAAAATGTTTATCTTATCTAATCCACGAGAAACAGCTTTTACATAACATGTATTTATTTTATAGTATTTTTTTAACATATATTTTATAACAAATGTAAACTATAAACAGTAACAATTAAAATATATAACTAATAATTAAAAACATAAGTTAGTGTAGCATATTTTATCAAATATAAAATTAACATCAAATAATTAACGAAACGTAAAAAAAAACACATTCAGTTCACATATAAAAATTTCTAATCTTATAATAACGGTAATAATTTCATTAATTGATTAAACAAATTATTTAACAACAAAATTTGATTTTATGCCAGTCACACAAGTTTATTACAAGATATTTCTAAAATTAAAAACGAACAAATTTTGAATTAGTTACATAATAACGTTTAATGTGTTGTAAATAAACGTATATTTACGTTAATTATGATTTATAAGCCTGTAATGAAGTTTATAATCTTTTTTATCTTTGAACATACGATTAAACATTTTTGTGAAACTTACGCATTCAGTTTTTGTTAAAAACACACATAATTTGTTACAAAAGTTGACAAAAAAGTATGTATAGCTATATATATGTTATACAGTTATACATAGTTAAAAGAGTGCTTGAATGAATATTCTATAGTAAAAGAGAAACTTATTATTAACTTACCAATATTATTATAAATTAAAATAATATATATATATATATATATATATATATATATATATATATATATATATGTATGTATATTTGTGTGTGTGTGTGTGTCTGCGCGCGCAAATAATTAATGTCTTATATTTATAAATTGGGTTCTACAGAGTAAAGGTTGTCGGAATAAAAGTACTTACTGATAGTTTCTTCTACTAGTAAGTTCAATATTATGTATATATATTATTATTATTATTATATATATATATATATATATATATAATAATAATAAAAATTAATCGATAAATAAGAAAAGAAAAGCAGGAAGAAATTTTAATTACTTGCATAATAAAATCAACTTAAAAATTTATATGCAAATTAAAACATATATATATTCAAAAATTAAAATAGTATTCAAAAGGATTAAAAATTATCTTTAAATTTTGATCTTTGAGGCCAAAATAAAAATTTAATCGTAGTAATAGTACTATTATCATACTATAATCATCTTGAACTTTTAACGCAGATTAAAAAAATTCCAAATTTAAAATTTAATAAAAAATAATTGTTTTCTAGTCTTTTTTATCTTTATTTTAAATTTATTTCTATTTTTTATTTTTATTTTAAAATATGGACCGGCCTACAAATAAAACTGTCCGAATGAAAAAAATACAATCATGTGAAATTAAAAAAAATATGTGTCTCGATAAATATAAAATAATAAAAATTAAAAAAAAAACAGAGTAAAAAATTCTTTCTGGAATTTAGGAATATTTAATTTTTTCCTTAAGTTTTACAACTAATTTTCTTTAATTTTATTATCCAGAAATACTTAAGATATCACAATAAAATAATGCTATGAATCATTATATTCCAAAGTTAATAAAAAAATTTTTCTAAAGGTCTACGTGACACATGAAATTTTTATTTAAAAAATCATTCGCTAAAGTTACCCAAAAATTTTTCAGCTGGACCGTCAGAAACAATTTTTCACAAAATGAAAAACGAATCGTTTAATAAAATATAGGATTTTTGTTTTCGAATGTAAAAACGTTTTTCAGCTGGAAAAAATTTAATTTAAAAATGTTTCTAACAATCTACAATTAAATAGATTATTTTTTTAAAATAAAACTAATACTTTTCTTTTCAGGATTAATTTTTATTTGAATAATAGAACAAGGTCAAAACATCACTGTCATATCTGCATATGCATTATATGAGATCCGGTAAATAATTATCGTGCATTCAAATTTTGGTTAATCTTCATCACGCTTTTTTTATATTTTTTCTTTAAGATGCATGACGAAGGTTGAAAAATCGTGTTAATTTTTCACACATTAATTTAAGCAAACACTTACATGACAATTGTTTGACTTTGCTCAATCAATGAAATAGAAACTACTTATTATTAAAAAAATATTAATTTTTTCTAAACTATTTAAATTAAAAAAAAAAAAAAATATTAAGAACTTAAAAATACATTCTGTAATTCTGTTAAGGAATAGTGATTTAATCTACTTGGCAAAACTCTGAAAAGATATGTTAGAATTTAAAAATTATATTTCACTAACAACCTTATAATAAAAAACGTATTATATGTTGTTAAAGGATCTTCTTTACTAGATTACTTTTGTGAGTAAAAGTTTTTTTAAATAAATTTATACGAATTAAGGTAAATTACATAAATGGAAACCCTATTTGCCGGATTAAAATTTTATCTATTTGCGATTTTAACCATCCTTACTTTCATTATATAAATGACTGTTTATATAGAATGTATGTCAAATAACAGTTATAATTGTAGTTTAAGTTATTTTGTTTTTTATATTTAAATAATTTGGTAATAATATATTTTAAAAAGAATTCCTACTACGGATCTCTATAAAGATTGAAATGTTTTTACACTGAATTTGTTTACATTAATCTATATTATTAATTAAGGAGATAGATAGATTGTGAAACAACGAAAAAACTTTCATAGGAAGTATCTCGCCACTCAGACAATCTCTGTATTTTTTTACTAACACCAAATACGAGTAAAAAGTACATTCGTCTTATGTAAGGGTAGAATACAGATGAAATCGTGTAGACCAGTTTGTCTGCAAATATTAAAGCTGTTTCGTTGTGTTATGCTATGAAATAAATACTTTTTTTTCTGATGCTTACTAACTAATTTTAATAATATATTTTTCTTTACGTTTTATTTAATTTCAGTCACCTTTAGAAGTAAATTCGATTTGAATAAGTACCAAGATAAATGAAATTATTTAAAACAATATAAAATAATTTAAATAAAACCTAAAATCTAATAATTTAACAATGAATTAAAAAATTATAACAAACATAAAACAAAAATTAAAAGTAGAAGAGGTTTTTATTTAACACAAGTTTTTCGGGTTTGCTCATTTTTCAAAATTTTTTTGATGTATTTACTTTTAAAGAGGTAAATATATTATTAAACAGAATTACAACTTTGTCAAGGACTAAACAAGCTCAATTTTTAAACAATTTAAAACTTTCCAAAAATCTTAATTTTTTTTACCTCTCACTGAAAGAAATATTTAAAACATTATTTTTGTACACCGTATGGGATACGGGACAGTTTAATAATTAATGTGGTAACTTGGATTAATTTTCGCAAGCTGTCAAATAATTTTAGTCTTAAAGTAAAGACCTTTTAACGGCTCTTTTGAGGTAATATTTATTTATATTTCATTATAGTAATCGCAAAATAAATCTTTGTAATTTTTTTTCTGTACTTCTTTCTATTTAAACTAAAGCTTACTTTTAATAAAAAAAGAATCACGATTTAAAAATACATAAAAAATTAAATACGGGTCAAATTAAAATCCTCCTCTTTCACATTCAAGTCGCTTAAACAGTTTTTTTGCATAAACAATTTTGTTCCTTAATTTAAAAATTATTATTAAAATATTTCAGTTGTAAACTGGTGTATTTAATTTAAACTATATGATAAATAAATGAACAGGTAAAAAAAACAGTCAGCAAAATGTACACGTAATTTTTTATCTCTAAATAATTGTAACTTAGAATATTAATGAAAATAATGTTTGATTAAAATTTTTATTATATTTCGTAACGCTTAAAAGGAGTATTTTCTTTAACTTATTGGATTTAACAAATCCAACCGTTTGTTTCAAATTCTTCTAATCTTCTCTCCATTATACTCAAATATGATTTGTTTTTGAAATAACTTTTTATTCGAGCATCGTTCTTTTTCTTTTCCATAAGTGGAACTTTACTTGGATCAGCGATTGACATCGGCAATGCCCCTATTGTAATAAAAACAGCATAGAATGTACGTTCTTCAATTGCATCCTTTAAATTCGACATATTAAGCCTCTTATTACTACCGAATAATTCGAGAGATTTATTTAATTCATGTAAATATATCGTTAAAAGTGTATCATATTGCTCTAATCGTACTTCTTCTTGAACAGTACCGTAAATAAAATGTAATAAATCGAATGCTGGCGATCCATATCGACTTATTTGAAAATCGATAACTTTTATGTCAGTTGGTGTATTATCATCAGTATATCTAAACATCATGTTAGTTGTCCAAAAATCACCGTGATTTAAAACATTAAATTCATTTTTCTTAGGTTTCAATTTTTTTTGAGCGATACTCCATAAATTATTTTCAAATCTTCGAAGAGGTTCGTTGTATTTGCTTAAATCTGGCTTTTTTGAACAACTATCTCTAGCGCATCTAAAAAAGGTACTCATATATTTTTCGGAAGACTGTTTCATACCCGGCTGAAACATAATTTCTCTTGCCGCTTTTATAATCAATTGGGATTCTGTTTCGTATAATTTCGCTGAAGCTGCATGAAATTTAGCCAAAGCCGATAAAGCTATTTTGCTTTCTTTAAAATTTAATAGTTTCATTCTATCCGCCATTTTATAACCGCTTTCTTTTAAATCTTCCAAAATCAAAACGTGTTCATTGGTTGTATGAAATAATTTTGGCGTCAAATCTTTCCATCTTTCACCGAATATTGATTTAAATTTTGGTAATACTTCATTATAAATAATAGATTCCTTCTCAAAAATTCCAATTTTGGCTCTTAATCCTTCTTCTTCCGCTTCTAAAGGTACTTTAACAATTAATGATATGTTTTGTAAATTATTATCATCGTTTACCTTACATGCTGCTTCTACTCTATATATCATACACGCGTAATTATTACCTTTTGGTATTGGCAAATTTATTTTAATATTTTCAATTGATAAAATATTGGATTCTGTACATTTTTCATAATTACCATCTTTTAGTTTCCATCCATTAGTACACAATGCGGATTTTATGAATTCTTTTGTTAGCCATTCTGGATATTTATGTCTTTCTTCTCTAAAAATAAAAATAATTAGTCAGATATGTTTACAATAATAATTAATATTTTACAGTATTATATTTAATTATTTTTTAAATTTAAATAGCCTTTTACTTTTAATAGAAACTGGTTTAAGCCTAATTTCTGGTTCCTGAATCTACTTCAAAGGTATAAAAAAAAATCAAGTGTATAATATATAGACTAATTACCGAAAACCAAAATGTATAAAAATAATATTAACGTCAAGACAAGCAATTATACTAAAATAAAATCAGCATTGAAGTAGAAGTCAGGAAAAAATCATGGTTAAAAAAAACCAGTTAATGGAAATAATTAACTTTTATTTAAAATTAATCCGTGGTCGTTCCTGTATTATTTATGAGGATTTGGGTACACTTAAAAAATAATTATATGGATTATTGTAAATTACACACAAAAAATCTAATGTGGACATCACAAGACTTCCTTATACGCCTGTTAAATTCCGTATACACATTTTTTAAAATGAAAAATACACATAATTTTATTTTATTAATAACTTCTGATATTTTTATATATTTTTTTTTTTATTGTTATTATTGAATTATTATTTATCGTAAAACTTTTTTCACAATCAGAGGTTTATAATTATTAATAAATCAATAAAATTAAAAAAAAAGTTAAAGAAAAAAGAAGAGATGAAGTCGGATTTGAACCGATGTAAGATCCAAATATTTAATTAATTAAAATTTTGTTTGGCTATAACTCTGGAACCAATGAAAATAAGTACCTTTTATGATATATCATTGAAAAGCTCTCAATGGGAAGTTATTACTGCTGTTAAGAAAACGTCCAAAATCCAATTTTTTTTTGGATTTTGGGCTTTTTTGTCTCACAGTCGATTGCAATCAAAAGGGAAGGTGCACAGCTAGATGTTACAATAGTCCTAAATCCAAAATTTCAACATACTACGGCCAATGGTTTTTGATTTTTGCGAGATACATACGTACATACATACATACATACGACGTATAGACGTCACGCCGAAACTAGTCAAAATGAATTCAGGGATGGTCAAGATGGGTATTTCCGTTGAAATCTGAAAACCGAAATTTTTTGCGATCATAATACTTTCTTTACTTCGTACAAAGAAGTAAAAATATTAATTTAGAATAATATAAAAATCTTATGTGATTTAGTACAGTCACGATTAACAGAACTATGTCTTAGTGGGTTATGAACGAAATGGACGTAGGTGATCTTATAACAGTCTGAAGTCATTCTCAAGTTCGTATGAAAATAAACGTTTCGTGAATTTCAGTTTTATGTTATAATTAATGATAAATTTAATGTTCACGTTATCGACATACTTTGCTCGTTTGGTTAAATTACAGAGATTGTCTCAGGATTGCTTGTCCTGAGGATTAGGAAAAGATATATAATTAAAAAGCATAGACATTAAGTAACTTTCAATTATATTTATTATTTGTAAGGTTGTCCTTTAAAAAATCTAATAATAGCTGAGTAACCAATTAGTTAAATTATCTCAGTTTTCTTTTAACAAAA
Source organism: Lycorma delicatula (assembly GCF_047948215.1). Lineage (NCBI taxonomy): Eukaryota > Metazoa > Arthropoda > Insecta > Hemiptera > Fulgoridae > Lycorma > Lycorma delicatula. The sequence continues at coordinate 89,205,648 of NC_134461.1, forward strand.
GGGCATAGAATACAAAATAATTTTCTATGAAATATTTTCGTATTAAATTCGCTTTAAATTTACATCTTTTAAATATTTTTTCTATCAGAAAGTATTAATAAAAATAAAACTTTTTCTCTCTCAAAAAAGCCTGATTTCCTCGTTAAAAAGTTCCAAATATGTTCTGTTTGAAAGTTTTCTTAAGAATTTTTTGTGTAGTTTGACTTTTGACCTCCTATTTTTTCCTTTTTTTTAATAGCTTTCTTATCCCGAGTAAATAATGTCCTAGTAAGATCAAATATTCTCATCAAACGGGCTTAATGGGAATTTTAATCATTGAATTTATCTATAATTTCATCTTTGAGATTTCTATAAAATCGATTCTACCATTCTTATATGATACAAGAACGGGATCATAAGTTTTCAAATAATTATTAACTACCTAGTTTTATTTCATAATTTTTCATAAAAATAATTTTATTTTGTAATTTGCAAAAGAAAAAGATAGTAATGAGTAAAAAGAATCTTATGACGACTTCATACCATCGTTATCAATGATAATTCTTTATTGAAAGGCAAGTAATTTTATGTTGATAGTTAAAAACAATAAAATGTTAGAAGATTTTACAAAAAAAAAAAAGGGAAGAGTGTTGAAAATTAATGGGTTGATAAAATTTTTAATTAAAAGCTCTTTAACAAATGTTCAGTAAATAAATGTACTGTTGAAAATACCTATTTTAATCCTGGAGAAGGAAAAAAAACTTCTTTTAGAGATAAAAATATTATTTTTCTTTCTAAGAAAGAATAATTTCTATGATTAAAAAAATATGTTTCTATGATTAATTCACTATAAAAGCTTAAACATTTTTTATAGGAATATGAAATGGAAATCTTATAACGGTATGGCTTCTTTTATTATTTGAGCAGAAATCAGGGAAAAATTTTTCGTTACAACTCGAAAACGATTCTGGATTCACATTTAAATAAACGTTTTCTTTATTTTTACTCGTAGAATACATACTGAAATTCTTCCAGTTTCTTCATGAGGGAGTCTGTATACGTACTTAATGAAATAACTTTGTGTTGTTTTTTCATAGAGAAGTTCCTTGATCTCGTTTGAAATCAACCTTCATAATCATGGACTAGTAAAATAAGGCCCCTGCTGAAAATTATCTCGTTAAAGTTATTATATTACACCTTAACTGCGAACAACTTTATTAATTTAAAAAATAAAAACAAGAATGAAATAGAATATGTTTAAATAGATATATTTGAAACACTTGGTTTTTGTTTAAATGTATTCTGTTTGGAATTAAAACTAAGTATTTTAATAACATAAACAACAGAATTTTTTTTTATTAGTAATTATTCATTTGTTTATCAATTATTTCTATTAATAAAATGTTCTTAATATTGTTTCTTATTATAGTCCTATAATTATTCGGAAATTTATGCTTCTAAAGAAAATGAAAACCAATTGTGAAATATGTGAAAATTGGCTAACCAACTCAATAAACCTTCAACCCGATCGAAAAAAATAAGAATATTAATTATTAGGTTGTTGATGATATACTCGTATCTTTTGAATTATTTTTCACGTTTTTATTTTAACAAAATTGAAAATTTGGTTAAAAAATAATTGTAAAACACTACTTTTCTTTGCGAAACATTTTATAATTGAGGTATATTTGTGCATTAATATAAGATCAGACTTGTTGTTTCTCGTCTTCATTAATCTACAACAAGATTAGAAGATATATAATTCGAATACAATAAAAATATGCACCAATTCGATTAAGAAATTAATTTAGTAATTATCTTACTAAAAAAAATGAATTATAAAGATTTCTGATATCCGTACACCACCTCCCTTCATGCAAACACGTGAAATTAAAGTGAATGTAATATAACACTGTAGTATACATAAATGTAACAAGTCCAGTTTTTCAGGAAGTTTGATAATATTTATAATTTAAACCTAATGGATTATTTATATGTTTAAAAGAGCTAAAAAAAAAAAATAAATTAAATATAACAGGTTATATATCAAATAATACTTTGGAGGGCAAAGAGATCCTGTTTAAAAATATTTGTTATTAAAGTTTTTCATGGGGAAAGCAGAAAAAAATTTACTGAAAGATTTGTTCGATGTTATGAATTTTGAAAATCAAAATAATAGTGTTTATTTTTTTAAAGTTATACTACTTTCGAGAATTATGGCCCATAACTAGGACAATTTTTTATCGTATATACGTAAACACACATTGAAGGAAATTTTTCTTGCTCAAAATATTTTTAATATTTTAATAAAAGAATTATTTTGGAAGTACTTTGAAAAAGACTTTCGTTCGATCACGCGATAGAGTACCATTTTGTTGAAACGTGACCTCAGTCAAATATTGGTTCATAACGCGTACAAAGCAAAATAACTTTATTAATAAAATTCAGCCTTTTAAGGGGCTGTATTTTAAAATGTAATCTTTTTATTTTAATTAGATCTACATATATCTCTTAAATTACCGTTATAGAACTACAATCCCCAAATATTATATCAATATACGAATATTTATAATATTACTAGCAGACCCGGCAATGCTTCGCTATTGCTATATATATATATATATATATATATAGAGAGAGAGAGAGAGAGAGAGAGAGTTTAAATGAACACAATTGAAAATTTTATAAAAAAATTAAAAACTGATCTTCACAAATTTTACCTTTCACTTTTTCTCCTCCCCCTTTTCCCTTTCCAACTTCTCCCTCACCACTCTCCCAGTTTCCTTTTTACCCTTTCCCCTTTACGCTTTCCATCTTTTCCCCTTTTTCCATTTTCCCCTTTTCCCTTTTGCCCGCGCGTAAATCGATCCATTACTTTTTTGGTTTGTAGCGGACACCCGTACGAACATACCTTATAATATATATATATATATATGCTATCTAACAATATTTATATATATATATATATATATATATATAGAATAAAAAAGTCTATTTGTATATTTGTTTCGTAAATATCTCGACACCGGCCCCACTTAGCGGGTATAGTTTTTACAAAAATATTTCTTTTCACATAACTAATATTCATATTCTGAATATGAACCAAATCAATCCATTAATATAATTTTTCTAAATATCTCAACCCCAGCGCCATCTAGCGGGTTCATTTTTTCCAGAGATAATTCTTTCCATGTAAGTAACATGTATTCTGAATACGAGGTAAATCGGACCATAAATACAATTTTTCGAAATATCTCGACGCCAGCGCCACCTAGCGGGTCCAAACTAATTCAGAAACCTTCCCTGCCATGCGTCCAACCATTTCCCAAAGTTTCATCGCTATCGAATGAATGGTTTAGGAAGGCATAAGAGACATACAGACAGACAAACATTCATTTTTATATACATAGATTTTTATATTAACATGTTCGCTGCATTTGTGTGCTGTAACAGAGAGTTGCTGTGTTCTTGTCAATGTTTTAGTAATTCCGTACAGTGCTGAAATGCGAGTAATTGAGCATATTTTATAATTATTAAAATTTTAAAGCATACATAAACCGTTAAATGTTAAATTTGCATTATATTAATCAACGCAGATAATTGTATTAATTTCGCTGTCTGAAAATGGATCAAATTAAAAAAAAGTTTTAATTCAAATTTAAACCAAATTTAAAAAAAATTCATTGAAAATAAATTTAATATTTTTTGTCATCATTTAATCCAAAGTATGTATTAAGGAACTAAATTATAATTTTTTCATGCAAACGCGATTTTTTTTATGTCAGCCCAAATATTAATAATTACAATACTAGGAAAGAAATGCCTCTAATTACTTGTTAGTTTAAACAGGTAAATAAAAAAAAAAAATCTTTTATTTATTTTTAGTGATAAATTAGGATTTTGAAATTTCACCTTTTCTCTAATTTAGAAAACTCGTAAACGATGTACGATCTTAAAATAACAAAAGAATAAAAATAAATAAAGAACTAAAAAAAATTACAAACTGTAAAAAATACAGTATTCAATTTTAAATCTAAAGCAATTAAATCTACCAAATTAGTAAATAAATTATTACGTTACAAAAAATCTTTTCTTACCAACAAAGCAGAAATAAGCGCGAAATTGCTTTTGTTTTATTTCTTGTTGTTTTTTCCTTTTCGAATCAGTAAATATAATCACTGTTAAAAAAATTATCAGTTTTAAAAAAATCGTATGTTTATAACTTTATAAATAATTTTTACTTTCCCGTCTAGATAGCGCTATAACAGAGCTCTAGAAGGAAAAGTATTGTACAATCCAATTTGGGCATATGCGATTTTGACCTGATCATGACGTTACGATACCTAAAGAACCCAAAAATTTAAAAAACCGGATGGAAATTTTCCGGATGTTAATGTTCTTATGTACGTGTGTTTGATGTTGGCCTCTAAATCACCTTATATTTTCAGAACTACCGGACCGATTTTGACTAAACTTGGTCAGATTACTTCTATATATGGGATATTAATGCCATAAAATTTTCAACCTAAAAGGTCAAAAGGGTGAGGTTGTACAGCAAGATCACCCTTAGTATCTCGCCTAACATATCATATTTTTTCTTAGGTTCAAAAATTTTGTTAAAAAAAAAATTTCCAAAAAAAGTGTAATTTTCTCAAAATATTTCTTAAATATGGTCATATTTTTCTTAGGCTCATTTGTTAACAATGAAAAAATAACAGTATTTACAAAAAAACATTTTTCAAAATCGTACCACCACCCCAAGAAATGCTGTATAGTCTTCCGCTATGTTGTGACGTCACAGATGAGTGGTAGAATTAAATAAAGAGTAATACTTAAAGCGTAAAAATGTAAGTCGGTCTGGCTGGGTCTCGAATTCGATCGCCCGGTTGACTCGGTACCTGGTGCGTTAAGTACCTGGTGCGTTAATTTTAAATTAATTTGTGTGGGTAAGGCGTGTATCAGAAACAACCTACAGTTATAGGACTTTCAACTGTGTTGTTAGCTTTTTTTAATGGATAAAGTTTTCTTAAAATGTTAAACATTGAAGATACATAACATTATTTTTTATATGATTCGCCCATTTTTAGGAAATTTTGAATTAACTTAAATAATAGAAGATTAGAAAATTTCTCTTTTGTACTCCACTGAAAAATTACTTCTTTACTTAAATTAATTAATTGTACATTTTTTTATTAAATGAAAATTAAAAAATATAAGTGCCTTTAGATGTGTTAAAGTTCTGAAATATTTACCCACATATATGTATAAGTAGAATTAAACAAAACACATAACGGTTTGAAGAGTAATTATTAGAATTAAATATAATAAATTTTGTGAATTAAAAATTATTTCTTAAAACAGTATTTAATTAAAAAATGTTTAGAGAAAATAAATATACTTACTGCATAATTTACAAAACTTAATAATTAAAAACGTATCAGAAAAAAATATTTAAAAAATTTGTAATAAAATGAATTGCTTATATGTTAATTATTAAAATGTAATTGTTAGATTTTTTTCTGTCAATGAGAAACAGACAACTGGTAATACCGTTTAATACAAGTATTTAAAAGGATATCTTATCGATTCAGAATGATATCCTTCATTATATTTATGCGAGAAAAGCTCCTTTACTTTATAAATAAACTAAATATTTAAAGTGACTAAATATTGTTTTTGTTGAAATTTTAGACTGCTTTCTTTTCTAATCACATTATTTAAATTAAAATGATAACGATTAATAATAACAAACTTTGATAAAGTTCTATTCATTCCCCTTACTAATAAAAGTTACTAAATTTATTTTACTTATTTATTTTGATGTTATGTTTTCATAGGATAGATTGTGATAAAAATTGAAAACTCTTCAGAAATAATCAGCAAAATAATATTTAATTGTATTCTGCTACGACAATGTACATCATTAATTTATTTTTTAATTAATATGTTCAGTAATTGTGTGTAATATATATTGAAGCTAAATATATGCGTGCAGTGTATAAGTAATATACGTGTACGCACGAATGCACTCATGAACATTAGTAATTGAGTAGAAATATTAATGATACAAATTATTATCCCTGTTATTTCTGTTTTCCGCAGAATTATTTTGATAGTTGACGTTTTAAAAATTATATGTTATAACACACGTATAATTTAATTATATTTGAAACGGTATTTACAGTTACACAACAGTATAAAAATAGCTACAGAATGTCAATCAGCAAACCAATTTGTGTTTTATTTCACTTATTTATTCTCTAAATACTATTTAAATTGTTTATTTATTATAATGAAATAAACTAGAAACTTTTTAATGCCCAATTATAGACTGAAGTTAGAATAATTTTCTATCAAGAATTAATTTCCGTAAGACCAATTAATTTTTTTTAAATTCTGTTTCTATTTTTTTTTTCTTTATTTTACATGTTATTTTCTTCTGAGAGGAAATAGTCTACTATTAATCTATTTTTCTTAAAATAGTCTATTTTTCCAGATAGAATTACATTCGTCGGCTTTATACTACTTGTTCTGACATCTTTTATTGTTTTAACAAGTTTAATATCACAGCTAATTCCGTTTGGTATTTTTTAAAAACTGTAATGTATATTACGTAGCTAGTGAAAGAACAAAGTGAAAGTGTTATTCAAAGAGCTGAATGTTATTTCCTTCTCAATATCATGCTGATATCTCTAAAATTAGACTTATGTCCAATGAAGAAGTCGAAAGGAAACCACACTTCGCTTCTTATTTTCTGAATAAACAAACTTGGCGTTTCCTAAGAATGCATATCCTGCTATAGCATATTTTTGAATATTTGTTATTGGTTTCCGATTAATTTTTATTTTCCATTTTGCCGTTTTAACGCTTAAATTATTTAGAAATAAATATTTCTTTAATAGAATAGGATATTTAAATAGCGTAAGAAATAAAAATATATAAACCAATTTTTTCCTGTTACTTAATATTTATTTTTTGTTAATTTACACTTATATTAAAAAAAGATACATAATAAATGAAATTAATAAAATGTAGATTAATAAATATTATTTATACTTTACCAATGATTTTGATGTTCCGTAATGGTTGAAAAATAAACGGTTGTTTTACTTTATCTCTAAATTTAATCCTGTCGAGTAATGCGATTTCAATCCATTTCAGAAGTTAAAATTAAAAGAAATATTTTATTGTAATTTTTTCTACCATATTTTGTGCACAAAAAACGTAGAAAAACATTTTTTTAAATATGCTCTATCAACGACTGCTTACAAACTAATAATTTCATTATGGAAGGTTTTCCACAACAGGACACCTTTATAATTTAAGTTATTACGTGATATTTATAAATTTTGAAAACTAATTCCATTAATAAAATAAAATAGGATAGTTTGAAAGAAAATAGATCGGCGAGTAAAATAAACCACTAATGATTTTTACAATTATTTTGGAACGAATTGTTACTGATATTTTTAATTTATTGCTTAGGTAAAATTATTGTTTATTTTTAAATAATTTTTAAAGATACAACGTGACTAGAAAAGTATTTTTACTTCCTTGTTCGTAGTAAAAGTTTTGTCATCACGAAAATTTTCGGTTATCAGATTTCAACGGAAATATCCACTTTGAACACCCCTGAATTCATTTTGACTAGTTTTGGCGTGATGTCTGTACGTATGAATATATATATCTATCTCGCATACCCGTTTGCATAACTCAAAAACGATTGGCCGTAGTATGTGGAAATTTTGGATTTAGGACTGTTATAACATCTAGTTGTGCACCTCCCCTTTTGATCGCAATCGACTGAACCAAAAGTCTCCAAAATAGCCCAAAATCCAAAAGAAATTGGATTTTGGACTTTTTATTAAATGCAATAATTACCCCTCATTGAGAGCTTTTCAACGATATATCATAAGTGGTATTTATTTTCATTGGTTCAAGAGTTATAGCCAAATAAAACTTTAATTAATAAAATATTTGGATCTTACAAGGAAAGGCACATCGGTTCGAATCAGACTTCATCTCCTTTTCTTTTTTATTTAAATATATTGATTTATTAATAATTATTAGACCGTGATTGTAAAAAGGTTTTTATAATAAATAATTATTTTATAATAACAATAAAAAATTAAAAAAAAGTATAAGTGAAATAAAATTTTATGTACTTCTAAAAATGTATATATGTAATTTAACAGGCGTACGAGAAAGTCATGTGGTATTCACAACAAATTTTTTTTAATACCATTTTAAAAACATATGTAATAATAGTAAGAAGAATTTGACACTGGCACAAGCGGCTGAAAGTCGGAGCGTTATCAAATATATTTACATATGGAAATTATTCATTTATTTATTTTCCAGATTATTCTTAGTACGTAAAATGAATTTTAATTTTAATTTAGATACCATCCATTTCTGTAAAATTCTTCTGATAGTTTCTTAAATATATTTACATAATTTTTGTTTTTGTAATAACTTCCCATTGAACTATTTATCTTAGTATCTTTGAAATCTTCAACGGAGATTTCTCTCATTTCGAGAATCTCACCATTATTTGGATCTACTAGTAATAAAAATAGGACACAATTACTGTGAAATGTACCGTAAAAAAACACGTTCTTCGATCGCCTTAATTAATAGTTTTTTATCGAGTCATTTTTCACTTTGAAATATTTTAAGATATGAATTTAATTTTTCTAGAAAAATATTTTAAAGTCCATCATAATTTTCTTCTCTTATGTTTTCCTCAGTACTTTCATAAACAAAATATATTATGTCAAATGCAGGATATTTAGCTTATATCTTGGTGATTGAAGATCAATAGGTATAACGTGAACTGTCTAAATATCACCGTGCATTAAATTAACCTTCTTCAGGTTTAAACATTTCTACAGAAATATCCTGTAATTTTTTCCTGTATTTCAGTACCGATTCAGCATATTTTTTTTATATCGGGCTGATTCTCACAATCATCAGCAGCGGATTTAATAGACATTTCTAGAAATTCTTTCATTTCTTCTCGAAAAACGTTTTCTTTTTCTACTCCTTTTATCAATTCAGGTTCCACATCATATAACCTTACTGAAGCTGTGTGGAATTTAGCCAAAGCTGATGAAGTCAAAATTTAATTGTTTTATTTTATCACCTAATACGTAACTTTTCGCTGTTAAATATTCCAAAATATTTTCTCAAAAGTATCTTTTTTTGTTGATAAAACGAATTTGCTGATAGATTTTCTTATTTGTGACCAAACGGGTTTAAATTTCGGTATTAGCTTACTGTAAATCATAAATTCAGTTTTGTATAACCCAACATTTGAAATTAACTCCTGCAATCCACCCTAAAATCTGGTGATTTAATAATTAATGAGATAATATTTAAATCGTTTTCATCTTTTATTTTGTAGTTTATTTTCATTTTGAATATCAAGCAATTATAGTTATTACCTTTAGCTACCGGCATATTTATTTTCATTGAAATAATATTTGACGTACTTTTATCATGCTGTAATGCAGTTTTTATGTAATCTTTTGTTAACAAAGTCGGTCTCATTCCTCCATCCATTTTCTTCCTAGAATAAAAAAATAATTTAATGTTAAAAAAATGGATAAATTTTTTATTATTTATTTTATACTAAAATGCAATATACTCGTACATATATATTTAATATATAAATATTGAACGAATAAAAATGTGTAAGATACATAAATGTATATAGTAAATATTGTATATATTGTAGTATATTCTATGGATTAGCTACGAGTGATGAAAAAAATATGTTTTAATTTATTTTGTATGTTTGAAATTAAAAAAAAAAACAATTTACTGATGTTTTAAAAATATGTATTCATTATTAATAATATTACTAATTAATATTATTATTTATTAATACGTATCAGTGATGAAATTCTTTTTTCTTTCTTTTTCCTGTTTAGCGTCCGGGAATTACTGTACAGGTACTATTTCAGAGGATATGTACGAGTGTAAGTGAAGTGTAATCTTGTAAAGTCTCAGTTCGACCATTCCTGAGATGTGTGGTTAATTGAAACCAAACCACCAAAGAACACCAATATCCACGATCTAGTATTCAAATCCGTATAGAAATAACTGCCTTTATTAGGACTTGAACGCTGGAACTCACGACTTCCAAATCAGCTGATTTGGGAAGACGCGTTCACCACAAGACCAACCCGGTGGATTAATTTCACCCTCCCTGGGCGATATTTTATTTATTTAAAAAAAAATAAAAATACCACATTAGCGTTTATAGTAGGAACTTATTAGTGGTTTTTTTCTACATATCACATTTAAGATGCATTTTTGGAAAAATAATGAATGAAGACGTAATATTTTAATCATAGCTCTCAGAATTTAATATTTTTAAATTTCAGATATTAGTTCTTGGTTTATCTAATTTGCTACAAGTTAGTGAAGGTTTACAAAATGAGATTGAAATGCTGCCATAACTTGCTTCAGAAAAAAATATCGAGTAAAACTACGCAAACGCAAGTAAATGAAATTGGTATTAAGACTGATATTGGCTGGCAGAACTATTATGGAAAGATTATAAAAAAAAAGAAAAACCCCTTATCGGAAGATTTATCAAAGTTAAATTATATCACATTGATATAATTTCTCATGTTTACAGAAAAGAAACATATGAAATAATGTTAACTATATACTACTATACATCAATAAAGTATATTTGCAAAACAATACACTGTATTATATAGCAGTTACAGTTTTGGTAGCAAGTCCAGCCACTTTAGGTCCTTCGAGGCTTTCTTCTTTGAGTGAGTAAAGTAGTAGTAGTAGTAGTAGCAGTATTCCTTTAACAAAGCCTTATTCTTGGAATTCTACCACTCTTTATCATCATCCGTCCGTAAATGTTTCATTTTCTACTTTTGACTTCCTTGTAGAAGTAAAGGAAGTATTGTGTTGGCGAAAGATTTTGATTTTTAGATTTCAATGGAAATATCCATTTTGTCCATCCCTGAGTCCATTTTGACTAGTCTGTTCGTACGTACGATGTTGAAATTTTTTATTTAGGACTGTTGTAACATCTAGTTGTGCACTTCCCCTTTTTGTTTGCAATCGACTGGACCAAAAGTGTCCAAAGAAGCCCAAAATTCAAGAAAAATGGATTTTGGGCATTAACAGCAGTAATAAGCCCTCATTGATAGCTTTTCAACATTGTATCATAGCTGGTACTTATTTTTATTGATTCCAGAGTTATAGCCAAATAAAATTTAAATAATGAAATATTTGGATCTTAGAAGGGGAAGGCACATCGTTTCGAATCAGACTTCATCTTCTTTTATTTTTTTTAAATTTAAATATATTGATTTATTGATAATTATTAAATCGTGTTGGTAAATAACTTTTACATTAAATAATCATTCAACAATAACAATAAAAAAAATGTATGAAAAAAATCAAATTTAGTAAAGCAACCTTCTAAGAATATCTTGAAAGTGTGTAGGTACATATGATTAACCCGCCGGATTAGTCTATTGGTTTACGCGTCTTCAAAAATCAGCTGATTTCAAAGTCAAGAGTTCCAACATTCAGATCCTAGTAAAGGCAGTTACTTTCATACCAATTTGAATACTATATCGTGGATACCGTTGTTCTTTAGTGGTTGGGTTTCAATTAAACACACATCTCAGGTATGGTCGAACTGAGTATGTACAAGACTACACTTCATTCACACTCATACATATCATCCTCATTCATCCTCTGAAGAATTATCTAAACGGTAGTTACCGGAGGCTAAACAGGAAAAAAGTACTTATGATTAAGTCATTATTTTCAACTATCATGTTTACATAATAGAACGTGTGAAATAATTTGACTAACCATATGAAGTAATGATAAATAACTATTAATAGTTATTTACTATTAGTAAATAACTGTTTACTGATAGTGGACTTTGCTATTGCCAGAACACGTTTACCATAGTTCAAACTTCATCAATTTCACTACTACATAAATTATAAACAAAAAATGTGTAAATAAATAACCTATAACTTCTTTTGACAAATTTAATATAGTATATATTGAGAGATATCAACTATTATGATGGTCATTGTCTAAATTGATGTTTGTCATTATCTATTTCCTCAGACAGTTTTTATGTGATTAAATATTATGTTATTATATTATTACATTATTAAATATTAGAGAACAAATAGCACATAAAAACTCCCGGCACAAATAATAAAAAAATTGCGAAATTTTTCATGAAATCAGTTAAGTAGTTTTTGAGTTATTAGGGCACACACAAAACAAAGATTGTCTTTTATTTATATTGATAAAAAAGGGCTATTGTAAGTTTAATACATTGAGCTATATTAACATCTATTACAGTGGGTTAAAGTGGAATTAATATAGTGACACATATTCACTATAACAGACTTTTTTCCCCATAATAAGTGAGTAATCATGACTGCGAGTTATTAAGACAACAAATGAAAATTATTAAATAGATACACTATTCAATAGTTTTCTAATTTTCTAACCATTCAATTTATTTTCTGTTTTATTTATATCTTTTTTTATTATTTTATCATATATTTTATTTTTTCTCCATTTTAAAATTTTCTATTTTAGTTTTATCTATTTTATTTTCAAACTATTCTTTATATTCTCTATTTTATTCATATATCTTTCATTTCATTTATTTTCTCCTATATTTTACTTTTATCTTTTATTTGTTAGCTATTTTATTTTCTATCTACTCTATTTATTTATTTTTATTTTTTGGCCTCATTGGTTCACTTAAGTCATTTATTCCGGTTTTTGATTGATTTCTTGCCAATTGGATTATTAAATTTTCTTTCTCAAAAATTGTTCTTTCTATTAGATCAAATGCGTGTGTCAAAGCAATTACTACATAAAAGAGGATGAAATTTTAATAGTAGCTGGAGATTGGAATGCAAACATCGGAAAAGGTAAGAAAGGAAATATTGTGGGTGAATATGCATTGGGCAAAATGAATGAAAGAAGGGACCAACTTATTGAGTTTTGCACAAAGTATAATTTAGTCAACATCCAGTTTAAAAATCAAATACTCCTAGCTCAAAATAATCTCTTATATTTTGATATGTGATCATTACAACCCCCCTTAAAGCATCATCGAAGAGCAATTAAAAAAACTGAAATGGAAAAGGTAAAGTTGTGATACATCACTTTATAGGCCATTAAAAAAGTTAGGTTTCTACACACAAAAAAAATTGAGGCTATCACAACCTAATCAAAATGGTGACCATTGAATATTTTTACAGTTATTTTTAAAAGTGGTCTTTAGTATCAAGTATTTACCATACTTGATCAAGTACAGTGGCAAATTCTTATTCTAAAAATGAGATGTTTTGAGGTAGGAACAGTTATTTAGGAGGTAATGTAGATCACTATTGAAACTAACTGTAAAAATATGAAATTCTCGTACCACTATGGTTAAGTTGTTATCTGAATCTTTTTAAATAAAAATTGTTGATGTTCATTGCCCTTTAAAATAGTCTATCATACCTTATCCTCTTTATTTAGTATTTTTGATTTGCCCCTTTATGGGGTCCCTCTGTTTGATTAGAATGTAGTAGACTCATGAGGAAAAATAGGCCACATACTAAATTTTATTTACCCATATTTAACTTCAGGAAAATTATTTATAGGTTGTCATAATTTAACTTAAACCAGTTAAATTAATTTTAGCTGGGTTTCCATCAACATATTCTTATAGATGCTGATATTAATAATAACATAATTGTGCTTTGATATTGATATTACATGTTTTTTTTACATTCAGGATTTAAGTTTAAGGACAATGATTAGTAATATGAAATAGACTTGATGTGATAAACTTTAGATTAATTATGTTTCGATAGGCTATATTTTAAAACTCATGTATTATTTATTAACTTTGGCACTGGAGCTTTTATATTGTTCTAGGGTATATATATATTTTGCTAAATTATTGAGAAAATTTTTAAGGTAAAACACAACGAATTCAAAACAGAATAATAAAACAAATTCCTAAAGATATATTTTAATTGAAATAGTAATTCTGCATTTAGCCACAGCGTAGCGTCTTTTTTTCTTCATTTTTTTTAACCTCCGGGACCACCGTTAGGTATTGCTTCAGAGGATGAGATGAATGATTTGTATCATGCGTGAAAATGCCATGCCTGACCGGGATTCGAACCCGCGAACTCCGGATGAAAGACCGAGACCCTACCACTCGCGCCACGGAGGCCGGCAGTGTATTAATTGTTGTCAAATATTTGTAACCTTTGCGCGATCTGTTGTTTGTAGCTGAACTATAATATTAATCGTGCTCTCTAACGGATGCTTGTTGAACTGTGGCAAATATTGTACTACGTATAGTAAGCAAACTTTTAGTTGTACCACCTACCCAAAAATGATACTAGGTAGCAGCATATACAATTATTTTCTAATATGAATGCGAATATGTTTGATAATTTCTGTTTATTATTTTTTTTTTTTTAGCTTCCGAGACACCCTTAGTATTGTTTCATAGAATGAGATGAAATGGTAATTTTGTAACGTGTGAAAATGCCATGCCTGACTGGGATTCGAACCCGGGAACTCCGGATGAAATGCTGAGACGCTACCACTCGCGCCAGGGTGGCCGACACAATATTTTTAACTAGTGAACAGTAACGAACCCTCCACCTCCCAATGAGATGAGGATGATATATATAACATGTAATTGAGGTGTAGTCTTGTACAGACTTAGGTCGACCATTTCTGAGACGTGTGATTAATTTAAACCCGATCACCAAAACACACCGGTATCCACTGTGTAGTATTGAAATTCGTATAAAATTAATTAGCTTTTTCTAGGATTTGAACCTCAAACTTCAACTTCGAAAATCATCTGTTAAACAACCGATTTTCGACGACGAGTTAACCGCTACACCTACGTTCAGTTTAATATTTAATAAAATTTAATTTCTTAATGGGTATTTAATTTATAAACATTATGAATATATTTTTCATGTAAATATAGAAGTAGAGAATGAAAGTTTATTGCGTATGAAAAATTCCTTGACCGAGACTCGAACCCGGGACATTCCGAGAGAAGCGGTGGAGTAATGATGATATTTATGTATTTAAAAAAAAAAGTAAGAGACTGTAAAAAATAAAACACTCGTTAGAAATTATCAGTTGAAGAAAGGATCATTGAGTAAAGTAATTCCCTAGCTATTTTAAAGATTCGCTTAGCGTTTATAGATTCATAACACTTCATTCTTCAGATTAATAAAATCCTCCATAAAAGGACTGCGAGCATTTACCTAAAAAATGTAGTTGGCAATCGAATTATATATCAGTTTCATCAAAGCTACTTTAAACTTTTAAAATAGCGTTGATTGTATTACTAATTGTTTTACTTACTTAGCTGTACCAAACGAAGACGTATTTTTCAACTGCTTAGCAATTTTTTCATAATCAAGATTTTATCAGCTGAGATATTTAGTATTACTCCATTTACTAATTATTATCTGATTGGTTTAAAAAACTGCAATCAGAATTTAAAAAAAGATTGTTTAATAATAAGATTGTTTCAAATTCTAAATTCTTTACTTTTTAACCCCCTTCAGTATTGTTTTACTAAAATGTATCCTCAACAAGAAAATCGCAAATGTTGGAAAAGAAACTCCCGATTTAAATTCCAAATAAGATTCAATGAAAATTGTAAAAATTCTGTTTGCTTTAATTTTCATCGATTAGAAACTCTGGTAAAATCCATCCTCAGCTAATAAGTAGCAAAAATTAATTTTTCGTAATGGTCGAAAAATTTGTCAGATATTTGTTGGGAAATTTAAAAGTAAAGTTCCATGGAAATTTCTTTCATACGTTAATACTTCTAATTTTATTTCATCCTGAGCGAGTAAATTAAAAGTTTTTTTCTAAAAGGAAGGTTGTGTTTTTTTAACTGTATTCTGGAACCGAATAAATGCCAAAAATTCATTTCTCGTAGAGAGTTCGCTAATAAATATTTTAATTATATAAGTGATTGGTAAGTAAGATTTATATCTTATACATTGCTTTGATAAAACAGATTTCATCATGCGCAGACTCTTAATACAAACGGAAAAAATATTTAAATTGAGATGCTGGATTAACATTATAACTTGTACTTTTAAAAATAATATGTTTTTTCTTCCAATTTTATAAAAAAAAATCAAGAAATTATGAAATTAAAATACTTCTTTTAAAACGAAAATTTATAAATATATAGATGTTTATAAATATAGAGAAGAAAAAACGTAGTCAAAATTTATTTTCTTCGCGGTATTCTTTTATCTTCGTTTAACTGTAATATTCTTTAAAGTTATTAGACATTGACTGGTTTGATGCCAATCTCCATTACATTCTGTTCATTCCTAATCTTTTATCGTCAACACATTTATTACATCCTACTTTATCAACTATTCGTTTTATATATTACAAAATTTATCGCTTTTCTACATATTTCTCAAATTGGTCCACCAATCTAGATCGTCTCTTTAAGAGATTCAGACCCAAATTTCTCCTTTCCTATTCGTTTTAAGATCTCTTCATTTCAAATTTGACTGATCCACCTAATTTTGAATATTCTCTTGTAATATTAAGTTTCAAAGAATTCAGTTATTTTCCTCTCTGGTTTTCCTATTTTTCATGTTTTGTTTTATGAAGTGCTGCACTCTTAAGAAAACATTTTTAATGATATCATTCTTATAATTAAAGAAAAAAATTGACACCGCAAGGTTTCTTTTCTACGTAATAAGCTTGCTTATGCCGATCTATATTCGATGTACACGTTACTTCGTTCATCCTTTGAAGTTTTAATTGGATGTAATTTAACTATCTACATGATAAAATTCTGCAACTTGTATTACATTGTGTTCCGGTTCCTCTTAATACATCAGGTGATTCATAAAATTTCAGGACCTGTTCTGCTGGTGAAAATAAAGAAGAGAATTCGAACAAACTTAGGTTCGGAAACGCTTCGTTACCGAATGTCAAATGGCGAAAAGTGTCGCTATGATTTCTATGCCTTCTTTCAAATTAAGCGAAACTTTAATACTTTGAAACCAAATGAAGGTGTAAATTTAGTGGTTCCATATAAAATTTAACCTGAAAACTGAAAAAAAGTATATGTGCCAGAACTGTAATTTTAGTAGTTTTCGAAAAATTTGGGTATTAGGGTCGAAAAACTCACTATTTTATGTTCGGCGTAAAATAACTTTGTTATTCTCTGTTTAGTAATACTGAAAATTTTGTTTCGTTTAATACCGACTTAAAATCGCCACATTTTCATATGATTCTTTTAAATAAACTTTGAAATCCTAAAGTTTGTATTTAGTTTCTGTGCATTTTATTCAAAACATTTTACTCATCAATTCTCTAAGAAGTTTTTTTTAAAACGTTTATGTGTTTATTAACCAGTTAACAAACTTATTTTACGTCACACACATAATAGTGTGTTTTATACTCCATCTTTTACCATCTATGTTTGTCTTCTCCCATTTATGATTTAATTTTTTTTTTTTTTTTTACTTAGATTTCATATAAAACTATAAAATTTAACCCTTAATTTGGGTTACAGTCTGAATTAATTTTACTGAAGGTGCAAAAATCAGGGATAAACCTTCGCCAAACGACATTCGCTAACGAAGCAGTTTCGAACCTATGTTTTTATGAACTTTCTTCTTTATTTTCACCATTAGAACGTGTCCTGTCAGTTTGTTACTCGTACATTCTTCGTGAATTACTCTGTATAATTTATTCATTCTACAGAAGGATTCTAGAGGAAAGGGAAATAATTTGGGAACTGATTGTAAAGCTTGAAATAAGGAAAAAGATTCATACAAACATGTCTGAAATTTTTTTAATTAAAATATACCTAAGCAAAAAAAATCTTTTATAATGGATTTTTTACTACTGTAATTTTTATTTCATTTATCCAACTTACGTGATAACAATCACGTAAAAATATGGTTTTAAAAATAAATGGATAATTACGGGTTATTTATTATGTATTTATTTTATTTTAAGTGATTCTTAAAGTTCTAGGTTCGAATTCCAGTCAGAGTTGGCATTTATTTTACATAATACAAAAATAATTTTTTATCCCTGAAAAAAAAAACAGGTTTGGTCAGCTATAATTGGACGTAAAAATAGTTTCGGAGATCCAAAAACGAAATTAATTATTTTGTAAGGAATGCTGTTTACCAACGTCTTGTACATTTTTTAAAATCAAATGTAATAACTGTATAATTTTTTATTCGTACTTTAAATATTATTTTTACGTAAGTGTAACAAAAATGAGGATAGAAGATTAAGGAGAGAAGGATTGAAATCGATCGAATAATGTCGTGGTGAGATGAACATTTTTAATTCGCAGGTATTACTTCACTTTTTCGTACGAACAGTAAAGGATAAATAACTGAAAGTGTTGCCTAGTAGTATTTGCTAAAAGGGTTCATTGACCGGCCTTTACACAGTTCGCTGGCAGACTCATTCATTGCTGTATTCTCCCATTAACCTCAAGACATTGAACTCCCTTCTGCGACCCACTACAATAACATATTAAACTTGCAATTACTACACCTTTACTATACTTACAAAGGTCAATGAACCTTACTCGTGAGATGTTTTAACAAAAAATACCTCGTATTTATCAAACATTGTTTAATTAAAATATACACACTTTCTTGATAGCATTCTCTTATCTTTTTTTTTATGAACTCATAATTTGTATTTATTTTCATCCTTTTGTGAATTTATTTTTAATGTCAATGACCTCTCACTATATAATTTCACATTGAGACTCTGACATAATAAATGTTTTCACCTTTCGTTTTTATATCATTCATTCCCTATGGCAGTGGTTACTCGATATTTTAATTTTGCATGTATTTATATACGTAAAATTAAATTTAATATGTAAAATAAACTGAAAAAAATTTGTAATAAAATAATTTACTATCGTAAACTTTTTTGTTCGGAAATTTTAGTTATGCTTAATTATTAAGATAATGAAATCTTACATGAGAAGCTTGGCAGAGAGTTAAGCTTATAATGAAAGAGGTATAAAAAGGGTGTTATTGCTGTTATCTGAGTAAATTTTGATTTTTAGCAAAAAGATTTCTTAAAACCTTATTAAAAACCTATAAAATTCCTTGGAATTCTTTTATAGCTACGCACGATAAATATGTGATAATCTACATATGTAAAACAACATGGCATGTTGTTAAGGGTCATAAAACTACTCACCAAAAACTACTGAAAATAAATTTATGAACATTTTTATACATGTTCTTCTTCCGTTGTAAGTGCAAACTAGGGAAAGGATTTTTTGAAATCCCGAGTTTTAGTGGTTAAATTGGAGTAATAATTCAATCTTTTTTTAAGTTCTTACTACAAATGAAGATTTCCAATAATATCTGAAAACATATTTCTAGATTTTTTAAAATTCTACTTTTAAAGGAGTGAAGAAAGGTAAAACTTTCAACAATGATTGTAAATTTTCTTTATTTTCGACTACATTAAACGAAATATTCACTCGATTTGGGTTTACAAATACTCTTCTGATAAATATTTAAAAATCATTTTCAGGTTTTTTGTGTTTCGATTTTTTAAGGTTTGTGACGGCTCAGTCAACACAGCCACTGCCACTGTTAATTTATGTGCGATGCTACTGGCTGAACCTGCCTCCGGTTACTTAACTAAAATCATAAATAAAATAAAAAATTGTCTACGGTGGGAAACGCAAGTAATCATGCGAGCGAAGCCGCGACGGTGATGCTAATTATATACGTAAAAAAAAAATCATATATGTATATATATATATATATATATGTGTGTGTGTGTGTGTGTGTCTGCAAAGGTATTAGGCAAACTTAAGAAACTGATAGAGGAAATCAAAACAAAAAATTTCATGAAGACCTACCGTCTTCTTTTTCCCGCTTGTCTGCCATTTTGTGCTTTTTTAATAAAAATGTATTTCTTAATAACAGATTGAGATATTATAAAGTAATTTGGTACATACACCTATTACTTTGTAATAATAACACTGTAGAGCAGCACGGGTTCACTACGTTTTTAGCAGGAATAGGATTTTAGCCGTGTTTTTTAAATATGTAATCATTTTTTTTTTTTAACAACTTGAAAGTAACCGGTAACCGCCTAGAAGACGTTACTTCGGTCGGTCCCAAGTGACGTGGCTGAAGACTAGCCCCTCCCTTAGTGCAGCTTGAAGCTGATCTCCCGACGGGGAAAATATATACCGTAATCCTAATTTATAATAATAACACTGTGGTACATAAAGGGCCACTAGTTAATATTATTTTTACAGTATTCATTTATGAAACTGCAATGGAAAGTATATTATATTTATTTGTAAACAAAGTAAAGAGTTTAGCGTATATAAAAAATACATTTATTTTCTTAAAATATACATTAATACATTAAGGCGTATAATTTTCCTTTCAAAAACCATTGCTTTGAAAAGGAAAATCGACATCCTTTGTTCTAAATATTAATGGACCATTTAATTCTACACTCTGA
This sequence comes from Lycorma delicatula, assembly GCF_047948215.1. Lineage (NCBI taxonomy): Eukaryota > Metazoa > Arthropoda > Insecta > Hemiptera > Fulgoridae > Lycorma > Lycorma delicatula. The sequence continues at coordinate 89,226,204 of NC_134461.1, forward strand.
AATTCTGTGATATCGTTATTATATATATATATATATATATATATATATATATATATATATATATATAACTGTTAATATGTTTTTAAAACTGACGTTAAAAAAAAAAAGTATGCCTAATTAGAAAAACAGTAATTTGTGAATTTTTAATTTTGGAATATATGAGTGCGGCATGGTTATCTGAAGTGAATTCATTTATTTCACATTGCTGTTCTATGTAATTTTATAAAAATAATTTTTGGAGAAGGTGAAAATTAATTTATACAAAATGGTGGGATTCCAGTAAATAGACTATCAACTATAAACATCCCCTTTGATTTCACAGGCCTGACCTGAAACCATTTATAATCCCATACATCTTTTTATACCCTATATCGGGTAATAATAATAATTTTTGTTTATTTACATAATTGCAAAAGGTTAGGCCCTCTTACAGTTACTAGATGATAAATGAATTTTTGTGCATGTGAAAAATGCCATGCCTGACCGGGATTCGAACCCGGGACCTCCGAATGAAAGACCGAGACGCTACCACTCCGCAGTTCTGCCACAGCGATTTGTCGGTTCTAAATGAAATTGAGATAATCCACGGTAATCCATATCGGTACACACCGTAATCGGATGACATTAAGATTGGGTTCAACAGGCTGTTTAATGACCTTGAAAATGTCCAAGGTCGTTCAATGAACTCGAAGAATGTCGAAGAAGAAGGATACCCAGAATCATGCTTTCTGAAAAGTGTGTACGCTTTTTCAGGCTATTCTCACGTTTTTTCAGAAAGCGTAGCTCAAGATATCCGATGACTTTACCGTCAATTTTTCGAGATCATCCAACGACCTTGATCTCTCAAGATCATCCTAGTAATAATAGGTTATTATAGTAATAATAATAATAATAACGATCGCGAGAAATTATGCTTTAGTTGTATTATTATGCTTTAGTTGTAAATGTTTGTAGATTTCACAGATTTAAAAAAAAAAATTACTATTTTGTTTCTAAATTTCAATTTTTAACTTTTATGAAATAACTAGCTGACCCGGCAATGCTTCGCTATTGCTAGATTTGAGTATTTATGTAGATTAAATGAACACAAATAAAAGTTTGATAAAACATTAAAAATTTGAACATTACGAACATCACAAAATTTAACCATTCCTTTCTCCCTCTTTCCCTCTTGCTCTTTTCCCCAAAAATATTTCTTATCACGTAACTAATGTATACTCCGAATATGAGCCAAATCGGACCAAAAATACAATTTTTCGAAATATCTCGACACCAGCGCGACCTAGTGGGTTCATTTTTTGCAAAAGTATCTATTTTCATGCAACTAATATATATTCTGAATATGAGCCAAATCGGGCCATAAATACAATTTAATGACATATATCGACCCCGGCGCCACCTAGCGGATCCAGACTAAGTCAGAAACGTTCGCGGGCTTGCGCGCAACAACTCACGAAAGTTTAATCGCAATCGGATGAATGGTATAGGAAGGCATACGGGGCAAACAAACAAACATTTTTTGTGTGTACATAAGATTTAAAGTTAAAAAAAATTGTTAATTTCATTCTTACTTTTTTTATATTTTGAGTAATCAGTCAGTTAACTGGTTTGAAGCTAATCTCCATTCTTTTTGTTTTTTGTTAATATTTTAATTTTAAGTTATTCACTTTTTCCAACATCCCCTGAATTATCTCTTTTTCACAGGTTCCATTCTATTAGGTTCCAATCTATAGGATTCTCTAAAGTTTTTACTTTCTAAATGCCCTTCCATAAAAAGTTAACTGAAACCCGTTTAATGTATGGACTCTCCACCTTTTTTTATCCATTTACAAAATTCATCTTGAGACCTCTTTAAAGAGAATTTTATCGATTACCTCATTTTCAGTATCCTTGTATTAAAATTTTACAACTAAAAATTTAAAGAATTTTTTTCTAATATTTATATTTATATCTGACTGTAACAGATTATTTTCCGCATTAAAGTTCTCATTGGTTGTGCCAATCTGCTTTTGATGTCTGTATTACTTATTACATTGTTTTTAATTTTAGAACGTAATTAATTCTACACAATTCTGATATTAGTATTGTGTTACACTATCTTAGTATTTAATTCCTGATTACCCTCCTTTCTACCTCATTTCATTGCCGCTTTTACTTTTTTATTTCCAGTGTGAAGTTCTCTCTTATCAGTAAATCAATGCAATTAAATATTTCTTCTAATTCAGCTTTGATCTCTACCAAAAAGAACAACGTCAGCAGCTAATAATATCTTCTTTTTTTTCTCTTTGTAATTTTTCTTAAATTTTTGTACAGCTTCTTTACATCTTCTAGGTACAAGTTAAAGTTTATCTCTTGTTTCATTCTGCTTTTAATTCACGGATTTTCTTTCCTCATTTTCTACTCATATAAATTCTACCTGAAAAAATTATTCATAACTGTCTTTTTCCAATACTTAAAACTGATTAATAATTAACTACCTTGATTTTTTGATTAACCGAAACATATTTTTAGAAAATTTCTAAAATTGATTTCTTGAATATTTTGTTTATAACTTTTACAATTATTCTGAAGCCGCAACAATAAATTAATCAAAAGTAAGTAATAGGAAAATATTTTTTTTAAATATTTTTTTTCTAGATTTTTTTATTATTTATTACATTGTTAGTTTTCAAGTAAATCGCACAACTCATTTCCCTCCTCGTTCCGTTTAACTCCCTCCCTCTCGTTCATCATGAGATGGTTGAAATAAAGTAAACGTTTTATAATGTCGTAACTTTTGTTTAGAACGGAATAAAAACGATCGCATTGCAGGATGTTTTCAAGAGGTAAAAAAATATTTAAGACTCCCTTTTTTGCTAAATTTAATTGGTTTTTTTTTAGTATTTCGAAGATACAACATTTTTACCATATTTCACTCCCTTCTTATTCGCAATGGACCATCCTATTTTGGATTCTCCAAAATATTAATGTGTTGTGAATAATAGTCAAATAAATATCAATGGTCCAACAAGATATGGATGTAATATACATATAAATATATATATATATATATATATATATATATATATATATATATAGTGGAACGAGTTCTCTTTCAAGTAGATTTTGGTTCAATTCCCAGCTACTTCTTTGAATGTTACCATATATTTTTTGTAATTGTAATTAGAATAAAACTTTCTCTGTAACTGGGTATTTGCCAAAATCTATCGCGGAAATATAGCGTTTCTGTTGCAAGGAATGACTGGCAAAGGCCAGTCTCCAGGTTAGGTTGACTGTCTTAATTTTTCTTGATACAGTCTACAAATCTTTATTTAATTTTATATGCACAGAAAATTTACTAATTCTAAGTCAAGTAGAAAACTTAATTATAATTATTGGTGATAAATAAATAATTGAAAACAATCAGTAATATTTTTTAAGTGTTATTTATTTTTCATTCAAACTACAATTAATTTTAATTTTTTTAACATGCACAAATAATAATAATAATAATAATAATAATAATAATAATAATAATAATACTTACTTGATTACTACAAACACCTAATAGACAAATATTTTTTAACTACAAAGACAAAATTGGATTTTCACTTTTATTTCTTTTTCTCAAAATTCTATCTTTTACATTTTTTCTTTTAACATCTGTAAATTAAAACTAGAAAATTATTTAACAATTAATAGATTTTTTTTGTATTATGTTCTCTAACATTTGTTACAAATTTAATAATGTTTTGTAAATTTTTAAAAATTAATAAAAACCAAAGAAGTTTTTCTTAAGAAATATTTTTTTCTATTCCTATAATAAATATTTGAATAATACTGATGGTAAATAAATGTACTTAACGTTGAATTATTTAAAAACATTTATTGGAGATAATTTAATAAAACTTTTTGGTATACAATTTTATATATTATTTCTAATCTACACTATAATAGAAACACTGTAACCTTAAAAAAAATGAATTTCACATTTTTATAATTTAATATATTGAGATACTCCTTCTATCATGTTTTTCTTCAAATGTATACTCTCTTCTCCGCGGAAAATTACCTTAATCAAAACGTTTATCATTGTGAACACAGCTTATTTTTCCTTCAAGAATCGTTATATCAATTACTGTACTATTCGCCAGTATAAAAACGTTTGATGATTTTCAGCCAATGAGAACTCACGAAGTTTTCATTGGCTGCAGATCGTATACAATCGTACTCGTTAATTCTCATTGGCTCTTTATAACATTGCTTATAAACCACAACGTCTCTTTTTCTACCGTTTTAGCTTATGGTGAGAGTAATCATTGAAATGTCCCACCATTCACAAGATAAGTTACTGTGCTATATATATACTATATTATACTATAATGTATATTATAGTGTGTATATATGTGTGTGTATATATATGTGTGTATATATAGTGTGTAATATATACTGTGTATATATTATACTATGATGTACTAAACTACTAAAATGACTATTATTATTGTTAACATTGAACAGTTACTTATAATTACTTTATGTATTAAATTAGTTAAAGCTTTTGTGTATGGCATTGGATATAACTTATTTTTCTAATCTATTCTACTTCGGTGTTAAAATAGACTAATCTAATTATTAATTCTATTCTGTCTAAAAAAAAATCTAGGATAAATATAGATTAAAAAGAAAAATCTAAGCTATTAAAATAAATAGTGTAAAAACTATACTAATTATAGTAAAATTGAATTTCTTTGTAATATCATATGACATAATTGCAGTTTAGTATGAAGTCTGTTTCATTTTATTGTTATTATTCATTAAAAAGAATTATTATTAAAAATATTGTATTTAAATTTATTAAGTTACGTTTCTGGTAAGAATTTTTTTATTTATAAATTTTAAATTGTTGCTATATAAAAATGAATACAGTTATCGATAAACAATTTTCATCATAATTTTTTTCTTTAAATTATAAAGATCATTTATTTACGGTTATAACATGATTAATATGATAGTTGAAAAAAAAATGACATTTAAATTAATGATATGCTACGGAATGATTTTGATTTCTCTTTTGCGTTTTAAAAACAAATTTAATAAATAAACTTAATTAAAAGATATTAAATAACATTTATTTAATTATTTTCATTGCACTTATAATATTTTTATTATAAATATGTTTGACATAAAGAGATAAATTTTACTTGTTATAAAATTTATATTTGGAAATATATTTAGGAATGAATCAAGTTTTCGTAAGTGTATCCTACAAAATCCTACTTTAATTAAAGCTTTTTTTACCATTGTCAATAAAATCCTAACTTAAAATGCTTAACCTGGAATAATATATATTTAATATAGGTAGTTAAGCGTGGAAAATTGTTAGTAGATTAAAAATTAATAAGTATGTAATAATTTTACTTTTGTTATTAATAACTATAAATAAATTGGTAACATCTGAAAATGTCAAAGGTCTCTATGGTAACAAGAAAATAGGCTAATCATTCCATTGGTTGACGTATCTCATACGCTTTCACAACTACTCCCACCACCGTTATTTTCCACGCTTATTCTACCAATAATAAAACTTATTCTAACAAATAATTTTGTTCTAAATCTAATTAAAACTACTTGATTGGTTTTTCTTTTTTTTAATAAACATTAAATTCCATTTTTAAACCATCTTTTCTTAGAAAATGTATTTTTCATTCTTTGTAAAAATATTTGCTTATATATATCTGATTGAAAATATTTTCGAAAAGGGCAATTTTTTAGATTATTGATATCATCTTCGGTCATTTCTTTTAATTCCAAAAATGTACTTTCACTTAAAACTACAGCTAAAGAAGTTAACGTTGCATAGAATGCGTAGAAGTCACGTTCTTCTAAAGATTTTAAAAGTTCTGCTTCTTCTAATCGTTTTGGTGATTCATATTTTTCTAAATATTCATTTAATGTTTGAAGATAAATTTTTATTAATTCATCTTTTTTATTATTAAGTACTTCTTCTTGAATGCTACCGTACATAAAAAATAACAGATCTACTGCTGGGCTGGAGTATCTAGATTGTTGCAGGTCCACCAACTTAACTTTTATTGGTTTGCCGTTTTCATACTTAAATAATATGTTAGTTAGCCAAAAATCTCCATGATTTAAAACATTAAACTCATTTTCTTTTGCTTGTACAGCATCGGTCATTAATTTCCAACCTTTGTCCGTTAATCCCCATATATCTTTTGCAAATTCTTTTCCTTCCGGCCAAGTTTCTAGTTCGTGACCGATTAATTCTATTTGACAACTACCTAAAAACTCATTTTCTTTCAAATTTTTATGGAAAAATAATTCTTTACCGACTTTTTCAACTAATTCTGGATTTTTTTCATGTAAAATTACAGAAGCTGCATGAAATTTAGCTATTGATTTTAATGCCAAAACACAATGATCAAAATCTAATCGTTGTGTTCTATTTGCCATCTTATATCCGTGGAAACTTAAATCTTCCATCACTATTATACCTTCTTCATTAGATAAATAAGATTTTGGTGTTAACTTATCATATTCTCCTAATACTAAAGATAATTCTGGCAAAAATTCTTTGTAAATCATAACCTCTTTATCTATGGTGCCGAATTGTATCATTTTGTCACTTAGCCCACCTCTAATTGGTACTTTAACAATTAAAGGTATTTCCATTAAATTTTGGTTACCTAAGCCTTGCATATATTCAACTTTAACTCTGTATACATCGCTCATATAATTATTACCTTTTGAAACTGCTCTACTAACTACAATATTTATTATTTTAATTCCATTTGAAATATTTCTGCTCTTTAAAGCTGATTTTATGAAATTATTTGATAACCATTCTGGTCTCTCGTTATCCATTTTTATATATCTTTCTGTAAAATAGAAAAAAAAAACATTAAATTAAAAGACAAAATTGCCTTTCAAGAGTATGATACTTTGTAATATTATCAAAATACTTTTGACTCAAAACTTATATCTGTACATTATTAGCAGCAATTAAATTCATCACTCAATTAGATAAATGTATTTTTATCTTTTATCCTTTTTTTGAAAAAAATTATATATCTACAATCTCTCCCTTTGGAACAATGAATAGATAGGTTGATTGTATACAACTGACTTGAAGGAGAGATAACTTACAGCAATTAACTTCTCTATATTCGGTTTTATTCTGGGTGGTAATAGAATGCCTGTAATAGCTGTCGATGAATGATAATGAAATGAAATTTTCTGTAAAAATTCATTCATTTAAAAAAAATTTCATTTAGGGTGTGAAATAAATGACATATCTGACTAGGAATCGAACTCAGAACTTTTAGATTAAAGGCAGAGACGCTATCATTCCACCGCGGAAAAATCGATTTCAAGTTACTCTCATAAGGAAATTCACATTTGTTTAATTAATATTTATAAAAAAATCCTATAAATTTAATACGATAAAATGCATAATTAACAGAAGAAAATAATAACAAATAATACTATAAATTCTTAAAACCAAGTTTTTTAATATTGGGAAAAATGATTATTAAGATTTTCATACTTTGTTTATGTAAAGATTTCTAATCTGAAATCAGTATGACATGAATAATAGAAGAGTAGAAAAATATCTCACAGAATTTATATGACTTCTCTATTTCAATTATTATTTAACAAACGATTTTTCTATAGTTTATATTGATCCTTCCCTAAGAAAATACTGGAAAGTCTTTTTAATTCCGGGAGTTAGTAAACCTAACTATACCTGACGTACATTATTATTTACACCTAATGAAAGATTTGTTTATTAATTTTTTATTATTTAATGATAAAAAATATTCCAGTTATTCGTATTTTCATTAGCAGGCCTAATAACTTAGTGTAGGATTATTTTTATGACGATAGATAATAGTTGTAAAGATAAATTTACTATTACTTAGTAAGGATCATAAACATAATCAGTATTTAAAACGCCATAATAATCATTAAAAAGATTAAGTATTGTTTATTTAGCCTATAATTCTAATGTAGGTTACTTGTAACAGATATCAGCTCTCTGTTAACAGTTCTGTATTCTAGATAGATAAACTAGTAAAACTAAACCAAGGTCATATTATTTATATTTGTGCGCGTGTGTGTGTGTGTTTTTTTTATATTAAAAGTTTGTATTTTAATGTTTGTGTGAATGTGTATTGTTTTACATACACATTTTACATTTTGAAATATATTTCGCGTAACTAAAGCAAAGTATTATATTTGCGTAATAGGCAGTGACAATCGTATCGAGTGAAGTTACAAAACAGGAGTTTCTCGTACAATCTACTGATAATTTAGGAGAGTAGAAACACTTAATTTATTTTGATTGATTAAAAATGTAATAATAAAAGTGTTAGAGTAAACAGGAAAATAAGAAAATATTTAAAAATCAATACGGTTGTTTTTTTATTTTAATGTACGGTCCAAATGTGGAATTATCAAAATCGATTAATTTTTCAAATCAAGTTAATTTCAATAAGATAAGATTCGAACAAAAAAAAAAAAATTTTTACTATTTTAGTAAAAACTAGCTGCAGGGCGTGCCTACGGGCCCGCCTCTGCACTTCGGCCCTCCGGGCGGGTTGCCCTGGCGGGCGGTGTCTCAGAATATTATTATTAGGTATCCAAAACTAGTTAACTCTTGTGTAAAAATGGTTTTTGAATGATGAAAATTGATCAAGGAAAAACGAAATATATCACCAAATCTTCCCAATTAAATTTGGTTTACATTGGTTAAGGCATCTTTTAAAGATTGCACACTAAACATTTTCATCAAGATTCATAATATCCATATGCAAATTCACTCAATACGATAGGTGGAAGCTTAAATATATATAAATTAAATTAATTAATTTATTATTTATATATTATATTCAATTTACGAAACAAATTATCGTAATACGAAACTACCTTCCTTGGTATAATAACAAAATAGAAGTTGGCTCAAAATCAATAAATCGGTAAGAAGGAAATATAGGATTCAAAATCCTTCTAATTTTGACCATTATTGTTTACTATTTGATTTGACCAACGTGTTTTGCCTATATGTATGTTTAATTAACAAGAAGGCCATCAAAAAATTATGTATACGATTCTAAATGAATAATCAATAGTATTTTCAGTATCGATTTATTTGTATCGAAAATAGTTGTGTAATTACATCTGCTACGATTTGAATGAATGAATTTACGGTAGTAAAATTTATTAATTTATTTTACGATTATTACAAGACTGACTAACAATACAGCATTAGACAAATTCATTTAATAAAAATAACAAAAAAGTGAGAATTTATAAAGCATAAAAGAGAAAGAGTGAAAACTTATAAAGAGTAAGAAAAAAGTGAAAAAGTTTTATTTTTACAAATAGAAAAGGAAGAAATGAAACCTGAGTCTTAACATAAATAATCGATTTTATGAAGAAAAGCAGTCTCATAAATAAAAATACAGATTTTTAATAGCTATTTCGCATACATTTTTATCTATAATAAAACTATTTACACAATAATAGAATATAATACAAATATATAAACTCCTATTTTTAAGGGTAAGTTTACTTTAACACTCTTATAAAGATAGAGTAAAGTACTTTTCACACCTTGATGACGCCTCAGTTACAAAAAAAGTCAAGTCAGTCGGTTAGCTCAGCAATAATTTTAAAATTAATTGTCAAATTTTGCAATGCGTAGAGGGTTTTAATGTATAAAATTCAGTTTTATCTGCGATATAATTTTTGGTTAACCTGTTAGAAAAAAAACGCCAACACCATTGTAGGACTTTTCCATCACGCGTTCCGGGAAAGTCCTACAAATGTGGGTTGTTTCTGATGCACGGCTGACACACACATGCACACATAATTTAATTTAAAATGTCTATCATTTTAATTAAATACAATATCTTTTCGTTTATTTAATTCAATGATTCTAATTAAAGCGCGCGCATATACCATATTTAATTTGCGCGGGTGTGGCAGTACCAGCGGCGACGGTCGGCACTAACTAAACTAATGTAATTTCCCAACTTACATAGAACAGATTTCGCTTGTACGGTCAACAGACTGGTGTAGCCGCAAGGTTCAACGCACTAGGTACCGAGCCATCCGGGCGATCTAGTTTGAGACCCAGTCAGACCGAGTTACTTTTTTACACTTTAAATATTATTTATTTATTTAATTCTACTGCTCACTTGTGACGTCACAATATAGCAGACGACTATAACAGAATTTTTTGGGGCGGGGCGTGATTTTTCAAAAAACCTTTTTTTTCAAATATTGTTGCATTTGAAATAATTGTTAACAAATGTGTCCAAGAAAAATATGATCTTAATAAGGCGAAATCTCGAGGTACTGAGACCTTGCCTACAGCCACACCCTCTTGACCTTTAAGTTGACAGGTTACAACATTCCTGAAGTGTGAATGTAGATAAATAGAAATAAAATCAGGTAAGAAATAAAAAAATAGATAATATAGATATTCAAACGCACACACGCGCACGCGAATTATATAGAGACTTATGCAGTATACATTTTACAGCTTTTGAACTCTGTGGAGGTGATTGTTGATATAGTGGTTAGCAAGTAAATTAACTCGTCTTGGGTTCGGTTACCGGAAAATATCTGTTATTCCTTCATCTATAATTACATTCATTTCTATGCGAAATTTTCATATTAATAAAAAAATAAAAAGTCGAAAATTATAAAAAATTACGTGATTAATAAATGTAGCGGTCATTTTTTTTTTTTTATCACTAAGGAGAATTCTTATTAGTTACGTCCTATACCCAGGAGCGGATCTAGGTGGAGCCATATCCCCCCAAAGGCGCGAAGGCCTCGCATTTTGAAAACCCAGTTGAAAAGAATTGAAACATTTTATCAATATTGTATTGTCAAAATAACAAGTTGCAACTAACTAATTAACACGAATATATCTTTTTTCTTAAAATGTAATTAAAAAAGGCTGACGTCATGTGCTCTAATGCATATTCATAACGATATGTAAATTCATATCGATCGGTATGCTAAGATGCTAATCATCGAGATTAATTTATTTTGTAAATATTTTATTGTATTATTATTATTATTATTACATGAAATAAATTGTGTAAAATTTTGGATTGTAATAGATTAATTACACATATTGAAATGAATGGAAAAATAAAAATCAACTTAATTTAATCTTCATCTGACTTTTTACCCCATCTTATATTACATAATTTTAATTTTTTGCATGGGAGTTTTGATTGAAGTTGTTAGGACTATACAGCGAGAGCTTAAAGTTAATTTAGCTTCTGGAGTCCTCATGAGGGTCACTTCGGTTAACTTAAAGCTTAATTTTTATAAATCGAAATAAAATTGAAGAAACTTAAGTAATTTTAGGTTTTGCCGAAACCGTCCCTTTTTGCCTCTTTTACAGTAAATATAAAGATTGATTGAACAATTTTTTATGTAAAAATAGTTCAGAATATAGTATGTATCCAGTAAAACTGTACGAAATATTAAATACACAACCCGATTAAAAAGAAGAAGGAATATGTGATCCCTTGCCCCCAAGGGTCCTCCATATTCAGTTGGTGGATTCTCCCCTGCCTACATCAGCTGGAAAACAAAACCTTAAAAAGGATTAATTGTAAAAAAAGAAAAAGAGAATTTATAAAATTAAAATTAATTTTATAAAATCCCTCTAAAAAATTTGAGCCAACATTAATTTTGCTTTTTTCCTATAATCTTTCTTTTATTGAGCATTTTATCAGATAAAACAAGTAACTGTAAGCCTTAGTAGTTCAATGGAATCGATTTTAACCGAATCGAATTGATTAAATGCCATTCCGATTGTTCTATATATATATGTAGAATACTTTATATATACGTATATTATTGTATTCATGGCAAGATTTTGTGTGTGCGCTCGCATGCGCATGTGTATATGATTATTTATTTGCTTACAAGCGTACGATTATCGTCATAATTATTTATTAATTACATACATTATATTACAGATTACAGCATTCATTTTCCGATAAGAAAATAATGAATTAAAAACGATAAAAATATGAGTAATTAAAAAAAAATTGAATCTAAAAATAAATACATAAAAATAACAAATTAAACCTAAAACAACATTATTTTTTAACGATTAATTATTATTAATCATGCTTAAGTTTTTTTATTATAATTTTTATTTTTCTAAAAACAAACAATAATTGAAATAATAATGGTATTTACCTTGTAAGAAATGAATCGAGTGACGTCAATTTAGTAATATATCAGTTATTATTAATTCGTAATTAATAACACGCCGTTAGAATTACGAATAAGTTGATATTACTGGTTATACAATTTGTAGAAAAATAAACGTATATGCGTAATAATACAACTTATGTATAAGTGAAAGTAAAAACCTACGAGAAATACTGCGTAAGAGTAGCGATTGAAGAATGTCAGTTAACCGTGTTCATTTACTGTCTTATATAGCTAGGTTCTAACTCTTAAAATACCCTACCACCTCTCAATAATAATATTCACATGATGTTATTCTTGCATTATATAAATTATCTACTTATGAGTGTGTGTGTGTGCGTGTGTTTTTTATTTGCTCGGCAAAGTACTTAGACCTGTTGGGATCATTGTACGTCCTTCACACAGTTCACTACTCCATTGACCTCAAGACATTGAATACAATATACTAGTGCATTGCGCTTTCAATGACCTACCACCACCTAACGTAAAGTAACACTTGAAAACGTATTTCCCATTCCCTCTACTATATTTACACTCTTACTTTACTCTTCAGTTGTACAAAGTTCATTGAACTTTATCTAAATTACGCAAACAAATACACAAAAAATTTTACCTTATATTTAAACGATGACAGCAAAATTATAATCTCCTTTCCACTTGTCTTTCAAATAATTTCATACTTTAAAATCCACGTTCACTTCTAATCTTTTTTTTATATTTGTATATAATTTTTATTATTATACTTTATTTAAAAAATTGACATTTAATTTCATATTTAACAGTTTTTGTTAGTTCATTGAACTCTATAATAATTAATAAATTAACAAAAATATACTTGCAAAAAAATTTAAATACGGTGGAAAATTTCAGTGCGTTGATATTGAAATTAATTTTATTATACTCGTACATCTTGTATGTATAAAAAAAATAAATAAACAAAAAAATTGGCTTTAAGTTAGGCACAACCTGAGATTAAAAATTTTAATTTCAAGTTGAAAATTTTCTAATGATACGCATTTTGAAACAAAATTTCCGGATTGAATCATGTATAGATCCGCGTCCCCGCCACAAAATCACACAAAACAAAAAAGAATTTAAAAAGTCTTCATATTTTCAGCACGAATTCATTAGAAACAGAAATAAAAACAACGTAACACTAATAGAACGGTTAATGAAGAAAAAATACAAATATTAACGGAAGTCTATTCCTATATAAAATACGGAACGTAAATCGTGACATATGACTTTCAATCAAGGTAGTATCAAGATCATTTTCAGACATTAGAGAGTGTGTTATACTTCCTTGACAGAGCAGGCAATCTTTACTGAGGATAGGATCAGCCCGAAAATAATTATACTTAGCAAAACATTGATCTTTCAGGACACCTGAGAATCGATTTTTTTTTTAATGAAAACTTATCTATCCGAAGAAATGTGTATTATTCGATATAATTAGATTGAATTATACTGAGTTCAGCCGAACCCTTCATATAAATTAAGCTTTTTAAGTACGAAGGCTTTGATCTTTTAAGAAAAATATTTATAAAAAATGAAAAAATCTTCTTTTTTAACTGTTATAGTAGTTAATTATTAATTAAAAGAAGAAAGCTGTAAACCAGCGTCGTTTAACGTTTACTTCGCAACCGGTGTATGAAAATTCGTTGTAATTTATAATTATATTACACGCCTAAGTGTTCCAAAATGTTAGTCACTAATATGTTCCAATTATTTTGGAACTCTCTGATTGTAAGGAATAATCTTTTTCTTCGCTGAAGGAGGGAAAAACACTTCCAGTCGCCGCCTGCCCGCACAGACGGCAGTGTCGGACTCTCACCGAATAAAACCTCTCCCCCTGGTAAAACATGCCTCGCTCCAGCCTTTCGGCATAGCTTACGGGCATGCTGTACTTCTCCTGCCGGGTTTCAATAAGTGGTTTAAAGAGTCCTGGGTATCTCAACAATAGTGCGATTCCTACGGGACCTCAGATACTTCCTGACCTAGACTCTCTCATCTCCACCCAATCCAGTGATATCAACGAAGAGAGATACAACAAAATGGCATCGTTGATATCTCTCTTCTGCCATTTTTGATTGAACGATGGCTCGGTTTCCAATTGGCTTCAATGTCGACCAGTTTATCCAGTATAGGTCTGCGAAACTAAGCTTTCCGGTGATTACAGTGCATTGTAATTTCTCTTCGGCTCACCTGGAGCACTCGAAGAAGATGTGGGCAATTGCGTCATTTAGTTCACAATAGTCATACCATGCATCGTCTTCTCCTACTGTTTTCGAGGTAGGTTCATCCTGTTTTTGAGGTACCGTGACCCATCAGGTGCTGGGCTAGCCAAAAATTAACCTCCCCATGCCCCCGACAGACCCACCTTTCCACGCTCGGAATGACCTCGTGCGTCCTTCGGCCAGTAAGGGCAGCATCCCACCTCTCTTCTCACTTCTCTATTAGTGCGGTCCAAGCCTGTCTCCATTTTCCCCAGTCGCTTATCAACACATTCACTAATCCTGAGATCCAGTGGCGGCACCCCAGCAACCACAAACTCCGCCTCGATTGAGTCGCTCCTATATGCAGAAACGATCGGAAAGCCATCCTCTTCTAAACCTTGTTAAGCATGTTCTTGTACTTCTCGTATTACAAGGTTCTAAACCAAACTGATGTAGCATATGAAGCGACGGAACTTACAACTGCGGCCAGTAATCTCCTTATGAATGCTCGTGGGCTTCTTCATGAGTTTGACGAGCGCCGTCGTCACTTTTTCAGATTTTTTTAATTTTTCAAAACTTTTTTTAGGTTCATAAATAAACTTTTAATAATATTAAAATAAAATTTCATCATAATTCACCCCCCCCATATTTCTTTTTTGTGGTTCCAAAAAAGAAATTTTAGATGTCTTTTTATTGGTTGTACAATTTTTAGTGGAATTTTATTTCATTTAACATAGTAATCGTAGAAAAATCAAAAAAGGATTATTGAACCAATTTTTTCAATTTCTAAAATGTTTTTGAATTAAAACATAATGATAATTTTACTATAAAACTCCCACCCTAAAAAATAAATATTAGGTCATTATTTCATCTATAATTATTTTTCTACTATATAAAAATGAATAACCAATGACAGGAAAGTGTGACAACTTAGTTGTCAGATTTTTTAATAATTTTCTCATACCCGGTGCGAGTTAATGACAAAGCTATACAAAATATCTTAAGAACAGTCGAACAAATCTAAACTTAACATCTTTCTTTAAAAATTTAAATTCCTATATTTTTATACATTTAAATCCAATTTATTTTAATCGAGCATAAATTTCTCAATTAAAATAAATTGGGTCTGTCTTGAACGACCACACTATTACTTTACGTATTTTGGTGAACAACCTTACTTCAGGTTTAGTTACGGATACTAAGACAGAATATATAACGTTCATCATCAAAAATTAAGATCATTTTACTTATCTCCCGCTGACAATCTACAGTATGTTGAGAAAGTGTAACTAGTTCATAAAAAGAAAAGAAATACTAATTTTCAAGAACAAAATGATATCCATTAGGCATTTATCAGTACTCAGAATATTTTGTATTTCTAGATTCAATTTTCCTTTAACGTATCTGTATGACTGATAAATTCATACCCAATTTATTAGTTTAATATAGAATGAAACCAGTCTTTTCAATTAGAGACAATTTTTTTTTTGTTCATTTAAAATTCATTTGAACGTATTCAGTCGTTATTTGAATGAAGCTCTTTTATCATTTACTTGCGATTATCGGAGGGGGAGAATAAATTCGTTATAATTATTGATCATGCAGGATAATATTGATTCATAGATGAGTCTTATACATTCATAATACATATCGTGAATGTATTAGGCTGTAATTTGGAGTAAAGAGTTAAGTTATAATTCATTAGTTTATTTAATAATCTCTATCCGCTTTATTTGTCCCCTTATCTTTCAATTATTCATGTAATTTTTGTAAACAAAAAGACATATTTGTTGTATGTTATATATCAAGGTAAATTATCAGCTAGTAGTTTATGCATATATTATAGATAATAAAAGTCAAATACATCAGTTAAAGAAGTTATAAATTAAGGAAAAAAATTCACTTACACGCTGCTAATTAAATTATTACATTTTATAATGTAGTAATTATTTTTACTTATAATTTAAAGGGTTTTCAAACTTAAAAGTTTTATTAAACTTTTAAATTGTTTGATTATATTAATAAGAATCATTATAATCAGTAGCACAGGTAAAACTCTTTTACCTTTATGTCAACGGAAGTGGCACATTCATCGGAAATAATATTGTTTCACATTCATTTCCGCTCATAACTAATGATAATTTACTCTTATCCTTAGTTAAAATTCAGAATATTTCAATAGCATTCATTATTAAATGCACTGAATAACTGAAGTGTTAATCATTTGATTGCATTACGAAAATGTGTAAGTTTGGCTACAAGTATAAAATTATAGGATATAAAATACAGAATAATATTGAAATACCGAACTCGAATTTACAGCTGTGTGAAACGTATAAAAATTTTTTAAATTCTTCTTCTTGACAAGAAATAATTTTTTATTGTTCTTTTGTGATTTAGGGTAATCAGAGCTGTGGATTATTAAACATTGATTAATTTCAGTAGAAAAGTATTTTTACTTTTCCGAAGATGAAAAAATGCCTGAATTTAATGCCTTGAAACATAAATTTTTATACTTTTTAATCTTTTTTTTTTTTTACTTACTTTTTCGAATAAGAGGCCATTATCCCTAGAATATGGCATAAAATTTAACTACTCTAACAGCAAAAAATCTTATTCTAGTCAAACGGAATAATATGCAGCTTTTAAAAAATATACAATGAACAAATTACAGTAATATGTAACAGTAAATAAAATAATTAAATACGTATGGTCAGAATTCAAATGAAATCCCTCAAACAACTAATTTAAATAAAACTAATATATAAATGAACAGAAAATAAGCTATTAATGGTTAAATAAGAAACTTATTATCATTGCCGGATTCCTTGGCAGAGTGGTAGTGTCTGTATGTGGAGTATCCGGGTTCGAGTCCGGTCGATTGTGGTATTTTTTTGAGCATGTGCACTAAAAAATTCATTATTCGTCAATAACTGATATTGGATATCAGTTTATCTTTACTGTATAAATAACTAAATATTTGAATGTTATAGAAATAAGTAAATTGTATATAATTAAGTTTGAAACGTTTAAGCAATAGATTTAACGAATTATTAAAATAGTGTAAAACTCTAATTAGCAAGGCAAAATGTATTCAATTTCAATTGAACAAAAATGTCGAATTTTTGAGATAAATAATATTAAAATGATATAAATTTAATGATAAAAATTTATAGAGGAAGAGGAAGTTGAGGAGTATGAAATGGGAGAAACAATACTGAGATCTGAATTTAAGAGAGCATTAAAAGATTTAAATGGTAGAAAGGCTCCTGGAATAGATGGAATACCTGTAGAATTACTGCGCAGTGCAGGTGAGGAAGCGATTGATAGATTATACAAACTGGTGTGTAATATTTATGAAAAGGGGGAATTTCCGTCAGACTTCAAAAAAAGTGTTATAGTAATGATACCAAAGAAAGCAGGGGCAGATAAATGTAAAGAATACAGAACAATTAGTTTAACTAGTCATGCATCAAAAATCTTAACTAGAATTCTATACAGAAGAATTGAGAGGAGAGTGGAAGAAGTGTTAGGAGAAGACCAATTTGGTTTCAGGAAAAGTATAGGGACAAGGGAAGCAATTTTAGGCCTCAGATTAATAGTAGAAGGAAGATTAAAAAGAAAAACAAACCAACATACTTGGCGTTTATAGACCTAGAAAAGGCATTCGATAACGTAGACTGGAATAAAATGTTCAGCATTTAAAAAAAATTAGGGTTCAAATACAGAGATAGAAGAACAATTGCTAACATGTACAGGAACCAAACAGCAACAGTAACAATTGAAGAACATAAGAAAGAAGCCGTAATAAGAACGGGAGTCCGACAAGTAACTATCTACGATACTTTTTAATATTTACATGGAACTAGCAGTTAATGATGTTAAAGAACAATTTAGATTCGGAGTAACAGTACAAGGTGAAAAGATAAAGATGGTACGATTTGCTGATGATATAGTAATTCTAGCCGAGAGTAAAAAGGATTTAGAAGAAACAATGAACGGCATAGATGAAGTCCTACGCAAGAACTATCGCATGAAAATAAACAAGAACAAAACAAAAGTAATGAAATGTAGTAGAAATAACGAAGATGGACCACTGAATGTGAAAATAGGAGGAGAAAAGATTACGGAGGTAGAAGAATTTTGTTATTTGGGAAGTAGAATTACTAAAGATGGACGAAGCAGGAGCGATATAAAATGCCGAATAGCACAAGCGAAACGAGCCTTCAGTAAGAAATATAATTTGTTTACATCAAAAATTAATCTAAATATCAGGAAAAGATTTTTGAAAGTATATGTTTGGAGTGTCGCTTTATATGGAAGTGAAACTTGGACAATCGGAGTATCAGAGAAGAAAAGATTAGAAGCTTTTGAAATGTAGTGCTATAGGAGAATGTTAAAAATTAGATAGGTGGATAAAGTGACAAATGAAGAGGTATTGCGGCAAATAGATGAAGAAAGAAGCATTTGGAAAAATATAGTTAAAAGAAGAGACAAACTTATAGGCCACATACTAAGGCATCCTGGAATAGTCGCTTTAATATTGGAAGGACAGGTAGAAGGAAAAACTTGTGTAGGCAGGCCACGTTTGGAATATGTAAAACAAATTGTTAGGGATGTAGGATGTAGGATGAGGGTATACTGAAATGAAACGACTAGCACTAGATAGGGAATCTTAGAGAGCTGCATCAAACCAGTCAAATGACTGAAGACAAAAAAAAAAATTAGTGTTCTTTTTAACAATATAAAATACGAAACTTGTCGGTTGAAATAGTACATTTAATGATTGAATGAATATTTTTTTGATGTACGCACTAAACTATTTAAATTTGGTTAATTTGTCGTTAAAATTTAATAATTTTCTATAATCTATAGCACTGAACACCATAAGCTACAAAAAACGCTATTTTTTGTCAAGAAGATCCGTTTCAGATTTATTTTCTTCCAATTTTTCTTTATTTTTCTAAAAATAAATTACATTAATGAAAGCAATTGCATAAATTAATAAACAAAAATATCAATGTTTTATCGTTATTATGTAATGGATTATTAAACTTTATACATATCAGTGGTAAAAATATAATATTATTTATATAAGACAGAGTAGATTTAATGTAGTACAACCTTAGATATGCAACAATTTTTTTTTTCATTTTGTTAACAACAATAACAAAATATCAAAGTATTATAATCGGCCATAAAAAAATTTTCATTGCTATTTGATGCTTGTCATTCTCAGTTAACCTACGTTCTCTTATATAAGTAGAAAAAAATTTAAACCATAGCAAAACAACAACAAGGTTATTTTGTTTTGTTCGCACGTAACCTTGGTTTTGGTCCTTAGTTAATTAGCTTCCCATCGCTGCTATGAGTGATTTACGCGTGAGCGTTGCAAATACTGCATAATGAATTCTACTGGATATCCTGTCATTTATTTTTCTTTCATGATAAAATTATACTATATTTTAAACATCAATTTTTCTTTAGTTTGGTGAAATAGTATACCGTAATATTACGCATATCATAAAATCTGTTGTCCTTGATGTGGAAGATATATGACAGAATTTTCCGTAATTTTAATGCTTATTTATTTGACCGCATGATTATATTTTACTCATAATGATCGCCTCTTAAAAGATTCATTATTTTTTATTAAAATCCTTTACCTAAAATAATTTCAAGCATACTTTATCAATTAAAAAATATAATTATTATTTAGGCCAAACATTTAAAACAAATTGATTCAATCCGTTTTGTTTTTAATATTATCTGTATGGTGCCGTAACCGAATAATTTGTAGGCGATCTCAAATAAGAATAATTCAATAATAATATCATAATCAATCAAGATGGTTATCTTTGTAAAATTTTGAGAAAATTGACCCCAAAAATCGATCAACCTCCACCCCCTGGAGATGTTGACCCAAACATTTTACCCAACAGATTTCCCCATATACACGAGTCTCTAAACACGATTTCTTCAAAATAGGTTTATCAAGTCAAAATTTATTAACCTTCAAACTCGTACAAATTTACGAACATTACCCCCCACTTTATTTTTGTTTTCATGAAACGTCAAAAAATAAAAATAACCCAATCCTATTTTTTTGTCCGTACTTTACTTTCCTTCTTGTAGCATAACTCTAGTGCTATGATGTCAGGAGAGTAAAAGTAACTTTCATTTGGCACAGCTGGTACCTCAAATATCTTAAATATTTATGAGAATTTAGAACAGATATAAAGTAATAAATGTTTTAGTAATTAAATATAATCTTTAATTTGAGAAAGCAAATTTTCTAGTTTTAGCGAAGAAAAATACATGATTAAGTCATTTATTTTCTTATCAACAAAATTACCTTTTTGTTAGGGTTTTATAACTTTTAAAATTGATCAATAAACTAAATCGTTTATCTTCTTTGTTTACCTTTTACAAAGTTCGTTGAACTTTGGAACACAGTGATTTACATTACAATTTTGGAACAAAGAAATTCTTTCACTTATTACTTGTACTTATGAATTCCACTCGTTTGGGTGCTTAGAAACAGTTATATTTTCAGTAATATATTCTACACGTGTTTATGAAGTTATCTATAAGTAATTTTATTGATATCTATGTGTTAAAGTATTTCTATCTATTAAAAAATATTTATTAAAATGTTTAGCTACTTCAGGAAAGATTGGTTGTCTATTGAAATTATTGCGTAGTTTATTTGATTTGTAATAAAATGCTTCAGTCATTCTTACAGCTTAATTATTATTATTGCATTCAAAGTCCTTCGATCAAAAATTAAAATTTTATTGGTGTAATTCAACCAATCAAACCTATTTATTTTAGCTAAACGAAATTATTTTACTATTATACACTATATATAGATATGTTTAATATCTGTTTATTCGAATAATTAATGGAAATTGATAACTAAAACTAAAGAATGATTACAGTAATCAAAAGAGAATAAAAAATTCATTATTTTCTTTTGAAGTTGTGTAAATTTTCATTAATATTTTTAGCGTTTGCATATTATAATCGCATCATCGTTGTTTACCTCCGAGATTATTTGTTTAATATATAACCACCCAATTTCAATTAACCATTATATATATTTCTTACTAAATATAAATCATGTTTCTTACAATTATGTTTCTTACTTCATTAACAGTATGTCATATTTAATGTAACGTCTGATATTATGTAACTGAAAACACAATTTTCAATTTTAAAACTGGGATTTTTTTCTTATCTACAATAAAATAAATTATAGGTATGAAGAGAAGAAGAAATAGAGGAAGACAAAAAGAAGAAAACAGGAGAAGAGAATAGTAATTAAAGGTATGAAGAGGAATTATAGGAATAAGAGCAATTACAATATAAGGTTTTTTTAGCCTCCAGGAATTACCGTTCAAGTATTACTTCAGAGGATGATTGAAAATGATATGTATGAGTGCAAATGAAATGTAGTCTTGTATAGTCTCAGTTCGACCATTCCTGATACATGTGGTTAATTGAAACCCAACCACCAAAGAACACCGGTATCCACGATCTAATATTCAAATACGTATAAAAGTAACTAACTACCTTTACTATGACTTGAACGCTGGAACTCTCGACTTCCAAATCACCTGATTTGGGAAGACGCATTAACCACTAGACCAACCCGGTGGGTTAGATTCATTTCCCAGATATAGCAAACCAAACGAACTATTTTGAAAATTTACATTCTTCGCAAATTATTATAATTTAAACCCAACGAGTTGTCTAGTGATAAACTCATTGTCGTAAATCAGTTGATTTCGAAGTTGAGAATTTTCAGGTTCAAATCTTAATAAAAGTGGTTGTTTTTATTCGGATATAAATCCTAGTTCGTGGATACCGATGTTCTTTAGTGGTTGGGTTTCAATTAACCACATGTCTCAGAAATGGTCGGATTTTGTTCAAGATTACACACTTACCAGTACAGTTTTGTTACATCGATAACTTGCTAATGACTTTAATTGATGATGCGATTATAAAAATTTAATTTATACAAAGAATTAGCTGCAGGGAACAATTCATAAAATAATTTTTTTTTTATTTTGCTTAAAAGCCCTTTAAACAAATTAAAAATTAAAATTTGACAAATATTCCAATTTTGAAACATCTTCGTGATTTTTAAAATCGTTAAAATAAAATTTTAAATATATATCAGTATATATATATATATATATATATACATACAAAGGATTGAGTAAATGTCTATATTTAAAAACAAACTACAAATAAATGAATGAAAAATAAACATTAAAACCATTTTTTTTTTATACGTGATATAAATAAATATATAAAGAAACAATGTATGAATAACAATATAAATATAATAATATATATAAATATAAAAATAATTGGTGGAGGGAGCTACGGGGAGGTCGTTCCCCGTAGCACGAGCAGACCAGTAGGGCCACACTCATGGCCACGATTGGGGTACGGGCAGAGGGAAAGATTTACGCAGAAGAACGCTGTTTTCGATGATGGAAATTAGGGCACCGTGCGGAGTCGTGCAGTGCGCCGGATAGGAGAGAACAATGCTTTAATTGTGAGGAAGCTGGCCACCAGTGTAAGGATTGCAAGAAAGAGGCTAGATGTCCCTCTTATAAAGCGTGAGAACATTTGCTCGGGAGTCGTGGCTGCAGGACCTGATAGAAGCCATGAGGGTCGTTCACCTGTGGAACAGATTTGAGCTGTGCGGCGTGAGGTTTGGCTGCTGCTACGCCTGGATGTTAGATGGTTCCGGATGGACAACCCTGTCCGGGAAGGGTGGGATTCTCCGGCATCTCACTGTTGATGATCGGACAGGGACCCCTTCGGGAGTCTCCTTATTTGAGGCATGACAAAAATAAAGACAGTGTCTCGGCTACCTGGGTGGGGCCTTGGGAACGGCATAGCCGGGCCCAGGATTACTGCCCACGCGGTTTGAGGAGATGGCATCCCCCGGAGCTGTTTTAATGCTTAAGTGCGGGTCCGGCTCTGAGCGGCGGGGTAAAAATTAAAGGAGAAAAAAAATATATATAAAGTAGTACGAAATAAACTGTATATTTAGCAGTTTATAAAAAAAATAATAAATAAATAAAAATATTTCTTAACTAAAATTGACTCAGGGAAAACATAATGTCGATCTAAACATATAGTATTTATTCCATGTGAAAAATGAAAAATGAACTTAAATAACAGTTTAAACTACATAAATTGCTCTTTAAACTATATATTCGCCGTGTAAGGCTGATAATACCATTAAGCGTATGCAAATTAAATTGAAGTCCTATGAATCACATACCTTCACTCTGTTTACTACAGAGACTGGTTGTATTCAGTACAGCCATGTTAAAAATTTAGAAATTTTTAAAACTCAAATAAAATATTTATTTTTGTAATTGAGAAAAGCTAATTTTTAATATATTAAAACAGCAGCCAAATTTTTTTTTTAAATTGACATCAAACTTTTTTCTCCTATAAAATTTTTGCTAGATTCCAGAGGAGTTCGGAAACCCATTAAAAATTTGAAACGTGTTTTTTTTTTTATTATTTTTTAATGATATCCTGATGGATGTAAAAAAAACATGTTTTCTAGTATAATAATTCTTTAACCTGTAATTTTTTTAAAATTAAAAAATATTTAAGATTTCAATTTAGATTTATGATAAAGTAGCTTTTCTTTTATAAGACTTGGGAATCGGTTCAGCCATTTTTACGTGATGCACAAACAAAAAACCTTTAAAGAAATAAACGTTTAAGGTAAAATTTCAATTTTATATAGTGAAATGTTTTATTTCAACATATTACCAAAAAAAAAGATTCTATAATAAGCTAACTTTGATATAAATTTTTAATATTTAAAAAAACATTTTCAACCCGTTTCCGATATTTATATATAATTTAATATTTTTCCACAAAGAAAACAAAAGCAATCATAATATTTTCTTATCCTGAACTTTCCTTATCGAACAATGACCGGATTTTTACAACTCTGATTGACGTATGTTTATTGACAGTACAAAGAATGATACATTTATACTATTTATCGATAAAATGAAGGGATTCAATAATAATTTACACGTGTTACCCCCTCTACGTTTGTCTCGGCTATTTCTTTCAATTTTTTTGTTTTGTTTTATTAAGATTTATTTCAAAAGTATAATTGTTAATTATAAACTATAATTGCATATGTATATTATCTAAACACCATTTTTAAATTATTTTTTTTTATTACACTAACTTTTTTCTATTTATTTTCATAAAACTTTCTATTCATATTTTTCTTTTCATTTATTCTATAATCTTTTTCCTTTTTCACTATTTTCGTCTTATTTTTACCATATAAAATAAGCAATAAGTTAATTATTATATCGGAGGGTGATCGGATCGGCAACTTATCAGTTCTTTCTACAATTTATATGTATGTGAAATAAATATTGTTATTACACGGAGTAGTCAACTCTTGTAATTAAGTATATTCGTTTGTAATTAATACCGCTTATTTAAAAGGTAGTTTAATTTTAGGGTTTTAAAGTAGTATTTAATCTATGCGTAACAACTTTTTTAGAAAATAAATAAAGGTATTGTTGATTTAATGAGACGTATTATTGAACGTGGTTTTGAAAACTATTTATTTAAGGACATTTTTATGGTAATGGTTCTCCTACAAATAAACAGCGCCAAAAATAGTTTACGTACTTTGCAATTACAAGTTATTTTAGAGTATTTTGAACCAACTGGTTTTTGGTAATTTTTTATTATTTTTTAACCGAGATCCTTTTTCTTTCACAATCTTTTTTTTCATATCATTGCTAATTTGCAGTAAGTATTTATCTTAATAGTTGTTAAGACACGGTTTATTGCTAAAACGAAGTCCATGCTTTACAAATAGCTGAAATAGAAATTATGTAAGTGGTCAGCAGACTGAAACGGACAATCGTCAAAGTTTGAAAAAATATTTAATATTAGATTTTCAGTATATTTAAACAATAATCTTTTATAAAATCTATTAATGAAATTGCGAAATCATAAAATCAAATTGCACTACATAAAAACAAGTTAAAGAGATTTATTTTCTATTTATTTATTTTTTTACTTTCAAAAGGTTTTCTTCAAAAAATTGAATTTACAACAATTAAGCCGAAAGCAAGAAGGTTTAGTAAGTTTTTTCATCGTTTATTATAATAGAAATAACGTTTAAAAGCAGGTTTTTCTATTTTTTCAAGATACGCAGTTCGACTTTTAAATAATCATCACTATATAGAATGGAATAAAATAAAAATGAAAATGAACAAACTTAGATAAATAAATCCAAAAGTAAAACGTAAAAGAACAAATATAAATAAATAAATAATATGAAATACTTAGCAATAAAATAAGTTTGTTTTACCTGGAGCCTATTTATGGAAAAAAAAGAAGAGAACAAGGAAAAAATTCTTGTGCAGTTCTGCGATTTTTTATTTTTTCTGTTTCCTTTTGATAAAATATCAACTTATTCTAATATAAAATTTAAAAAAAAAACTTTTGATCCATAAAAAATAATTACATGTCAAAAACGTTAAAATAAAGATAAAATTTTGTGTGCTGAGAAAAATATGTCTTAATTCTTCAATAGATACCGCAGGTAAAGAAATGTCAACGTTCCAACTTGCAGCAACATAAGGAAACACGATTCTAACTTTCCCCGCTCAAATTTTTCCGACCTTAAATTGAAACTAACTCAAGAACGACAACCAATCTTCATCAAATTTATACGTGCATAATTTCAGATTAACTAAACCATATCTATTATAGCATATCTAAATTTCAATGAAATTTATTTCGTAGTTTTGGATATTTTCGAGTACAAAATTCTATACATAGGCCTATAAATATATATGTATATATAAACAAACATATAAAGAAACCACAATTTAAGTGAATGATATATTCGCACTCCTCATACCTCAAAACGTAAAGAATAATTCATATTCACACCCACATACTGCCACCTTACGACCAAAACTAATACCGTACTTTTCTTTGAAAGGTCAGTAAAAAATTGAGAATAAACGTATTAAATGTTGGCCTGCGGATAGGCCAAGCTGAAATATATTAGATTGCAATTAAAATAAATAAAATAACAGTTATAGTTATTAATTGATTTATTATTTCTTTTATTTTATAGTTTACCTAAATTTTTCTTGTAGATTCTTGTATATTTTTTTACAACTTATTTGTTTTTATTTTTGCAATGTTTTGCTGTTGTATTTACATTTTTTCTCCTTCCCCCTGGGCCGGATCCACAATTAAGTATAACACAGCCCACCCGAGTGTCCATATACTCAAAGAGACCTTCCGCCAACCAGTTACATATCCGGCATGACAGGTCCGCCCGCCGGTCGGATCTTTCCTCCATACTTGCCTCTACCTTCCAGAGTAGGGTAATCAGGCCAGACTATGTCGTTCCTGGGACCCACCCCAGAAACCGGGACTCGGTCTTTACGCCAATGCCTCTAACGGGGACCCCGGAAGAGGTAGCCCCACCGGGACTCGGTTTTTTTAGCGCGGGGGTTTTGGAGTCCTCGTGCTTCATCTCCACCGCCCAGCCGCGCAAGCACGAACGAGCGGTGTTTCCGTAGGGAAACAGCCGTCCAACACCTCCTCGCTCCCCCCACTTTCTCGTGACGACTCACAGAGATCCTCATCGTGACGACACGCACTCCTCAGTCTCGTGGCCTTCCATGCCTCATATTTCGTATGTCACAGGCGCTGTACAACCTGTCCGCCGGTGTCCCGGCTTCCCGCAATTGTAGCAGAGCTGCGACCTGTTGGTCCCCGTACAGATCGCCGAAATGTACCCCACGGCCCAGCACCGATAATACCTGTTCTCATCCTCCCGTCCGTAAATTAACCTAAAGTCAAGGGTATGAACTGAAGGGCTGCGAACAACATTTTTAGTGGTATGTTATTGTTAATTTATCTTGAATTTCGAGACATTTACTAAAGATTGGCTAAATAAAATTAGAACTAGGCGCGGGGTTCGTGCTTCGGCGAGCTCGGTTAGCTAGTTCAGAGGGCAACGATGTAGGACATTCAAGATATCCGGACGAGGTCTACAGCGAAGGCAAAAGCTGAGTTTAAAAATCACCGATGTAAATGTGTACCGAGGCATTTACATCGCTGGCATCCCAACGAAGCCTGGCTTATTACTATGAGATTTAAAAAGTTAGTGGGCGAAAGACGACTCCCGTTAAAGCCCATCAGAGCTGGTAACGGAAGGAGGGTGTGTCAAGGCGGTTGTAATCCCCTACGAGGTTAGGATGGATATTCTCCTCCTCCCGGATGACTGCCCTGCAATGTATCCCATCCGATTTTGATTCTCTCTTCCGTCATACTCAAATTTTATTATTTCCCTCACACACACAACCTAATCTAATATATTCACTAGAATGAATTTTCTTTGGTCTATGGTATAGAAAAGATTGAAGAAGATTAATAAAATAGTAAAAATAATTAGTAATTCCTTAATAATTTATTTTTAACTTGAAAATAATGAACAAAATTTGATATAATTAGTATATATATGCTTTAATCAGTAAATGTACAATGAAACGCATTACTTTGATTTGAACAATTAAAAATTCTGTTTTGTTTTATAGTACGGTAAAAAGGATTCACTTATAATTTACAATAAGGTAAAATTTGGTATAAAAACTCAAGCTATATTTAAAACAAACTTTGTCTTAATTATAACAATTTAAAATTACAATACTGTTGTTACCTATTTATACTAGTATTATACATAAATATAATTTATACATAAACTTTAATATAATGGTATATATACTCTATAAATATATCAACTAATACAAAAATAAATGCTTTCAACATTACATACATAATTTTGTTTTTTTACTTAAAGCTTTTGTTTATTTAAAATATAAATTTAAAGTATCCTGATTTTGTTCGATATTTATTTGGTACGAATAGAACGTTAAAAAACATATTTTCATAACATTTTAATTCGAATTAAACATTTTTTTCAAGTTGTATTAAGAAACAACGCAAAAAAAACTTATTTGTCGTTATTTTAAAAATATTAAAATGAATTTCGTATGCTCTATTAAATTAGAAAAAAATTTGTATCTTAGATTTTACGTGTATATCCAGTTATTAATTAATTTATTATAAAATAAATTCACTTTGTTTTGAATATACTGAATAACTGAATATAGTAAGTAAAATATAAATGTAAGTTGGTATTAGTTCAGGATGATTCCTAGACAACATAGTAGCACCAGTGAAAGTTTCACCTTTCCACTTCTTTTAAATGAGTAAAAAGGTACTACAATTTTGTATGGAATTTCAAATATATAATAAGTACATTCAGCAAGTTTAATAAAATAATAAACAAATATAATTTACTTTTAACGTACAGAACTCGCTTTCTAATTAAATTTTTGTTTTAATATTAACATAATATACACACAACCTTAATTTAGTAATGAACTTACATATCGTTCATTTTAACATAACTATAATCTAAATTAAATAATTAAAATGATATTAATTTGGTAATAAATAAAAAAATACGTTTTTTATAAATAAAATACTGTTAATTTATAGGCTACCATTTAAATAAGAAATTCTTATAATACTGTTTATATTTTAAAATATAGGAACACATAACTAGTTGAATATGGTTAAAAATATTAATATATGTTTTTATTTTTTTCTTAAGAAAACCATATTTATTTTAATTTACTTTAATATGAATTCCCCAATAGGAATTTAATATTTTTAATTTATTTATAGCAACTTTCCAGTATGAAGAACTTCATTAAATATAATGTTTTCATAAAATATAAAACGAAATACTACGTAATATTGTAAAAATTATCATAATTTTTCATAAACAAACGTTTTATAAGTACAACACTTTGCTTGTAATTTAAATTTTTTATGCGTCCAAAACATTCACCATTAATTCTACAATATATTATCCCTTAAAAGAATATAAAAAAAATGTTGTACATGAATTGTGGAGTTAGTACAATAAAATTATGGTTAATTATTAAAAAAAATATATATATATATTTAAAATTAAATGTGTTTTAAAAAATGTAAAAATAGTGTTTTATTTCGTTTGGATGATATATCTCATCCAAAAAGAAGTTAGAATTTTTACAGATTTTTTCTTTTATTTGTTTACTTGCAGGATAACCAAATAAAATTATTATAATTGTTATGTACAAAAATAAGTAAAAAAATTTATTTCAACAATAATAGGTAAAGTTTCACATATAATGAATTTATTATTTTTTTTAAGTAGCTCTCAGACATATGGAACCGATAAAAACGTTTATAGGATGTCTTTATGAGTAAAACTCAGCATTTTTTTAACTGAATATTTTGAATTTATGGCTCTAAAATTTTTAAAATATTTAGTTCTACCGTTTGTTGTCTGATAAAACTATTATATATCCTCCTAATTTTATTATTTTTTAGTACTATATGAATCAATTACCTTTTGTAAAATACGTTTGTTTTTATATGGTTACATTAAACAAATTTTAAAATTCAAAGATAGAAAAGTCAATATATATAACGTTCATTAAATTTACATTGGAGATAATTTACAATTATTTTTTTTTTAAATCTACTATAAAATTTGATAATGTTTATTTGATCATTATCAAATAAACATCTGATAATGTTCATCAAATTTTTCCTAAACAAATTTCTAATAAGCTTTTTTAATCTTTTTAAGCAACTTAGCATTAAGAGAATAACACCATAATAAAATTATACATAAAAGTGTGATATAAACTTATTTGAAATATATTATAACTTTCTAAATATTTTTGTTTTTAAACCAAACATAAAAAAAGTATTTTCACTAATTCTGCAAGCAACGAATAATATTTATATGAAACACTTTACTATTCATTTACTACATAATGAATTAATTATTTTATTTTAATTAAACATGTTATAGTACTTAATAAATTCACTAATCTTTTATTAACTTACTTCTAATAGATCTAAAAACTTAACTTATTAAAGCTGAAAATTAAAGCTATCGTTGTTCATCTTTTTTATTAAAGCTGTTTGATAGTTTTTAAACCGTTTATTATTACTTTTTTTTAAATAACAATATTGTTTTCGATATCATCAATTCCAAATTTGTCAATAATATCATAATTATCTTCGAATAAACCTTTTTTATCGAAATACATTAATATATTTGGTAATAATTGACGATATTTTTTACCTTTAATACATTTTAAAAATGTATTATCTTCAGCTTTCCAATCTGTAATATCTTCTTCGTCGATAACACCTTCCGGATCTCTTATAGATAATGGTAAAACGGATACAGCTGCATATAAGCCGTAGAAATCTGTTATCATTAAGTCTTTATCCAGTTGTTTTTCTGATAATTGCTTTTGTCCTAAATTTATTAATTCCTTATTAAGACAATTGATGTATATGTCAACTAATTCTTGTAATTTTGTTTCACGTACTTCCTCTTTTACGCTCGACATAAAAAAATACTGTAAATCTAAAGCAGGTGTAGCGTATCTACAACATTGAAAATCAATAAATTTTGCTTCTTCAACATCACCGGTTATATCATTGTATTTAAATAATATATTATTTGTCCATAAATCTCCATGATTTAATACGTTAAATTCTTTTGATTTTGTTGCAAATATACCTAAATCCCATAGTTTTTCACAGAATTTTTTCAAATTTTTACTGTAATGTTTTAATTCGTTGTTTTTATTATTATTATTTTTATTTAATTCATTACCTAAACATATAAATGGTTGTTTTAAATATTGCTCATTAGATTCACGTCTTGTTTGTCTAAATAATAATTCTTCTCCGACTAAATCAATGTATTTTTTATTAATTTTTTTAACTGCGACTGAGCCAGCGTGAAATTTAGCTAGCGTTTTCATTACAATCACACAATGATCGAAATCTAATTGTTCTCTTCTGTCGGCCATTTTGTAATCATCACTTAAATCTTCGATTACAATTTCTTTATTATTATTATAAATAAAATTTTCATTATCGCAATCATCATCATCATCATCGATTGCAAAAGATTTATTATTTAAACATTTTGGTCCTAATTTACAATTTATACATTTTTCAATTAACGGTAGAACTTTATTATACATATACATTTCTTTACTCCATAATCCAGAATCTTGTATTAATGTTTCCATAACACCTTCTGGTAAACATTTTATTAAAAATTTATTTTTCATATTATTTTTTAATTCAACTTCTACTCGTAATAACGTACTGGCATAATTATTACCTTTCCCGATTGCTGGTTTTATTTCATAATTAATTATATCCATTAAATCAATATTTAACAATCTGCATATATATATTTTATTTATCCATTCATATTTTTTCGTCCTATGATCCATCTATAACAAATTAAAAAGTATTTATTATTTAATTAAATATATTTGGATATATAAAAAATAATTATAATATACTAGTAAGTTTCTATCCAGAATAAGTAGCAATCTATCAGGAATAAATTTTGAGAATCGCTAAATGTATATTATCTCAAGTTATACAAAACATAGCGTGTACTGAATCGGTATGTTTTATTAAAAGTCTTTCCTCCGAGGTAATTTATGAAAATGTTTTACGGACCGGTAGTACCCTTCTAAATTTCACATAATCATTACAGTAGATTATGATTTTCCTTAAAAAGGCTCAAGTTTTTATTCGGGAGCGGAAATATTTAGTAGTTATAAAAATTAAAAAAAAGGATTTGTTGTAAGATTTATTTTTTAGTTAAGATTTATTTTGCTATGATCTATGATCTTGTAAGAAATATGCTTAAGCAGTAAACTTACAAAGAATTGGAAAAAGTAAAAAAAAAAATTAGTGTAGAATTTAATAGTATCAAATTTAGATTCAAGAAATAGAAAGAAATGTTTGAAAATATTTCTGTGTAGTGTAGTGCTTAGCGTAATAAAATGTGGACAATAATTAAAACAAAAAGAGCTTCCTCAAGATTGAAAGTAAATCTTATTTTCTTTATCCCTTAAGGTATCACAGCTGAAGGAAGAAAATTTCAAATTATCAATAAATGTTTTTATTTATTTTTATTAATTTTATATATATATATATATATGTATATATATATATATATATATATAATTATAAATATATAAATAAACATATATTAAATTTATATCAAACAGTAAAAATGTAGGTCAAGTACGAAGTAAACTGTTACAAGCGTAAATGATTTATTATTTATTTTGATAGATTATAACTCTACTTCTCGTTTAATTTATACACGCACAAGCCTGGGCGCATTCATATATACTCACAAAAGCTCGTTTGCTAAACTTTTGTATGAAAGTCTGTATAATATTAATACAAAATATGTTTCTTTCTAGACAATTTTCTAAAAGTAGTCGCAAATATATTAAAGATAAAAATATATGGATCGATTTTATAAGAAATTAGACAAAAGTAAATTATATTTTTCGGAAGTAGAATTTATGAAAAACATTTTGTATTAGTGAAAATTCCTCCGTATATTTCTAGTTTTCTTATTTACTAATTTTATTTTATTTGATTTTTTTACATTAAAATAATTAAAATTATTATATTTTTAATATAATTGTTGTAGAAGTTTAATAGTTTATTTAATATTGTTTTTAGAAGATTATAGAAGTTTTTGTTATTGATATGATTGTTGTTATGTATACGACTACTAAATTCGAATTGAAATGATGGACTGTATGTTTTTGCAATTATTTTGTTTACAAATAAAATTTATGAAAGTATTTTTGCTTTGTTTATTATTATCTACGCCAATAAAAACAAAACGTTTGGTTTTTGAGTAGACTTTTTGGCATTTCATGGATAACTTTTTTCTCAAAAATTCCCGATCTTTATTAGAATCGTTAGTTAATTAAATTTATTAAATTTGATTACAAATTATATTTTTATAAATTTTTACATAGCTAATATTGTGCAATATTTAAAAAATAAAAACTATATGAAATTTTCTAATTTAAATTAAATATAAAAAGTTATTATTTATTCTGTGTAAACCTTTGTTGACTATCTGTAAAATTGTTAACTAACCTGCATTTTTTAGATTTATTTATTTTGAAAAAAATATCTATTTATAAGAATAAAATAGTATTTTTTTCATTTCATTAATTGAATTAATTTTTTAAATTAAAAAAAAATCCTATTAATCGTTAGATGATTTTTAATCTCTTAAGATAGCCTGTCCTAAGAAATTAAATATTTTTACTGTAATACCAATAAAAATTAAAAAAAAAAAATTAATTAAAAAAAATTATACATTTTGATAGAATTTTAAAATCGATTTATTTAAAAACAATCGTGTAAAAAATCAAATGATAATATCTCTTATATTCTTATATTTAAAAGTACCTCAAAAATTTAACTTATCATTAATTTGATACATTTTTAATGTATATAATTAAATTATTAATAAAAATTAATTTAATACTCGTAAATTTTTTCCTGTAGCAATGCGCTTAAGAAAGAGAAAAATTAATTAAATCTTTTGATTTTAATCTAAAAATTATGATTTAAACTTTTCTGTTGCACTACATCTAAAATTATAATTCTGTAAAAATGAAATAATATATGTTTGTCCTAT
Source organism: Lycorma delicatula (assembly GCF_047948215.1). Lineage (NCBI taxonomy): Eukaryota > Metazoa > Arthropoda > Insecta > Hemiptera > Fulgoridae > Lycorma > Lycorma delicatula. The sequence continues at coordinate 89,260,347 of NC_134461.1, forward strand.
TTTCTTATTTATATTACTCACGGGTCTCTTTTATCATAAAATTGATTTTTTATTTTGTTAACATTGTTTTATTTCATATTTTGTACCAAAGTTTTTTTTTTTTAATATTTATTCATTTAGTTGGTTTCTTATAAATAACTTATTTTATAATTCATTATCAAATTATGAAATAGGCTACTATTTTTCCTTTTTTTATTGAAATGAAATGCAAACAAACGCAATTTCATTCGTTTTAACTTCGCTTAAATGTATATACATTTTTTTATATTTACTAAATAAATAGTAATGAAAATTTAAAAATACACAATTCAAAATATTAGGGTATATTATGTTTATAGTTTTTTTAAAAATAAGTTATCAAAATAAACATTTTTGTCAAATTTGATTTTCCTTAAAAAATAGATAAATAACTCATATTATATAAAATTTGAACACTTTTTTAATCGTAAAATATTTTAAATTAAATATTTCCTATGGGACATTTATAACTTTTCTTAAATTTTTTTGATGTATCTAATCTTATTATTTCTTAAAGTATACCAAATACCTTAATTTAATTTTAAAGAGAAAAACAAAAATTTAGTAAAATGTATAAATACCTTTTAGTTTGGAGAAAATTTTTTATTCGTAGGTTGAAATATTTTCGTATGTTGCTTTAAAGTCACAATAAACTTAGAGAGTCTTATATACCAAAAAGGTAATTTTATTTATATAATAATACATATATATATAGCAGGTAACACTTTAGTTAAACTAACTTTACTAAAAACACTAAATAATTAATAAATTTGTATTGGTAAGTAATGAGTGAATTGTAGCGATATCAAAATATGTCTGTGACATTCTCGGTTTTGCATCCAGTATTTATTTATTTGTCTCGTGTATTTGTGTGCACGTGTGTGTGTATCTATGTATGTACTTATGACGAGGATTCATAGGCGGGGGTCTTCGTCCCCACGAACCACTCATAGTGCGTTCCCCTTGTGCAGTACCCCGACCAGCTGAAGCGAGGCCTATGTACGTAAGCTTTAACTCTACCAAGGTCAATAGATTATTATTACGCGGCCTTGACATTATCACACCAAATACTAATTAACTGTTAATATTATTATTACTTAATTATAATTATTAATTTACTATATGTTATTTACAGATTTTTGTCAATAATATGTTTTATTTAATAATAATCTAGTGGCCCCTTGCTGCTTCACAGCGTTATTACTAGAAAGTAATGTTATATATTTAAAATAATCGGCTAAAAACCTATTCCGTTTACAATTCACCCCCAACCCCCTTGTTTTTATCTTTCCTTCCCTACCACAGGTAAACTTCGTGTTCAAAACATATCTCCAGTCAATCAAGAGATTCTACCGGACGGATCGGGCTGTTTTTTTTTATTCTTCTCGAAATGGCTAGCGGATGTGTCATCAACCGTCGGCGGATTTTCAAAGTGATTTCACTGTGAGTAATAACCTTGGAAAGTTCCTCAATTATGGAATAAATGAGGATTATTTTCAGGAATTTTCAGAGGAGACTCAAGTTTGGGGTCCGGTGTGTCATTCCAAAGAGAATAAAAAAAAATCAGCCCGATCCGTCCGGTAGAACGTCCAGACGGACTGGAAACAAGTTTTCAGCCCCAGTTTTTTAATATATAAGATAGAGCTTTAATATATAAGATAGATATTTTAGTTTATCTTGTAATAAATAGCCAGCTCCTTTGTAATCATCTTAGCTAAGAAATGCCCATTTTCTGATATCGTTACCTGAAATTTCGTACATATCGTTCATATAGAAAAATTGTTATGGTAAAAAAGATTTTTGAGATATTACTATTAGGAATCGGGTAAAAAAAGGGATAATCAAAAATGTTTCATTATTTAATTTTTTAAATGAGATCAAAATGTCTCATTTCTCCTACAAAAATATTTAAATTCTACTTACGAATGCACACATTCCTTCTAGTATCAAATCAGGATTTACACCTGAGAAAAAACTTATGACAATTACGAGGGATATCTCTAAAGTAAAGACCTCTGGAAAATTTCTCTCCTTAAAGTTGCCAAACCTGTGTCGTTCATGGCCACACTATTAATGTACACACTGCGTTGTTGTCTGTAAGTTGTCGCGTTGTAATATCTTTGATTAGGTGTGAGTTATTACGTTATATAATGAATAGGAAAATCGATGTTACCGCCGACTGTGAAATACGTGGATTTATACGTTTTTTAAACCATCAAATCCTTAAGCCGGCTGAAATTCATAGCCAGTTGGTTGCTGTGTACGGTGATAATGTAATGAATGAAAGAAACGTCCGAAAATGGTGTGAAAGGTTTAGAAATAACAAAGTTAATGTGCACGATGAAGAACGTTCGTGGAGGCCCTCAATAATCATTGAGAACTTGTTGAAACTCGTCAATGATGAAATCGGAAAAAATCGTCGCTAAATGATTTCCGACCTGGCCCTTCTTTTTCGTGATGTTGCAAGAGCTGTTATCGGTCGCATTGTTCATGACAATTTAGGCTTCAGAAAGGTTTTTGCACGTCAGGTGCCGCACTTCTTAACGGAAAGTCACAAAAAAATCCAATGGGATCTGCTTTGGAATTTTTGAAGCGCTATACAGAAAAAGGTGATGAGTTCCTTAATTCAATTGTTACCGGTGATAAAACATGGATTTCGTATTACACTCCAGAGACAAAACGGTAGTTAAGTGAATTGCGTCATCCTCAGTCAGCAACCAGACCGACAAAGGTCACAAGCCACAGTCATTTGGACGCAAACTGATGGCCACAGTCTTTTGGGATCGGTTTGGCATACTTCTGATTGATTTCATGCCACATGGAACGACTATAAATGCAGAAGCCTTCTGCGAAACTCTACGTAAATTACGGTGCGCCGCTCAAAATCGGCGACGTGGGGCGCTAACCGACGGCGTCGTTCTGCTGAACGATAATGCACGTCTATATATTGCGGGTCCGATACGTGATTTACTAAGACCATTTGGATGGGAAATTTACAATCACCCGCCATATAGTCCGGACTTAGCTCCTTCTGATTACCATTTGTTTGGGAAATTGAAAGAATTTTTGAGCAGTAAGTAATTCGCGGGTGACGATGAACTTAAAAATGCTGTTAATCAGTGGCTATATGGACTGGCGGCAGAATACGACGAGGGTATATTGAAGATGGTATATTGCTACGATAAATGTCTTAATTCTTGTGGCGATTTTATAAAGACGTAGGCTAGTCAAAGGTATGTAGTTTAATAGAATTAAAAGATATTTTTGAAGTTTTTAGAATACTTTTTTTACAATGAAACGGTCTATTCTTTAGAGATAACCTCTCCTAAATAAAACGTTTAGGTTGGAGAATGAAAAATTATTATTAAAGAAAAAAAAATACTATTTTGTAAAACAAAACTATTTTTTTCCTTATTTTTTTATCATTTTTTAATGACTTTCCCCATAATTTTGATTGCTGATTATGGAATTTCTTGTTAATTACATTTTAAATCGTCTTATTTTGATTTTGATTTCATAGTATTTTATTTTTTTCTAAAAAATTGGTGAATATATTCACTTTTATATTTCATCTAATTTTTTTTTTTTAGTTTCCATTTAAAATTATTAATCCTGTTTCATTTTAAAACCAAATACTTCTTTAAAATAAATAAATAAAATTAAAATGAAAAAAATATTTGACGAGTATTATAAATAAAATAAAATAAAGTACTAGTTTAAAATAAAATTTACTATATAAAATAATATTTTATTTTATTTCCGTGCTGCTATAATTAGTCTTTAATGGAAAAAATTAATCCCAAAATAATGGGACTAATTATTTTTAATGAGACCATATTTTACATCTAAGAAACGAAAAATCTAGCTAACAGAATGATTAAATCAAATTGAAAGAAAAATAGAAAGAAGAATGTAGAGGAGAGAAAAAACAATTTGTTTATGTAAGTAAGTTTGTGCTCACCCTCGTTTCAAGTAACACGCCACTATTTTTCTACGCTTTATAGTCGAATAATCAAATATGGTCAGTACGAACGGATAAATTGCTTAAAAAATTCAGTTATATCCCGATTTTATTATTTATATACTAATATATTTCAAATTAAAAACAGATAGTTTTATAACATTCATTTACTGGATATTAACGAAAGAATAAGCCATGCTTTTAGACTGTCTTGAAGTTAAGTAGAAATAACCATCAGAGCTGAAAAGTTCGACCTGTCGTGAAAATTGGCAGTTTGCATTTTAGTTATGACTCATAGATGTTTTATCTAAAGTATAAGTTAAATAAAAAAAATTCCTTTTGGCACGCCGGAAGGCGGAGGTAGATTTCACCGGGGAAAAGTAGCAGTAGGTGAACTCGGATTGTACAAGCTCGTATCAAACATTAATTTCCATGTTTTACGGACATTGCGTTTTCTCATTAGACTACAAGCTATTGCTAAATTTATCAAGACTTCCTTATGATTCCTACGCCTATTAAGAGAGCTATGATTTTATTTGTCCTTGAAACCCCATTTTTTCAACCCCTTGGCCCTTATCCAAAGAATAACAGGAACTTTAAACTAATTTGATATTTTACTTAATAGAAAGTTATAGCGATATTTTTTTTTTTACTGTTTTTTATTGGTTTTGGTCATCCCTTGCCGCAAGGCAAAGTCCTATCATAAATTATTTCAGACAAAACGTTTAGGTAGTGTTTACAGGACTAACGACCACTTTAAACCGATTCGATACTGTGCCTATTAAGGGAGGTATGATGTTGTTTGTCTTCAAAACCCCATTTTTCCACCCCCTGGGCCAGTGGTTGGCTATATCAAAAAACTTTACTTATGTAACTTTTAGGCCCTTATCAAAAAAATAGTAGGAATTTTAAATGAATTCGATAATTTATTTAATAAGAGAGTTACAGCAATATTTTGTTTTTTTTCGAAAAAGTCCCCCCATTTCTACCCCCATATTCCGATTTTGTCCATTAACGAACTTGAACGAGATTTTGGGTCGTTATATTTTATGTATCAATTTGAAAGTCATTGGCGCAAAATTACGGCAGTTATCGTGTCCACAAGAAAGTGAAATATATATATATATATTTGGGCTGACGGTGGTTTTGGGGTCTGAGGGATGTGAAACGCAAAGATAAGTCGAAATTTTCGGAAGTTGAATAACGGTACCCATTACAATAGTTAGCTTTCTTATGAAATCTACCTAAAATATAGAGGTTGTCTTTTCTTCTTAATCTCTGTTTTTTTAATTGCTGATAATTTAAAAAATAACTAATTGACATAGAAGAAACAATGTTTTGTTTTTATTGATTTATTTCGGTTGTTTATTTCATATAAATAATTTTATAATACATTGTAACTGTTAATTGATCCATATTTATGGACCTTAAATCAGTGAATTATAAAGACCGCACTCAAAAAAATAACACTTCCTTTCAAAAAACTAAAGTTTAGGGAAAATCATAGTTAAAGTTTATTGGAGCAGAACAGAATCATGATTAAGGAAAAAAGAGATAGATATTAGCTTAGGTTAACTTAACAATGACTAAAGACCAAACTGAGAACCGGTAAGTTTATAGTTTACTGAAGCTTAACTTAGCTTTCAAGGTAAACCTGTCGGGTAAGCTGCCTGAACTTACTTTGATACGTCTTATTCCAATAGTAAAACGTACCTACCCGACCTCCACCTCGGCCTGTCTTCTGCCTTGAACTTTCGTAAATTTTCATAATTAGTCCATACTTTGCCGTAGGACGTACTAATCCATCTGTACTTTGTAATACCTTACATTATATTTCACACGGAGTTGTATAGCCACCAACGGCCATCTTCTTCATTCCACAGTCTATCTTTCTCGATCTACCCAAAGGTCTTCCTTCATCTGTTCATATCCTCAAATACACCTGTGTACTATCGCTTTCTTGGTCATCCACGTTTTCTTCTCTTAACTCGAACCCATTCATATATTTGCAGATGTAATCGATCGGAATCCATTCTTCTTAGATACCCATACCATTGCATTTGCTTCTTCTCGATGGCATTCAACACTATTCATTCAATCTTCAATTTTTTTCTGTATATTTTCATTCCTTATCCTACCCCTTTAATGTTAACTAATAATAACGTCTCAAAAAAATTATTTCCATCGGTATCAGTTTTCTTTTGATTCCGTCATTTAACATCCGTACCTCTGTCCCATAGGTTGCACAACTCTCCACAATTGATTCATAAATCTGTCACTTAACTTTATTCCAAAGAAGAGAGTATAGTTTCCTTGTAGAATCCTTCCTTTGTTTATTTTAGTGGAAAAATCATACGCATACCTTCTATCAACTGACAAAATCATTTCCACGTATTTATTCTTACAAACATTCATACATAATAACATGTCGACTAGCATTCAAATCTGATCCGTCCGCACCAACTGCCAAATACTGAGACTTCTCGCTTATCTCCGATCCCCACTCTTCAAAAGCATTCACCAACTTTCAGAGCATACAACTTATCTTTCTCATCCTTGGACAGCAACACTTGATTATCAGATAATAATAATGTGTATATCTTCTAATTACACATCCATAGACTTGTATGTGTTTGAAAATATTACTTATGCAATTTTTACTTATGTAATAACCGATTTATTTATCGTTCTAATATAATTTATTTTGTTTTGCTTAATTTTTCTTGAAATTTAATTTAAAAATTTGTACTTTATGATAAAAAGGCGTTTATTTTTAATATTCAGGTTTTAAGATCGCAAAGTTATATTGCATATAATTCTTAGATTTAGTTTAAGTTCGTAATGTACACTAATATTAAACAAGTAATTTAAATTGATGGTAAACCGATTCAATTCTATTTAAATAATACAGACTACAAAATAGATAAACTCTTATAATAATACTTTTGATTAAAACGTAATAAGTTTAATTTTAAAATTTAAAAATTTATTTTATTTTAATTAATGTTCATTATCTGATAATTTTATGTAATTTTTTAAAAGTAATCGTACTTTTCCTGATAGTAATGATGTTTATTAAATCCAGTTCCTGCGGTGAAGAAAATGATAATATTACTTTTATTGCTGAATATCATCTGAATTCCAGTACACTCAATATATTGATGTAGAAAAGAACTATAGGCTTAGTGAAGAGTTAAAAGCAACTGTTCACAAATACTAATATATAGAAATAAAAAATATTTATACATATGTATAATATCTATTCCTTTATTACATTACTTAGTTATGATAGCCGTGCAGTAAAATAGTAATAAGTTGCAGTTTAAAACTTTATGGGATAATTGAAAATGTGGTTGGTAGCCCTGATAAAAATGCCAACTTTCCACCATCTACTAAAAGAAGTACAAAGTACCCTTTTTATTCTAAAAAAAAAATCAGTAATTTATATAAAAATATTATAAATTTCTATTTTATAATATAATCTTTTTTTAAAAGTGATATAAGACACTTTCAATTCATAATCATACTAATTTTATTTGCGTCCATGAAATTTCAGTAAATTTTATCATAAATATTTTTTTTTTTTTATTGATTTAAATACATGTTTTACGAGTAACTTCTTTCAGTAAAAATAGAAATAAATTTGTTATTTGTGGCAGTTTGTTATCATAAAAAAAAGATGTACGTCAGTGTTACACGAGCGCTCCTTGTGGTGATAGGGGTACTGTTGACTCAGTATATTCACTTAGCCGCTAAAGAGCACTTTATGGGGTGGAAGTGCAATTTTTAAAAACGTTTTTGCCAATATTATTTTTTTTAATTTTTAAGAAATGCGCCTAAGAAAAATAGATCTGAATTAGGCGAAATCTCGAGATACTGACGGAAACCTTGCCCTACAGTTTCACTCTCTTGACCTTTTAAGTTGAAAATTTAGTTGTATCAGTGCCTCATACACAGAAGTAATATGACCAAGTTTGGTCAAATTCGGTCTAACAGTTTTGGAGATATAAATAAGGTGTGAGACACCGAACGCACACACGTCCATACATACATTCGGAAAATTTCCATCCGGTTTTTTATTTTTTTATTTTTGGTTCCTTAGGTGTCAAAAGCGTCAAGATCCGGGGTAAGTCGCATATGCTCAAGCTGGACCGATTACAATACTTTCCCTTCTACGGCTCTGCTACAGCGCTAGACGGAAAGATAATATATATTCTTATCTGATATTCATTTTTGAGTAGTCATTGTTTAAATTTAGAAAAAAAATCAATAAACAATGTCGATATTCAAATATTTAATTAATTTTTTTTTCAATGGAAATTTTTTATGTGGCAAATTTTTATGTAATCAAATTTATTCTTAAATTAATTTAAATAAATTTCATGTATTACAAGTTATTAGATAATATAAATATGTCTACAAAAAATCGAAGAATGAATGACCTTTTTTTTTATGTAATAATGTTAGTTTTTTTTAATTTTGTTTATTATTATTTAAAATTTATTATATAAGATATAAATATTACTGATAATTTGAGATATTATATACATTTTTTTTTTAAATAAACAAATAAATTTTAAGAACCCTTTTTAAATAAACAAAATAATATATAAATACCTTTTTCATCATTATTTTTACAAAGAAAAAAAAATTTACTTTTAATATAACATTTTTTTTAAATTAAAATCTTTAACTTCGTAATTTTATTAATATGTTTCTTTTGTGTTTCATTATTATTAATGAAAACTTATTAAACTATTGTTATAAATAAATAAACATTCGAAAAACAACCAACAAACAGTCATTGATATTACAAACAATATGAGGTTTAGAATAAAGAATATACATGTAAAAATTCGAAGTAATTATTTTTTAAAAAAAATTTTGATAGTAAAATAAATCTCCTAATTTAAGGTACAATGTTAAAAGTATTTTCGGTACTTACGTAATTAGCCTGTCGACCAATAAATTACCAATTTTTGGGTTATTGTTAATATCACACGATATAACCATTATATTACCATTTTTATAATCATATATGTTTTTTAATTTAAAAATACAATTTAACCAAACTTAACCAACGCTCGCTAACCTTGACTAATTAACACAGTAATGTTTAGAGTATTTAAATAATAAATTCAGTAATTATTGAAATTATTTATTATTTAAATGATCAAAACATTACTTGTTAATTAGTCGAGGTTAGCGAGCGAAGCGAGCGTAGATTAAGTTAGATTAATTTATATCTACAATTATAAGCAATAATGCTTATATTTTTAATATTTAAAATATATTAATGATCTCGTAACTCTGAAGTACTTTCAACGTTAGGGATCATTATGGTTATGGTCGACGGGCTAATATGTAAGTCTGCTTAATTATAAGTTGTGGGTGTTGAACCGAAATTTTTGAAGCCGACCGGGAAACGACGACTGTACCTTTATCTCCCGTCTACGGAGGAGATAAAGAAATCAAAGGCGGGCAGTAGGTTAGGTTAGGTTAGGTTAGGTTAGGTTGGATCCGTATCCCCCTGTGGTCACTGCCAAGTTCGTCTCCCAGAACCTCGCACCTCTCGACCCTTCTGGCCACAGCTTCCGTAGCGTACACGTGATCAAGGACCGATCCTCTGACACCCCTCCAGAAGGTGGGAGTGTCATCGTTAAGGCTGACTAACCCGAGCGAGGCGGTTAGCTCCGCTAACTCCTCTCCTCGCTTGTCGGTGACTCCTCCTCCTACTTCAGCGATCTTCGCATTGAAGTCCCCCACGACGAGGGCGGGAACCCCAGCCCTCCTCAGATCGTCTCCTAGGTTGCTAAGGAACTCCACGTAGCTCGCCCACTCCCTTGGTGGCTCGCGACCGACGGAGAGGCCGGCGGCATGGTTTTTCGACGAGCGTCACATACCGGGGCTCCGGAGGCGGCTTGCGGATCGCTTCTTAGAAGAATACCCGACGGAGCCAGAAGGGCTTGCGGAAGCGGTCCAGCAGGCCTGCAATGAAGAACTGGCAGCTAGAAGGAGCCCGCGGAGGAAGGTGTATTGGTGGACCGCGACGATAGGAGAGATACGGGCGAACGTGCAGCGTCTTCGGCGTCGCCTTAACAGGAGCAGAGCAAGGGAGAGGGACGACGTCGAGGAGCTGGCGCGCGGCCTGAAGTCAGAAAGGAACCGCCTGAAAAGGGAGATCCGGAAGGAGAAGGGCGAATCGTGGAAGAGGCTTGTTGACCAGCTACAGGAGGACCCTTGGGGGCAAGCCTACAAACTTGTCACCAAGCGGTTGGGAAGACGACTGCCGATCATCGCCGGGGACATGATCGACGGTATAGTCGACTCGCTCTTCCCCAGTTTACCGGAGGTGGAGTGGAGAGTGGCGCCGATGGACGACGTAAGAAGGATCTCCCTTCCAGAACTCCAGGGAGCCGCTGCGAGGGTGAACATCAAGAAGAGCCCGGGCCCAGACGGGGTGCCGGGGGCAGTGGCTCGGATGGTTGTGGAGGCGTTCCCGTGGTTGGTGCTGGACTGTTTGAACAGTGCCTTCGTGCGGGGCGTTTTCCCGGCGTGGTGGAGGGTCGCGCGTCTGGTTCTGTTGCCGAAGCCGGGCCGAGCCCTGGGCGATCCTGGAGCGTTCAGACCGGTGTGCCTGCTTAGCACACTGGGTAAGATCTACGAAAGGATCGTCGAGGGTAGGTTGACGGCGGAAGTAGAAGCGGGGGGGGGGGTCTATCCCCTCGCCAATACGGATTCCGGAGAGGAAGATCTACGGTCCACGCAGTACGGGAGGTGATGCGCTTCGTGGATGATGCCGCCGGTGGGACCTGGAGAACCAGGAGAATTCCGGCCCTGGTGCTACTCGATGTGCGCAACGCGTTCAATAGCCTGCCCTGGGAGATCATAGGGCAGGCTTTAGCGGAGCGAGGGATCTCCGGTCAGCTCCAACACATAATAAAGGAGTACCTGAGCGACCGGAGAGTTCACGCTGATACTGATGCCGGACAGCGGGTGTTCCACATGCAAGCGGGAGTCCCACAAGGATCAGTTCTGGGGCCGCTGCTGTGGAACATAACGTACGACGGAGTGCTGCGGCAGCAGTATCCCGAGGGGGTGGAGGTCGTAGGATTCGCGGATGACCAGGCCCTGCTGATTCAAGGAGCGACGGAGCGGGAGGTCGAGCAGAAAGGAAATGAGGCGCTGAGAGGCGTTCATAACTGGATGACCGAGCACGGGCTGTCGATAGCCCCAGAGAAATCAGAGGCGGTCGTGTTCTCAGGAAGGCGGCCTCTGAGGGAGATACATCTGGCTATCGACGGCGAGGAGATACGACGGGTGCGGACAGCGAAGTACCTTGGGGTCTGGGTGGACAAGAACCGTTCATTCGGGCCCCACGTCGAAGAGGCAGTGCTGAAGGGTGAACGCCTCTTAGCAGCGATCTCTCGCCTCATGGCAAATACAGCAGGGCCAACAGAGAAGAGGAGGAAGGTCATCGCGACGACGGTGACCTCCGTATTGCTCTACGCGGCCCCTGCATGGAGCAGGGCAGTCAGCGTGGGGAAATATCGTCGAAAGCTGGAGTCGATCCATAGGAGGCTGCTCCTGCGCACATCTTGTGCGTATCGAACAGTCTCCTACGACGCGATCTGTGTCGTCGCGGGGTCCCCACCTATTGACTTATTGGTGGAAGAGCGTTGTTTGCGATTCGGTGGGGTCTCCAAGGAAGAGGCGAGGGCGCAGATCCTGGATCGATGGCAGGAGAGATGGTCAGCGAGCCAGGTGGGCCAATGGACCAGACGCCTGATACCGGACGTGAGAGCATGGGTGGGGCGGCGACATGGCGAAGTGAACTACTTCCTCACCCAGCTGCTCACGGGCCACGGCGATTTCGGCAGTTACCTGCACAGGTTCAAACGCAGAAGATCGGCGATGTGCAGGTACTGCGACGAAGTGGACACGGTCGAACACACTTGGCTCGACTGTGTCCGGTGGGACGTCGAGAGGAGGCGTGTGACGGCGTTCTCACCCGACGATGTCATCGGGCGGATGGTCAGGTCCAGGGAACATTGGCAGGAGATGGTAGGCCTGGCTCACGCCATCTTGGAGTCAAAGGCCAACGAGGAACCCCCTCGGCTGCGAGCGCGTCTCTGAGGAAGATTGGTCGGCGTCGATTCAAAATTGTTTGTTGTTTATTGATTATTGTATTTGATTATTATTTTTGCTGTTTGATTAGTGTGATTGGGACATATGGGTTTTACTCCACACGCGCGCCCTTGTGGACCACAGGGCGGCGTGAGGAGTATGCTGCGGATGTATGGTGTGTTAATATTGTGTTTTTAGTGTGAAATTTTTATATACTGTGTGCAGGACAGTGCTTGGGGAGCACGTGGGCCACGTGTGGTGTATCAAAAAAGTAGCCTCAAAAAATTCTGGGGGCTGGGGATGAATCGTGGCGACGATTAGGGACCAGGGAGGTAGCCTTATTGCCTAGGGTGTTCTGGCCCCATATAATGGAGTCGGAGCTCCCCGATGATGGCACTAAGGACCCTCAGGTATGAGAGGAACGCGTGGGGGTAGCGGCACGCGGAAGGCGTGCCGACTACAGGTAGGATAGAGACGGGGAGGGTAGCCCCATTGAGGAGGGGGGAGTTAGCTGCCCGCACGAGGTAGTTGGCTCACCCCGAAGAGGCTTTGGGGACCCCGGTGGGAGATCCTCCGGCAGGAGGCAGATAGGGGGGCAGAGACTGCTGCCACGACACTGCAAGGTGACCATGCTATGTCCCAACGGGCGGAGGCTGGTTGCCTTGGGGTGTTTAATAAGAATGGAAAAAAAAAAAAAAAAAAAAAAAAAGGTTAGGTTAGGTTAGGTTAGGCCTCCTTCTCCTCATGGAAGGAGGCCTCGGATCTGGATCGGGATTATGCCTCCCCGATGGAAAAGGGAGAGCTCAAGGAGGAGCGGGTGACGAGTGGTGTGACTTCTGATCCTGGCAAACGAAGGTGGTGTCTAGCTAATATACGGCTATTCTTTTCCGTTACTTTAGGCAGCTTAGTTCTCTAGTTAGCCAACACGTAGATACGAATGCAGAGATGTTGGCTACAGAGAGTGTTCCTATAATATGGATAGTATTGCTCGGATGGTGGGACTGTTCCGAGACGTATTGGAGGATACATCTGAGGAGCCAAAGGGAGCACGGTCGACTCGTTTAGACCTAGTGGGTGAAGCTACGAAAACTTATTTCATTGTTTCTGATGTGGCCACTCAAACGACAGATGGAGGTACTCTTGTGGTAGATGTGCGGAAGGCACGGGAGAGCCGGGTAGTTGACAACGAATTGCCCGGCTGATTCTCCAAAGATGGTCCAAGGATGTATTTATGTCCACTATGGTGCTGGAGAATGTCAGTGGAGCTGATGGCCTTGCGAGGATGGTCGATCTGGCACTAGGAGTAGATTATTGCGCCGCCTCGGCGTTGTTGGGGAAAGTGTCCTGAGCGCGCCCGATGCTTCGATCGAGCTCATTGCAGGCTGGTCAGATTACTGCTGTCAATACCCGTGCGATGGATTAGGCCAGTGGGTCAGTGGAAGTAAGCGGACTGAATTATTTGGTGTTAATGGTCTCATCGAAGGGTATGGAACGTTTAGTCAAGCGCTTGATGCTGGGTGAGAATGCCAGTGCTTGTTTTTGCGGGTCTCAGGCAGGGTGGGGCTTCTTTTGTTTCGAGTGACTGAGTACGTGGCTCGAAGGCGCTGTTGTGAGCTTCAGGCGCACACAGGTATGCCATCATTAGATACCACAGTGGGTAGGGTCTCGGTGAAGAGACCAAACCGGCAGGGCTCCCAACCGCGACAGCGGTGGTGAAGGCGGCAGGCAGCAAATATGCGGGTCTCCTTTGCTCTGTAAGGACTCCGTTTCGCCAGGCAAAGCAGGTATACTCTCGGCGCATCGAGGTCAAGGAGAGAACCTACACATCTTACTGACCAGCTACGCCGGCAAATTTTGGACAAGGTGGAGGGCACGATAGTTATGGTCGGTAGGGGCGTTCGACATGTTCACTACCTCATAAAGTACACGCCCGTACCTCTAACGTGGATTTACTACGTGATATCTGCAAGACAGCTGAGACTCAATGACGATAGATGTCCTCTCACTGCGGCCCTCGTTTGGGGATACAAAAGTGGCAACGGTGGCGGTTCCGCCTTTGCTCGCGGATAAATTGCTGAAGGACTGCCGCATCTGCATTGGGTGGGTGTCTTGGGGATTGGATACCGACCTTAGCCTGCGGCGGTCCTGATAGGCGAGGACATTGCTTCAACTGTAGGATTGCGGGCTTCCGTTAATGCCCAACACGGCTAGGAACGGGAGGGGTGGCGACCGGAACGCGTCACTGGGCGGGTGTCTTCCTCTAAGGAGTTGGGATGTAGGATTGCGGAGCACCTACGTAAGGATTGCCCAACGGACGCCAAATGTACCCTTTGTAATTCTCGGGGGACGCGGCTGCAAGGGCCAAGACTAAATAATGAGGTGTTTTTTCTGTGTTTTGGGGAAGATTGGGACAGCCCTGTCCAGAAGCGGGAGCGGGACACTGCTTAGATGTTCCGCTGCCGGTGATTGGAAAGGGACTCCCTTAGTGTTCTGATCGGACTTCTGATCGGATGAATGGAGCAAAGTAAGACCGTTATGCAAGTGAAGGATCCCTTTGGAGTTCCTCATTTGAGAAGTGGCGTCAAGACCGGAGTCCCGGTGGGAGTATTTCTACGAGTTCCCCTCATTAGAGGCATGGCGACAAATTGAAGACCGAGTCCTGGCTGTCTGTTCTCTACTAGGCAGTTTCAGGCGATGGCGCCCTCTGGAGCTGTGTTTTTGGTTGGTTGCGGGTCCGGCTCCAAGGAGGGGATAAACATTAATGAACCAAATGTACAAATATAATAAAAACCCAAGTTACTGTCTTATTTTACTTTAACAAAAACAAATATTGAAAATGACAACGTTAATAACTCCAAAAAAACTATCACCTTTTTTTTTATATTGCCATTCATTGAAATGAAATCTATTATTAGCTATTATTTAATTAAATATAAGATACCGTTTAATCACAAACTGTAGTTAGTTATTTATTCAAAACGATTCACTAATTATTTAAAACGTAATTATTTTTCCTGCGGTACATAACATTACAGATAACA
The DNA here is from genome assembly GCF_047948215.1 of Lycorma delicatula. Lineage (NCBI taxonomy): Eukaryota > Metazoa > Arthropoda > Insecta > Hemiptera > Fulgoridae > Lycorma > Lycorma delicatula. The sequence goes on from NC_134461.1 coordinate 89,275,494, forward strand.
TAAGGCTATCAATATTATTATATTGTATATTTTATAGGTTAGAGCCAACTACGTAAAATTATTATTAATATAGCTTATCCCAGGTCTTTGACAAATTATTTTTGTTTATAATTCCTAGTAATCAATTATTTTCATACAAAAAAAAATCAATTTTTTTATACATTAATATTTCAAATTTATTTTTAATTGGTTTTCCCACCCAGATAATTTACGAAAAAAGATTTAAAACAAATATAAATAAAGCAATATTAAATCATACGATGTGTACTCATAAAAATATAATATTTTATGAGTAGGATATTAAAAATGAAATAGATTTAATAAAGGAAAAGCATCTGATCATACAAATTTTACATATTTCTTTAATGATTTTTTAAAAAAATCAATTAAGTATGAATAATAACCAAATATATTTGACTTTCTTAATTATTTAAAAAAAAAATACCTTTTCGGCACACCTACTGTTCCTCCATTGTCACTCATTAAACTAATCCCCGGAAAATAACAATGTTTTGTGCAATAATTGTGTCAAATTTGTTTTATTTTTAATAACTTAATAAAACCGTTTGTAATTTTATGAAGCTAATCCTTTCCTAGTTAATTAATTTTTCTTTCTTTAACTTTGTGTAGTGTATTATAATTTACATTTATTTAGCCGATATTTATATCATTTATAATAGTGATACCATCTCTGTCTTTCGTCGGGAAGATACAAATTCTGGCCTGCCGGAATTAAAACGAACATTTTGATTTATATAAAGGAAAATATTATATAATCTTAATTTTATATTTATTCAGAGCTAAACGCTGGCATGCCCTCGGGGAGGGCTGAGCTACGTATTTTTAGTTGTATTGCAAAATAACTAAATAAATAAATATTTCATTACCTCTCTTTCTCTCATTCCCTCTTTGTCTCAGACACACACAAACGCACACACACCATTTTGAGAGCAACACGCGTGTATGACTCTCCAGAGATCCATATCGTGGCCACGCTTATGCAATGATTTGGTAATTTTACTCTCGGTAGATTGGTACTGATAGCTTATTATAACAACTATAACCATTAGAGTAAAGGACACTCCTCTGGGCTGTGTAATATTTAACTGCAGGATCCGGCTCGGGGGAGAAGAACAAAGAAAAAAAAAGCTATAACCATACGTATGAGGAAGCTAGGTTCCCTCCCAGCAAAATCTTGTTTATCTGAAAAATATGTGAATAATTTTTTTATATTTAGATTTTTCGCATTTGTGATCAATATTTATTAAAAAGTCAAAACGTTTTATTTTCCTTTGGTAATATATTGATTAATTTAATATCTATTTTTCTTGGTAAAGGCTACTTTAGAGTTAGATTTCTTTTTTTTTTAATAATTTATATATAATAAAACCAAATTTATTGGTTAATCAAAATGAAAGAATCTAATTTTTTTTTTATAAAACGAAACCAAGTTCTTTAATTCATTTTTAAATGAGAAATAATTGAATAAACTTACATTTCTTGCAGAAAAGTTTTATTAAAGGAAAATTTTTCTCTAAACAGTCATATGTGCTGAGATATTTTTCAATTAAAACCTTCAAAACACAGCTGCAGTCAATAGTGATTTTTAATTTTTAAACAAAGAAGGTTATTCTCAATTCACTTCATATTTATTTTATTTTTATCATTCAAGACGAAAAGATTAGAAGCTTATGAAATGTGGTGCTATAGGAGAATGTTAAAAATCAGATGGGTGGATAAAGTGACAAATGAAGAGGTATTGCGACAAATAGATGAAGAAAGAAGCATTTCGAAAAATATAGTTTAAAGAAGAGACAGACTTATAGGCCACATACTAAGGCATCCTGGAATAGTCGCTTTAATATTGGAAGGACAGGTAGAAGGAAAACATTGTGTAGGCAGGCCACGTTTGGAATATGTAAAACAAATTGTTAGGGATGTAGGATGTAGAGGATATACTGAAATGAAACGACTAGCACTAGATAGGGAATCTTGAAGAGTGGATTAAACCAGTCAAATGACTGAAGACAAAAAAAAAAACAAAAAACATTCAAGACTTAATTTTTATAAAGAAACTTATTTTGATAGTCGTGTAATATGTTTCTTCTTGATAACTTTAGTGCATTTTTAAAAGAAAATAGAATTGTTTTTTTTATTAACCTATCATAATTGGAACATAAACCGGATTTAAAAAAAGAAATAATCAAAAAGTATTTGAAATAGGTGTTTGGTGTTAATAGATAATATTATTAACTATTATAATTATCTGTCTTTTGTCTATTATAGTTAGTCTTTTCTCTGTTATAATTATCTATCTTTTGTCATCATCTTTATTTAGTATTTGATTATTATAGAATAGTTAGATTTGTATAGCTGCTGTCGCTTGTCAGATATTTGAGAGTATTTTTATGCAAAACTTCAAGAAAATTTGGGTTAAAGTTTTGCCTTAAACATACAAAATTAATTTAAAAATGATTTAATAAGAAATTTTCAGTTTTAGAGTTTTATATAAATGTATGAATATTAATTTAACGTAAAATAATGTATATTTTTGTATTCTCGAAAAACGTTTTCGCTTTTTTTAATAATCTACGTTTTGTTTCGGCATTCCAAAATTTAACAATTGTCTCAGAATATTACTGAATTTTCATCCTTTAAATTTCTTGCAAACGGCTTTTATTTATACTGGAAGAAAGTTTTTGTAAGCTTAGATTATACAGTTTAATAAAAAATAATTAAATAAAATGGTTTATTGAAATGAAGTTTTAACTTAAAAAAAATAAATAAATAAAAATAAAATTAATTTCTAAAAATATATTAAAAATTGAAGTTTTTACTAGTGTTTCTTTCAATCAGAATACAAAAAGTTGAATTTAAAAAATATATATATTATAAAAAATCAAAATTAGAGATTTGTTAAATTTTATAGAAAGCAAAAACGAAAATAGTGGTATAATTTTTATTGACTTTATCTCATTGGTTAGTCATTCATTCACTTTTAACACTGTTTAATTTGTCACAGATTAGTCGTTATTAAATACTGAATTACAGAAAAGATTATCATAATAAATTCTCTTATTAAAAAAATAACAATAAAAACTATCAGGTTAATAAATAATAATAATAATTAATTATTCTTATAAGTAATCAGCAGTTGAACTTATTAAACTTTTTTAAATAAGATTTATAATTGTTACATACAGAAGCACACTTGCACACACACACACACACACACACACACACACACACACACACACACACACACACACACACACACACACACACACACACACACACACACACAACACACACCCTTAATCTAACTTTATTTTGTTTCTTTGTTTTTTATTTTCCATTGGAACATATTAAAAATATCCTTTTCTTATCATGTAGCGTTAAAAATGATTTTTAGAACAAGGTTATTAAGTCAAAATGTAAGTTTTTTTTTTGATCGCAAAAAAATTCGGTTTTCAAATTTCAACGGGTAAAAAATTCATTTTGACCATTCCTGAATCCATTTTAACTGGTTTTGGCGAGATGTCTGTTCGTACGTACGTATGTATCTCGCATAACTCACAAACGATTAGCTGTAGGATGCTGACATTTTGGATTTAGGATTTTAAATCCAAAAATTTGGATTTTGGACTTTTTCTTAACTGCAGTAATAAGCCATCATTGAGAGATTTTCAACGATCTATCGTAAGTGGTACTTATTTTCACTGGTCCAAGAGTTATAATCAAATAAAATTTTAATTAATGAAATATTTTGATCTTATAAGGGGAAGGCTCATCAGTTCGAATCCGAGTTAATATCCTTTTTTTAACTTTTTTTTTTTTTAATTTAAATATATTGATAATTATTAACCTCTGATTGCAAAAAAAATTACAATAAATTATAATTCAATAACAATAAAAAAAAAAAAAAAATAATAACACTTTTCATTTAAAAAAAATGTGTTTGTAATTTAATAGACGTACAAGAAAGTTATGTGGTGTCCAAATCAGATTTTTTTATTAAATTTTTTTATTATTTGAATATAATTATGTTTTGAAAAGTAAAAATAAATTTATCAGTCATATGATTCATATTTTACTAGCACCAAACAAAAATATCACAGACGCAAATTTCGAAAAAGTTTTCTTACGCTCTAAAATTTAATATTTTATTTTAAATGGGATGATATATTGGTATAAAAATACTTAATACTTATTAAACAATGTAATGATTGATTAAGAAGACGCTTCAAAGTGAAAAAATTGATTTTGTTTTTGAACTTTCAAAACAATTAACAATAATCTAACAAGAAGTTCCAAAACTTTTATTTTGTGATAACAGAAATACAACTTTTATTATTAGTATTTATCTAACCACGTGATTATTGTATCTTTTGATAAGCATAATTTTATTCATATTTAAAGTTAGATGATTACAATACCACGTAATGAATGATTCTTTTTAGGTAAAAGTGAAATAATTTTTAAGTAACTTGCTAAACGAAGTAACTTGTTCACTTCTGAACATTATAAAACCTAATGATTGACAATGAGTTAAATCGATATAAAGACAAATGACTATAGAAAAATGACAATGACACTAATACTATATTTCAGCATAATATTTGGCTGCATTTAGGAACTAATTCCATCTTTCTGTGAGATTCCAATAGTAAAAGAGTCTTCGTTTTGCAGTTAAATCATTGCTTGTACCGCATTCTTGACTCGTTTATTGTTGCCGAACTCGGTGCCAAGAAAGAGCTCTTTGAGAGGACCAAACCAAAAAAAAATCTAATAATTCAAGATCGGGACTGTATGGAGAATGTGGGTAATTCCTCTTAGAGGAGCAGAGGAATTAAACATTTTAAGGGAAAACTAGGAAGTTTCCTCCTTTTCGGAAGTATCATTTATTTTTTTATAATGTCATAATAGTATTCACAATAGTTCTTCCAAATACTCGCAATAATTTGGAACTTTATAGTCAGTCAGTCCTAAAACAACGTTAACATTACTTTACCAGCTGATGAGTAGGTTTTGAATTTTTTCCTGGCAGGCGTTTGGATTCCGTTTCAAAATGAGAATCTGAGTTTTTTCACAAGTAATTATGAGGCCTAAAAGGAGCATTACCTCCCACTAAAAACCGTCGTTTAAGTTGTATACAAATTTAAATTAAGATATCTTTATGATTATGAGTTAATGTCTCGAACTCATGTTGAACACGTTTTGTAGTAATTCAGTTTATCATAGGTAACTGGACACTATAAATTCACCTAATTCCCTAACCTTTGCGCGTTTGTTCTTGCAGATAAGATCATTAATGAAATTTTTCAAAGCAGAACTTCACCGGACCGGTGAAGTCGAAACTTCATCGTCTTCCGCTACGATGAAAACCAGTGATATTTGTTTTGCTCTACTTTTACTTTTCGATCCACTTACAAAAATTTACGTGGTTAAAACATTTCCTTAACATCCAATATTTATTGTTCAAGAAAAATATTATTTTTAGCAGAGGCTACATTTTAAAATAAACAAAAGAAGTTATAATAATGGAAGTTCTTTTGAGAAACTCGTATATTCTACGTCAGAGATGCCACTTGAATGTCAGATAGTTTCAGTTTATTCGATTAAATAGTTTCTCAACTGTTGAATTATTGAACGACCCTCGATTTAACTGTTTCTTTAGGATCTCTTACAAAAAATTAATTATATTTTATTTATTTGCTCTTTTACAACAAAAACAACCCCTTATAACTGCTTCCGGTGAATGATAATGAATTTTTGTTGGGGTGAAAAAATGCCTTGCCGGGATTCGAACACGGAACCTCTGGATGAAAAATATTTTTATTGTAATCGTATTATTGTTATAATTTTAATACAAACTAATTATTTATGCGAGTAAAGAAGAAAAATATTTTAATATTAATTGCCTTAACAGTAAATTATAAAATCACGTAAAACTTTTCGTGACAAAATTGAAACGTTTTCTTATTGGTGCGTAAATAAATTTTATCTACTCCAACACGCTCTTTTTCTCCTTTTATTAGTTTTTTTTTTTATTGTTACACCATTTTAAAATAAAATCTTTTATTAAAATAAAAAAACATAGGCTATTAATGAGTATTTATAATATTAAACGAAAATTTCCATATAATTATTTATATATATATATATAAATATAAAATAGTAGTTGTATTAATAATAATAATTCAAAATAAAAATGATAACCTCAAAACCTAATCTACTAAAATGAATTACAAACACGTTATAGACCTCAATCTCAGATATCATAGGTTATAATACAATTGGCATGATATTAATATTATTATTGTGCTGAAAATGTTATTTTATGAATGATGTAATCTTTTATTTGACCTGTGAAACTAAGATCTGTCAATTCATCAATTTTTTTTTAATTAAGTTATACTTTAATGTAAGATGTTTTTATTTTAATATAAAATTCATAATAGTATTAGCAATGGAATATAAAATTTGCTTGAGACTCATTTTGCAATTGTCGAACATAAAATGGAAATTATTTATTTATTTATTTTTTTACCTATGAATAGGAAATAATATACGTTATGCCTAACATCATGGTCATCTTGTAAAAAGAAAAATTATTTGACTTGAATAATCCCAAAAAATTTCGTATTTTTCGCATATAATTGGAATTTTATCGGGTCAAAAAAATTCAAACCGGTTAATGTTTAATAAAATATTTTATTTATAAATAGAACTTAGGTAATAGTTATATGTCATAGTTTTATTTTGGTATTCAATGGATCAAAATCTACCTTTTTTCGAAAAATATTTTTATTTTTTTGTTAAATTCCTTTACTTAAAATCATCAGCTTTTATATTGCAGCTATAAGTAAGTCGTATGACAGACTATCACTTGAAAGAGGATCATCGTCAACGAGTACAAAAACAATTAATATGATAAATACTAGTAACACTGAAATAACATAATATTTGATAGTGCCTTTTGATTATAGTTAAATGTCTTCACACCATTAATCAAGTCAATAACAAAATAAATAAAGCATTAACTTTAAATAGAACAATAAATGAGATATTAACTTTAAAATAACCATTGATAAATAATAAACGTAAACATCCATAAATTTGAATAACCCGAAAATAAAACAAAAATTAATTGTAAGAAGAGATCTCCAAAAAACCGGATTATCATAATGGTCCATCAACCAAATCAAGCACATGAAGTCACCCTTAATTAAATTTCTAGTACACGTTAGACGCAATTAAGGTGACGTCACAAATATTACAGTACATAAAAACAGAATAAATGGTTCGCTGAGTTACGGTTACATTATAAGAGAACATGCGCAGTGTGAGCTAGTCTACAGCTACGTCACTTATGGCCGACTGAGGCAACGTCTTCTAGGCGATTACCGGTTGGTCCTAGGTGGTTAAAAATGTTTTTGTTTTTTTTAAAGACTATAAGTGAAAGAGATAATTTAATAAATTTCATTCATAAATTGTAAGGGTAGTTTTATTTGTGAACAGCAAAGGTACGTGCAGTGAAACTTTATACTTGTCTTATCTATTGCACTATTGTTGTAAATACAAGACTAGCGGTTATACTGATGTCTTTTGTCAATGGGACTGAATTCTGCTTTTCAATATTTAATTACCTATAAATAAATCCCGAAGATTACTTTAAATTCTGATTTGTATATTACACTGTCTGTTATTATTTCTATTATTATGATTATTGTTGTTTTTTTTCCGTAGCGGGAGGAAAAAGCGCTGCCAGCCACCGTCAGGCCCGTACTGACCGCAGTGCGGGTTGTTGTGTTTGATGTGGTTGTGATTATTATTAGTTTTTATTGACATTTTTATTATTATTATTATTAATCATCATTATTGGTTTATCTTGTTCTACTTTTGTTCTTAAACTAAACTAATAAATTGTAATTATACAAGCATTTACAATTGTTAATCTCTCAATATACTGATCGAGAAGTGAACACGCGACAATATGTTATCTTGAGAGATTTATTAAAAATCAACCAGATCTTCTTGCGATATATTTAGATACAAATGTAGTCAATTACCGATTGACTAGTTTGTTCAGGTTTGTATAAAAAAAGAATGTAATAAAGATTTAATTTAAGTGAACCTATTAAGAGTTGTGGAAGTATAAAACTTCGTTTTTCTTCAAATAGAACGAGGAAATAAAAAAATGTCCACGTCATAAATAAAACAACTTAATTTTATTTGTAATAATTTAATTTGTTTACTATTTACACACGATAGTAATTATGCATTTGCGAATAATTAAAGGAGATGACTTCATCACAATAGTAAGTCAATCTTTTATGTTTTTTCAGGGGAAATATTGTTGTGGTAAATGCAATGTAGTAACCGAAATATAATTAAGTGCTTCTAAAAATATATTTCCATTAGAGTAGAATAATTATGATGTTATATTTATTTTCACGATGTAATTTTTTAAATTGTGTAAAGAAAAGGGTCTTGTCAAATATGTTCTTTTGTTATGATGGTTATTGAACTTTCTGTAAATTTATTTTTAGAATAATAAAATATAATTTAGCAGAATGATTTTAAATAACCTTCATGTATAATGAATTTTTTATTTAATATTTAATAACCAAAAAAAAAAGTATTTGTTCCTACTTTGCTGTGCGATCAGGTAATAATAAAGTTTAATGAATACTTTTAGTTTAAAAACATCGTGATAGAAAAGTTCACTGAACTCCTGCCAGTATACTATTCTCACCTGGATATAAATAGATATTGATAAAAAGTTTTGAAGATGGGTCAGTAACTTCGTTCAACAGCAAATAAATAACGTATATCATTTCGCTAATATCGGTGACGTAAATACACGGCCTTGTTATTGGTGCACTGCACTCTGTCATCCCCTCCACTTTTAGAATACTGAGAATACTGTAAACTCTTCGTTTCTTATCTTAATCTATGAACTTGTAACGTAACTATAACCTGTACCTGTAATAACCAGAATTAACATATCTTCCTAAATAATTATAAAATACTCTATGAGTTCAATGAACTTTTTTCTTTTTTTTTGTTTAGGTATTACAGTAAATACTTAATTTAACTTCACTGTAGAGACACGAGGTGAAGGTTCAATAATTTTATTTTAATTAATATAAATTTATGTCGATTATAAAAACTATACATTTTCAAATGGGTTAGGGAGTGGTTCTACTTAATAATTTAAAATCTAATGAAACTAGAGCGTTATGTAAAATTTATTGGTTATAATAAAAAGATTAGACTTCAACCAATGCTGTTATGGTTTAACATACGCATACATCATTTTAAATGATTTTTAAAATTTAATAATTTGTTTTATACATTTAAAAAACTTTTACTACAAATTTGTTATTTTTTTAAGAACGTTTAACTGTAAATTAAAATATTCAAAGTTCTGAACACTTATCATAAAGTAACCACCATTTTGATTCTCACATTCTTCAAGTTCAGTTTTCCTGGATCATAGCTATGCTGCAGGATAGGATCAACCGCAGGATCAACTGCGGGATAGGGTACTTCCTCATCTCTTTCTTTCGTTTCAGGTACTCCAGACACGAAAACAGCGACTTCCTATTATTTTCCTTTATTACATCCTTTATTTATGAATGTAGACTACTCTATGTTTTCTGTATTAATTAAAATTTTTAATTTTTTTTTGTATGATTACAGATCAAAGAACATTATCAGTACAAACAGATATAGAACTACTGGAAACATTCATTGAAAGTATTGGAACAACTTTAGGCGGTGTAGGAGTAATAACGACATCTTCAGGTACAGCATTTACAAGTTCTACTAGTGGTGGAGGTAGTGGTGGTAGTGTTGTGGGCTGCGGTGGTGGGGTATTAATTAACAGAAATCGACGTCGTTGGGCAGAGTTAAGTCCAAGAGCGTTATTAGAATCTTCCCGAAGAGTTGCACCGAAGCCACGTATACGAGAAGAATCGTTAAGTGGCGATGAAGATAGCAGCGGACAATTTAAAAGTATTACTATTAAATTAGGTGGTAGTACACCTAGCATGGCATCATTAACATCTGACCAAATCATGTGATCATTTTATTATTACTTTAAATCGCGAGGTCAGTGATGAAACTGTTCATACATGCGCAGTAGTTTAGTCGACCTCAGAGCGTGCGTAGATCTTGCCTTCCTGTTTTTTCTCCTATAGTCTACTTGACGAAAGAGGGCACCTTTGAGCAGTAATAACTTAAAAAAGATACATATTGAAAAATCTTGTTTTTTTTTGTCATCATATTAAGAACTCATTCAAATATAAATTTTTCATTCAATTTGCAAAAAAACTGCAGGAAAAAATGGTTTTTTGCTCTCTTTTTTAATAAATTCCGTTTCCATGTTCCGTAACTTCAACAGAACAATCCTGTAAAATATTTTATAAATACATTTGTATGTTAAAAATATTATTCTCATACAATTTAAAGTTGTTTCGTTAGGTATTTCAGTAATAGTAGGGGTTTAAAAATTATTATCTTTATCAGAAATAATAGTATTTATACATATTTATTTCACAAAAGTAAACAGATATATAAATGAAATTCAGAAATGTTATTATTTATAAATTTAAAAGGGTGGTTAAATAGAGGACATAAGTTTTATTTATTTAAAAAATTTTCGGCGGTATCTTTATCTTAAACAATAATAATGGAAAGCTTTACATTCCCATATTTATTTTATTATTATTATTACTTTATTTATTTTTAGCGTAGTACTAAATCTTTGTATGCGGATGCATGTTTATATACTTCCGGAGACAAAAAATTGATTAAAAAAAGAAGCCTCCAGAGAATTGCATAACTTTCCCGCCTACACTGGTCAAATAATGCAATTTAATTATTTTAAGCTCATTTGTATCTTTTATGATAAAATATTTTTTGACTAATTTTTCTTTCCAGAAATACTAAAAAGTAAGGGTTATCAAAGAATTAAGATTTTTATATTTTAAATGCAATGGATAACTTGCAAGATAGATTTAAATTTAAAGTAAATTTTTAAACAAATTTTTTTAGTGAATATCAATTAAAAAACTTTTATAATTTGGAATCTTAATAAAAAAAATTTCAGTTTGTGTAAGAAAAGGTAAAACATCCCACCCCCTTTTCCAATTTTTGCAAAAAATTAATACACTTTCCCCCCTTCCTGGAAGATGTACGTATCTACAAAGTTTGAAAAAATCGGTCAATGGGGTCCAGAGTTATAAGACCAAAATGCAGGGCATCGTAAAATATAGTAAACATGCATAAATGTCCGTTTGAGAAAAAATAATTTTTTTTTGACTTGGAATAATCACTTTTTTCGCAAATTATTTACAATTTATTTTAAAATATTTTTTATAGTTAAATATTTTTTTAATGCCTCCTTAAGGCACAAAACTTGAAAAAAGACAACTTTTTAAAATTTTTTTACCGATCTATATACAGAGTAATCATAAATTAGTTAGCTCATTTTTGGTATTAATAAAGAAATAACAAACCAGTGCACTTACATGTATGTTTCATTGTTGAACAGGCATTTCAAACAGTTTTGTTTACAACGCTTATTTAACTTCAAACAAGTTCCACATGAGCGCCTTTTGTGACCCAAAAATGCCTACAAGATATTCAATTTCACGCCACACATTGCGAAGAATATCTGGATTTATTAGATTAATTACTCCTTCGAATCCTTTGAAAAACTCCTCCCCCCCCAAAAAAAAAAAAAATATATCGAAACATCAGGGGATCGAGATGGCATGAATTTGTTCATCATGGACGATCTAACGTTGAGGAAATTGTTCATGTAGATAGTTCCTAACACATGGTGGTGTGCCATTTTGTTAAATGTAAACGCTGAGTTGCGGATGTTCAATTTTTGGTACTGCATAGTCCTGTAATATGTCTAGATAATTAGCAGCCGTCGGGAAGACGAAAAAGAATGGTCCGATAACTTAATAAGCTGTCAACGCATACCAAAAATTAATTTTCAGGGTATCACGTTGTGTTTGTAGAACGGCATGAGAGGTCTTGCTACCCAAAATCGGACATTCATGTCGGTTAAAATGACCGGAAACATGAAAACTAGCTTCGTCAAAGATTACTTTTTTTCTAAAAATGCATTCGTTCATTCCATCAAGAATATCCACGGCAAAATTGTAACGGCATGGTTTATCGTCAACTTCAATTGCATGCACCGATTGAATTATGCTTGAAGTTTTGGCATTTGTGTAGAACATTCACGATTGTTGATTGCACTCCCAATTCTAAATTCGCACGAAGAATCGATTCACCTTGGCTTCTCAAAAACGTTTCTCTTACTCGATCCACAACTTCCTCGGAGACGGGAGCTCTGTCAGCACCTTTTCTGTGTACTACATGTCTATACCCTTAAATTGCTAATACTGACGTTCAATAGGGTTTTTATTAGAAGTATCACAACAGTACTCTAAACGAAAACGTCTACAAACAGTAATAACAAATCAGCTTTTCATGAAATCGTACTGCACATTGCTTTCTCTTGTACGGTAGCCAGGATTTAAGTCGTTAAATCCTTCATTTCATCGCGGGTTCACACAAGGTCAACAGGTTTACTCAAGGTTCAGTGTTCTTTCAAGGTTCACAATAACTCCAGTACCTACACTAATTTTTGGAAGAAATCGCGCTACACTGATTTTTCCATTTTTTATAACCCTTATAAAATGCAGTAATCATTTAATCAGAATGTTAAAAATCAGATGGGTGGATAAAGTGACAAATGAAGAGGTATTGCGGCAAATAGATGAAGAAAGAAGCATTTGGAAAAATATAGTTAAAAGAAGAGACAAACTTATAGGCCACATACTAAGGCATCCTGGAATAGTCGCTTTAATATTGGAAGGACAGGTAGAAGGAAAAAATTGTGTAGGCAGGCCACGTTTGGAATATGTAAAACAAATTGTTAGGGATGTAGTATGTAGGGGGTATACTGAAATGAAACGACTAGCACTAGATAGGGAATCTTGGAGAGCTGCATCAAACCAGTCAAATGACTGAAGACAAAAAAAATAAAAAATAAAATGCACTGAATAATTTAATTCCCTCTGTTCATAACGGTTACAGCTATAGCAGCATGTGTCGTTATAGCAGGGAAAGTAAAAAACTCTTTTGTTAAAAACGTGCATTTTTTGTCTAAATATTTTACAATTTACTTTACACTATTACATTACTTTACAAAGGGAAAGTATAGCAACGTATAGGAAAATGTAGGAAAGTAGGGAAAGTGTAGTTCAGGAAATTATAGGAACCATATAATAGTAAATTTCCTTTTCGTAGTACGAAAAAAGTACACTTAAAATTAAATACCTGCAATTTTAATTATCGGAATTACAAACCATTGTCGTAGTTGAAAAAGATTTTTCTATAGATTACTACACATGCATGTATGTATTTATACATGCATGTATTTCTAAAAGTAAAATATTTATAATTCTAAACATTTGATTATTGTCTTAATTTGTTGTTGTTTATATTGTTAGGATGAACTTCACATAGTTGTGGAATGTACGTATTTGAGAACAATCAAAAAAATCTAAACGAAAATTTTAATTTTGTTTTCGAGTTTCTTGATAAATATGAGTCAATTCTAATTTTATAAATAACATTTATGAATTTCTATTGAAAAGATGTTTAATGTAGTAAAAAAAATTTCGATACGATTACTGGAGTTGGAGATAATAATTATTAATAACACCCACTATCATTGAAATAATTAGCTGAACGACCTTAAAATAGTATGGGAGTAAAGATAAAAGTCCATACTTTAAAATAGTTTTTAATTAAATATCTTACAGAGGATTACTTGTTGATGTTATAAAATAACCATAAATGGTGTTATTTTTTTATGAGATTTTTATAAATTTAAATCAAGTGATTTACTCGTTGAAACGAGTTCTTAATAATTTTTTTTCTATTTGATTTCTTATGTATGTTTCTGTTAGCAATTTTTTATAATATCTCAAATACTGATGTGCTTTCTTTCGTTTGATACCCTAAAAGAGAGTTTCCATTGGCTAATTTATATTGAACTGCTGCTTCTTTTCGCATAAACAGTAAACAGTATCTTTACTCGCCTCACGACCTCTACTATTTATAATAATTGTAATAACATTTCTTTTTAACTGTGATTTATTAATTCAAATAATTATAATTAATAATAACGATATAATTTCGTTATAATATTATTATACTGATAGATAATTCTAGTCAGGATTAAATTTTTCTAAAGACGGGTAAATTGTTAATGTAAGTATAATTATATGTAGTTTATAAATTCATAATTATTTAATAATTATTAACCTTGGTAATGGTAAAACTAATGAATCTTTACTATTTCTAGTTAAGGTTATAGAAATAATTCCCAGATTTGTAAACTTGTTCCTAAAAAAAAGTAAGATATTTTGCATTTTCTAACAAATTTAAATCTTTATTTTATATGGCTTTCAAAAATGAGAGAAAATAGCTGGAATTAACAGAATAAAATTGGTTTTTTTTTTACCAGGAATTCAACGAAGACCTTTTTTGTAAAACGTTTTGACATTTTATAATATTATTAGTTTTCATGTATTTTTTTTTTTATAATAGCGAAGATTGATATAATCTCTATCTATAAATCCATATACAACTTCTTCAGTAATATTTAAACGGTAAAATAATTTCTTGTTTTTTATAATGAGCCATTTTTTTCTATTTCATACCCAAGCGTATGGATGAGTAGTGATAGATGGATAATTACCAAATTTATACTTTTAGCCGCAACACAGTTCTTCAGTTTTTGTAACCTTCCACACTACTTTCATCGATTGTATACCTCACGTAATATTATTTAAAATTTGATCATTATGTTTGAAACTTAAGATAACAATAAAATATAGCTTTTTCTCTTATTATTTTTTCTTCTTTGAATTACGGTTATCGACTGCTATGGTCATTAGCCATTGTATCAAACAAAAACCAGCGATCTAGTCAAAAGTCTTGTCAGACACATCATCCAGTTATAAACTTGTTATAGAAAATAACAAGAACGCAAGATTACAAGGATGTATAGGGTTCTTGTCACTTAAAAATATACATCCTTTTTTAAAGAAATATTGTATCTACCAAAACGGCTGTAAAATCCCGAATTTCTTAAAAACACATCCGTAATTAAAATTCGTTAAAAAAGTTATAAAATTAACTACATCTGTATTATCTATTGCCAGGTTTTCCATTAGGCCATCCCTTTTACTTCTTTTCTCTATCGTGATGACGGCCTCCACCTCCGATTCCAGGTATCTGAAACCATTATTATTATTATTATTACTAGCAGATCCGACAATGCTATTGTAGATTTGAGTATATATATATATATATATAGATCAATTGAACACAATTGCAAGTTTGATAAAAAATTAATAAAATGAACTTTACGGAACTTCACAAAATTAAACCTTTCCCTTTTACCGTTTCTCCTTTTTCCCCTTTTCCTTTT
Source organism: Lycorma delicatula (assembly GCF_047948215.1). Classification (NCBI taxonomy): domain Eukaryota; kingdom Metazoa; phylum Arthropoda; class Insecta; order Hemiptera; family Fulgoridae; genus Lycorma; species Lycorma delicatula. The sequence continues at coordinate 89,291,029 of NC_134461.1, forward strand.
CCCACCTTTATGTTTTCCCCTTTTATTTTCCCCCCCTTTTCCTTTTGCCATTTTCATTTTTCCCCATTTCCTCCTTTCCCTTTACCCGTTTTCCCCGTTTAACCCACTTCCCTTTCCGGCTCCATTTCCCTTTTCCCTTCCTCTTTCCCCTTTCAACCTTTCTTCTTTCCATTTTCTTTTACCCGTTTTCCCCTTTTTTTTATTTTCCACTTCTTCCCTTTTACCTTTTTCGATTTTTCCTTTTCTCCCTTTTTCTCCGCGCGTAATTCGGTCCAATAGTTTTTTAGTCTATAGCGGACACACATAGCGCTGTTTTTAAAAAAAAAAAAACATTTTTTTGCTTGTCACAGATGTGACATCTATATAATAGTAGGTATATAAAACGCGTGTTTTCGAATGTGATGTGTTAAAGCAATCGATAAAGAACTTTCGGAGATTTAAGATTTTGAACAAACGAACATTTACATTTTTATTTATATAGATTTTCCTAATTTTTTTCTGAGATGATCGACTATTTTTTGTCACTTTTCCGTATGAGAATGGAAGTTTTATTAGTTATGAAAAATTTCATTCCTGACCGGGATTCAAACCTAGCCCTCCGGATGAAGGCTGAAAGTGAGTTTTTACCACTCACCAGGAGATTGGCAAAAAAGGATTATTATTATTGTTATATACTATCCGTAGAATGAGTGGTTAGCGTAATCTTAAAAAAAAATTCAAATTCAACTATGAGAAGTAACCAAATTTTGAATTGAATTAAAGATCCTTGTTTGACGTAGTTTTATGCAATTAACTACATTTCCTCAGTAAATTTGGTATGAGAGAATGGATAAAAAAAACTGCCAAAGTGTAATAAGGTTAATTAAAAAATTCTCAATGTATAACCTCAAAATACAATAAAATATCGACTTATATAAACCTATGCAAAAATATGCATAAAAGACAAATACATATATAAAAATCTTGTTGTTAAAAAAGTCACCTTTTCTTAGAAAATTCCGCTTAAATCAGTAATAAAGGAATAAAAATATTATTTGCTTTAAGTTTTTTGTTACTGATTGTTACGTTAAAATCCAATGCGAGAAGCTACACAGGTAGCTGTAGGTCGTTTTTACCAAAAATAGACCTTATGAAAAAAACCTTTAAAAATGCAGTATACGCTATGAGCTCAAGATACTTGCTAATTTTTAGTTAAGCAACTTATTATTTAATCCGATAAATCAGTGCATCAAATACTGTTATGCCTATTTTATGTCTTGAGGAAAAAGTATCTGCTGTAGCATATTTGCTAAAACTGTATCGTAACGCAAAACTATTTATCAAAGATATTTTTTCACCAATCTATGTAAACATATTTTACGTAGAATTTTAATTGAAATGAGTGCTGACAGCCAGAAGGATGACTTTAAATAATTTTATTGGGTGGTATTGTTTATTATGACTTCCCGTTCAAGGAATGGTAGGTCTTTTCTTCTCATATCCATTCTTTTACATTTGATCTATTTATTCACAGTGGAGTTCCTTGGGTTTTGACCAAATTCCTACTAGATTCGTGGTAAGGATTTGGGATCTGTGAAGTTACTGCAAACTTTTTTATTGTGTGATTTGGTAAGGACGTACATGCATGCATAAATGTTTGCATTAACTTTGTGATACACCCCCTTTTTCTATGCAATGCATTAATTAATCAATCACGTCAAACGCATCAAATCTTTCATAAACGAGAAAAGACTTCTTTCTAATGGTGGAGAAGGGAGTTTTAGAGGAGATGTCTCTTTTTTCATTCATTGGATCATTCTCGGCTTATTCTATCTTGCGTCAATTTCTTTGTCATTTCGTATTTTCAGTTTTTTCCATAATCCTATCCAGTATTTGGATCCTTTTCCTTCCTTTTCCTTTTTTCCCATTTACCAAATCCACAATTGCGTCCACCATTAAACATTTTCTTCTCATACAATGTCCCAATCAGTTCCTTTTCCCGCTGTCAATTACATTTAACTTTCTGCTTTATAATATCTTATCATTCGTACTTAATATCTTATCTTTTCATGATCTTATCATCTGATATCATTATTCTGCGCCACACCTGCATCTCAAATACCTCAATTCGCCTTCTGTTCATCTTCCTTAGAGTCCACATAGCATGATATTCCAACTCGTCAATCTCTTTCTTAAATCCCATCTAAACTTTCCACAAAAAAGTTTTCTCTTATTAAATACTTTCTTACTCTTTTTATTCTTGTTTTAACCTGTGTAGTACAAGTTAGGTCTTCAGTTATAATGCTACCCAAGTATTTAAATTTCTCCACCTACTTTAATCATATCCCCCTCTGATCTCAATCTTCTTTCCGTCTGTTACCATAAATTTTGTTTTCTTTTTACTTACTTTCATAAAATCCATTTTAGTAATTTAGCCTTTCAATTAGCTTTGTTTTATTTTCTGCTACACCACATATCATCGGCAAATTTTATTCATTCCACTTTCCTTACTCTGGGCCACTCCTCTTTTGCCATTAAAACAATTTTTAATTATCTCTTTATTATTCTGCAATAATTCCTAAGCTTTGTGTAACAGCTAATATACATACTTTAACCCATATATAAAAGGGAATCACTGTGGTTAGTCTCATAAATTATTTAATATTCTATGTATTACAGTGCTTGCTAAACCTCAAGTAGTATCCTTGTTTCATATAAATTATGAAACAAATTTTCTTTCGGCTAGTGAACCTGTATGAAAATTAAAAAAAAAAAAAAAAAAAACTTGAGGTAGTCTAAGAAATTTCGTGATAGATTATAAATAAAAAAATTATCTTGTTATAATATTTATTCTCTGGTTAACGACCTTCATTTGAAAAAATTTGCAAGCCGTCGAGATCAATGACCTCAGCTTTATTATACCATATTTTTATATAAACAGGTGCTCCTAGAGGACGTTGGATTTAAAAAAAGCATTAAATCCACTTTAATAAATTTTTATAAGTCGTTAATACTGAGTACTTACGTACCGAGGTCAAATATCTTTAAAATTATATCTCACAACAATTCTCTTTTGATTAAATACTTATACATAATAATCAACAGTTGTTAATAGAATGCTTTAATTCAATATCTATATAAAACAGCTCTACTAATTACATAAGTTGTTTAAATTTAATAATTTATTGGCCAATACAAAATTTGTGTACTTAAATGGTATTATTTTGTTGATTTTTTTTACCGTGAATATTTGCCTTACCTGTTTTGCAATAACAACACCCTTATTTCATAATTTAAATTAATATAAAAGTAATCCTTGACCACAGTCAATCAACTTTTAACTCTATGTTAATGTATTTATAATTAATAAATCTATATAAAATGTATATTATTAAAAAAATATTTCTATAATATTATTTTTTGTATTTATTATTATTTTTTTATGTTTACAAGGCCGTTAATGATAATTTTTATATAAATGTGTTTTTAAGTAAAAAAATTGTATTTTATCGGATTTTTTTTCACTTTAATAATCAATTAATTTAATTAAATTTAAAGGAATTGTATAAAAACTAAAAGTATATTTTTAATAATATTTTTCCAATTTCGATTTTTCGAAGTTACTGGAAAAGAAAATTGCTATGATTTTCTCGAATAGCATGGAGTTAGTTGACGATGGGAAAGCGAATTAATAGAAAGAATAATGTGGGGATGTAATGTTAGTTTTGCTCTTTAACTTGGCACCCACAAATTTCATTGGAGAAGAGCACCAAAGTTAGAATACCACTGATCTATAAAAATATGCGCACTCTTTAGGAAGCTTTCCAGTTTTCGGTAATAGAAAGATGTGAAAATGGCTTTAAAATAAACGAAAAATAAAACAAAATATATGTGAATAGCTGCATACAGAATCAGAATACAATTAGATAAAATTTAGTGATATACATTTGAAGCTGTATAAATTTGAAGTTACCATGAAAGTAACGTACGGGAAAAGTTTAAAAAGAGAATGATATTTAGTAATTAGATATTCTTTATTGTTATTAAAATAATATTCCACAATATTAAAATGAAAGTATACAAAACTCTGATAAGTTTACTTGTAATATATGGTTGACACATGAACCTTAATTAAAACAAATATACTTTTAAAATAAATAATTAAAATAGAAAACTCACTTACCAACAATCTTTTAATGCGTCCTTTCGGAAACGAATACCATATTTAGGAATCTAAAATTTTTTTATTAATTTATTTTATGAGTCATAACGGTGGAGACATTCGTTATGGCAGGACGTTAAGTCGACGTAATTTTAACACATGACGATCACCTTTATATATTTTACACATTTTACATAACAATTCTACTCCTGACGACAAAGTTTTAGTTAATAAAAATATTTTAAATTCCTAAAGATGGAATTCGTTTCCGAAAGCGCTGGAACGCATTAAAAAATTGTTGGGTTTTATATTTTAATTATTTATTTTATAATCATACCAACGGGTCGTGTTTGCTAAAATTATTATAAGACATACTTTCTCTAGAAATTTTTGAGAGAATAATTGTGAGGAGATTATATGGGCCAGTCAGTGAAGGAGACCAATCAATAAATTAAAAATCTGGAGAATAAGGTGTAATGTTGAAATAGAAAACATCTTCCAAAATCAGTAGACCCTTTACAATATAAAAAAGAAACATGTATTTAAAAACACTTTACTGTTTGGAAAGTATATTAATTTTTTTTCAAACAGAAACACATGCATTTAAAAAACTTTACTCTTTAGAAAGTAAAATTATTATTTTTTAAAAACATAATTTTTTTGAAACAGAAGGAAACAAAAAACTAAAATCCAATTTTTTTTAAGCCAAATAATTTTTAATATATTCAGAGTTTTACTGGAAAAATTAAAAAAAAATAGATGGTAATATTCCTTAAATTATAGGTATTTTTTTTTTTATTCAAAGATAATTTTTTTTTGTTTGTTATATTAATATCACTTTGTTATATTCATTTGTATTAAACTAAAGTATTGTTTTATCAGTTTCTTATCGTAATTTGTTTTGTGAAACAGATCATCAAATTATTCAGTTAAATTTTTTTATTTTGAAAAAAATAACGTAAACAATATTAAAATATTTATTTTTTTAATAATATTTAAAAATTTCCATGTTTTTTTTAACTATAGACTGGAAAAAAGTATTGGAATAGAAGTTATTTGTTGACAAAATACAAATTTGTATAAAAATAGACAATTACTGTACTTTTATTTTATTTTAATTCATAGTTCATCTTCAAGTGAGTGAAAAATTCACCAAATTCACATTCCAATTTTCTTTTAATTTCATAAAAACTCCCCCCACCTTTTGTTTAAAATCTTTTTCTGAAACATACATTTCCTCTAAAAAAGAAGTGCTCCGTTTGATATTCATGTTTATTTATCGTAATTTTTTTTTTACGTTTTAAGTTTATTCATTAACAAACAGGATGATTTTGATGTTTTTTATTTTATTTTGTGAAGGAAGTGCTTACGGTGTTAATATTTAAGTTGTTCAATTCTCTATTAAATTAGTGATAAATTTTTTTAACGAAGAATAACATAATTTACGTAGACATTTTCAAAATATCTTTTGTCATCATTATTTAAGTAGAATTTTTATAAGATTATGATAAACGGTTTAATATTATCTTGATGTTCAAATAACTTTCGTTTAAAAATTCATAAAGATTAACTGAAAAACTTAGTAAGCACTTTCGAATTCCAGAAATTCTTTATTCACGATAATAAATAAATATTTTACGAGTTTTTTCCTTTCTTTCGTTATTTTTATAAAAAAGATTTATCTTTTTTGCATTATTTTATGTGAAAAGATTTATAGGAAGAAGTTTTCTGTTAACCTCTGATCTGTATATTTTTCTTTAAATGTAATTTAAATTTTTAAAATAAAACCGAATTCAATATAATTATTTAAAAAAAATATATAACATTTTTTCAACCCTTATTTAAATTTCGACTTTCTGAAATCCGTATAAATTTAAGGATTACCTGTTGGTATTTATTGTCAAAGATTACAAACCGCAGTCGATACGCTGGATGAAGATAGATCGGTGATTCGACCCACCGGATTGGTCTAGTGGTGAACGCATCTTCTCAAATCAGCTGATTTGGAAGTAGAGAGTTCCAGCGTTCAAGTCCTAGTAAAGTCAGTTATTTTTACACGGATGTGAATACTAGATCGTGGATACCGGTGTTCTTTGGTGGTTGGGTTTCAATTAACCACACATCTCAGGAATGGTCGAACTGAGACTGTACAAGACTACACTTCATTTACACTCGTACATATCTTCTGAAGTAATACCTGAACGGTAATTCCGGAGGCTAAACAGGAAAAAGAAAGGAAAGATTGGTGATTCGGCGACTGGCTTCTTTGTTATCTACAATGTTCTATAGCGAAACATTATCCCCTCCACTGAACTAATAGTTCAGTGGAGTTGAATTAGTTCATTATTAGTTCGATCACAAGTTTATAAAACTACTGCGCATCTATGTGTGTTTATGTTTTTTAAACTTTTACAAGTAATAGTTGTTTTTAATTTGGTACCCATTTCAAAAAGTCAAATATAAAAAGAATAATTGAAAAAATATTTTTTTCCTTTGTAGCTCACTTGTAACTCGAGTGATATTTTTTTTAAGTTTAATATAACTAAAATATGAAATTTTTATCAACGTTTCTGATTTTCTTTGCATATTTTTATAAATTAAAAAAAATAAAATAATACAACTCGTTTTATTTATTACTTCAGAATTGTTGTTCAGTAGGCAAATTAATAAAATAAAGATTAAAAAATTATTATTTGTGCTCTACTCCAAAAACATAACTGTTTATGAATATAGAAATAAGTTTTAGGTCATGTAGAAATATTCCTTCTAAATTTACACTTTATAATTCCATGGATATATGCGATCTTTTTCTTTTATAAGTAAATTATATATTTTTTTACGTTCTTTAGAACAATAAAAATATATTTAGTGGTAGCTCATTGCCTAAAAAGAATATTTCTGCTAAGTTTCATATATCCAGCTGCTGCGGTTAAGGCTGATGAGTCATTGAATCAACCACGGTACAATTATTTATGTATATATATAAAATAAGTTTGCTCCAGGAAGCTGAAATAATGCTAGGATTGAAAAATAATGCAGTACGACATTATTTTAAAATGTTCTGTTTATTTATTTCAATTGCTTTTAAGTAATAAGTTTTTTATTGATGTATTTTTTCATCATTATTTATTAAATATGTAATTTTTTAAAGCCTTTAATTTATTGATTTCATTGCTATTGTTTGAAGAAAAAATGAATCTAATTGTTTTCCTTTATTAATTTTTTTCAATTTAATAACCGTATTTAATGTATATTTTTATCGTATTATATATATATATATCATTACTTATGAGTTTTAAGCTGAATAACTCTCTTATTAAAAGCCTTCCTATTTATTTTTTAAGCATCGTTTAATTTATAAAACATTGGAAAATTTGTTCTACGTCAAGCCATTATTGTATAGTTTGATAGAAGTGATGTTAACTTTTCAAGAAAAAAATGACAATCACATGTTAAATTAGGTTTTTTGAATTTTTTTAAAAATAACTATTTTATTTTTAAGAGAAATGTTAAAGAAATTTTTAAATAAGCCCTTTAAAATCCCTAATAAATAATAATTTATCAGCATTTTCTCCCGATTTGAGAGATATTGTACGAAATTTTCCGAATATCAACCATTGCGCATAGTATTTTTGTCTGCATTTTTTCCTTGAGGAATAATTATTTTTAAATGTTTAAAACTGATACATAGTTTTTATAAAATGAGTAAAACAAAACTGTAATAACGTAATAAAAAGTGTGGTATCTAGAAATAAAAACATGTTTACATATCCATTATTACAGGCTGGTGTACGGTAATTATTTTCCGATACTTTTCTCTTGAATGGTAGTCAATAATAACTTTCTTATTAATGTCCACACGAAAAAAAATTTTCTTCAAAAAATGAATAGATGAATTTGAATTTCTTATATAAATTAAATTAGTATATCCAATAAAATATGTAAATATTTTTCAGAAAATTATGTTTTTTATTGTTTTTTTTTTTGTTGAAAAATCAGGCATCAATAACTATGGTTATTAGCCCAGTGGAAATTGGTAGCATATGAAAATATGCCATGTCTGACCGGGATTCGAACACGGGATCTCTGCATATTGTTAATATTGTTATTATTAGAGGAAAAATGCAATTAAGAAGCGTACTATTAAGTCTAAAACACATCGGAAAAAATATAACAAGACTTGAATTAATTATAAATGAAAAATGTGTTACAAAAATCCTTTGTTGCATAAAAATTTTATATATATATAAACTAACCGGCAGGCTCTGCTCCATGGCTTATCTGCCAGCCCGGTAGGCTGTTCTAGTGAATAACTCGTCACCACAAATCAGCTAATTTCGAAGTCGAGAATTCTAAGGTTCAAATCTTAGTAAAGGCTACTTTTATACGGATTTGAATACTAGATCGTGGCTACGGTTGTTCTTTGGTGGTCGGGTTTCAAATAACCAGACATCTCAGGAACGGTCGACCTGAGACTTTACAAGACTACACTTCATTTACATTCATACATGTCATTCTCATTTAACATCTGAAGTAATACCTTACGGTGGTTCCGGAGGCTAAACAGAAAAAAAGAGAACTCTGTCCCCTGGATTCTCAGTGTTCGTTAAGCTCATCCTTTTGAGAATTATAATGATAAATAAAAATTAGAGTTGTTCAATTTATAGTAACTATTAGTGTATTGTAATTTCTTCAGAGTAATATTTTGGTTAGTACAGAGCCCAAAACTTTGAATGATCTGAAGAATGCGGGTTTCATAATTGTCGACCTCCATCTTAAAAATAGAAGTTAGAGCTGGTTACTCATCCTAAAATTCGTTTCCATATTTACCAAATTTTTTCGTTTAAAAAAAAATATGCATATCCAGAGAATAACTACTTTAGTTGATTTTTATTTATTAAATATCCACGATAAAATTAATAATTTTTTTTTGTTAAAAATAAATATTTTTGAGAGGCATTCAATTTAATTAATTTAACACATTTTTTTGTAGTAGTAAATTAAAAAAAAAATGTTAGTTTCATTGTTTGTTTATATTCGCGTCAACGATAAAAGTCATTAGCGACTTAAATAAAACTACGTGTTCATAAATAATTAGACAACAAACACATGACTACTGTGTAAAACCAAATTTAAAAAAGTTGTTTAAAAATAATATGCTACCAAAGAAAACATTTTTTTTGAAAGATATTTATTTATTAAATATTTAGGGTGAAAGTAGTTGCGGGAAAAATAAAACCTCCCAAATAGTTTTTTTTATAATTTATAATCATTTACTCTTACCGTTAAAAACATATCATTATTAATTCTTTGAGTACGGATAAAAATGTATTTTGCCTGGTTCTTAGCCCTACCCGAGGAACGCAATAGCAAGTGACCGTACTTTCGTTTCTCATTATTTTTTTAATTATTTTTTTTTTTGTGTTTTTATGTCAAGTAACTGGAGCCAACTGCAACCAGTCGCGTCGTACACCGTCGCGCCCCGTAAAAATCTAAATAAAAAATTAAAAAAAAACCACATGAAAATTCGTTTCAGATAAGCCTATTTATCTGAAGGGTATTTTCAAGCCTAAATTATTATCTCGTTTAGTAAAGTCGGAAATGCCGAAAATTTGCAGTAATTGTCCAAATTTTTTTTAACTTTCTTCATTCCTTTCAAGGTAGAATTTCGAAAAATCTAGAAATTGATTTCTAGATATTCACATGAAAATTACACCCACTGAAAGTCAAGTCGATATCTTCATTTATTACCGAGAAATTCAAAGAATAGTAATTTTCTTTGTCACTCCATTTTAACTCTGAATTAAAAAAAAATTCTTTCTTAGTTTGTCCTTACTCCATAAGAAAAACGTTTATACAAATTTTTATCAATTTCTCGTCAGTAGTTTTACTAGGCGTTGATTATGAATCAAGTGACAATGAATCAATGACGTGTTGTTTTATGGGTATAGGTGAAAGTAAAGACACAAATTTTCAACACTAACTTTAATTTTATTCTTTTAGTTATGGAACATTTTAAATACAGTACGAAAATTATTTAATTATTTAAGAAGTAATAAAACCAAAAATAAAACTCACCGAGCAGGTCTGATGGTATAAATCGTCATCTTAAATCAGCTGATTTCAAAGTCGAGAGTTCTGAGGTTCAAATCCTAATAAAGGAGTTGATGGTATTTGGATTTGAATTCTAGATCGTGAATACCGGTTTTCTCTGTTTGTTAGATTTCAATTAATCACATGTTTCGGGAATGATCAGCCTGAGTTTGTTCAAAATTACAGATTTACCGATACATTGAGAACTAGCTAATTAATTTAAGTGCTGATGGGACTATAAATAAAAGTATTAAAAAAAAAACAAAAAAACTCTCTGTTTGTCTTGAGTTACGTTTGTTTAAAATAATAATATCCAACCAAAAAGATTTTAATTGTAAATATTAATAACATAATATATAATACTTTAAATTTGTTTAAAACAAATTAAAAGTTATGTAAATTCCCTAATTAAATATCATTTAATATATCAATAAGCGATAGAGGTTATGTATGTGCATATATTTTTATTTATACTTAACATAGGTTAGAAAATATATACTTTTAAATAGAAAATTTGAATTATCTTCTGCTATAAGACATTCTCTTTAATTTTTCGTAGACTTTATATAGTAATAGGCTTTATATAGTTTGGTTTGACCTGCCTAAATTGACAATGTTAGGCAGTAGTACAGGCAATGTCATCAAAATAGGTTGTATTTGAAAATCCTTACCTACCGATTGATCTTTTGTCCATGCGTTAGGGGTGATGAGGGAAGCTTAAATTCAGATTTCTAACATCCCCCCTCCCATAGATTTTTGAAAAACTCGAAAAACTCAAAAAGTTTTGAAATGCGTTTTTCTCTGATTCTATGCATTTTAGAGAAAAGTTTTTCAAACGAAAAAAAACGTTGTAAACGAGTAGACCGGTTTCGAACGCGTGCCCAATTCACAACATTTTCACACTTTCAAAAGCTACAGCTCCAAAACGGTAAGTCATACAAGAAAATTGTTTAAATAAAAGTTGTCTGTTTTTTTAGATTAACAACTTTTCACATGCAATAGAGACGAAAAACAATTTTTTCCGGTGAAAAAACCGAAAAAACACGTTTTTTACAACTTCAGCGCCACCTAGTATTTCAATTTCAAATTATACGGCATAACTTCAAATGCATTAATTGTAGAGGAGAATGTCCTCTACATTTTTTGTTTGAAAAACTTTTCTCTAAAATGCATATATTCAGAGAAAAACGCATTTCAAAAACTTTTTGAGTTTTTCAAAAATCTATGGGAGGGGGGATGTTAAAAATCTGGAGTTAAGTTTCCCTCATCACCCCTAACATATGGAAAAAAACATCAATCGGTAGGTAAGGATTTTCAAATAAAAATACAAATTGACTGTACTACAGGTCAAACCAAAATTGGTCTTATGACCATACGAACGCACATAAATCTCCTGATTATGGTTGACGTTTGCAATGTATTAAAACTGAAATTACGTAGAAGTTAATCGAAATATTTAGTATAGTTTAATAATTATTTAAATTAATTACGGTAATATTGGAAGTAATTTTAAAAACAGGATGATACGTAATCGTCATTTTTTTTGTTATTTTGCTAAGTAATTGGTTAATATTTTATTTTTACATCTGTAAAAATGAAGTTCGAAGTTTAAAATTGAACATATTTGGTTATCTACAAAGTAATAATAATAAATTATAAAAAGCTAGACTTTAAACCTTCTTAACTCCTACAACAGAAAAATGTATACGTTATCAGAACAATCACAAACGAGTTTATATTCACACGCATTACGGCAGTGAAAGTAATTAATTAATCAAATGTATTGACGATTTTATTTGTACATTTATTTAAAAAGTACATTTTTTTATAACTGATTATTGATAATCCTAATTACAGATATTAATACAAGCGTCTCAAATATATATGCTGATAAAACATATCAAGACTCTCATAATTTATACTTACATGAAAAATAATTTATTTTATTATATCGCGGCTAGTATATTTTGTAATAATAAATGTAGAATAGAATGTCATGATTAATATAATTAATATTTCAATTAGTTAATTAATTAATTATTAGCTTCTCGTCTTTCGGCATTTTATATCATTACTACTTTTCATCAACATTAAGCAAATTTCTATAATATTAATTTTTCCCTTTAGTATGCTGTTGTCAATTTTCCTAATAATCTTTATTTGAACAGAGTTTATTTGAAATCCTTCCGTTATTATAACATTGTATGAAAAATGCTGAAAACACGAAAATTGCAGTAACTCAAGACGTAATTGTTCTACGGGGACGGACAATGGCTTAAAACACTTGAAGAATCAAGTTACACCTAATGAGGCCTCACCCAAAACTTTTCCTCAACTCCGATTCGTGATGTGAACGAACATTGATTGGTTTTCCCTATATTAAAATATGGTAAAAAAAATCTGAAATGCTGGTCGCGAAGAAACTGCAGTCCTCTAGTATTTATTAAAAATTCAGTTAAAATATCTTTTATCTTTATATTTAAAATATTAAACGACCACCTAGAAAATAATTGATAATTCTCAAAGATTACCGCATTAAAAATTATGAATAACACGTTAGAGAAAAAGCGAATGAATCTAAAAAGTATATACTAGACACTATTAGTCTCTTTTAAAACATCTTCAAAAAAATAATAAAATTATCGTAAAAGATTATTTTGTTGTAAATCATCTAGCCGAAAATGTGATAGAAATTAGTATATACGAATTATAATTTTTGTTTTGAAGAATCTTTGATTAAAGATTTAAGGACAGTAATCATAAAACTTTTACCAGCGGAAAAAAAGGAATTTATTTTTGTAATCAAGCATAAGGGTAGTAGCTAAAATCTGGTACCTTTAATCCCCTTTTAAAATAAAAAAATATATATAATTATTCGTATACTTAGATAAGAAAAATAAGAGCAAAGGTGTTATACTTTCCTGACATTAGTTATTATTTTTATTGCAAAAATAATGATCCATGGAAAAAGTATAGAAGATTCAAAAAAATCGATATTTTTTTTACTTTTTTCTGCTCCCACACAACCATAATCACCTCCCAAGAAAGTTTTTGATTTGTCTACGTTTACTGTGTTAATAAGAATAAATTTAAAAAACTTTCATTGGAAAATGTACAACCAATAAAAAGTTACTTAAAATTTTTGTTTTAGTCGTGGGGGTGTATTATGAAGAAATTTCATTATAATATTGTAATTAAAAGTTTAAATAAACCAAAAAAAGTTTTAAAAAATTCCAAAATCGATATCTTTAAACTTTGATCGGCTCCCTTATCCACAATTTGCACTCAAAGTAATCTTTTTTAAATCGTTTGCAACTACTATTATGTCTAGGAAGACAAAAAAATTTGGTAAAAAATGTGGAATTAATAAAAAAATAGTATTTTTTTGATTTTTGAAGGAACGGGAGAACTTGGTGGAAATTTTTTTTTTAATGGTAAAATAAGCATGTACGCATATGCTGAGCTTAATATAAAGTGGCGTTATGTTTGAAAAATTTTGAGAAAATTGACCCCAAAGATACTTCGAGTATCTGCTTCACTCCCAGAAATACTGATTAAACTTTTACCAAAGACATACAAGTCTGTATCAAACTTCATTTAAATCGGTGTATCCAGTCAAACGTTATTAAGCTTCAAACTAGCCAACACACGTTCATATGTATGTACGTACAAATATTATCCCCAATTTTTTTTTGTTTTTTGGCGTCCGTGGTTCATGAAACGTCAAGAAAAGCAGAAATATCCATATCCTATATTTTAACTGATTATATACTTTCCTTCTTGCAGTATAGAGTTATGATGAGAGGAAAGTAGTATGAAAAATACCATTATTTTAATACTTTTGAGAAGTAAACATATTTACTTTGAATATTTAGGTGAACAAGATGTTTATAAATTTAATATAAATGCAGTTTTAACCACTAATAAATCAACAGCAATCCAACACTTACAACTTTAATTTACGAATCAAAATTAAGTTTGAGAAATCTAGCTACCGTAAATCCTTTTCTGCTAAGATTATTTTTACAGATATGAAGATAAAAAAATATATCTCCATATACAAAAACAACTGCAATTAACTTAGCCCGCCATTTGGTGTATGGTAGTTCGCATTAACTAGTATTTATTAAAAGATACTACAGTCTTGTGCAAATTAATGTAACCGTTTCAATTCCTTTAGGCATTGAATCAATAACTTTTTTACGTATTTCTTTAATTTCTTGATCGTGAAACCACACCTTTATCCCAGAAAAAATCATCTTCTCTTTGGTAGTCCAGTCTATTTTACTCAGTCTTTTCTTTACAATTGCCCATAAATGTTCAATTCGGTTCAGGTCTGGTGAATTTCCAAGCCAGTCCAAATAAATCAACCAAATCTCCTCTTTAAAACATAAAAAGTCTAACTTTCTTTTATGAGTAGCAGAGCCAAAACTTGTTGAAAAACAGCTGCTGTTTGAAGTTCTGGTAGAGTTCTATTTTCCAGCAATTCACTGTTCATCATCCCAGAGATTGGTATTAAAGTTTTAGATCCAAAGTAGTTGAAGCATCCCCAGAACATCTTTTTTCAAAGGATTCTTTATAAATTGACTGATGTATTTTGGCGAAACCCGCTCATCATCGTTTCTTCACACATGTGAAACGCGTACGCCCTGAATTAGAAAATTATTCCCGTCAGACTAAAGGACTTTTCTCCTAGTCTCAGCACTCTAATTTTCAACTTTTCGTTCCAAAAAAAGCCATTTATTCTTTACCGCGTCCGTAAGAAGTTGTTTTTTATAGGCCTTTGTGCATTGCGATCGCTTTCCAGAAGTCTTCTGCGTACAGTCGAATCGTGAATTTTCGCATCTTCTGATAGTAAGTCTTTGTAACTCAAAACCTTTTTTCTGAGAATTAATTTTACTTATTCTATGTAAAATAGCATCATCTTTTAAGGTGATTTTCCATTTTCTTCCACAACGATCTTTTCGTCGGGGTAAAATTGTATCCATCTCAAGATTTTGTCTAATTATTTTATTAAACTACTTTTTATCGTAGAGCCCGTGTAATACTCCATCTTTACTGCAGACCTTCTGACTACAAACGAGATTACTGTCGCTTCGTTTCCGGACAACACGGCTGTTGATGCCAGCCCAACTGTAGCATCAAATAGCTCATAATCTGTGTTGGATTTAATCAACAGATGGTTGAGTACATGGAGAATCCGCTTTAACCAAACGAAATCGAACCAAGTAACATTCGTTATGAGGAAAGGTGACTGTTCAAGAGTCCACCTTGATGGAGTTGTAATTCCGCAAATTGAAAGTGCGAAGTACCTAGGTTTACGCCTCGATCGTCAGCTAACATGGAAAGTTCATATAAGAGATAAGAGACGGGAACTTGAGATAAAGTTCAAGGAAATGTTCTGGTTTTTGTGCAGACGTTCTCGTTTGTCCTCGTCTAATAAACTGCTGATATATTCAACAATTCTAAAACCTATCTGGACCTATGGGGTAACGCGAGCAGAAGAAACGTCGACATCTTACAACGGTTTCAGAATAAGCTGACGAGGTGTATAACAGAGGCACCTTTGTTTACAAGGAACAATCCAGGGAAGAAGTACGTTACAGTTCAAAATACCAACTGAAAGAATGATAGAAGGTTGAATCAACTGCACGTTCTAGCCCTAAGTGTACCTATAGTGTCTTAATGTGTTGTTACATATACTTTTCTTTTTCTTTACATTTGTTCTTCGTTTTCTTTTTATTTCTACTTATTATGATATTTTATTTTGCTTTCTGTTGTTCTAGTGCTGTTGATTTTCATTCATAATTGTTAATTATATATGCTTGGTGTACTAATTTTTAATATACTAGCGTGCAGTTTTGAGTAGTTCCCTGAGGATTCCTTATCATGTGATTTGGGATGTAACCCAAACGTTTACGTGAATCTAACTGATTGTAATTAAGCTTTAAAACAATAAAAACAAAAATAATAATAATGTTACTATGAATATTATATCCTTTTAAAATGTAAATACTCGTATTAAAAAGAGTTTTAGATCTCGAATCCAATGCTACTTTAATCTTTATTTGTAATCTTATATCGTTCTACAGAACATAATAATAATGTTTTATAATAAAACATTAAATGGCATGAAAATTAAAAAATACATGGTCTTTAGCATGGTGAATATTAGTGGTAGGGAAGTATATATTGTGGTGTACAATATGTACAATATGGCCGTGTTATTTTTTTGGGTTTTTTTTTGTAACAGTATGAGGCGCAAATGAGGATGGCGGCTTCGTTGGCAATGATTTTTATCCTTTAGATTCAGTCATCGAAAATATATTATTTAAATATTCCAGGTATTCCATTATTATAGATATTTGAATATTTAGGTTCCGATTCATTTTTGAATTTGATAAAAATTTATATTTATCCTGTCTTTAATATAAAGTAAAATAAAATTAATTATTAAAAAATACGCTTATTTATATATGATAAGACATTTTTAATTACTTATTAAAATGCATTTGTATTTGTGTAAATATAATTGTTTTGGTAGACCAGTTCAAACCTGAATCTTTTTTTATTTCTTTAAAAAATTTTTAAAATAATTTTGTAAACAAAAAAAAATTAATAAATAATAACAAGAATACATATTTATATTTATTTATTCCAAATAACACGTAGTTATTGCAAATCGTCTCGACAAAATAATTAGTTTTCTGGCAAATTATTCAGTTTATCTGCCCCGAGATTAAAATAGTTCAATAAGTGTAAATAAATAAATATCGATAAAGACTTAATTAACTGAAGCTATTTTTAATTTATCGGAATTTATTCGTTTTTTTTTTTTTTTAATTTAATTCAATATGAAAAAATCCATTATTTTGAGTCTGCGTTTACAAGTGAAATATATAACACAGTACAATAATCCGTATTTTGCAGTAAACAGTTAAGCAAAACCATCTACCTGATTTGTTAAACAGCACCGCGGGAGTTATTTTCACTCAAATTTTGTTAGTTTAATTTTCATCTACTATGAAGTGGGTGCGCTTTTTCACGGAAATAAGGAATACATTAATTTATCGCTTACACTTTTTTACTGTAGAAGAGAAGTACGGTAATCAGTCAAAAAATAGCATATCGGTTTTTTCTTTGTATTTCATGACACAGCGACCCAAAAAAAGAAAAAAGTGGGGTAATGTTCGTACGTATGTATTTGTATTGGCGTGTTTGAAGTTTAATAGCTTTTGACTGGATTTTGATGGAAATTTATACAGAGACTCATGCGTATGGGGAAAGTTTTTGGTAATATCTTGGAGTCAGTATCTCCAAGAAGGGGATAGAGAGGAGGCGGTCAAATTTTTCAAATGTAACCGCACTTTATATTAAGCTCAGTACATACATGGTTTGCTTATCTTACAGCTTTTTAAAATAATTTTGCATAAAAATTCTCCCTTTCCCAAAAAAGTAGAAATATGCTATTTTTAAATTTATTGCATATTTTTAATCGAATTTTTTGTTTTTCTAGGCAAAGTAGTAATGTAAATGACAAAAAAAAAAACATAAGTACTTGAGGGCAATATTGGGTATGGGGAGCCAATCACAGTTACAAATCGATTTTTTGAATTTTTCAAAACTTTTTTGGTTTATATAACCTTTTGTAGTATTAAAAGTTTAATCAATAAACTTTTAATAATAATATTACAATAAAATTTCATCATAATTCACCTCCAACCCCCAAAATAAATCTTAGGTAACGTTTTATTAATTGTTCATTTTTTAATTTTATTTATTTTTTTTAAATTGTTCATTTAACATAGTAAACGTAGAAAATTAAAAAAAAAAAAAAAAAAAAATACGGATCTTTTAAAACATTTTAATCTTTTTGGTTTATTAAACATATAAAGATAATTTTAGAATAAAAACTTCATCTTAAATCACCCCCACCGCAAAAATGAAATCTTAAGTAACTTTTTTTCAAGTATCATTTTTTACACTATATAAGAATAAAAATAACAAATACTAGGAAAGTTCACAACTTTTTTGTCATTTTTTTAAAATTATTTCTGTTAACAGATTCTTGTAGAACAAGAATCACAATTAAGAATCGGTTTCTTTTAGTATAGTGACATTAACTATCATAGCAAATCTGTGAAAATGCCATATGTAGGACTGACATTTCGGTAGAATTTCATGCTCAGGTTTTACTTAGACTTTCCTATTATTTACTAAAAAACCATTCCTACATAACATTCATTCCTATGTGTCGGAGTGGCGCAGAGAATTAGTATTTGGCTTCCTATGGATAAGATACATAATTCAGTGCTGATCCGGACCGGTAATATTTTATTCTAACGTTTTTAACAATTTATGATATTGTCTTAAAATTGTTTTGTATAACAATATACGAGGTAATATATTATATTACGATAAAGCAAACCGTTTCCAGATCATGTAGCATCAGTTCTAGATATGTTGTGATCCAGAAAGATAGTCTTATAAAGGTAAAATCGCGTTTACTTTCAGTATGCAATTAAGTAATATATTAATTGTTATTAATAAACATCATGATTATCAAAGATTATTCCAGTAAATAAAACCTTTATTTGTAATATAGATATTTCGATATTTCATGTTTTATTTAATTCACAATTAATAAAGAGAAATTTATTTCTGAACCTATTTTCAAAATAAGTGATCATTTACAAAAAAGATTATTTATCTTTGTCCCGAAAAGATTAAGGTGTCTTTATTTACTTTACTTTTTAAGGTTTTTCTTATAATATGATTATGAAAGTTAAATTTTTAATATAGTTTTAGACAACATCCTCGTCTCTAAGCAATAAAATTGATACTGTACTTATTAAACGAAGTGAACTTATTCTGTTGCTAAAGAAAAGCGCTAGTAAATAGTTCCATATTGTATTCCGATAGGCTTCTCATAAATTTAAATGCCGTTCTTTGTATACCAACCAAAATTAGATCATTAGTGTTTTCAAAATATTGAAAAACAACCTTCATATTAAACGTATGTTTAATATACGTTACTGATAATATTAAAAATCTAAGTTATAATATGTCAATTTTTTTATTACTTTTTTTTAACAATTTAATGAAAAATATTCGATATTAGATATCAGAATTGTTAAAGTAATTTTCCCTGAATAATTGGCGCCAGCAAACACTTAAAACGTATTATGACTTTTCTTTTCGTGGAACCAATAATAATAGGGTCATTGATCTAACGATTAATTACTTACTAATTATTAATTTTTTTTTTTTTAAATTAATAACCTCTTCGTTATTACCTTTATAATATTTATTACAGATTTATAATAATTGTTGTTCAAAATGATAATTATTACATAGTGTTACAACCCACTTCAATTTTATTACTCCTTCATCACACGTAGGTTCTAATCTTTTAATTAAAATTTTGTATATGCTACAATAATAATTATCATGTAAAATTTCTTTACCTAAGTACGGTACTTAAGATAAATTTAGATCAGGATCGATCAGCGTTAAAATGTTGATTTTATAATTCATAATTTTATTAAAAATAAAATAACATTTCATCGAATTAATGACTCCTCAGTACAACCAGTTTTTATAATTATCTTTTATAAATAAAAAACCATTTGGCATCATCCTCATTATATCATTCTCCTTTTTAACCGGATCTTCTTTTTTTAAATAATGTACTAATCGTATTATTTTCACCTGGAGAAATGTATGCTTAAAAACTTTGTGAAAGTTTAATAAAATGAGTGACAAATGTATGGATCTTATTGAATTACCAGTTGTTAATATTTAGGTAAAAATCGTTACATTATCACATATGCAGTACATCTCTTTAATACGAATATATATTCATAAGTAAAGAATAAATAAATAAATATATATATATATATTTTTTTTTTGTCTTCAGTCATCTGACTGGTTTGATGCAGCTCTCCAAGATTCCCTATCTAGTGCAGGTCGTTCCATTTCGGTATACCCACTACATCCTACATCCCTAATAATTTGTTTTACATATTCCAAACGTGGCCTGCCTACACAATCTTTTCCTTCTACCTGTTCCTCCAATATTAAAGCGACTATTCCAGGGTGCCTTTATATGTTGCCTATAAGTTTGTCTCTTCGTTTAGCTATATTTTTCCAAATGCTTCTTTCTTCATCTATTTTCCGCAACACCTCTTCATTTGTCACTTTATCCACCCATCTGATTAAATTATCTTAAAAATTGTTAAATCTTTCAAAATAAATATATTATTTCATTTTCCTAATATGAACGTTGCAATCAGTTCAACTAGTGAACAATAAGCAAGCCCACCGGGTTGGTCTAGTGGTGAACGCATCTTCCCAAATCAGTTAACTTGTATTTTTAAAGATAATTTAATATTAATGAATGGAAAATATTTATGTTTATAAACTTTTTTTAATTTCATTTGTTCAATAAAAAATGTTGTAACATTTATATTACTAATTGATTGTCTCTATGCCAAAATTTGATACAAATATTGAAATAAATTCCTGACAAGATTGCATTCCTCGAGATAATTTTTAAATTAATTTTTTGACAACGATCTTAATATTTTCTATTACAGTTCACAGATTTTTTTTTATCTAGAAAATATTTTATATCAGTTGCAACATTCTTCTCATGTTTAATAAACTGCTCTTATTCTATTTAAAAGTATAAAAAAAGGTAAGCTGCAACACATTCTGAATTTTTTAAAAACATTGTACCCTATTTCAGAAATAGGAGATAATTTCACTTTATAAATTGAAAAATCTCTTCCGCATTTTGGCAAGAAGATCGACTTTTCGTTAATTTTATTTATTTATTTGCTTTTTTTATATCGCTGCATAAGCTTGAGCTTGTGCATCGGATATGGAAATGAAATTTTGTAGCGTATGAGAAATGCTATGCCTGACCGGGATTCAAACTCACGACCTCCAGGTGAAAGGCCGAGACACTGCCACTTCGCCAAGGAGATTGGTGGAAATGGTAAAATTTGATTTTAATATATATATTTTTTAATTTGTTTTAATATTGCTACAATAGATACCACAGATGAAGAAACGTCAATGTACAAATTTGCAGCAACATAACGAACAACGCTTCTAACTTCCCTGCTCAAATTTTTTCGTTCTTGAATTGAGCATAACTCAAGAACGACTCAACCAATCCTCATCAAATTTTCACATGCACGTCATATACAATACTAGAGCATATATATATATTTAAATGAAATTGATTCAGTAGTTTTGGAGATTTTTGAGTCACAATATATTATACATATGTCTATTAATATATAAGGAAATCCCAATTTAAGTAAATGGCATTTTCATACTTCTCATAACTTAAAACATAAAGAAAAATTCATTTTCACTCCCCCTTTTTTACCATGCGACCGAAACTAATACCGTACTTTTCTTCGAAAAGTCGATAAAAATATATAAATTAATAGAAAGTTTCTTACAATCCTCATAATAGATTAAATACATATATATATATATATATATAGATGAAATACATGATAATAGTATTATCAATTAAATAAATATTTACGTATTTCTATTTTCATAAATTGACTTTTTTAAAATAACTTTTAAAAATATTATTAGGACTTTTTCAAAAATTATTTAAGTGTATGGAGATTATTTTAATACTTTTAATTATAAAGAGACGAAATTCTGAAGATAGAAAGAGAGATTCTAATAAATAGGAGAAGAATATCAGGGATCAAGGAGGGCCATAAACTGTAAGAAATTAGCTGGGCTTAAAAAATATTTCTGAGAGCACCTGCATCATTTAGTTTGTGGTATGGTTGTTCCTCCATCTTGTTCCAATGTATATAGAGGCTTCATCAATTTCGGAGCTCAAGCAATTTCATGATAATTATGTACAGGTAATTTAATTTCTTGATACACTCAGTACAATCATTATCTCTGAGAAAAAAAATAGGATTAAGAATTCAATATATTCTTTACGGTACAGCTAATCAAATTTTTTTTCAGAAATAGTTGTTTATAAAACTCAAGTTTGACTATTTAAACTTTATTCAAATGATTAACTAATAAAAAAAATATCTATTTAAATATATCAGATAAATAAACCAATAATACTATCGTCTTTGATCTTGTATTTTTCTTATAATGAATGATTTCCATGAAGTCGCTGAGGACGTAGCTTTACAAATTTTTTCATTTGTTAAATTCTTCTGTAACGTAATTTAAAAACGTCTCCAGTGATACTCTAGAAGCAACGAAACAATGAATCCGAGATTTTTAAACAACTTAAAACTACTCAAATACTTATACGTCTGGAATATGTACGATCGGCTACACGCTTTTTTTTTCATATAAATAATATTAAATAGCAGTTGATAAATTAATTTTTCACTTAAGTATCTGAATAAACACTGAAACATTTTCTTGATTTTTTCTTACGATTGCAAAGTTAAGTAAGCATTAGCGATAAACATATGTCGATATTACGTGAAAGATTCCCTGCTATACATAAATAGTTTTCTTTTAAATATGATTTTAAAGTGAAGAGTTTTCTATTGCTTTGTAAAAATATTTTTCCGCATCCTCAATTTATCTCTATGGATCATTTCCTTTGTATTTTTCGACGTTGTGCTTAATATTTTTTATTTGCATTTAATTTATCTATGCGGTCGAGCATAGTGGAGCATTCTGGTGGTATAAGTCGAATTCAAACCTACTAATTTTATATTTAAATTTTTAAATAAAAACAACTCTCATACTGACCTCTGTTGACTCCTAAAACTATACACATTCTTATTTAATGTACGTGTAGATTATAAATAATAATATGTTATTTTAAAATATGTTTTATGTAATTAATTTAAGTAATGTAATTTATAGTTTACATACAGTTTTTTTAAGATATTATTTTATATTAAAAAGTGATAAAGATAATAATTTTAAATATGTTAATGTCAAATTTTGTTATACTGATTATAAAGAAATATTTTTGGTGAAGCAAAACTTTAATAGTAAGGCCATACTCTTACTAGTACTACGCTATAACTCGACGATCACATTAGGTTGTATAATGAGAAAAAATCGCTCAACAGTTAACCGACTCAAGCCGAAATCCATCGCTGATTAAGCAGTTATTTATTTTTCAAAAAAAATCCAAGTTACGATATACTTTTGAACTTCCATCTTAAACAAAAAATATTTTTATACAAAAAGGCTTCTCGTGAAGATTCAGTGATATTATTGTAATCGGTACTCACTTTACATGACGTTAATAAATTTTATATTTCCATTTTTGACTAGTTCACAATTAAGAAGCC
This sequence comes from Lycorma delicatula, assembly GCF_047948215.1. NCBI lineage: Eukaryota > Metazoa > Arthropoda > Insecta > Hemiptera > Fulgoridae > Lycorma > Lycorma delicatula. The sequence continues at coordinate 89,314,588 of NC_134461.1, forward strand.
CTGTTGCAAAAAATCCTATCTGTAAAAATCATTTTTTTTTTAAAGAAAGCTAAACAAATACCCTGGAAACTATTATGGGTAATGATTTTTTTTTGTTGAAAATACAGAAAAAAAATCATCCTTTAATTTACCAAATTAGTAAATAAATTATCCAATTTATTTTCATTTTATTTGCTTTTCTTTAACTCACAATTTTTTTTACATGTTTGTCCTCAAATCTTGCACCCTTAATTTAACATACTTCCCTGACATTACCGATTGACGAAATTTTGCACATGTACTAAGGTCGGGTGACAATACAATATTCCACCATTACTTTTGCAAACATCCCCCCTTACGGGAGTAAATTAATGGTGGAAATTAATAATGCAATCAATGATGCATTTTTAGAGATGGATCAAATGAGAAATCTTTTATAAAAAAGTTTGTCGAAAATTGTGATATTTCATTAAGTAAATGAAATAAAAAACTTCACTACATAAAAACTCCAGTATTTCGTTACTTTGTGTAGTAAATGTTGATTGAAAATCTGTTTGATATTTTTTTATAAATATATTAGAAATTTCAATACACGATGTTGTTATCTTTTGAAATCCAAATAAACTTACTAATTAAACTCATGCAGCGTATGATAATAATTTGATTAAAGTATGACTAAAACGTATAAAGCAAGTTTTAAAAATTTTTTTTAAATATTTATAATATTATTATTTTAATTATGAGTAAAAGAGATTACGCAATTATGAATATTTTTCGTCCATAAAACGAAAGTATTATGAATTTCTCATCAGTATTTACAAGTTTTTTCCTCATTAAAAAAATAGTCTTCATAGTTGATAAATATTTTATTTATTTTTACGTATCAGTTTTATTGCAACAAAAATATTAAATATTCAGTAAAAATAAATAGATAATTTGTAGTAAAATATTTAAAAAATCCCGTTTAATTTAGATTAAAATCTTATACATAAATGCAAATGTTTTTGGATCTAAATGACAGTTTTTTATTTGTAACGAATTACGCGAGAACCGACCAACCAATTGCTTTCAAATTTTTGAGGATATATTTTTGTTGTCTCAGGAAAGGTTCTAATTCGTAGATCTAAGCTCTAGCCTCCTTGGGGGTTAAGATACTAAAGATATTCATTAAAGAAACAAAAATTAATCCTTTTATGTTCACCTTTTATAGTCATTATATTTTTGTCACCGTGGCAACAGAAATATAATGAAGTAAAATGACTAAATTTTTTTTCTTTGATGAATACTTGTAAAATATTTAATATTATAACAACTGTGAGGATAACGAAACGCGTCGGGCTCTGGCTAGTAGTGGTGCGAAGCGACCCTGACCGGCTAGTAATAAAATATAATAATCTAAATTGCACAGTGTAATAGGAAAACGTGAAAACAGAAATTTGAAAATTATTAACATAAAAGCCAACAATCAGTTACTTCTACGTTCTTTTATAAAATAATGAAGGTAAGAAAAGTAAACAGTACTCAACATAGAAATTATAATGTTCTTAGCAGAAAATATATTAGTAATTATTATCTTAATAACTACAATCAGTTATTTTACCACAAATTTTTCTCATTTCAGTATCTCAGCTCAAATTAGGAAATGATCGTTAAAAATAAAAATTCAAAATTATTAAACTAAAAAATGAATTTTTAGAAAAAAGTAATTTTAAGTTAGCATTCTATATCGTTGATCCAAAATCTAGTCTATCACTGTCATCTTAAGCCCAATTAAGTTAGAATTATTCATCATCTCCTAAAACTGTAATCCAGTCATTTTTAAACAATATACTGTTTACTTCTCCAAAGAATAATTGTACATTTTATTTATTATCTTGTAATCTCATGTTATCTGTCCTGAAACAGTTCTCTTGTTCCTTCTTAAGTTTCCTCTCAATTCTTAGCTAAATTTTAAGATCCTTATAGATCTCTTTTTTCTTTTAAATCGTGTGTAATTTTTTACTCTTTATTTAGCTGTTCTGGCTTTATTTTTTTTAAAAAGACACAAATTCAGTTCTGTATCACTGAGGGACTTTTTTTATGTATTTGATATCGATTGACGAGGATTTACAGTTATGCAATATTTTATCTTGTATTATTACTGACTTCGTTGACATTTTTATTATTAGATTTTTCTCTTTAATATGTTTTCCTTATGTTTTGTTCGGCTTTTCTTTCCTTTATTTGCTTAACGGAAAGGCATGAAAGAAAAGAAAAGAAGGTAGAAAGAAGTGATTTTTGCGTGGTCCAAACTTGGCCTTTTCGCATAAAAAAATAAATAATATAATTTCTTTCTTAAATTTAAGAATAATAAATAATCTGGAATCTGAGATTTCCAGTTTAAGGTAATTTTTTAGCAAGTAGCATTAAAAAAAGATTACTTCAAACTCATGCCATGTAAACTTCATTTGATTTTAAATTAAAGTGATATTACTTTTAAGAAAAGCCTACCAGAACAGAACTGATACAAAATTAAAAAAATTAAATATGCTCTATATTTTCTTACAAAACAATAAAAAGTTAATAAATTTTAACGCTAAAAAGAAATTAAAAACTTTAATGCTCATACTGTATATTCTATTTAGGTGGGCGTATTGCACATCTAAGTAATGTTTTGCCCCTTGCGTAATGGTAATATCGCGAGTATAGAATTGTTCTTTTGTATTATCATTAAATTAATAGTTTTAATTACGTAGTTTTGACAGAAATAGTCCTCTTATCATCTACAGTCACATTTATTTTTCGGGTTTTAGCAAATGTTTAATTAACCCTGCTTTTTCTATTCGGTAAAAAAAAATAATAGAAATAACATCGTCAGTGATGATTCCTTTCATGTCTAAGAGCTGGTGACCCGCAATTCATATCCCGCGATAGGTCCGCCTAATGTTCCTCCAGGTCGCCTTTTTAATTTGGTCCACCAATCTTTTCGCCGATCTTCCACGGAAAGATGCTGCTAACATGTTAGAACTAAAAATTAAAAATTAGCATAGATGACAATGCGACCGGATTCCTCCAGTATGATCAAATAAATAAAGTAACATCGTTAATCAATAAACGATGTTAATTCAGGATACAGAATAAGTGTTTTTTTTTTCGACTAAATAATTTTCTTTAATATAAAAACGACGTTTATGTTGAACAAGATGAATTTTTCTAGTTTACGTACAGTCTTTAAAAATTAAAATAAGTTGTTTTCCCTTGATTGCGCGTTGCAGTTCAGTAGCGTTATACTATTAACAAAGTGGCGTTCGTTGTTGTATTATGTTATTTTCAAATTTAATTTGCCTTACAATAAGTTACCAATTTATTTCATCATTATAGATTTATATTAAACAGTAATTATACATTTATATTTAGAAATTTTACAAACATTTGTAAAATAAAACCGAAAAATATTATACGTTATTTAATCATACTAATTGTTAGAAAAAAAATGTAATTATCATTGTATAGTATCTACATAAGTAATACGCCCTCGACTATCTAATTTGGTTATTTAAGTGTAATATTAAATCTAAAATTATAACTAAGATGTATTATATGAATATTATAAATTAATCATACAATTCTTGATCCCAAGATAATTTATAAGGTTTTATGGTACTTAGTATTATTAGCCCGTCGACCATAACCGTAATGATCCCGTAACTTTGAAAATGTTATGAGAAAAGTTAATGTTTGTTTGAAAAGTTACGAGATCATTAAAATATTTTACATATAAAAAATATAAGCATTGTTGCTTATAATTATAAATACAATTAACCAAACTTAACCTATCCTTGCCAACCTCGACTAATTAACTGGAGTGTTTTGATTATTTAAATAATAAATAATTGCAATAATTATTAAATTTATTAAATAAATACTCAAAAAATTACGGTTTTAGTTAGTCAAGGTTAGCGAGCGTAGGTTAAATTTGGTTAAATTATATTTATAAAATAAATAAATATAAAAACCATTTATAAAAATTATTTTTTTTTTAAATTAAAATTTATTAAATTTAAAATTCTTAAATTTTAAATTCCTATTAAAATTGCTGATATAATGTTTATATCGGGTGAGATTAACAATTACCCAAAACTTTACAATTTATTGGTCGTCGGGCTAATAGTAAGTACCGATTTTATATGTAGTTTATAATAGATATATTTTAATTATTAATATATATGAACTCATTTAAATGGTTTCTAAAATGAAGGTGTTAAAATAAACTGTTACAGATTATAGGATTAAGATGTACGAGAAAGTTCCGATTGTCCAAGACTACAATTAACTAAGCTATAGTTGCTTTTTGTTAGTTTTTAAAAAGCTGTAAAATACTGTCATTAAGCTGTAATTAATTATTTATTTTTTATATTTCTGTCAAGCAATGGTACGTTGGAAATCTCTTCAATATAAACCTAAATAAAACCAAAGTATATTACATTTTCACTATCCGCTGCTGATCGGCATATTCACTTGAATTAAAACACAATTCTTATAACAGAAACCTGTTTTTATCTTCATATCTTCACCCTGCTTTTGAAAAGGTTAAAAATATTAAATATTATGAGATCTACATATTTTAGATTTAAAACAAGTTAAATTTAATTTCATACAAATTTTATTGTATGCCGAATAAACTTTTATATGCTAACGATTTAAATATATATACCTGACGATATTTTAATTAACATTACATTATGTTTTGATTGCTTAGGGAGATGAATTGGACTATTATATTGTGTTTTCTTTTGTTGTATAAAAATCATTTCATAGCAAAGTTTTTTTTATATTAATTATTTATATATTTTAATTAATATATAGGTTTTTCATAAAAGAATGGTCAGGTTTTGAATATGATTAAATGAAAACAAAAATATATACAGTCGATTTGTTTATTTATTGAATTTGTCATCAAACAGTTTTTTTACTTGACTAATAAATTTCAATGGGCGCACCATTAGTCGCTCGGCAAATGTCCAACCGGTACTCGGTTTCTGTACATACCCGAATTAACATATCTTCTGCTTGGTTACAATTGCTTCTTTAATCCTTTACTTTAAATGACATAGATCGTGTATTTTTTGCGAATAAACAATGTTTTTTATATATACCTCCACAAGAAAAAATCGCAAGGTGTTAGGTCTGGACTCCTTGGAGACTAAGGTCCGTGCCGGCATATTCATCGATGTCCAACTTTTCCTTTCAAAGCCTGGCTGACGAATGAATTAAAGTACAGGTGTGCGCCATCCTCTTGGAAATGAATTTGTTATGTGTTTTCGAGTGCATTCAGTTGAGGAAAGCAGTAATTTGATTAACACATCGAGATAAAAATTTCCCAAAATAGTCTTTACAGCAAAGAAAAATGGGCCCGATTACACGATTTTTCGTCACACCACACGAAACATTAACTTCAGCCGTGTCGTGTCGTTTCTGAAAAATCACATGTGAGTTTTCAGATTCCAATATTCGTAAATTGTGTCTGTTAACACACTCATTAATATGGAATGTAGCTTAATCCGTAAAAATTATATCGTTTAAAAATGATTCGTTTTATTAATTTTGTGGAAAACTTTTAACAGTGAAATTTAAACGTTTTTCTACAACATCAGGTTCAATCCCTGCAATAACTGGATTTTATATGCGTGTAATTTCAATCTTTTGCATGAAACTTTGTGAATTGTTATTTTCGGAATATCTAACTCGAGTCTTCGACGAAAGATGAATTTGTTAGAACTTCTGATTGCAAATTGTCTAATTCGTTCAACAGTTTAGTTTGATAGTCTGCCAGTTGATTTTTCTTTGAGAACAGATCCAATTTCTTCGAACTGTTTGAACGAACGTCGTATATTATTTTCACGTTGTGGCTCTTTTCCATACTCACGTCAAAATACACGTTGAACTAAAATTACGGACATTAATTCAGCCTGCCACAAAACAGAGTTTCTCAGCAAACAATACAATAGCTGGTGTGATTTGAAATGCTGTTACACAAACTTTTTTTGGGGTTGGACAAACTTTTTTTGGGTTGGAGGCTGTCAGGGCTACCAAAATAACTTCTCAAAATTTCCCTAATGCCTTGATCTGATTTACAGAAATCCTACAGTTTTTTTATTAAGACTCATGTGTTTAGTAAGAATATAATGACGTGTTCTATCTTGGAAAGCGGCAGCTGATTTAGGGCATGTTGTTTTTTTAGAAACCAACTCGCCAAATATATTGCACGTACGCTGTCTCCTATGAAATTGATGCGTTATTTAAAGCATTAAATCCCTCTGGCTCTGTTCGTGAGTGCATAGATTTACGCAATTTAAGTGAAGAAATTACTCCAGTTCATTTTTAGGACTAAGGTAAGCTCCAAAATTTATAAAAAATATGTATATGATCTAAGAAATATTTAAAATAAAAGGTTTTTTTGAGTACAAATTTAAAGGTTGATAAATCGACTACAGCAGTCCTAAGTAGCTAATTTAATATCGAATTATCTCATTAAAAATTGTATAAATCGACAAGTAAATGAAAATTTGCTGAACTGGATTATATACAGTTGTATATTTTACATTAAATTTTATTGTATGAACTTCAATAATTTAATAATATATGTTTAATTTTATTATCTATAATACAAATAATGGGACCTAATTTATTATCAAAGAATAATATTATTTTGCCTCTATTACTATTTACTATTTACTATTATAATCATTATAATGTTTATTCTTATATAAATTAAAGTTCATTATTTGTTGCATTTGTTTTGATTTTTTGGCTCTACTGATAGGACTAATTCAAATATAAATTCTTCAACTACTGCCACCAAAACACGTGTTTTTTTTTTAAGCTGATCGTGACAGAAATTTTGGTCATGCTAATTAAAAACTTTTTTTTTAATTGTTTAACATTGTATTATATTATGTTATGTATTTTGATTATTGTGGCAAATAAATAAAATAAAACAGTATATATAGAGTAAAAGATAAGTTAACTTTACAATATTTAAATGCTAAAAGGAATTTAATGGTAAATAAATGGAATAGTACATTAAACAATCTGTTTAAATACTAAAATTATTTCCTGTAGATGATTTGATTTATTATTTGTTTTTCTGCAAAGCATCTTTGTTTTCAGTTTTTATTTCCTGTTGTCCTTAATTCAGTGCTATTGTTACGATTTTCATAAAATATTATTTATTATTTCATTACAACTCATGAAGATACGTTTTGGTATAATATTTTTTTTTTTCTTGAAAGAGCTTATTACTTTAACAACATTGCATTTGATAACTGTTTTACATCATTTATCCATTGATAATTTTATTAAAAAAAAATAAATAAATAAACTTCTAGTTTTGGTTTAAATTGTGTGCTTCTGTAGTTCATGTTTTGTTCACGAGGATCGCTACTAGTGCTTGTTTAACATTATTCTTTAGTCTTTAGAGATAACTAAATAATATTATTAATTCATTATTCTTTTTTGTTTCAGTAAGTCTAGCATTCATACGTTCAGGTAGATAAATTTTACTCATGTTGAAGAATCAGTAATATATAGTGATTATAATCCGTTAATAAATTAATTACAAACAATATAATGTATGCGTTTTATTTTTTATAGTATTGATAAATTTATCTTTTGAAGATCTAGCCCAACAGTTATATCTTATTACTCTATTTATTTTTTTTCTTTTTACTTCAAAATGAATCATTTTTTGCCATATATATCAGTAGTTTTTTTCTAATTAATTTTTAGTTTTGCATGTAAAACATCTGTAACAGATATTTATATTTTGTTTTCTTGAATTGCAAATTCTGATCTAACATTTTTCCGATAAATATTTAATTTTTTGCTATTAGATCCATAAAATAGGCTTATTGTTATAAAAAAATGAATACAAATTGCATCATTCTATCTATATTTTTATTTTTTTTCTCTGTTACAACCTGTTATGGACTACCCTAATTCCTTTTTTAGTTTCTTTTTCTCGTCGTCCTTTCACGTCCCCTTGGATTGGGATTTTTTAGGTTTTCTGAACAGGAGTTTGATTCGTTTTCTTTCTCCTTAGAATCTTCATACTGTAGATCATGTCACTCTTATCTGTTGTTGAGAACTTCGGGTTGTACATTGTGTTCTTTCATATTCTCGACTATTTTCTTGTACCAGTCTGGCTTTCTATCTTTATAAATTTTAGCGTTCTTTTAGTTGTCCTCTATGTGGGCATTTTCTTGATGAGGTCGACAAGAAAAAACTCTTCTTTCCTAGATTTAGTTAGGAGTTTTTTTTTATTGTCTACTATCGTAGTAGTTCTTAATTATATATCTTAATGTCTATTCTTTCTGGTTTATTTTTTGTGTCTAGAATCTTTCTGATCATTTTCCTTCCTTTTTTTTTGTTTTCTCGTAGACTTTTATTATTCAGGGATTTGTATTCTTCTGTGCAAAGGCTTTCTAGTTTTATCGCTGTGATATCGTATTGTATTTTTGATGCTTATCGAAATGGATTTCTGCTGCATATATCACGAACACAGTTGATATGTCGATTCCATTTTACTTGCTTTCTCTTTCTTTCGGTAGGTGTGTTGGTGTTATTTCGTCTAGAAATTGGAACTTCCTGACCCTGTTGATATTTAGCATCTATGTCAGGTATTTCTTGTGTTGGATTTTAAGATTTGTAGTCCAGTCTTCTCTACTGCTTCATCTTATTTGAATTATTTTTTGTTGTTTGTCTGGCAACGTTTATGCTGTAATTATACAGGGCGTTTCATAATGTTCTTAGGAGTTACAAAAATTCAGTACAAAAAAAGTATTTCACTTACCTAAATGAAAGTTGTACGCGGTGATGCAGGGACTCAAACAGTTTTTGTTAAAATCTATAAATGTTCAATATGTGCTCCTCTGATGACACGGCACACATAAACACGAAAGTCTAACTCTTGCCAAACGCGTTCTAACATGTCATTTTCGATAGAGTTGATTGCATTGATTATGCGATCCTTTAGCTCAGCGATATCGTGCGGCATTGGTGGGATAAACACCTTACTTTTCTCGTAACCCCATGAGAAAGAAATCACATGGCGTGAGGTCTAGTGATCGTAGTGGCCACGGCATAATGTGTTGGTCTTCTTCAGACGCACGTCCAATCCAGCGCTTAGGTAATGTTGTGTTAAGGTATTGCCGAACCTCGTTATGAAAATGGGCAGGACAACCATCTTGCTGGAAGTCGTTGAGTAGCTGAGGCATAAGCCATAATTGTAACATATCCAGGTATATCATGCCGGTACTGTCGTTTCCATAAAAAAAAAACGGCCCATACACTGCCTCACGAGAGATCGCACAAAAACGTTTACTTTCGAGAATCCCGAATGTGTTCCACTTAAGATTGTGGGTTTTCAGTTCCCCAAAACTCGCACGTTATGATGGTTTACTTTGCCGCTAATATGGAAAGTAGCTTCATCGCTGAAAATTATCTTGTTTAGAAAACCTTCATCTAACAACATCTTTTCCTGTAACTGTAGACAAAAATCGAGCCTACGTGTTTTATCTCCATCAGAAAGACGCTGGATTAATTGAAGATGGTACGGTTTTCATAATAAACGTTTACGGAGAACTCTCCACACTGTTGTTTTCGCAATTCCTAATTCTCTGCCTGCAGCCGCAGTCGATTTTGACGTGCTGCGAATGAAACTTGCACGCACACGTTCGACATTAACTTCTGAGGTTGATGGACGACCAGTTGATTTTCGCTTGCACAAGCAACCAGTTTCACTGAATTGTTTATACCATGCACGAATTGAATTGTCACTTGGTGGCTCCTTATGAAATTTCAACCGAAACGCACGTTGGACAGAAATTACTGACTTTGACAAGTGAAATTTTAACACACAAAACGACTTCTCGCTTTCCGTGGCAGTCATTTTCTCTACTGTCGACGCCTAGCAAGCAAATGGTTTTCTAACTGCCTAGTATATGTGGAAAAAAAACTATTTGAAGTACTCTTTCGTACAGTACTCGTTCTATTCTTATGAGTAAAATAGTTTTTTGTTAATGAATTTTCGAAACTCCGAAGAACATTATGAAATGCCCTGTACTATCTCATTCTTTTATATATAGTAAACAAGTCTTTGTTCTTTATACTACTAACCAGTCTTCTGTAAAATTAAAATGATTTAGTCCATTTCACTTTATGAAATACATTTAAATGATTTAATATTTTACACTATAAATCTACCTTTTGATAGGTATACATATTTCTAAGCAATATACTACGCCTTTTATTATCGCCAATCGGTCTTCATTTTAAAAACTGGTTTAACCATGTTTATTAACTTACTGAAAATACAGAAAATTGTTTATAATTTAAAATAAAAATTATATTATTATCCTAAACTTTTTTATTAATTGAAGTACGGTTGTTTTGTAGCTTGGATGAACGGGACTTTACAGTATAAAACGGTTTATAAAATACATATTATTTATTAGTAGAATTAAACAAGTAAATGTAATTTACATATTGTAAGAAAAGTTAACCCTTAAAATATTTTTTAACGCAATAACTTTTTATTACTATTATTATGAAATATTACTGTTACCAATTTTCTCTAGTTACCTATTATTATAAATTAATCTTAATTAATATTAAGGATACTATACAATTATATATTTTTTATTAATAATAATAATTATTACATTTGTATTTATTACCTATATAATATTAATGTGAACTACTGAAACATGAACTGATTACAACAGCAAATAAGTATTATATATTATGAAAATTTAATTTTAACAAATGTGTTATCTGTTCTTTTTAATTTTTACATTTTTACAATAATATTTAAATTAAAATATATTTTTAATGTAATAAATATTGTTGTCGTAGTAATTTTAAAACGTAGTATAATCACCGTAACAGTCCATGAACTCTCTACTTAACATTTCTGACAGATAAATTATATTTAATGTTGTGATAGCAAAAATTTCCAAGGTGGTAAAGTTATATTCGTTTATAATTTAAATTAATTTTTAAAGTTAACTAAGTATGGTTTTTAACTTCATCTTCATTTTTATATCAGTAGACAAGACTTGTTTTTAGACGTAATATATTTATTTAAATGAATAATTTTTTAATTCTGACTATCTCATAAATTCCATAATTTTAGTTAATCTGTGTATAAAACCGTTTATCGTTTTTTTAAGTAATTACAAAACAAAATTACTTTGTTGCTGCAACTTCAATATGTCTTTTCAAATAGAATAATTTTGAAAATAATAAAAAGGTAAATTTTTATGGTGGGTGGGTGGGTGGGTTTTTGTGTATCGGTTAAATATGTTTGGCACTCATATGGCACACAATTTTTTATAGCTGAATTAAATTTTCAGTCAAAACTTCACAAATCAAAGACAATGTGACACGGTGAAGCGCCGATGTTAAAAATGAAAGGAAATGAAAGGGAAACACCACCGCCTTAGTTAAGCGTTACTCGTAATATTCGGTCCGTTAATGTTACAAATTTTCCTATGAATTTCAGTCGAAAAATTGTTTTCTACCATCAAAAATCGGATTAATCCTTGTACTTGGCGTATCACAAATTCTAGCACTCATAAATGGATGAATATAAACAAATAACGAAATTATTGAATTATTTTTACTAGTATCTGACTGACTATATTGATTGAAATAATTGATTTAGGGAAGCGCCATCTGTTTAAGTCGTATAAATAGGTGGTAAGTTTAAAACAGACCTTACTTTAAAAACAAGCTTTGTATGTAGGAATAAGGATTTTTTAAATAGTAATATATGCAAAGTAAAAATAAAAAAGTAAACAAAAATTTGCAAATTGTAAAGAAAACAATTTTTAATTTCTCAGCAATTATGATGACTGACAAAATTAAATTTATAAAATAAAGAAAAATATTGTATCGAATAACATATATGCGTAAATGTCTTGACAATTAGTTTGTTAAAAATGTGTGAGGTGGATGAACTTGTAATCATGAAATTTTATAAAATGAGTTTGTTATATGGATCATTAATGATCATTAATTCTCTATAAAATTGAATGTAGAGTTCTAATAGTTGCCCGTTAAGTGATTACTATCTTAAGATAAGTGAATTATGATGAATCCTTTTGTAAGACTATCACTAGTAGCGAAAAAATGTTTTTAAATATTACTCATCCCACATAAATAGGTAAAAGAGCCATTCGATTGGGTTTTAGGAAAGGAGAGGATGTTTTTATATTTTACTGTGTGAAAGTTGGAAAAAGGAAAGAGTTGACTCGCTTGAGATCAATTACATTTATTTTAGCCTAGGTATAATTTGGTTGAACCTGATCTTTTTTAAACACAATTAGGAACTGTAGTATGAGTGATTTGTTTATTTTATGTATTGGTTTATTAAATGAAGTAATATTAAATTACTATTTGTTTAGCAAATTACTAGTTAATATATCTCTCTCCAAAAAAAAAAATGAATCGTAATGTTTGGTTTTTAAAAACCATTAAAATAAAATTACATAAATAAATATTGGTGTCGGAGTCTGAGGAAAGAGTCCCATCTTAAACTCGGAATAGAATTCATCCTTGAGTTTGAAAGAGACGTTATATTTTTTTAGTCTTTTTATTATGATCAGGATTTGCGATTTAAATAATAAAAATAATTTTATAAGGAAAGCGTATATATAACCAGTTTTATCAAGGTTGATTGAAAGTATATATATATAAAATTTAAATATTATTGTTATTAAAACGTACAAATATAGAATATTTAACTGGCCAAATAAACGAAATATACTTTTTTCTGTTTAACCGCCTCCGGAAACACCGTAAGGTATTACTTCAGAGGATAATATGTATGAATGACGTGTAGTCATGTAGTAAATGACGTGTAGTCTTGTACCGTCTTAAATCGACTATTCCTGAGATGTGTGATTAATTGAAACCCAACTGCCAAAAACACCGGAATCCACGATTTACATAGTATTCAAATCCGTATAAAAATAACTGCCTTCACCAGGATTTGAATCTTAGAACTTTCCACTTCGAAATCAGCTGATTTGCGATGACGGGTTCACCACTAGACAACCGGATGGGTAACCGAAATATACTTAGCGGAGTTTCAATGTTCTGACGAATATACTTGAATTGCACTCCGTTCACGTGTATGCATATCGGCTGAAGGCTCCAATCCGTTTTACACTAAAATGATAAAAAGTAATTTTTTTAGGATTTTGAAATAAATTTTCAAAGAATAATAAGGTAATAGATTAAATACATTATTTAAAAAAATTATATTATTAAATTATATTTCTGTTTTTCTTTCAAATACTACTGGTTATTATGAATTACAGCAAATCCATTACAAACACAATGAAGACGTAATATAATAAAATCATTAAAATTAAAATTTTATAACATCATGTAAATTTATAATCTATTTTTTTTATCCCTAATCCCTTGGGACGGACCTATAATCAAGTATAACTCATCCGTGCAAGCACAGACGAACAGTAGCTCCGCAGGGGGCTGTTCCTCACCACCATGACCCCCGCCGGCATCTCAGTCTGCCCCCCCCCCCCCTAAATCACGGCAGTCGACCTACTAAACTGAAGATAATTAAATATTATCGTGCCTCTTTCAAATTTAATGTAAATAAACTTGTTTACATATATAAACAGGTCGTAACAACCCTTAGCAACGCTAGGTTACTACTAAGAATAACTTCTTAAACTATAATTAATAGCAAGAACTACCAAAAACTAGCACATTCCTGCCAAGAATGTACTGATAAGTCAAAAAAAAAAGAAGAAACACGGCAAGACATCAGATAGTACACCTCCAAAAATTCACAAAGTTTAAAACAGTTTCCTAGAGCCTAGAACAAGATGGCTGCCAACTAGGAACTGTAAATTAAATTATAAAAATAACGAAAAAAAAACAATAATTATTAACTTCATAAAAACACAACAAAACTAATAAACTAACGACACAAACAAAAGAACGGAAAAAGAAACTCAAGAAACTTCGAGAAAAAAGAACGCAAAGATGGAGCGAAAAAATGCAATCGTATGGTACTCGATCATTAGTTATACTATGATCTATTTTTTTATTTATTATTATTATTTATTACTAACTGAACCTGTTAATTAAAAGACAGTTATGTTATTTCTTTAATTTAATTTTCAACGTAATTAGGAAGAATAAAAAAAATAATAACGATGATGCCATTACGCTATGAGAATGTGAAGTGAAGAAAATAAAGTAAATCGAGCAATGGAATCAGATTAAAAGAAGGGGTCATTTTAAACAGGAGGGAGAAAGTGGGAAAGACTGCGAGAAAGAGCATCATAAAGCTCAACGATCACCGTAGGCGACCGAGCGTCTACATGTATTGTTTTCTATGAGTAATAAGTTAAAAAAAAAACTGGTACGAATAAAATTTCTAGAAAGATCTTTCTCTTTGTCAGTTTAGTATCCTCTCGATATTTTTCTTCTTCCTTCCTTATATTTTCATTTTTTAAAGATTTTAAGAAAATTAATGTTTTAATACTGTTATGTACAGTACATGGATACGAATGTAAAACTGTTCCCATCCAAAAGTGATTCCTTGTCCAGACAGTATAAGAAAAAATTTATTTAATTTAGGGAAAAAAGTTAAAAATTCATAACGATTGTTTAAAAGGAAAAACATATTGATTAAACTCTATTTTCTAACGTTTTAGGAACTTTTTATACAAATTTTTTTTCTAAAATTGTTCTATTGTATTAGAAATAATACATTAATACACCCAATTTTAAATAGTATCATTTTCGTTCACATTTTTTCTTTTTTTTGATAAAATAAAAAGAAACAAATAATATCAAAACAAAAGTCCATTCTTCTCTGAAATAAAAAACAAACCATCTTTCCTTATTTATTTATTAATTTTTTTTTAGTTACATCAATTTTCTAAATATTCAAGCTAACCAAATTTTATGATTTGTAAATTAAATAATTTCTGAGATATATAAAGTAAAATAGGTCTTAAAATTTTAAATACAAGATTTTCTATCAAAAAAAGTTAATTTTTTTAACTACGGAAACATCACAACTTTTTGAAACATACGAAATCTAGTAGAAGGGTCGTTTTTTTACTTACAGCAGCAACCTATTTTCCTCTATTATACTATAACTGCAAATTAGTAACATAGGCTATTTTTACTTTTATTTAAATGGGATTTCAGCCACGTTAGGTTTTACTTGAAAAAATCAGTAATTTCGACTGACATTTTTTTTTAACAACCTTCCAAGTCACAAATATATTTTAAATTATAATATAATAATTATAGAATCATATAAACTCAGATTAGGAAACGCTTCGTTAGCAAATGTTGACTGGCAAATATTTCCCCCTGATTTCTGCGCCTTCAACAAAATTAAGTCAGAATGTAATTCTTGGAGCCCAAATTAAGAGGTAAATTTTAGTAGTTTTATATGTAATCTGACTTGGAATATAGAAAATTTTGTTTCGTTTAATTCCTAGTTAAAATCTGTCACATTTCATATCTTTTGTTTGTAATAAATTTCAAAAGTATTAGGTTTTATTTAGTTACTGTGGAATTTTTACATATAATTTTACTGGTAATCAGATTTTTTAAAGGTTTTTTAAATTTTTTCTGTTCCTATTACTAATTTAATATGGTTATTTTACGTCAAACATAAAAAAATGTTTTTTTCGATTTCGAAAGACAATCTTTTGTCTTTTACCCCAAATTTTTCGAAAAATAGTAAAAATACAACTCTTGGAAGAATTTTTCTAATTTTTTAGATTTCATATAAACCGCTAAATTTACGACTTAACTGGTCCCAAGAATTACAAGCGCTTAATTTTACTGACGGCTTGTAAATCAGAGCGAAATCTTTCGCTCGCTAACGAAGTGTTTTCAACCTTATGTTTACATGAACCTTTTTCTTTATTTTCACCAGTTGCACACCTCCTGAAAGTTAGTTATATTCTTCGCGATTCATTCTGTATATTAAGTCAGAAGATACAAAAATTAAACTATAAATTCACAATTAAACATGCTTGATATGAGAAATAAATCTGAAAAAGCTAATAGTAATTTTGTTTTTAAAATTTTGTATATTTCTTACAAGAATTTCCTTTTAAGAAGATAAAAATTTTACAAAAAATTAAAAAAAAACATCACTTTTTATTATTTAATACATGATTTTTATTATTAGAAAAAAAATCTAATTAAAATTTAAAATGACTTGGTATTTTATATAAAAGTTTAAAAAGTTGTTTATGTATTATTATCTCAAATTAATATTTTTGTATTACGTGAATAAACATTTACATTCACGGTAAAATACGTAATATTATATCGGTAATATAGAAATCGGAACCAAAAAGTAATGGTGATAACTCTTCTCCCTAAAATAATGTTAATCATTTATTCTTGGAATCAGTCGTCATTATTTTTGTAATGCTATACATACATATATATATTTTCCTCGTTAGTTTATTTTAAAAAATTTCCATTAATTAAAAAAAAAAACACTATAATTGTTTTTTAATTAATAAAATATAATTAGTTTGATAAATTTTTCATATTATAGTAGATAACATGTTTAAATAAAATTCCCAAATAATTAAATTACACGATAGTAGAATATGTTTGTCATATTTATTTTTTATTTTTTGCTTAAAATTGCGTAATATAAACCATAATCGTTAAAGATACATTCGATTTTTCCTAATCTGACTTGTTCGGGTACAAGAATATATCAAAGAGTGAGAATTGTTGGTAAATTTTTACATCAAAAAATTGTTGTATTAGTCTATATTATATTAATTCATAAAATAAAACATTTCCTTTTTTACAGTTGTTTAATGTATCCCGAAGGTATCTCTTTCTTAACGAACAATAGTATATATTTCTATTAGAAACTGATACATTATTAACAATATACATATAGAGAAGAGATGTTTGTTTTTTTTTTTTCATCTACCAATTGCACAAATCTTTATTTCTACAATTTACGAATATATTTGTGAGGAGGAAGGTATTTAATCTGCTAACTCATATATATATAGATTTGGTAACCTCACTGTCTAGACTTATTGTGATAAAGTGGTGAGGAATTAAATTAAACTTTATTACTTTATGACCTAGATAAAGATTTTTTTTTTTTTTTATCAGCTGCTAATTTAGTTCTGTTGTATGGCAAATTTTTATTCATGAACTAATTTAGCAGCTATGTATATCATATACGGTATTTGTTGGAATGTATGTCGACCCCAAAAATAGGTCGAACCTCATTTTTGAATTTAATTTTCAGAAAAAAAATGTCGGTAGAAATTTATTTTTCTATCACATAAGAAATTAATTTCGAAATTTTTTGTACATAATTACATAAAGATATACATACATTTTATTATACAATTTTATAATATTATACATACTTTTTTTAATGTTTAACTAATTAACATTTGAAGAAAAAATTAAAATAAATGAAATTTAAAAAAAACTACGAAAATGGGGAAATTAAACTTATTCACTGGTTACGTACTCATTAAATCATCCCTTTTTTTAAAGTTTGAAAATGTAATTCTATGTTTTAAATTTACTTATATTCTAATTTAAAAAAAATCAATATCTTTATGAAAATAATAAATTCTTAATAGGTTTTTTTATTATTAATAATAACTGAAGGTAGTAATTATAAATATAAACTGTAATAAATCCTTTATCACGAATATAGAAACGAAAATAAACTATGAAACAACTTAAAATTTCGATCGAATCCAAATTTGTAAGTCCCGCCTGTAGGTCGACCCCCTATTTTATGGGAGAAAATGTAGTGAAAAACCTCGACTTATAAACTGGAAAATACGGTATTTTCAGCTACCTTCCTATATTATAATATTTCTATTTCAGTTTTTATTATTTAATTTTTTTTATTATAAACTAGCAGACCCGGCAATGCTTAGCTATTACGAGATTTGAGTATATATATATATATATATATATATATATTAAATGGATACAATTCAAAGTTTGATAAAACATTAAAAAGATTAACATTACGGAACTTCATAAAATTTAACCTTTCACTTTATCTCTTTTACCCTATTTCCCTTCTTCCCTTTCAACTTTTTTATCTTTTTCCCTATTTCCCTTTCCTTTTAAATCGGACCAGTAGCGTAAATCGGTCTAGTAGTTTTTTAGTCTGTAGCGAACACACATACGAACATTGCCTTTTATATCTATAGAAGAAAAAAGTCTATATATTTCTTTCTTTGTTTCGTAAATATCTCGACACCGGCACCACCTAGCGGATATAGTTTTTGCAAAAATTTCTCTTTTCGCATAACTAATATATATTCTGAATATGAGCCACATCGGTCTATAAATACAATTTTTCCAAATATCTCAACTCCAGCGCCACCTAGCGGGTCCATTTAAAAAAAAAAAAATATTTCTTTTCACGTAATTAATATATATTCTAAATATGACCCAAATCCGACCATAAATGCAATTTTCTCCAAATATTTCAACCCCAGCGCCATCTAGCGGGTCCAAACTAATACAGAAACCTTCGCGGGGGTGCGCACAACAACATACCAAAGATTCATCGCAATCGGATGAACGGTTTAGGAAGGCATAAGAGACATACAGACAGACAAACATTCATTTATATATATATATAGATTACCATTTTAAGTTCAAATGAGGGTTCGTTATTATTTTTTTTAAAGTTCTTGCAACTTTATTCGGTTTTCTGTAAAACCACTTAACTTCCAACTTTAACAATATATCAAATTTTCCCTCCAAAATTATCCATTATTTTCCTTTTTTCCATATATCGTGGTTATAAAGCTATTTATGTACTCTGAAAGTTGTTATATCTCTAGAAAACTCTTGTTAATAAGAACCAGACCGTAGATGATGGCCGGGAATCAATATAAAAAAGCCAAGATTGTTAAAATATAACTGGTCTGATCGGGCCTTAAAAAAGATTTACTTTTCGCACACGAATTAGCTTATCCCTCTTTGAATTATTTTAATAAACAGTCTCTTTGCCTTTGTATGTTTAGCTTGCGGAATCGGCGTAAGGTATTACTTCAGAGGATGAATAAGAATGAGAATGATGTAAACATGAATGTAAATGAAGTACAATCTTGCCAAGAATTCCTGAAACGTGTGGTTAATTGAACCCCAGCTACCAAATAACACCGGTATCCACGATCTAGTATTCAAATCCGTATTAAAACTACCTTAGAACTCTCGACTTCGAAATCAGCTGATTTACGTTGATGAGTTAACCACTAGATCAGCCCGATGGGCACCAATAGACCACTAATAAATAGTCTAGTAAAATGCATCCTAGCAACGGAATACAAATATTTATAAAATTATTATTTACCTATTTCTTAATAATATTTCCTCCCTTTTTTCCTCACATTGACCGCTTTCGCAAAGATCCCTGTTTCGTTAGAACGAATAAATATAGGAATTTTGGAAATATAGAATGTATACAAGTATGGATGTTTTTCTTAATCCCTGAGATGCACTATCTATTTTGTAAAAAACACTTTTAATAATAATTATCACTAACTATATATAAAAAAATATATTTATTATTTTTATTTAAACAAATAAAAAGCAAGATCTACGAATTACTAAAAAGGAATTCTTCCTGTGCTTATGAAATAAAACAATAAAAATGAAAAAAAATAACACAAGCGAATAAAAACATAAACTTAGTACAACTCCAAACAAAGAGGATAGCAATAAAACTATCTATAGTTATTAAACCCTCTTACTCTGTCTATCTCTCTCTAGAATGGTCAATAATATTAATTAACTTTTTTCGTTCGATTTATTAAGTTTACAGATCAGCTACTAATTTTTAAACACGAATTTATTTTTCAATTTTATTTCATTAATACATAAAGGATTTTTTTTTTGTAGTGTGCGTCCAAGTTGATGCTTTAATTATTTGTTTTTTAATATTTATAGCTATTAATTTCCTGAGGATGATTGTTTAATTGTCGAAATGCCTACCTAGTTACATTTTTTTTTCGAACGGTTCTTAAGCTTTTATATTTGCATTTTGTTTTAGTAACCGGTTAACGTATATTTTTTTAGATTGAGAAGTGTAAACTTTTATTTATTAATTATATCCGGTCATTAATTTATTTTAGAATATTTGTATATAATATAATCATAAATATCTTTTTCAAAAATAAAAATAATTATATAACATATATATTGTTTAGGGAACAAAATCTATAATAAAATATTTTATTACAATATTTTATAAATATCATAAAAAGTGTTATTTTCTGTTAATATGTCTATCGATAAGATAAAATGTTATCTAAGTAATAAAATTATTAAAATATTTTAATTAAAAAATTAAATAAATTTTATATGTAGTTTATACGTATTAGTATCCAAACATCATGACCTACATCCCCATTCCTTGGTTGTAGTAGTTTATAAATAACGCTACCACCAGACTTTTAACTACTCTTAAAAAGAATAGGGAGTGTGTCATGCTATTTGGATAATAGAATATTATTGTAAACGTTTTTAATATGTTATTTATACTCTTTTAAACTGTAATATAATAAAAATGAGATACTATCTGTATATTAATTCATTTTGTAAATAAAATGAATAAAATTTTATTTGAAAATAATATAATATTTTCTTTCTTTCTTTATGTTCTGACAGGTGTTAACTCACGTAATAAGAATTGTATCGACTACATACGTAATCGTATTTAAATACTATTGAGAATCGAACTGGAAACTACAGGAGTAACAGATAAAAAATTTAATAGTTATCTTAGTGTTTATCAATCTAATGATAAGAAACAGCCATTTATAAAACATTAATTGCAATTTACCCAATTTGCTACAAAGTAAACAATCCTGAAGAGAAGAAGGTCAGAATTAATACACCAGTATAAATTTTCATTTATAAATCAGTATGCATTTGTAAAAATACATTATCGTTTTATATAATTGGATATTCATTAGATTTGGACAAATCTGAATTTTGGAGGACACGAGGAAGTTTTTCGGAGGCTAAACGGAAGAAGAGTTGGTACAAGCACGGTACCATATGTGTAAGTTGAGACGGTCGAAGACAGTTACGACACAGGAGCTGTACAATAGGCGCACAGTACTACATGTGTAAATCCAGCTTAACAGTGGCACTGTCTGTTTTGGTTGAGCTGCCGGGCCATACACCGTCGCATTACCCACAAAAATCGAAATACAAAAAATCCGAAAATGGTTTTTATCTAGTTATCTGAAGAAAACCTGCAAGCCCAAATCCAGTGAAATCTCATTTAGTATAGTTGGAAAAGGGGGGAGAAATTTACAATCATTGTTCAAAATCTTTTACCTTTCTTCATCCCTTCAAAGTCGAATTTCGAAAAATCTACAATTTTTTTATATATTCACACACACACACACACACACACATATATATATATATATATATATATATATATATATATATATATGTACACACACAAAATCAAATTGATTTTATTTATTACCTAGAAATAAAAAAAATAAATAAATTTCATTGTTACTCCATCTTGATCCTTTAAACTCGGAATTTCAAAATATCCTTTCTTGCGGTCACTTAAGAAATAAGTGTATACAAATTTTCATCAATTTATCTTCAATAGTTTTTACTGGCCTCTGATTACTACAAATTAGTCACGAAATATTTTTTATATATAGACTAGCGTATCCCTGTCGCGTCTTCGCCCGCACTATATGGTTATTTGTGTTTCCCATTGCGGTTAGAGAAAGTTTAGCTGGTCAGGGGTTATTTTGCTCGCCTTTTCCATCTAGCCAGGGAGCGCTGCCCCCTAGTACCCCTATGCATTCATTAAACTCATGCTTATGAGAATAATGATAAATAAAAGATTAATAAAATAAATTAAAAAAATATCAGTGTACTGTATTCTCTTCAGATCAAAAGTTCAGTCAGTACAGGACCCGAAATTTTGAGTAGTCTATGAATGTGGGTTTAATGAGAGTACAATCGGCCTCCATCTTGTAAATATTAGTTATAACTGGTTACGTATATGAAGTACGGCTAAAAATATATTTTTCCCGGTTATTAGCATTACCCGACAAACACAACTATTACCTGACAAACTGACCATAATTCGTTTCCCAATCTTTTTTTTTTAATTTATTCATTATTTTTATTATATATTTTTAGCCAAGTAACTGGAGGCAGGTGCAACACCTGCATGTACAACATTGGCTCTGTTGGTTGAGCCACCCCACCGTACACTGTCACACTCCTTATAAAAAAAAATTGAAATTCAAAAAACACGAAAATGGTTTTTAATATTATCTAAATCGTATTTTCAAGCGTCAATCTAGTAAATATTTAATTTAATATAGTCAGAAATGGAGAAAATTTGCAATCATGGTTCAAATTTTTTACCCTTTTCACCCCTTTCAAGGTCGAATTTCGAAAAAATCTAGAAATTTGTTTTTAGATATTTACATGAAAATTAAACACACCAAAAATCAAGATCATATCTTCATTTCTCATCAATAAACTCAAAAAATAGCGGATTTCGAAGAAAATTCGAAATCTATTTTACCTCTTTAAACCCGGAACTTCAAAAAATCTGGAAATTAGTCTTTATATATTCATATGAAGAGTATACTCACCAAAAATTCAGTTGATATATACATTTGTTACCGAGAAATTAAAAAAAAAAAAATTAAATTTCATTGTTACACCATTTCAACATTTTAAACTCGGAATTTCAAAAATCCTTTCTTAGGGTGCATTTACATTATAAGCAGAACATGCATCATACAAATTTTCATCAATTTATCTTTAGCTGGACGTTGATGAATCAGTCCAAGTTACTTTATAGATATAGATATGTAAAATATGTTTATTTCACCATTAATACATTAAAATTATTGTTTTATATTAGAAAAAAAATAATAAAATGTAAAAATTGTAGAAAATACTGGAAATGATTAAAATTTAACTCATTCTTTATTGATGAAACGAAAAAAATATTTTTTTTTCACACAATCTTAATTATTTAAACGAAAATAATACAAAAAAATTATCGGTTGATTTATTGCAGGGATAATATATTATAAGAACTCATAAACTAAACAATGTTTGGGATTATTTGACCAAATCATTTGTTTTTTCAAAACAAAGTAATTGTTAACTGTACTCTTTTATTTTGGTTTAACTTCCGGATCCACAGTTAGGTATTGCTTCAGAGGATGAGATGAATGATTTTTAGCGCGTGTGAGATTGCCATGACTAATCGGGATTCGAACCCAGGACCTCCGGATGAAAGGCCGAGACGCTACACTCGCGCCAGTTAACTGTACTCTGTGATAAATGTTAAATGCTACTCCCACTGTGATAACGTATGATTTAAGAAAAATAAAAAATTCCTTATCAGTTTTCATCAGTAAAAAGCTGACAACAAAGTAGTAATCTTTCTTGGTTGGCATTGATTATTTATTCTTATATAATGGAAAAATAAGTAGACATGTAAAAAGTTACGTAAGATTTTTTTTGGTGGGTGGAGGATAATTTATAACGAAATTTTAATCTATAATTATCATTATTTGTTTAAATAAACCTAAGAAAGTTCTAAAAATTCAAAATATCTGGTTTTTTTTAAATTTTTCTACGTTAAGTAATTTAAATGGAAGAAACTAAAAATATACAGCCAATAAAACGTTATCTAAGATTTATTATTTTGTAGTGGGAGGGTGATTTTTAATGGAATTTTATTGTAATATTAATATTAATAAAAATGTATTTAAGACTATTTATTCTTTTTTTTTTTTATTACTTTTAAGACCATAATGGGTCACTTTAGTTCATTTTTTTTTTTTGGCAAGTTCTTTCTTTTCTTGCTGATTTGTTGTTTTTCAGCTTTTCTTTTTTGCCAGTAATTTCTAAGGGGTTCAGATCTTCTTGCCCTTTCTTGTTCAGAGTACACCCGGCTTATTGTTTTCTTGGGTTTTGATAGGAATCTTGTTTCTTTATTTTTTTCATTTCTCATAGTTTCCGGTTTTCGTTTTTAGGATTTCACGGGTTATGTCTAATTCCTCCATATCTTTCTGTACTTCTTATAACCAATACGGTCTGCTTTTCTTGTTCCAGAAAAGTTCGATTATCCGTCTGATAAGTCTGGTCTCTTCCATTCTGAAAATATGTCCTAGAAAGGAAATTCTCTTCTTTCTAAATTGATTAGTTATCGGGTTGATCGTATTATTAAAAGTTTAAATAAATTATTTTTGGGGAAACAACAAATTTTGGAGAATTTTTTTTTTAAATAATAAGATAAGCTTTGCGTGCAAGTACTGATCTTAATATAAAGTGGTGTGATGTTTGTAAAATTTAAAAAAAATTGACCCCAAAAACCTTCCTCACTCCCCTAGAGATATTGACCCCAAAGTTTTACCAATAAATTGCCCTATATACACGAATCTCTGTACAAAAGATCATCCAGTCGGTTTATCCAATCAAAAATTAATAAGCTTCAAACATGCCAACACTCATAAATTCGTACGAATATTACCCCCCACTTTTTTGTTTGTTTTTTGGGGTTCCTGGGTCATGAAAGTTCAAGAAATTAAAAAAACTTATACCCCATTTTTTGACTAATTACCATACTTTCCATCTTGCCGCGTAGCTTTAGAACTATGATGCATGAAAGTAAAATTTGTAATAAAAGTATAAATTCGTATTTCTCATAGGTAGGATTGTGTTTCCACTACTCTAATAAAAAGAGTTGAAAATTATTTCCAAACTGATAATGTTTTTTTTTCTTGATGAATTTATTCTTCATAGAAGCTATGAAAGCTTGTACGTGGAAATATGGATGTGGAATTTTGTAGCGTATGCAAAAATTGCCATGCCTGACCGGGGTCGATGGGACCGAGACGCTACTATTTTACTACGGAGATCGGTGGATTTATTACTCAAAGGAAAATAATAAAAATTGCAGATAAAAATATTTAATATATAAGATCGATAGGTCTAAAGAATAAAAGTTGTAAAAATTGATATACGTTTACAACAACAAATTTTTTTAAATTGTTTAACAACATAACAGTTGTCTTATCTTAATATGATTTACAATTCTCTTAATAATATGAATAAAATTATTATTAGATAACTTTTATTCCTTTTATAGTAGGATTTTTCCTTCAAGATTTTCTCATAGATTCATCCGAGTTTTTCAAAATTAATTGAACCAATTTTCTCAATAAATATGTTATTCCAACTTCCGTGCATTTGTGTGCCAAGAAGTACAGTGGGTGGCCCCGTCCGTTACCTTACTGACATAATGATTTTTTTTTTATCAAATCGCCTCCTCAACATGATTCTCTCTCATTTTTCATACCAAGGAAGTGTACAGAAGTCAAAACACGGCAATACATAAGCCAACCAACAATATGAACCAGGTGTCATTATTATAAATGTTATACGTAATACGTATTCGTACAAAATTTTGTTTTTTTAACTCTGGAACCTCAAGATATTTAGAAATATAAAATACCAGCGAGTGGATTTTTTTTTCATCGATATAAATTCTCTTTCAACGGAATAAACCATTCGAAGCAAAAAAGTAAAACTTGATTTATTCTAATATTCGTATAAACTTTTTGTTTTAAATCGTGTAAAAGGAAAATATTTGAAAAAAAAATCATGTTTCAAATATTTTTTTTTTCATTTTAAAAAATTTTTACTTAAAAAAAAGAAAATTTTTTTTCTAAACATTTTATTCTGTTTTTCCTCTATGTTTAACCGAACCAGGAACATAGATTCCTGAATCATAGACTTTTTTGTAACATAAAAGTGATATTAAGAAATCTGGATTAATTATTTCAATATGAGGGCTAATAATTAAGTTTATTAATAAAAAGCTATGCTCATTATTAACAAAAAATTTTCCTTTTTTTGAAAGAAATTTTTTTACTTCACCAGATCCAACAACAGTAGCGAGAAATGAACTGCAAATCAATTAAACAATCCAATTTGATTTTGATTGACTTTTGTGTACGCGAGCGGCTTAGACTTTACAGGCAAAATTCTGTAAAAATGATTTAATATAATAACAATGATAAAAGTAAAGTGCTTTTTATACTATAAAGACAACCAATAACAAATTAAATTTTATCAGGTATACTTAGAAAAATAAATAACATTTTAAAAAATAACTTTGAGCAAATAAAATTATTAATTTCATTATAATGCAGTGAAAAGCAAAGACTGACTGATAGGAATTATTTATTTTTAACTATTAACGTAATTAATTATTGATTTTCTCTTCATGTCACTGAAAAAGATTTTAATATTTAAATATATTTTAATAAAATAAATCATTTAATAATGATAATAATCAAAACCTTTTGTTGAAACGTCTGATAGAAAAATTAGTATTTAAATAAATAGTATCTGTTATAAATATTTAATTTGTTTCGATGAGTTTAAAAAGGAAATTAGATTAAAAAAGGATTAGTTTTTTTACTAAGAAATAACAGAAAAGAAATAATTTACAGTTATGGGTGGTATTTATACAGAAATGGAATTTACTGAATTGTTTTTTAAAATGTTTGGTTTAATTCCAAATCATAATGATAAAATCAAGGAGATTAAACTGATCAGTTGGGATGCTGGTCTATCACGAGGAATCGTTATATATCTTTGTTCTGCAGTCGTGTTCCTCCTACTATCATCACAGGTTATCATTTAAAATAGTACCTTTATTTATTGTTATTATAGACAAAGAATTCTTTAAAATATCCAGAAAATTAATATAAAATAAATATTAAGCTTAAATTTATAAATACAAAGTTTAAATTAACGTAAATCGTACATAAATAAACCTTCTCATTAATCTTTAAAAAAAAAAATAGATATATATATATGTTTTATATATAGCAGACTCCCTTTGATAGTTTAGAAGAATACGGCGTAGAAGGAAAAACAAAGGCACTCATACAATAGACACTAATGGGCACCATCTCCAAGAAAAAATTTATGGGGAAACTTCAGCACCATTCGAGATACAAACAGGAGTCAGACAAGGAGATGGGCACTCACCACTGATATTCAACGTGGTCTTTGATAAAATTATCAAACAGTGGGAAAAACATGTCAAGGGGATTCATCTGGGAAGAACACAACCGCTATCAGATACCTGGCATTTGCAGATGACCTCGATAATACTCAGTAACAGTAAGCAGGAAGCATGAGAAGCACTGGAACTCTTACACGAAATTCTGCCAAAAAGGGGTTGCAAATATGATACGAGAAAACACAATACATGAAATAGCAAAACAATGACACAAAAACCATACGCACAAAATACAGGAGCATAAAAAGATTCGAAAAATTCAAGTACTTAGGGGAATATATGCAAATGGGAGAATCAAACAAGGCATTCAACATTGAAATCAGAATAACAGAAAATCTTCAGAAAGCATACAGACTCACATCGTCGCACTATAATAAGCGAAGTATATTGAGTTAGGCGAAACTCAAACACTACAAGACAGTCGTGCTACCAGAAGCACTGAACGCATCAGAAACTACCACAATTGGAGCGTCAGGCATCACAGAAACAAAAAAAATAGAACGGAAAATACTTAGAAAAACTTTTGGAGCAGTATGCAGAGATGGCATATGGACGAAGAGACCAACCAAAGTGTTATATGAACGAACCGACACACTCACAGACATGATCGGAAAACGCAGACTTATATTCTACGTGCACACAGTGAATGAACAACAGACTTACGAAGAGGACTTTTGATGTAGTGAACGGCTCAATCAGGAAAACCAATTAGTATCATGAAATAGAAGAAGATCGATCTAAGACAAGCGGGGATCAACGGAAAAATAATGGGAGAAAGAATAAAAGTTGGAAACAAAAGTATGAAAACAATTTGAAGTGAAAGAAAAGAGGAAAACAGGTGCAAAGTAGACAGAACAAAGGAAACAGGAACACAGTCAAAGAATGAAGAGATTCTTGTGAGAGAAAAAGGAGAAAACAACTTAGGATCGCATAATCATGAAAATTCAAGTTCAAACTGTCCTTAAGGGAAAAAATGAATAACAATTATATGTATGTAGATATATATATATGCAGATTGATCACGAAGTTCTCCCGGGATTTTCATAACCTATTCCACTCGTGAAAATAATGGAAAAAGTTCATATAGACATCTCGAGTACGGCTACGAGTTACGGCTAGTGAAAGATTTCGCTTGTGTTTCAGCTATTCCGGTGAAATGAGGTCATACTGAAATTTTTACGACGTTAATTAAGAAGCAAAATTAGTGATTTCTTATAGCTATTGAACTGAAAAATCGATTAAAATAAGTCTAGGAACCGTATCTACAGTAGTTTGTGAGAAATCTGAGGTAAAACCAATAGATTGGTGGAAAAAAATACCTGTTTTTTAGATTCAACGTAAAATAACTTTGTTAAATGGGTTTAAACACATGAAACTTTAAAGAAAACTTGTAGAGTTCCTACTTAAATAGTAAAATATCACATGAATAAATGTCGCGAACAATCACATATAAATTCACTGTTGTGTGGTTTTTGTTTCATAGTTGACGTATCTGAAAAATATTTTTTTTTTGTTATAAGCAACCTGACATAAATCACCAACAAAATGACATAAACGAAAAAAATTAGGAATGAATTGGTTTCCCTTTTTTCCGTTGAGCATAATATAATATCACACAATATCAACTTACCAAGCCCACCAAAATCCAGATATTCAGGCCCACAAATTACTACTATTTGAAACGATTGGACTGTCAATTTCCTTAATAACGGGTTTTAAAACCTTTATAAACAGGTTTTTAAAAGAGGAGGCTTATCCAAAATATGTATTATTATACGCTTTTATATCTTAAATATAATCTTTATATTTGTTGAATCCCATAATAAATTATATTATTAATGAAAAAGTGGAATAAATATTTAGTTTTTAACTTTGTGTAGATATACATATGAGCCAGTCAGGACTCGCTTCACACGTTCTTCCCATCTAATCAAGGAGGCACCGCTCCCTGGATCTCCACTGTGTTCATTATCCTCATGCTTGTTAGAATAATACTGATAAAGTAACAATTGAAGCCTGTTCAATTTATAAAAATTATCAGTGTACTTAATTTTTTCACAACAACAATTTGGTTAGCACAGGACTTGAAACTTTGAATAACCTGAATTATTATGTAGGTTTCAAAATAATCGGTCCCCATCTTACAAATAGTAATTATAGCTGGTTACAGGTCTCTCGTACTGGTATAAAAGTGTTTTACACGGTTATTTGCATTACTCTAGAAACACCATGAGGAGATGGCACTACTTCGTTTCTCATTTTTTATTTATTTTATTTTATGTTTTTTTCAGTCAAGAAACCGGAGACAGGTGCGTACGGTTGCAGCGCGTCGCGTCGCGTCGCGTCACACACACAGTAACAGTAGCAGTGGCTGTGTTGGTTGAGTTACCGCTGCTTATACCGTAGCATCTTTAATTTCATCAATAACCGAAAGAAATATCGAACAAGAGATAAATATTTTTAAAAAAATGACTGCTTAAAAGATATTGCTCTTTAATAGAGGAGCTGCATCAAACCAGTCAAATGACTGAAGACAAAGAAAAAATAGAGGATAATTAAAGAGCGTGTGGTGGCACACAGTTCTGTATATAGTTTAATTTTATTATACTATTTTACACATTTATAAAGCCTATGACACTCCGGTAACGTAAGGATTCCAACCCGGGTTCATAATCTAAATCGGTTCAGCCGTTGAGCTGCTACGGTGGAACAAAAAAATATTCATACATACATACATACATATATCCTTAATACATTACACTCATTTTTAGGCAGCGTGTAAAAAGACATAGAGACTTTTATAGAAAATTTAATTTCAAATTCTACTTCAAGTGGTCTTTGAAAATTTGATTTCATCAACATTTTGATCGTAGTAAAGTTAAATATCAACAATGAACATAATCCAGTTGTTACCGCAAGCCATTAAAGCGGCTACCATCTTGAAGTGATGAAACATTTCGTTACAGCAGTAGTCATCAATCAATTCAAATTCAATTCTTCCCAGTTATAAAAATTATTCATTCGGTTGAATAGTTTTTTCGTGAAAGAGTAACAAACTCACAGAATCCAATACATATGTATATATATATATACACACACACACACGCACACACACACAACATACACATATTAAAGAGAATTACTAAACAAATGTATAAAGAATTAAACTAACATATTTTTTTTCTTTCGATATGTACTCATTGCCAGATATGTTAAATATTCTAGAACATAGTTATATCCATTTATTTCTTTTAATGACAATAATATATATAAATGTACATACAAGATTGTAAATTTATCGAGATGTCCTTTTTTTTTATTATTATTTTTTTAGTTAGTTTATTTATTTTTTAATAAAAAGGTTGTAATTTATTTTTAATTTTATTACGTATTATAAAATTCTATGCAAGTTTTTGCATAGGTGTGGAATACACGCGAAGATTATTAAACAAAAAATATTTATATACTATAAAAAATAAAGTGGGGTGAGGTACCATATAGTGCTATTTTCAAGTACATTTGCCGCCATGAATTTCGACGTAATATATCGTTAGTGTCGTTGACATTAACCTAAAGACCCAGTAAAAAAATTCAAGGTTACGACAACTGTGTAAATAGTGTATAGGTTAATAAACTTTACAACGTTACGTTATGATGCTGCGCATTTTGATGTTTCTGTTGCACTGTAATATGGTAGGTGGGAGTATATATTGTATATGACGTAATATAGCTACAGGTGGAAGGGATGAACGAGAGAGATACGGAGTACTGGTTCACGTTTACAGCACGTATTTGCTGCATGTTTCCTGTTGAACCTCCCATTCGCAACTTGTTGGGTATTATATTTGCACTTTACAATGACTGATCTTCAATGGCCGTGACTCTACCTTTTCCTTATTTTTTTCTATTGTCACACCATAATGAAATGGCTTTGAAATTCTCTTTATTCTAGGAAATTACATAATATTATATTTAGCCGGCCGATCGTTCTGTTTGTAATTTTATTTTTGCATGAATAATTTATGTTATTCACCAGTATATTTTTATCTTATTTATTTTTTTATAAATTTATGTATTCTTAATATAATTATTGTATATATTCCTTTATATTCATGTTTAACAATATCTAAAGAATCTAATATTTTATTGTATTGCAACATCTTCCATACATCCTGCTTCATATAAATTCTAGGTTTATAGAATTCCTTCCAGGTTTTGTCCTCTAACACGTCCTTCTAGTAAACAATTAATTATCTATGAACGTGTTAACATTAGACTCAGTGAAATTTTTGACATTGTACTTCCAACAAGGTGCTTACAGAAACTTCTATGTTCTGAAATAATTCTAGAATCTTCATGATTTAACAACGCATCTAATTTTAATATTTTCTCTTAACGTCACATTTCAAAAGCCACCTTGATAATTTTACCAATAGTTTTACGTGACGTGGCATACTCAATTTTAGGTATTTTTCAGTTGTAGTCTAAAGGCTATTTCTGAGTCCAATACTATTTCCAAATCTACTCAATTAAAAGTTTTAAAAATCTAATGAAATTATTATATTTACGTAATTATCATTCTTCATAATCCCGCGGTATTTTTTTTTTTACTTTATAAAATATATTTAATTATAATTTTTCTACTTTTTTTTTGTCTTCAGTCATTTGACTGGATTGATGCAGCTCTCCAAGATTCCCTATCTAGTGCTAGTCGTTTCATATCGATATACCCCCTACATCCTATATCCCTAACAACTTGCTTTACATACTCCAAACGTTGCCTTGGAACGTTTTTTTCCTTCTACCTGTCCCTCCAATATTAAAGCGACTATTCCAGGATGCCTTAATATGTTGCCTGTAAGTCTGTCTATTCTTTTAACTATATTTTTCCAAATGCTTCTTTCTTCATCTATTTGCCGCAACACCTCTTCATTTGTCACTTTATCCACCCATCTGATTTTTAACATTCTCCTATAGCACCACATTTCACAAGCTTCTAATCTTTTCTTCTCAGGTATTCCGATCGTCCAAGTTTCACTTCCATATGAAGCTACGCTCCAAACATATACTTTCAAAAATCTTTTCCTGATGTTTAAATTAATTTTTGATGTAAACAAATTATATTTCTAACTGAAGGCTCCCTTTCGCCTGTGCTATTCGGCATTTTATATCGCTCCTGCTTCGTCCATCTTTAGTAATTCTCCTTTCCAAATAACAAAATTCTTCTACCTCCATAATCTATTCTCTTCCTATCTTTGCATTCAGTGGTCCATCTTCGTTATTTCTACTAATTTTATTCGTTATTTTTCTACTAATATGTATAAAATTACATGTCTTTTTTTTAACTTCTCGAACCAAAGTACGGTATTACTTTCGGTCGCATGGTGGATTGGGAGTTGAAAATTAACCATTCTTTACGTTCCAAGGTATGATAAGTACGAAGATACCATTTATTTAAATTGGAGTTTCCTTATATATATTGGCTTGTGTATAAAATTTTACTGCTCGAAAATTCCAAAACTACTCGGATTAATTTAATTGAAATTTACATATGCTATAGCAGTATATCTGAAATTGTGCATATGAAAATTTGATGGAATTGTTCTTGAGTTTACGCTCAATCTAAGATCGAAAAAACTGAGGAAGCAAGTTTGAAGCGTGGTTCGTTATGATGCTAAAAGTTTGAAAGTTGACTTTTTTTATAAATGTTTTAGGTATTTACCAGTAGATAATAACATAAGATTGTTAATTTAGTAAAACAAAATTGTATACATAAATACTGGAATAAATTATTTTAAACATCGTACTGTTTTATTGAGAATTTTTTTTAATAATTTTCTTAAATAATTGTTATAATAATCTAATTTTATTATAAACAGAAAATATATTTTAATATAAAAAAATTATACCTCTTTTTTCTAATTTTTTGTAAAATTTTAGATTAGAATGACTTTATACCTTTTCAAACAAAATAAAATAACGAAAAGTCGATCTTCTTGCGCAGAACTGCAAAAGAAATGTTTAATTAAAAAATAAATTTTTCAGCGTAATAAAATATAATTTTAAAAAATTGACTCACTAAACTCATGGAAATATGCTTTTAGATATGTATTTGAGAATCAATTTTTTACTTATATTTTATTGATTTTTTTTGTTATTAACTGAAGATGGCCTCCGGTAAAGCCCCTGAGGGCTAGTTACCGAGGGGGTGGAGTGGCGACCATCACGAAGGGTGTCTTCCCTTCGGGGTCAGGATGTTTGATAACTTGTTCCACCAGTTCTCCAATCTTTTAAACACAGCTTAATTTTTATAACAGAAATAAATTTCCTTACTTAGCGTTTGTTTGATGTGAAAATTGAACGGTTGTGTGTATGTAAGAGTCGTTAAAACTGTTCCCATAAAAAAAAATAAAATTGAATTATTTTAGTTTTTTTTTTAAGTGTATTGATTAATATTGTAGATAAAATTATTCTACTGCGTACAACCTGTGTTTTATCTTGCGTGTATATAACTATGTTGTAATTCTGAAGTTAATACGGTATTAACCGTATCGAATACTAACCGGTAGTAGTTGAATAATTCAACTATTCATTGATATGAGTTAACGATGCTCTCTTCAAATCAGAAAAATAGGTACAAAATAGCTCAAAAAAGATTTATTGGAACATTTTTGTGTACTATTTCCAGAAAATGGTTAAATAGCAAACAAAATTTCACAGCAAACAAAAAATCAAAAATTTATTTTTAAACAGTGTAAAATAACAACAATTATATTTAGTTTAAATATCTCTTTTGTTATTAATAAGTTGTATATGATTTGTATATTTAACGTTAATTAGACGAGGATATCGAGCGAAGGTTATGTTTGGTTAGATTATGTTGATAAAGTACGGTTTGCCAGTGTACAGAATTAACATAATCTAACCAAACATAACCTTTCTTTTTCCTGTTTAGCCTCCGGTTATTACCGTTCAGATAATACTTCAAAGGATGATATGTAGGAGTGTAAATGAAGTGTGTAGTCTGTATAGTCTCAGTTCAACCATTCCTGAGATGTGTGTTTAATTGAAACCCAACTCCCAAAGAACACCGGTATACAAGATTTAGTATTCAAATCCGTGTAAAAATAACTGACTTTACTAGGACTTGAACGCTGGAACTCTGGACTTCCAAATCAACTGATTTGGGAAGACGTGTTCACCAGTAGATCAACCCGGTGGTTAACCAAACATAACCTACGCTCGCTAACCTAGTCTAATTAACATTAAAAATCAAAAATACTATTCAGTAAATTGTACATACTACTTTGGCTGTGAAATTCCTAAAATGTACCGATTTAATTATTAATTTATCTATTATTTATTAAAATATATCAAAAAACATAAAGTGTCTATGTATTATTTATCTATTAATTTTTTTTTTCTGTTTAATTAATATTATATGTGTTGTAGTTTTACTCTGATGAGTTGGAAAATGTAATTATTGTCACAGTAATTTCTTCATTGCACTGGGTAGCAACTGTTAGTACAAGAAAAGATTTCATTGAACTTCTACATAGCATATATATATTTGATTATGAATTCAAAAAATGTCACCCATTTTTTACGGAAGAAACAAAAACAAGCAGTAAAAAAACATCAAGTAAATGGAAGGTATAAAGACTTTTCTTGTTTTTCCTTTTTTCCATTACTCTTTTCATGTCTATTTCTATAAAATTTCTTGTCATTTTCTTATATATCCTTCATCCTTATACTTCTTTCTTAATCATATCTCTACAGTAAACATATTCATGAGATTCTGATCATTTTCCTCGTTTATTATCTTTTTCCCCGCTCTAATTTGTTTAAGCAGTATGTGAAAATAAGGGGAAGAGCATTGCAACATTATAGAAATGGATACATTAATCTAGTATTACTTTTCGTTATCTGTACTACTCTTTTTTATGACTTTTATGTATGTTTTTTGAGGTACAAGAGGAACCAGTTAGAGTAGCTTTCTCGGGGAGTAACGATGTTCACTATAAATTTAGTCTTTATGGTGAGTACAGTAGAGTCAATTGTAGAATTGAATATCACCTGTATTTCGGTGAACTTGATGTTCTGAAATGTAACAGCTTATTTGAGTCAATGAAAAAGCAATGGCAAATTCCCACCCTTTTGTTACTCTATATTTTCCCTAGAAACTCAATATGTAATTTTTATTCTTAAAGATAGCTATGATATTTTTGGAAGCTACGTCTCATTTCAGATCTCTTACAACCGTTAGAAATTTTTTTATCATTGTTTATATTCACGTATAATAAAAAGTACATAATTAATGATTGACTTCAATGATTATTTATGTGTTTTTATAATTATGTGGTTTCTTTTTTATTTGTTATTTGTCGTTCAAATGAAATATATTTAACATTTCTGCCTTTTACTCTGCGAAACTTTCAGTTTCTATCCGATCTTCGGTATCTTTTTTAAAATTCTATTTGTATTTTTCCCTGGTAATTTTTCACAGATCTATTTTTCACGAATTCTTTATCAATAATTGTCAATTCTTTTTATTATGTTCAATTCCTAAGTTATTTAAAATGTCATAGTTCCCAAATTCTCATCGCCGAGTTCGAGAGTAACATCATTAACGTTTGGTATGAGTATAAATAAGTAAAACTTTTAATTTTTCCATAATTTACAATTCAGATTTCTAAACCAATAAAATGAAAAGAAGTGCAGAAAGTAATGATAAATAGAGTAATTATTATTAATAAGAAAATAAATAAAAATTATATAAAATATTCAACTCTTCATTATCTAATAATTAACTATATTAAAAAAAGAAAGTGTTTCAGGTGCATACTCCAAACAATTTATACAGATTCTTATAAGTTTATGCGGAATCAAACTTTTTCAGCAGTGCTTGGAAACTTCGTTTTATATGAAAATACTCTCGGCTAACGACGATCGATGAGCATAACAATTCAAAAATACTCTTTAAAAATAAACCTAATATATTTAAATATTTTTCATTAGCAAAATGAAACGTATTTATAATAATATTAAACAAATAATTATTTTTAAAGAAAACTGTAACCGACATCAAAACCATGTAATATGATACACATATATAGAATTATAAGATTCCCACTGTCCGTACCGATGCTTTATCACATCATCTCTCCATAAAAAAACGATGGTGCGTGGATTTGTTTGTTGTATGTGCTCACATTTTTATTTTAGCTGCTATTGGCGCAGAGCGGATCAATGGTGGTACGCCGGACGGCTGCGCGTAGCACACAACGATTCTTTCGTTCGAACGATTTATAATTTTTGATACGATCGATTTATCTAAAATTATATTTATGTTTTGCGAATAGAAAAGGGAAACATTGGGATTAAAACTGTGTTAAAAAATCACAATTCAAAAAACAGTTAAAAATGTTCAGAATTTTGAAGCTGTCGTTGTGAAAGTTTTTGTTGTTAGTACGCTAAATTCATGAACATTATTTAGTTACAATTGACAAAAACATTTAACAAAAGAAACCCATACATGCAACATTTTCGCGGGGCCTAATATCAGGATTTCCACTGTCCCTCCACTACCCGCTGAACGGCGAAATGTTTTTTTTTTTCAATTTTCAGAGCGATATTTTTTTGTCTAAAAAATGTTTTCAACATCATGATACCACCGCAAAAAGCAGTTGCATCGATTGCAACAAGATTTATTACAATCGGATAAACAGAAAGAAGGTTATGCGCGAACAAACATAAAAAGAACAGGTCGAATATATAAGACTTTTTTGAAGTCAGTTAAAAATAAGTTAAATTAAGGTACATTTTCCTAGTTAAAATTAAGCCGGTTACAGTTGCACAAGATCGCAATATATTGAATTTCACCGATTTAACTAATCTGATAATTTCTGCTGGACAATCAAATTAAAATAAAAGTTTATACACTTTAGCTGAATAGACGGAATACCTGTAGAATTACTGCGCAGTGCAGGTAAGGAAGCGATTGATAGATTATACAAACTGGTGTGTAATATTTATGAAAATGGGGAATTTCCATCAGACTTCAAAAAAAGTGTTATAGTTATGATACCAAAGAAAGCAGGGGCAGATAAATGTGAAGAATACAGAACAATTAGTTTAACTAGTCATGCATCAAAAATCTTAACTAGAATTTTATACAGAAGAATTGAGAGGAGAGTGGAAGAAGTGTTAGGAGAAGACCAATTTGGTATCAGGAAAAGTATAGGGACAAGGGAAGCAATTTTAGGCCTCAGATTAATAGTAGAAGGAAGATTAAAGAAAAACAAACCAACATACTTGGCATTTATAGACCAAGAAAAGGCTTTCGATAACGTAGACTGGAATAAAATGTTCAGCATTTTAAAAAAATTAGGGTTCAAATACAGAGATAGAAGAACAATTGCTAACATGTACAGGAACCAAACAGCAACAATAACAATTGAAGAACATAAGAAAGAAGCCCTAATAGGAAAGGGAGTCCGACAAGGATGTTCCCTATCTCCGTTACTTTTTAATCTTTACATGGAACTAGCAGTTAATGATGTTAAAGAACAATTTAGATTCGGAGTAACAGTACAAGGTGAAAAGATAAAGATGCTACGATTTGCTGATGATATAGTAATTCTAGCCGAGAGTAAAAAGGATTTAGAAGAAACAATGAACGGCATAGATGAAGTCCTACGCAAGAACTATCGCATGAAAATAAACAAGAACAAAACAAAAGTAATGAAATGTAGTAGAAATAACAAAGATGGACCGCTGAATGTGAAAATAGGAGGAGAAAAGATTATGGAGGTAGAAGAATTTTGTTATTTGGGAAGTAAAATTACTAAAGATGGACGAAGCAGGAGCGATATAAAATGCCGAATAGCACAAGCTAAACGAGCCTTCAGTAAGAAATATAATTTGTTTACATCAAAAATTAATTTAAATGTCAGGAAAAGATTTTTGAAAGTGTATGTTTGGAGTGTAGCTTTATATTGAAGTGAAACTTGGACAATCGGAGTATCTGAGAAGAAAAGATTAGAAGCTTTTGAAATGTGGTGCTATAGGAGAATGTTAAAAATCAGATGGGTGGATAAAGTGACAAATGAAGAGGTATTGCGGCAAATAGATGAAGAAAGAAGCATTTGGAAAAATATAGTTAAAAGAAGAGACAGACTTATAGGCCACATACTAAGGCATCCTGGAATAGTCGCTTTAATATTGGAAGGACAGGTAGAAGGGAAAAATTGTGTAGGCAGGCCACGTTTGGAGTATGTAAAACAAATTGTTGGGGATGTAGGATGTAGAGGGTATACTGAAATGAAACGACTAGCACTAGATAGGGAATCTTGGAGAGCTGCATCAAACCAGTCAAATGACTGAAGACAAAAAAAAAAAGCTGAATTCTGCAGCAGTAGATTACAACTATTAAGAACGCTACGTATCACTTAATACCGAGCGATAAGTTGTGAATGTATTTTAGATACCGGTTCAATATTTTTAATATTATAAAATAATTTTAAACGTTTAATAAAAATTTATTTTAAAAATACTATAGTAAAATAGTTTAATCTGATAAAAAATGTTGTGATATGTTGTTAAGAGATGTACAAAAATTCTATGTTTTTTAATCCAATTGACAACTTGAAAGGTTTTATTAATAAATTTATTTTATTTATTTTTGACAGGTTACACTTATAACTAGATTATTGATGAAATGTACTCGTAGTGTCATCAGATTATTATTTCCATCGACAACGTGTATAAGTAATCAAATAATCAATATAATTAATCGTAAAATTCCTCGATCGAGTTCAAATAATAAATTGACTTTTTCTTGGAAATTTCTTGGAGAAAATGTTTTATATATTACATCGTATTATATTATAATGTTAAACAGTATATTTTTACCACATATATTTATATTCTTCTGTAATCAACTTTGTTTCAGGTAAAATAAAAATTTAATAATAAAATAACTACAGTTAAAATTTATTTTTATTATAATTTAATTCTATATGTATTATAATTATAATAATATTAACATTTTTTAAAAGTATAAACGTTCAAAAATAAAAACATTTATACTTTTTAGGTATTAAAACGTTTTCTTACCAAAATTTCAAAATCTATCATTGATTGTAAAGCTACGAAATTTTGCCAAAAACTGTCGATTTTTCACGTGAAATATGAAGCAATGTTTATATTTACATCTAATTTGTAATATTTAACTCTACAACTTTCTAACTTTATTTAATTTAATTCACTCACATTAACATGAAATAAATAAATTTAACTGTATTCTTCTTTTCTTTTTAATAAAAAAATCATGGTCCGTGGTTTGTTGGCTTAATTTTAATTAATTATATTTTTGTTGCCATGGTGACAGAAATTAAAATTACTAATCATGTTTTATTTAATGAATACCGAGAAAATTCTTAACATGAGAATGCAAACGTGTCGAGGGTCCAAGGGGAAGAGCCCGATGCCCAGACGGCGAAGCTTGATTATTAGCTTGAACATTAGCCCTGATCCGGCTAATGTTAATAAAAAATGAATCGACGTATTACAATTTTAAACAAATTAAAAATTACGTATATGGAAATGATTGTATTATATGGCAATTAAAGAAAGAAATGTTTCTTAATCGTTTATTCTTTTCAGTATTTATTCTGTTAATATATATTTTTTTTAATTTATGATATTTTCATTTTTATGAATTTTTTATGTGTTACAGCCTCTTGCTTCTTTCTTTGTAATTGCATAATTGAAACAAAAAGTATAAATCCTATTGACTTTACATTCAAACATTTTCAGTGGCTAAAAACAAAATAAAAAAGTAATTTTTCTCTTAAGGAAACGAAATAATTAAAATATAAAACATGTTAACGTATTTTATACATCCGTAGAGATTACTCGTATGTAATTAAAAGCGATAATACAATAACAAAATTAATAATATAATTCAGATTGCTTGTTATTTTAAATAAAATAATTTAAATTTACTTTGTTAAAAACATCATCCCAGTAAAATTATTCCATATATAAATAAAAAATAGGGTTTCTAAATGATTAATATTATACACTTTATATACATATTATGTATATATTCGGAGTAACAGTACAAGGTGAAAAGATAAAGATGCTACGATTTGCTGATGATATAGTAATTCTAGCCGAGAGTAAAAAGGATTTAGAAGAAACAATGAACGGCATAGATGAAGTCCTACGCAAGAACTATCGCATGAAAATAAACAAGAACAAAACAAAAGTAATGAAATGTAGTAGAAATAACAAAGATGGACCGCTGAATGTGAAAATAGGAGGAGAAAAGATTATGGAGGTAGAAGAATTTTGTTATTTGGGAAGTAAAATTACTAAAGATGGACGAAGCAGGAGCGATATAAAATGCCGAATAGCACAAGATAAACGACCCTTCAGTAAGAAATATAATTTGTTTACATCAAAAATTAATTTAAATGTCAGGAAAAGATTTTTGAAAGTGTATGTTTGGAGTGTCGCTTTATATGGAAGTGAAACTTGGACGATCGGAGTATCTGAGAAGAAAAGCTTAGAAGCTTTTGAAATGTGGTGCTATAGGAGAATGTTAAAAATCAGATGGGTGGATAAAGTGACAAATGAAGAGGTATTGCGGCAAATAGATGAAGAAAGAAGCATTTGGAAAAATATAGTTAAAAGAAGAGACAGACTTATAGGCCACATACTAAGGCATCCTGGAATAGTCGC
Source organism: Lycorma delicatula (assembly GCF_047948215.1). NCBI lineage: Eukaryota > Metazoa > Arthropoda > Insecta > Hemiptera > Fulgoridae > Lycorma > Lycorma delicatula. Next base: position 89,355,500 of record NC_134461.1, read on the forward strand.
TTTAATATTGGAAGGACAGGTAGAAGGGAAAAATTGTGTAGGCAGGCCACGTTTGGAGTATGTAAAACAAATTGTTGGGGATGTAGGATGTAGAGGGTATACTGAAATGAAACGACTAGCACTAGATAGGGAATCTTGGAGAGCTGCATCAAACCAGTCAAATGACTGAAGACAAAAAAAAAAAAAATACATATTATATATTATTTAGCTAAACGTTATATTACTAAATAATAATATTTCAAAATGCATTTTGACTGTACTCCGTTAACCTCTATCCCATTTATTTTATGCGAATTTCTGGCAGAAAATTGCACTAGTCTTTCCGGAAAAATATTTTTTAAATTCTTAGATTGTTAGTTTATCTACATGAAAAAAAAAATTAATAAAAGATGTGCAAAAAGCCTAATTTAATTTTTTAATATTAAAAAAATTATAATTTTTTAATATTAAAAAAAATTATAATTTTTTAATATTAAAAAAAATTATAATTTTAATGATTAAAAACAGATTAATGAAAAAAAATAAAAATAATTGATATATTGAATACTTACATTTAAACAATTATTTATGTCGTAAGCCAAAAAGCGACAATATCTTCCAGAATTGCTTGAAACGCATTGCGATCATCCGTTTTACTCAGCTATAAGTATTCGCATAAGTAACTGTCCAGAAATTCCCTAGTTATGCCTTATTAACGGGGCATTTTATTTTTGTCTACCCCGCCTTAGTCGTTCTATTTTTTGAGTATGCCCACCAAAAGTGAATCAATGAAGTATTGAGAATAATTCACAGTATTTTGCATGTAATTCCTGTTCAAATTACGTACACCATTGTATGCCGCTCACTGATCAGAAATTTTTATTGAACTCAGTACAATGTGCTCTACTATAATCGGTAATAACGATTATCTACTGCGAACATGAAACATTCCTGCGTTTCACGGCTTAGCCTTTCAAATACTGCTCCTGGGGATTCTATCAATGTTGTTCTTTCTCTTTAAGAATAGAGACTTGTCGATCTCTGCTGTCAGATCTAGGCCACCAGCTACACGATTTGATTTTGAAAGCTTCTCGCACACAATTCCGTAGATAATTCAAACTTAAAAAATGTAGCTGTGTTTTTAACGACATATAATTCTCGTTCACAGAAGGCCTCAGTCGTCATTTCGTTGCTCCATGATTAAAATAAATAGTAAAATATTATCAAGGCTAAGTTCAGAGTCATACTACCATGAATTGGCCCGCATTTGTACATCGATTCGGCACTGCCTTTAATTACACCACCACCGTTCTCGGTCATTTAAAATATTTAACGCCATATCGTGCCACTAATTATATAGTTTACTGTTTTAATAAAATACCGTAACGTTGAAAGAAACGAACAAAACGTTTTTATTCAAAACAATACAAATAATACAAACAAACAAATTCGCAGGAAGATTCTTAACGATGTCGAATTGTAATTACTACAAGGTGACAATAACAGTGCAACACTACTCGAATAATTACGATGTACTGATGTTATTTTAAAAATAAATAACAAAAAATTCAAATTACGGTACCCGCAGTACTATGATGTAATCAGACAAGTAAGAACAAGTTTGCTTAAGTCTAACGTAATAATCATACTTCCACCAACATCTTGGTGGGGGCTATCTTAAACTTAAACAGACGAGAATGAATATGAATTTGAGTTATAAATTTCGTTAATAGAGTTTTTTTATATGTTCGGCAATAAAATTAATGAAAATTGTGGGGTAATGAAGGTTCGATAGATTAGTGAAAGATAACGGAGGTCTACTCTCGATTGTAATTACTTTTCTTGAAATAATAATCATGCAATTGAATTAGATTTTATTGAAATTAGGTTTTTTTTTAACTGTGGTCAGTAAAATTTATTAAATTATTAAACGAAAATTTATTCCTTCCTCCATAGCGAATTAGTAGTTCAATCTTTTATCCGAAAGGTCCAAGGTTCAAATCGCGGTCATTTTTCAAACACTGCAAAACGTTCATTCTTGACACCATCCAGAAATTTCAAGGTTATTGCGAAACTGGAACGCATTGTTATGTATACTGTTAAGACCTCTCCTTTCCAAGTCATATCTCAACCATTCAGCTTGGAATCGGGCGTGCGTTAATGATACCATCACATATGAATTATTTGGTATCGGTATCCGGTTGAACTGTCAACCAGGCAACTGTTTCAGGCTTATAAGGCCTGAAATATATAACAATCACTCTATTTTATTCACAAGTAAAAAAAATATATTGAGGAAAATACAATTGTAGATTAAAAAAATAAATATTTCTTGTAAAAAATGTCTCATATGTTATTATGTTCTTTCATATCTTTTTCTAAAATATTATGTTAAATTTTACCAACCTCTTTTACATCATTACGGTTACAGCAGATTTCAGATGCCTAAAAAAATTATTGAAAAAAAAGATTGGAATATATTCAAATTGTAAAATATTCCTTTATGCAAATGGCTGGTATACCTGCTCAACTTCTGTGTTACATGACTTTATTATTCGCCAACTAAAATACAGAAAGTTTTAAACTTAGCAGTTCGAATATATTTCGGTTTTTTGTTTTATTAAGGCCGGGAATGGTAAGCGAGAAGTACCATAAACTGTTAACTTATACCTACAGTTAGATTACTTTTGAAAATGAATGGTTTCAATATTTTACTTTTCCTGTTATTAACTGAAGATTTGGAAGGGGTATTGGGAGTGTTGGATGACCCTTTAATTACATAATTTTGTCAGCAGGAGATCTTAACTTGAAACTGTACTTTTTTTTTAATAGAAAAATATAAGACATTTTTATATAAAAAATCTGATGTGGACAACACATGACTTCCTTGTACTCCTATAAAATTACATTTACACATTTAAAAAAAATGAAAAGTACATAAAAGTTTATTTCATTAAAAATTTCTGATATTTTTTTATATTGTTTTTTTTGTTGTTATTATTATTATTATTTAATTATTATTCATCGTAAATATTATTTTACAATGAGAGGTTAATAATTATTAATAAATCAATATATTTAAATTAAAAAAAAGGAGATGAAGTCTGATTCGAACCGATGTGTCTTCCCGTAAGATCCAAATATTTCATTAATAAAAATTTTATTTGGCTATAACTCTGGAACCAATGATAATAATTACTAGTTATCATATATCGTTGAAAAGCTCTAATGAGGGCTTATTACTGCATTTAAGAAAAAGTCCAAATACAATTTTTCTTTGGATTTGAGCTTTTTTGGAACTTTTGGTTCAGTGATTGCAATCAAAAGGGGAGGTGCACAGCTAGATGCTACAACAGTCCTAAATCCAAAATTTCAATATCCTACGGCTAATCTTTTTCAGTTACGCGAGATACATACATACATACATACGTACGTACAACATCACGCCGAGACTAGTCAAACTGGATTCAGGGATGGTCAAAATGGATAGTTCCATTGAAATCTGGAAACCGAAATTCTTCGCACAATACTTCCTTTACTTCGAACAAGGAAGTAAACTGGAATAGGAAAAAGAAATGTTTTAATCAAATTAATTCAGTAGTTATTTATTTTCAGGAAATTCTACCGTTACATGTGGTATACAAGTAAATTATTTAGACAACCACACAAAACAAAGCCCTGAAAGTTTAGAATTTATAAAAAAATATTCTTTAAAATTATGTTAATTATGATTTTTAATTGTTCAAATTTTACTTATTAATTTCTATAAATACACTCATAAAACCTTTAAATTAAATTCTTTACTTGAACATTGCTTCAAAGAGTAATTTACTTAAAGACGATTAAGTTATTTAACTAATGTCAAAGCGTTCAAACTTCACTTGTTCCTGATCCAGATTTTTTCCAAACCAAATATTGCTATTTTTAACCTATATTGTTATTTTAAACCAAATAACAGTTATTTTTCAAAAATTATAACAAGAACAAAACTGGAAGGAACCAGCTGAATAAAAAACTCGTAGTTAAGGTTCATACCTAGAACTATTATCCTTTTATTAAAGAGATTCTGAAAGTTTCTCTAGTTATAAAATGTAAAGACAACTGTTTCATTTCTAAAAAAAAATCCTTTATCGCTGGAGATGTATAAAATAATTGAATAGTGTGAAATCGATCATGAATCTTTAACCTCTTCTTCCCACATCCTCGCAAATTAAGAGTTTTAATCTGTAATATTTCTGAGATAACTAAAAAAGCTGGCAAATTATTGCATGACTTTTCCCGGGTATATATAAAGTTTTGAAAAAATATTTAAACCGAAGGGAGATAGATTAAAAGAACAAAAACATATATTTCAGTTTTATGAAGTGGAGGTTGATTTTTTGAAAAAGTTTTTTTGGATTATTTGTAAATAAATTTTAGGTTAATAAATTACTTTTAATAAAATTTTCTCTAAAATCCTTCTGAAGAAAATCGAAATTGTTTTTTTCGCTATATATCATCATTCCCTTAACGAATTTTGAAAAAACTTATAATATCATCAATGTCCAATACATGTAAATACTGAGCCAAATTTGAAGAAATTTTTTTCCAATCCTGAGATATGAAGATCAAAGTAATGCGACATAAATATATATGCGTACGCATATATGTATATATACATATTATGTTTTTTTTTTTTGTCTAGATGAACTAACTGGATCCTAAAACGAAAAGATTTCCAAAAACCCGATACCCAATTTTTGACATGATCACCATACTTCCTTCTTTAATATAGCTATTCTATCTATATTCGCCGGGAAAATAATAATAATATAATTTTTATTCATTTATAAAAAATTTATTCATGTTTTACTATTTCAGATTTAATCGATATACTTCTGCATGGAAATTCTCATTAAAATTTATTAAAGGTGAAAAAAATAAAAGATTATGGGAAAATCAGCTAGATACATATCGATTATTGTATAATCGATTATTGAAATGCTGCGATCTGTTAAACGAAACATTTAAATATCATTTACTGATATTATCATGCAATTATTTTGCAGTATTACTTTTATTACTACATCGTCCATTTTCATCAGAATACATTTTTGTTCGGATAAATGTTTTTCTTAGTATATTATATTGTTTGTATATTATTTATTCAATTAACGTTTGTTCTGATCATCTTACTTGTTCGGTAAGTAAAAATAGTTTTTACTCTTTTTTTCAATTAGAAATAATAACAAAATGTGTAAAAATTTCGGCTAGCATTATCATAATCTGCCCCTTCTAGTATTCTCACTCATTAATACTCATTGACGCGTTTGGGAGTACCTCCATTCTCAAAAGTACTTTTAGTACCGAGTCTTCCTGAGTTGAGATTGTAGAATAAATAAAATGTTGTAATCTCACTCCCTATCCCTACTGTTATGGCTTCTTCTGTTTTGTCCCTCCCCTTCTAACGGTTTTACCTTCCTTGAAACTAATCTTTGTGATTTTTTTATTTTAACAATTTAAAATTTTTAAACATTATATCGGATTGAGTGTTTATTTGTTCATTAATTATATATCCTATCCTTTTAATTTTATCTTGAATATTTCCATGATTCTGAAATATTTAAAGGGTTTTTTGCAGAAATCTAGGATCGTTAGAGCGGGAGGAACAAATCAGAAGAGGCCATAACAGTATGGATGGGGAAGTGGGAGGAACATAACATCGCTATTTATTCGTCGATCTCAACTCAGGATGACTTAGAACTAAAAGTAGTTTTGAGGGTGAAGGTACACTGAAATGCATCAACTACAGATGTTAGAATGACAATGCTAGGAATTGCAAAAAATAACACTCGAATAAAAAAAAAGTATACTACTACGATAGAACATAATATAATTTGTTATAATCTTTTAAATTTATGTATAATTTAACAACTTAATAATGTATCATGACTAGAGTTGGCTCTGCTTTAAGGGTTTTACTGCTTTTTTTTGTATCCGTCGGATACATCAGTTAGCAAAACGAAAAAACATCGGCTATTTAATGTGGCGAATTGTTCAAAAATTGTACAAATAGTAACAAACTATAATGCGTATTAACAGTCAATGTTTTTAGCCGGACCATTAATGTAATTGATATTTACAGTATTTTAAAATTACACTGCTCTACAAGATTTTCGAAAGAGAAACGTTAATATGAGTGTTTTATAATATAGTTTTTACGCTAAAACCGAAAATTTAATAAAAAATGCTCTAACTTGTGGCATTTCTTGAGTATATTAGTTCAAAGATCCGTATTTTGTCATTTTTGACACGTAATAAAAACAATCTGTTATCTTGTGCATTTCGTTATAAATATATCTGTTATGATTATTTCATACCAGGGAAATCAATAGTGAACCACATCTCATTTCACAAGTGGAATTTAACGATTTGGTTCGCGAATTGGATTTATCAAAACAGCAAGCAGAACTTCTGGGTTCGTGCTTAAAGGAATAGAATTTATTGATTAAGGCTAATAAAATTTCATATTTTAAAAACATAAATGAAGACTTGATGAAATATTTCAAATTGAAAAATTCTCCGTATTCCTGTTGTGATATAGAAGGTTTGATATCGGATCTGAATATTGCTTATAATTCTAATGAATGACGGTTATTAATTGATTCGTCAAAAATAAGCTTAACAGTAGTCCTACTGCATAATTCAAACAAGAATCCTTTTGTAGTAGTACACATGCTGTTCGAATAAGAGACATATGAAAGTACGTCATTAATTTCTAAAGCAGTCAGTTACGGTAACCCACCGGGTTGGTCTAGTGGTGAACTCGTCATTGTGCAAATCAGCTGACTTCGAACTCGAGAGTTCTAAGGTTCAAATCCTAGTAAAGGCAGTTACTTTTATACGGGTTTGAATACTAGAGCGTAGACACCGGTGTTCTTTGGTGACTTGGTTTCAAATGACCACACATCTCAGGAATGGTCGACCTGCGAATGTACAAAACTACATTTCATTTACATTCATCCTCTGAAGTAATAATATCTTACGGTGGTTCCAGAGGCTAAACAGAAAAAAAATAGAAAAAATCAATTACGGTGCTCACTTATGGCGTATCTGTGTAAAGTTATTGAAGTTATTGTAAAGTTATATTCTTCTCAGTATATAACTCTTTACCAAGCTGACCAAGGCTTTACAACTCGCAGACCAAGCTGTTTTTCTTATGTTTGTGAAAGTGTTGTGTATAAGTGAAGATTATGTGGTTAAAAAGTAGCCAAAAAGAAACACTTTCAGTCCTGAACAAATAATATTAACCTTCAGTATGTTTTTAAATTTTTGATTTTTTGAAAAAAACGTTTTTTGTATTATTTGTATATGCTTTGTACGTAATAAATTTATTTTAATAACGTTTTCTTTAAAATGCCTTTGAAGAAAATCGAAATTGGTTTTTCTCGATATTCCCTACCCTCTTAACGAATTAGAAAAAATGAATTTGATCATTATCCCGCATATGGAAACATCTGAGCAAATATGAAGAAAATCGGTTCAGTCAATCCTGAAATATAAAGCCAAAAGCAGTGTGACACACATACTACATGCTTACGTACATATGTTTTTTTTTCGGTCTAGATAAACTAGTTGTACCCTAATACGTAAAAATTTACACAAAAAAATCCGATATCCCATTTTTGACATGATTACCACAATTTTCCCCTTCAATATTGTTATTCTAGCTTTATATTAACCGAGAAAATAATATTATGATGTAACACTGATAGAAATATTATGTCTTTATTTAGTAAAATCTATTTAAATTATTATTAAATAAAATGGTTAAGCCATTTTTTTATTATTAATTGCTATACCTTAATACTTTTTTCTACTTTTTATTTTAGTTATTTTATAAGTACATAAGTAATAAAAATTTAATAACATGAAAAATTATCTATTTTCATGTTATCTAGTTAATATAAATATCTATTTTAAAATAAACTAGATAAATGTTAGAATGTAAAATTATTGGAATTTTAGTTTTTAAAAATTTTATAATTTTAGTTTATTAAATCGTTTTTTACGTAGTGTCTCAAATCACTCTTCAAAATTAATCGTCATCGACCTTTAGTTATTTTATTCATATTACACCTTTCCGTCTTCGAATCTCAATGAAGGTTGACATTTTTGAAAAGCTAAAATTTCATCTTTTATTTAATCGGATGGCAGTTTGTTGTTAACGGACGGCAAATGCATAAATAGTATAATTGTTTTATATAAGGTTTATTATTATATATTAATATTTCGTGATTTTTATTACTGGTCAGTATTTACTTTTTTCAGAGTGAATTACTGCTTGATGAATTAACAGTATTACCGACTGCAAAATTATCAACAAATACTAAATTACAGGTATTTTTTTTATTTACTAAACAGACAACAAAATAAAAAATATACGAGTGCAATACATTAAATTTTTGCAATTTTACTTTTTTATTTATTTATTTATTTTTTTACACTTATATTTCGATTGATTACTTCTGCTTTAGTTAGGTGAAATAATGCTGTAACGTTGTAGAAATTCGGCGGCTCAGAATTGGCACAAGTAAATGAGTATAAAACTCAAAGGAAAGCGCATTGCACCCTACATTAGAACATTTTATAACTTCGCGTGATCAGCTGGACATTGCTTACTTGAGTTAAAAAAATAAATAGTAACGTAGGTAATATTGCAATAATATAAAAAAACTAATTGAAAATTAACGCAAAACACAACAATTGTTAAGACACTGTACGTGTATTTATTTTCAGTATATATACAAATCAAAATTATTGTATATTTTCTGCTCTTACACAATTTCTTCATTCTTACAGAAGTTTTCAATTCCCATGATTAGATTTCTATGCATTTTTTTCTCCACAAATCTAAAAATAATGTAGTTCAATGTGCCACGAAAAATATCTTCACTAAATGCAAGAAACAAAAATAATTTATTGTATGCGTTACATTTTACATTTATATGCAACATTAAGCATAATTATTTATCATTATTTAAAATTAGATTTAATTTTTTTTCTATACTGATGTAATATATTCCTTTAATATATGTTTTTATTATTTTTTTAACAGATCGAAATATGGTTACTGCAATTTAAAGGTGCGCCAGTCTCTGTCAGCGCAGCGTCTTACTTCAAACTTAACAAATCTACTTTCTCATCGGTTAGTAACGTTATATTCTCAGAAGTCTGGTGAGTTGACTTCGGAAAAAGTGAAAGAGATTGATTTACGTGGTTTTGAATTGTGGGAAGTTAGGTAGGATGAGGCAACAGAAGGGCGTTATTCGTATAGCCTCTTCCCTGATGTCAAAAGTTTGCAGAGCGCCTCTTGGGTACACCCGAATAAGTACATGACGCAATATATTTCTGAGCATGGCGTTTGCCGGGACAGGCTTCAGAGATTCAGCTTGATGGACTCAAGAATGCGTCCATAATGCGGACAATTGGACGATGTACATCATGTTCTGTACGTTTTTTCCAAGTATGAGTTGATGCTCACGGATACTATCTGTCGGCTCGGCGTTAGATCTCCGTGTCAATTGGCGAAACGAGGCCGAATGGATAATATTTTAGAATTTCATACACTATTTGGCAAAAGAAAGGATTGCCGAGTGGATTTAGGGTGCCGACTGGGTTTTTCCGCCTTCTTTTTTGTTTTGTATTTGCTAAGTTTTTGTTGTTGGTTTGTGTTCTGTAGTTTCATTGTTGTTTTCGTTTTGTTTTATTGTATTGCGTGCTGAACTCACTTTTTTCCTTCGAGTAGGTAGTGGATTTCAGTTCCTTTTTCTTATTTTGTTTATTCAGTCTTGTTTGAGACTAACATAAGATGTGTTTTGTTTTTTTTTTATTTGGAATAGTAGTACACCGATGGGAATGTCACATGTTGCAATCGGATCGGTGGCATCCTGACTGAGACAAGAACAAGGTTAAGAAATGCCTTTTGCCGAGGTTTTTGAAGATGACCTCCGGTAAAAGCCCATAATGGCTAGGTACGGAGGGGGTGGCGTGGCAATCGAAACTATCACATGATGGGTGTCTTCCCCTACGGAGTCAATGCAAAAATTATTATTTTTTAGCACTAGCTGCAGTTACTGATTCGCACCGCTGCTTTTTTTTATTTTATAGATCTGATTAATAAATGTTCACCTTTATAAACACCTGTTTGAAATCAAAACAAAGCTACCTTCAATATTTATTAGCCGTAAACAGTGTAGATAAAATTACCACTACTCATCTCATGGCAGTCACATCCCTTCATGAGCATATCTGAACCGAACCGTTCAACCGGCTTAACAAATCGTTTCAAATCGCCTTCAATGTCGTAAAAAAGTATTATCATCTACATACATGAGATGGCTGTAAATATATTTTCCCATCTGGAAACCTTTATAAACAGATTTCAGTAGTACTCTATTGTAAAATCTGTTCACTGTTGACAGCGGGTTCAGTGCCAAGCAAAACTGAAAAGAACTCAAGGCATCGCCTTAAAAGATTCTTTGGCGAATGTTTATAGCATTATTACTGTTGGAGACTTATTCGGGGTACACAGCTTAAGACACGTTTGCCATTTTCCCATAATCCTTCTCAAAATCTTAATGATTACGGGAGATCTACCATGTACAGCCCTTGCACCTACAAAGCCAGGAGAGTGACATTGAATTAAAACCTTCCTCTAATCAATATATGGCGTATTCAGGCTGACCACACCAGATATGGCACCATCAATAACCAACTATTACTTTCAACCCCTACAATCCTGGCAATCAAACAACCTTTTTGTTCCTCTGGTATCACCTGATGCCTTTCCAGATATGCATTGACCTTAGCACATAGGATAGATGTTAATACATTATAAATGATAGGAGGTTGAGTAATATATGGTGTCTTCCAATTTTCGACCTTACTGACAGCAAAACATGTCAGTACGAGTAATCACACGTTCAAATTTAACGAGGACTCGGTTAGTTCTTTCCTTCTACTTACAGAACTAATCCGCCTAAGCACGATATAAATAAGAATTCAATCCGAACTCCCTCGATTCTTTCTGCCTGAACCTCGCCATGACATCTACAATCAAGCGATTAGAAACAAATAATGAACTCCGCTAATCAAGAATGTTCTGAAAGTCTAAGTTTGTAATCGAGGAAAACGGTCATTCATAGTCCTATACAACTGCATAACGCATTGTCTCATATCAATTTCCATCTTCGTAATTTTAAGAAAAGAAATTCGTAATAATGAGCAACATTCCGTGCAGCCTAAGACAATCTTAAGTATCTACTTACTAACCAACTGAGGCAGAGTCCAGCCGTTCCCTTCCCTAGAATGAATAAGCCGTTTCAGTTTGCCGGTTGTGGATCCAGTAACAGACACTTTATCCAAGGGCTTTTTCTGCGCGTTATTGGAAAAAGGAATTCACGGTAGATGAGTTGTTAACACATCCACTGGTGTACTTTACGGCCACAAACAAAAGTAAAAAGGGCTTTAAGCTGAAAAAAAAAAAACTGTTATTATCAGAAATCTGGAATATCCTAACTATCCTCCAGAACCGGATTTGCTCGGCTATTTCGGGGCCAGTCCCCGCTAAGGAATGGTGAAAAAAAGGAAAGAAATAAAGAGAAACGAAAAGAAAGAAAAGGCAATTATTATTATTATTCAGCTTTAAACTAATCGCCAAAGAAAAAACGGGCTTTTATAATAATTACAATACTTTATAATAACTATTAATTGTATGGGCCGTGCGTAATACATTTTTGATTCGCTGAATTATTCAGTTTTAATTAACGAAGGTCAAACAATAAAAATTTAACAATAAATATATTAAATGATAAATGAAAAATAGAAAAAAAATATTAATTAAATAAAAAACCTTATTTTTTAGAAATGGAACAATTATTCTGTTAATTATTATTAGTCAACTATGCGGAAATATCTTTTTAAACTGCAATAAATAATCAGTTTGATAAAATAAAATAAGTACTCTGTATTTATTTAAAAAAAATCTCGAAATAGAGTAACTTTTTTCTTATTTGTTATATTAACCTTATGCACTGCAGATATAATACATCAGTCTTAGCGGAATGCAAAAATTACTGAATTTTGTTACATAAAAACGGTGATTATATTTGTAAAATATTAAAGCTGAATTTCTCAGAAACTGTTCTTAAAAATTTGATAAAAACTTTATTATCTTTATTGTTATGGAAAATACGTTGTTTTTAATAGTGCAAATAACATCGGTGTTATGCTGATTATACTAAAATGATGTTAAATTAGAAAATTAACGTTATAAAACAATTTAAATTAAAAGCCTTTCATGTTTATAAAAATTAAATATCTCTATTGTTGTGTGAATAATACAATTTTAATTTAATTCAAAAAAGGAGGAGGTTTTTTAGCGTAGAGAATATTGTCAGGCTATACGCTTTACCAAATGATCTAATTTGGAAGTTTTTTTTTTTGTAGATGAAGATTCTCTTGTAGACCTTTTGTAAAATTTTACCAGGTAAAACCTATTCAAAGTTTTTTTTTAAAACAAAACATTTTTATTGTTTACGAAGATGATTTGGAATATCTTTCTCTTTTTTTGTTGTCATTACTCCTTAGTGTTGGATTATTGTATCTTAATTAAAAACCATCTGATTTCATTCTGACAATCAAAAGTAGAGAGTTAACCCACCGGGTTAGTTTAACGGTTAACTCGTCCTTACAAATCAGTTATTTAACAGCTGATTTTCGAAGTCGAAGGTTCTGAGGTTCAAATCCTAGAAAAGGATAATTGGTTTTATACGGATCTGAATATTACCCAGAGGATACCGGTGTACTTTGATGGTTGGGGATTCTCAGAGATGGTCGGCCTGAGTTTGTACAAGACTGCACCTATTTACATGTTATACGTATCATCTTCTTCACGTTTGGTTTGGTTGGGGGAGGGGGTTGCTAATTGTTCTTTAGTTGAGTAAATTCCAACGAACACATTAGGAAAATAAAAACAAAATATAAAAATAAAGAAGTAGAGAGTAAACGTTGCTTAATATAAAAAAGTAGTTTTTTTATGATTTGTTAAACACTATGTATATGAGAATTAGATTCCATTTAATCCAATAAAAAGAATAGGTATTCTTTTTAAATTTCAGTCGATTAAGTTTCTGTAATGAAACAATTCAAAGCAATATTACCATGAATTCAAAAAATTCAACTCTCTTTAGGTCACATTTTAATTAAAATTAAAAAAAAAACTATTATAATAAAAAATACCATAAGGTTAGTAATTACAATGAGCTGTTGAAATTAATCGATGAAAAAACAGCCCTTTTTGAGGGCTACCATAAGGTTAGTAAGTTCCATTCGGCGACGGCAGATGGTACTTATAAAAATATTCCTTATTTAAATATATAAGAAAATTAGATTTTAAGTGAGTAGTATTTTCATACTTCTCATACATCAAAAGATAAAGAAATTCGATTTCACATCCTAGTCCCACCGAAAGAATACCGTACTTTTCTTCAAAAAGTCGGTAAATTCATTTTATCATGAACTAATCCTCTATTTTTTTATGTATTACAAATTTAGATATCTTAATGTAAGTATCTTTTCTGTCCAATCTGTTGTACGTAATTTTCAGAATGGCCAAATGGGTTACTTAATATTATAATCGCTAATTTTGCTGCAGTTATATTTTGATTAAAGCCAAAGTTATAGTAGGCATTTCATTTTAATGACAAAGATACATATTTAGAATGAATTTATCAGGCGTATAAGATGAGAAATGTGACCTGTTTTATATATAAATTCTGTTTGCATCCATATGTTTAATAATGTCCACCTATGTTAAGAAATTACAGTATAACTTCCCAGTATCGGACACGGCTTGGGAACAACAATCTGTCCGTTATTTAAAGGCGTTCACTAGTCAGAAAAAGGCGAATGTAGTATTATGTTCGGTTATTGTACAGAAAAGAAAACTTTGAATAGAACAGTATTGTGCATTTATTTCATGTAAATTAAAATTATAAAAAATTAGTTGCAAATTAATACTACTTTGTAAAATCAATTTGTTTTTTGTTGTTTTTCTGAAAATAAAACACTGTCCTCTTAAGTTCATATTTAAATTTAAAAAAAGAAAATACTGTACTACTAAAATCGACTAATAAAATTAACTACTAGTACAGAATTACCTCTTACTGACACCAAATGCTCATCTACAACACCAGCATCACCGGAAACATTTTTATATGAAACTTTATGTCTAATTCGGAATTTATCTAACCAATTCCCTAATGCGTTAAACTCATCGTAACCGAGTTCTTTAGCAATTTCTAGGGCTTTCACACGTATCAAAGTTCCAGAGTCCGGAATGTTATTAGCATGAGTCCTGCAAAATCATTCATAAGTCAAATGGCCAACCGCTAAGCCTAACATTTTAGGAAATTCACGTTTGCTTAATTGATTGCCATTTTCAGTTCGTGACTTTACGATATAAGATTTGTTTTTTAAGATATCGCTTATCTCAGTTTTCCCGACATCAAGATGTTTAGCCATATCACGCACACTGAGTTTTTCTTTTCCGTAGATATTTATAACTCATATTTTTCCTTTTAATGCCAAGTGTTTATGACTTTGAGATATTATAAATTGCGGTAACGATTTTTATAAAATGCACAAAACTGAACGTACAGTAAACGTACGTATAGAAAATGTACGAAAGAAATAATACGGTACTATACCGTTACGAAAATATTACACGTGTTTAATGTACAATATAAACTTATGCAACTGAACCCACCGGGTTAGTCTACTGGTGAACGCGTCTTCTCAGATCAGCTGATTTGGAAGTCAACAGTTCCAGCGTTCAAGTCCTATTAAAGTCAATTGTTTTTATACGGATTTTAATACTAGATCGTGGATACCGGTGTTCTTTGGTGATTGAATTTCAATTCGTGTTCATCTCAGGAATGGTCGAACTGAGACTGTACAAGACTACACTTCATTTACGCATGCATATCGTCCTCTGAAGTAATATCTGAACGGTAATTCCCAGAGGCTAAAAAAGGAAAAAAATATTTATACAACTGATGAATCACGCTGGAAGATGAATTGATTGAAATCATAACATCAACGACTAGGCGGAAAGTGATGTAATCACAACAGATAAACAATTTAGACGCACTGAGTATAAAACAGAACAAGGAAAACACAAGTTTTATTGCTGCTGTCCCTTTTTTCAGAACTTGATTGAATAGTTTTTGTAGGTATATTCATTTATTCATTATCCGGGACCATTATTTAGAAGGTCCATTATTGGGAAGTATCCGTTAAGGAAAGTTTCACTGTATAATTTTGTTATATAGTACCTGCATAATATTATTTTTTTGTAAATGCTGATTTTTTATATTACTTAGTTGTTTAGTGTAGTAGTAGCATAAGTTGTACAGATTTTTACTCACTGTTTGTTTTTGTATTTTTTTATCCAGGCACTAATGATGTTGGCTACTTATTCTGTACTAATTAATCAGTTAGAAGATGATATTTTAAAAAAATTTGGAATAAATTAAGAACAAATAAATTATCAAATAGCAAAAGGTATACAAAGGCATAAATATTTTAAGGATTTATATTAAGGTAATTATACAATTAGGAACTAATCTCTAATATTGATGAAATTTGGAATATACCTTATTTAGAACATAAGTTAATTATTACAATTGAAACTATTAGTCGGAAACGCATTTTACTTGAGTTACGTCTCTCGTAAGTCGCACAGTACCGTCACCTAAAATTTCGTAATTCAACACGGTATAAGTGTAATATTCATTATTTTCGGACTAAATAATTTGGTTGTTTGTTAGTTAAGTTAAGAATGAAATTAGATTCACTTAAGAATAAATTACGTTAGATTAAGCTTATGTGAAACTTAGGTTAGGTTAAGTGCAATATATATTATTTACGCAGTAAATAACTTGATTTAAATGAAATTCAGTTTAGTTTATGGTTATGTTAGCTTAGGTAACAGTTCCGTGTACCGAACTTCGAATCAACATAACCTTCTTTCTTTTTTGCTTAGTCTTCGGAACCACCATAAGGTATTACTTCAGAGGATGATACGTATGAATGTAAATGAAGTGTAGTTTCGTACAGTTTCAGGTTCACCATTCCCTGGGATGTGCGTTTAATTGAAACCCAACCATCAAAGAACACCGGTACCCATGATCTAATATTCAAATCCATATAAAAGTAATTGTCTTTATTGGGATTTGAATGTTGAAACTCTCGACTTCCAAATCAGCTGATTTGGGAAGACGCGTTCACTACTAGACCAACTCGGTGGATTAATTATTCTTCATCTTTTCTTTCTTTTTCCTGTTTATCCTCCGGTAACTACCATTTAGATAATTCTTCAGAGGATGAATGAGGATGATATGTATGAGTGTAAATGAAGTGTAGTCTTGTACATTCTCAGTTCGACCATTCCTGAGATGTGTGGTTAATTGAAACCCAACCACCAAAGAACACCGGTATCCACAATCTAGTATTCAAATCCATGTAAAAATAACTGGCTTTACTAGGACTTGAACGCTATAACTCTCGAAATTATTCTTCATCTGGAAATTATATACCACACACCAATTTTCTGTGGGTGTAGAAACCATGAATGGATTATGTGAGGATTGTTAGAGCTCCAGTAGCGATCATTACAACGATTAATGTAGCATTAAAGACACTAAACAGAGATATTCCTTTTTATTGCACAAATTTTCATAATCATTTGTTAGGAGAGTTTAAAAAGCTTACCCCAACATCTTCCAAAGTTTCATCATTAGGTAGTGAATGTTTCCGGCTACGTCTCTGATTGCAAATGGAACCAGTCCCTCTATATTTCTTGATGAAACGATGAATCAAAGATTTATTTCGTATATTCTTACCGGTGAACTGCTATTGAAAAGCTTCTTGGCACAAAACAAAAGATTTAGTTGTTAAATAATAAGTGTAGTGTTAATTTCTTGTGTGAGCCAAATTACAGAATTTTCCATTTTATTATCATAATTATCATTCTGACTGAAATGGTAATCCTCCATAAACCATTAATCAAATAATTAGTCCCCCAAGTGGAATTAAAACCAATTGATAATGCAATAACCTTGTTATTTTGAATGCCATGTTAATTTTTTTTTTTTTTTTAATATACAACTGCATTCAGTATAAGAAGAATCATTACGTAAATTAAAAAATCAATTGACTTAGAGAAAATGAAGATCTGTTATTTAAAAAAAAAAATTGACCTATTTTTTGAAAACAACTTATAAATAATGCTACAGGCTGATGAGGCTATTCATTTAGTGGCATTTTTACCCCTGTTGCTCTTACTTGTCTTAGTGCAGATATAGAATTAAGTTTAGAATCCTACTAACTTCACTGGATTAGTTAATAGCGAGGATTAAAACTTTTACCGTGCCTAAAGTTTGAATAATGTGGTTAAGTTTTGATTTCAATAATCTTAAAAACTTAAAATTTTTAAATTGAATAATTTTTAACACAAAAATTTATAATTTTATTTTTAATATTCATAACGTATATTTTCCTATACATTATATTCACACTCACGAAAACTCATACGTACTTCATTGCTTCTTATTCTTTTGGATCAAGATTCCCTTAATTTTTAAAGTATCAAAGAATTAGTTCTTACTGGTAACACCATTATGCATTTTCAAGTACCTAATATACTTAAAGACCATATTTAAATTAGTGCAGTTCATTTAATTAACATCTTTGATGAGCTGGATAGGTAGAATTCCTTCCTGCAGATAATTTTCATATTTTTAAAATGTATTATTTATATTGTGTAATGTAATAACAGCCAAATTGTCTTACTATCGAAGCAAAATTCCAAAAACCCAAGAAATTACTATTGGTATTCTTTTCTTTTTGTTACATAAATTATCTATTTACACTGATAAAAGTTTATTCATAACTGAAAACTGTCATGCTCTCTAGTTTCATTCTTAGAAAGGTGGAAAGACTTTGCTATATGAAGTACATTCTTTTCTATTCTTCCCAAGTAATTTTCATTCTTTCTTAAATATAACAAATTTGTCATATTTCCATTTATGTATTAATATTATTTACGTAGTACATATATAATATGTATTCTTATAGTAGTAATTTCAGTTTAATTGCTTTCATTTAATTTCCCTTATTTTCAATTCTTTAAAATAATTTTTGTTTTTTTTTAATACACAAGTCCAATGCAAATGACTCGTGCTTTCATTTCTTGTATTTTATATTATAAGTTTTAATTTTAAGTTGTATTATAAGTTTTATTTTAATTCTCAATTATTCTATTTTTTTTTTAAGATATGTTGAGTTCCATTATTCTCCATTACTTTTTTCTATTATACATTCATATTTAAATGCAATTTTATTTTCTTGATTTTTAATTAGTTTACCATAAATACCACTTTTTAAAAAAAACAACTGAAAATATTTTCATCAACCTTCCCTATAAAATACTAAATATTCTATAGTTAGAAAATTTGTTAGCGCACTGACTATGGATTTTGCTTGGGGATTTACCTATGGTCTTGTACTGATCTTTCTAGTGCAGTACCCAACTTAAAGTCTAGGCTTTGTACACGTAATTTGATTGCAGCACCATCGATCTATCTTTAATATTGGTACTTTTTTAATTGTTACTTGAGGCTATTTACAATACTTACAAAAATCATTAATACACTTGAGGTGTATAAACACCATGTGTTCCGTACTGTAGTGGCAGTATGAAAATTTATTCATATACATGGAGATCTGTGCTCACTTACACTTGTCCACTATTATTTGGAAAAGGAATATTTTACAGCTGTAATGATGGTACAATTAGAAAAAAGGAATATACATTGTCATATATATTATTTTCTTTGCAAAATAGATGATTGAGATTGATATTTCACATTTTTGTTCATTATATGCACGTATGTTCTGATATAAATTATTTACAATGAAGTTTTTTGTAAATATTTCAAAATCTATATCCAGAAAAAACAAACAAAAAAAAGACAGCAATAATCTCTTTCTATATTATTAATATAATACAAAATATAAATACCAAATAAAAATTTAATATGACATGTACATTGTAATTGTAATACAGTGTCCAATGAAGAAATGAAGAAACTTTCAGGACATGTTCTACTGGTAAAAATAATGAAAAAAATTTATATAAACATAGGTCTGGAAACTCTTTGTTTTTCAGTTACGTCTAGCAAAAGATTTCGCCTGGATTTCACCTCCTAATACAAAGAAGCCTACTGTAATTTTTGGGACCCAAATTACGGAGTAAAGTTGTAGTTTCTTAAGTAATTTTAGCTGGGAAATAGGATAAAACATGTTCTCAGAACTGTAACTCGAGTTTTTTTGTTTTTTTTACCATTAAATAATAAATAAAAATTTTAAAAATTGTTATTTTATTGAAGCAAAATAGTTGAAAAATAGACAGAAAATCGTATTACTCTGTACCTAATAAACATTATGCTTTCCGTATCACTCAGGATTGTTTCGTATAAATTCAGTAGCACTTCGTATTTTAATGAATAACTCTTCTTTAGTGTTAATTTTTTGTTGGTATACTGTCGTTTTTATTTGGCCCCAAATGAAGTACTACGTTAAGTGACGTTAAGTCAGGTACCAATTGATCGTTCAATTCAGTTTAAGACTACTAGCGAGTGCACGCCAGTACTAGAGACAACTAGCGACTAGCCACTATTAACGACTACAGTTCTAGAGACTAGCCACTCAGTAAGTTATAACAACTACTAGCTACTATATACTAGCAACTACTAGCAAAAGTTTTTGTAACACAAGGATCTAGGCAATTTTCATAATCAGTAAAAAAAAAGAGTTGCTATACGAATGGATAAATATACACTTGACATTAAAAGTCGTGCATCCAGATTCTCTCCGGAGAATACTCATGAAAGGTTACACATTACTAGCTACTATCCAGTACAAGCGACTACTAGCAGCTAATAGCGATTAGAAGCGACTGCTAGCAGCTACTCGTGACTACTAGAGACATAGCGACTAGTCGCTACTATCTAGCGACTACGAGGGTTTAATAGCGACTAGCGACAGCTAGCAACTAGCCATTACTAGCGACTACTAGGAAATATTAGCGACTACAAGCAACTACTAGTTACGTGATTACTCGCGTCTGCTAGCGAAAACTAGCAACTACTTAATACTAGCCTATATTAGCGGGTACTAGCGACTACTCACGACTGTTAGCTAATACTCGAATATACTGCTGAATAGAGTACTGAATACATCTATTATTGACTACTGGCGGTTATTAGTGACTATTAAAGGCAAGTAACTAATAGCGACTACTACTTGAGATAGCGACCACATACGACTCCTAGCAAATCTCGTTATTTTTAGCTACTGGCGACTACTAGCAACTATTGCGTCTACTAGCTACTACTAGCGATTATATGCGACTAGCATGAGCTAGCAACACATAGCGTCTACTTACTACTAGCGAACTGCAACAACTAACGACTACTAATGACTAGCGATTACTAGCGCCAGGTGACTATTAGCGAATAACAACTACTAGCGAGTAGTAATTAGTAGCCACTACTAGCGAATAATAGCGATTTGCGACTATTAGCGTTTACTAGTGACTAGTTGAGGAGGGAAAAGCTCTTCCAGCCGCCGCCT
Source organism: Lycorma delicatula (assembly GCF_047948215.1). NCBI lineage: Eukaryota > Metazoa > Arthropoda > Insecta > Hemiptera > Fulgoridae > Lycorma > Lycorma delicatula. The sequence goes on from NC_134461.1 coordinate 89,376,218, forward strand.
ACCCGCCTTCCTTCCCCGCAGGAAGTACAGCATGTCCCTAAGTAATGACTGCCCAATGCGTCTACTAGCGACTAGTAACAACTATTCACATCTAGTAGCGACCACTAACGAATTATCGACTAACGACCACCTACTACTATTAGCGACTACCGCCAGTCTGCTAGCCACTACTATCTACTAGGGACTACTCGCGACTATTAACGACTAGTAGCGACTATTTATTTGTTTGTATATTGCCACAAATACACCAATTTACTATTTTAGGAATGTAATATATTTTTATCTTAATTTTATAAATATATTTAAAAGTATCGTAGAAAAGGCTCCGTTAGAATAGCAAAAAAGCTTGAGTGCTAGCATGGAGTACGAATGTATGCTTTTAGTTTAACTTAGAATATAAAATAACTTAAAAATAACAAATAAATGGAAAAAGAAAGTACAATAAAGCAATAGAAATAATTACATAATTCATATTCTAACACAATAGATTACGTTATTAGATATTTTATAATCATAGGAACCATTAAATCTTACTAAATATTACATATGATGAATCATTCCCCCAATAAGTTAAGATTAACACAAAAATTATTTATTTTTAAATAAAATTTGGTTTTCATCCAGGTCTCAATTTGTTTTGATTTTCGGTTATTTTGTTAATGTTTCGCAGAATTTTGTTTAATAATAGACGACATTTATGTATAAACTGACGTTTACAAGAAGTTAGTTTATACCTTCGATGTTACAGGTATTTACGACTGATTTACGTATATCATAAGGGATGTTACGGATAGAAAAGATACGTGTATTCCTGCTCATGTGCAGAATGGCGTTTTTTTTTATATGTAAGTTGTGTAAGTTTGTCATAGAGTTCATAAATTTATTTCTTTAAAGATTTTTTTACTCTGATAAAATCTAGATTATCCTATAGCCGCTCTTATGATGTGTTTTTGTAAAATAAACAATTTTTAAAATGTTTAGATAAATTGTTTCAAGACCAAACATTTTCGTAACAAATACTACAAGAGTGTATTGAAATGGACCTTAAAATGTCCAATTTTTATGTTCTTTCAGTTTAAAAATTCCCAAAAAATAGAAAAGTGTCTCCTACTAAACAACGAAGAAAATTAAAATTGTTATTAATCTATATATAAATAAAGAGAAATAAACAAGTTTATTTGAAACAAATTTGTGAGTAGCCCTGCTGAGCTATACATTCCTAATGATAAAAGATTTTGAGAAATTAACATTATTTAAGTTAATAAAGCTATTTAATAAAAACCAAATAATATCTCTGTTGACAAGCTACTTAATAAATATCACTATTATATTATATAGAGTGCACTATTATATTAAATAAGTTAAGTTTTGAAACATTTTAACTAAATTTTTCACAGAGTTTATAACTAGACTTACGGTTTAATTTTACCATAAATTAGTGTAAATTTGTAAAATTCTAATCCCTAGTTTTGCTTTAATACTAAATTTAAATTAACTATGTAGTAAGTATGATTAAAAAATAAAGAGTTTTTGAATATATTATTAAGAACTTTTATCTTAATTTCATCACTGGAATATATTTCTAAGGAGTATTCATTAATTTGTGATACACTGTGTATATGCATGCTGAATGATTTTTAGTTCAATTGAATACTTCACCTGCCATAGAATCTGGGGATCATCGAGTGTTTTTCATAGTTTATTTGTAATTAGGTTAGTTTATTAGGTTACTTTATCAATCATTTGGTTGATAAAGTTCTATTTATTTAATGAGGTTTTGAAATTTCATGTTTTCAATCATCTCTGACGTAATTGCATTTATTTAAACTTGATTCATAATTCCAACCCATGACACTATAACTACATATAGTATAGCATATAATTATGGTTCAGCATGGTTCACATTAATCATTTAACAGAGTTTGTGATCATTATCATATTTCTTTTTAATCTAATTTTCTTTATTGAATTGATTTCATTATTATGATGTGATTTTACTTATTCATATTGTTTTTTTGTTCTTAATACTGTTCATTTTATTTTCAATATAAGTGTAAAAAATGTTAAAGGCAGAAATTGTATGTTGATAAACTATTTTATTTCTTAAAAGAAAATCTTTCCGTCTTAATTAAAAATCGAAAGAAACTACTTGTTTGATTAGTAAAATAATTGTACGCAATGTATTATGCCAGATGCTAGGAATGTATATAAAATATTTGTTTTATATGATCAAAAAATTGTTTTATGAGTTAATTAAGATGGCTTATCTTAATTATTTTGATTATCTTTTCAGGTGGCTTATTATTATGGCGAAAAGTAGTCTGTTGCAGCATATATTTAAGATCAATGTATAATTTAACTGGCAACAAACTGCTTTCCCATCATCTTGCATAAAATAATACTCAGATCTTCCGAAGAACTATAGGTAGGTTAGCTGTCCACTGTCTGGAGAGAGTATTGAAATACATCTTTAAGTTCAATTTATTATTTATCTATTTTTATGGCTCCTTTATTGGTCATTAGCCATTTACTACAAAAATAATGTCTCAGCTTTCTTAAGCAAATTAAGCGGTTAAAATAAATAGTTATGTTGCAGAATTTTTTGTTAATTAAACAGTGATTTCCAAACCAGCAGATGTTTCATCAGCCAGATAAATTATTAATCACATTTTTAAACAGAGATAACCAGCTTTTATATCCTTGTTTTGAGTCTTCAGGTTTGAATCTTCTAAAACATCCAAAAACACAATTAAATTCGTATTAGAAACCATTGTTTGTACTTTTAGCGTATTATTTGTGTGTATTAAACTTTTTTTAACGTATATTATTATTTATCTGGTATATTAATTGGAATCAAATATAATGCATGTCGGCTTAAAATACTATGTAAAATAAAAAATAAAAGCTAGAAAAAGTTTTTATCAAAAATAATAAGTTTTGTTTGTTCATTTTTACCATAAATTTATTATCCTATTGTTACTTTACAAACTCTATTTTCTTTAAGTTCTGTTTATTTAATGAGGTTCTGAAATTTCATGTTTTCAATCATCTCTGATGTAATTGCATTTATTTAAACTTTATTCATAATTCCAACCTATGAGACTACAACTACATATAGTATAGCTTATAATTATGGTTCAGGATGGTGAAGTTTTTTTAATTTGAATATTATTTAACTGATAAATGTTCATTACATTATTTTGATTTTGTTCATTCTTGCCTCAGTATTATAATACAGTGCTAGTGAAGTTCTATAAGCTGAGCGCGTGAAACCATTTTATACGTCTTGTGATTTGTGAAAAAAGAAGTAATGTAATGAATTTTAAGATTGATGTTAATAACTTTTTATCGCTTATTATATCATGACCTAAAATATTTATTTCTTTTGTGAAGGATTGCTTACTGAGAACTGTTGTTGATTGTAGAATAGTGTCCATACACAAAACATACTTAAGCCATACCTCCCAAAAGAGTTTAGTTAGATAGCAAGGGGGGTAATGGGATTTAGAATTGTATTTTTTTATTAATGGATTCCAAATTGTTCCAAAATGTAACCCTTTCTCGTTATTTTTATGAGGCTTTTTGTCAGAAATTTGTTTTTTTATTTATTAATTTTAGAATATTTTGTTTTAATTGAAAGGTATCATTGGTACTAAGGCCTTATTCATTTTGAGAAAAACCATTGCTATTCATTAAATACTATCATGGTACTTATTAATTCAGTTATTTCGAGAACACAGTTTTTATAACTAGTACCTAGCTCGTAAAGAAAAACTGGAGAATAAAATATTGAGCCTCTCCCAAAATTGGCTGTTCCAACATTTTTAATCGGCTGGTTAAATATATTAAAAGGTTGCCATAGTAACATGTTGCATGTGTGTCAGTAATCAATGATACTTAATCTCTATACACCCATACCTGTTGACTGTTGACTGTTGAAGTAGTGATCATTGAAAATTGGAAACTGCCATTGTATTACAGACTGTGAGGTATGTGATGCAATTACTTTTGTAAGTAAAAGGACACAAAAATCCACAGATGATTATGTTGCTTTTAAGGTATCAATATTGTGAATTACAGCACTGAAAGATCTGTGTCAAAAATTCCCAGAGGATAGATATGTAAATGAATAAGGAGACATAAAACAGTCACTGATAATTTCTTTCAAAATGTTGAACATAGATTACTAAATTGAAAGCAATAAAATTTTGAAAATTATTTTTTTTTAGGAGGGATTTTTTTTTTAGGAAACAGATGGGTGGAGAAGAGATCAAGCAACATCTTGAAAGTTGTGTACGTTCATTACCCAACAAGGTAAATTCAGACTGGTGGCGTAAAAAAAAAATGTATAGTTACAGTAATTTTAGAATTATAGACAGACATTTTAGAACCTAGAACCGTAATAATATCAGAAATTTATTTTAAAATGCTGAAGAAGCTATGGAGCTATATTCAAAATAAACATTACAGGATACTCATTAACGATGTTCTTATGTAAGAAAAAGCATGGATGCAAGTCATACTGAAAATTTGCAGTTCAAACAAGACATTTTCACCCATACCCTATAGCTCAGATTTGATGGCACGAGGGACTACCATCTCTTTAGATGCAGTAAGCTAAGTATTCAAGATAAGAAATTCTTTTACGTGGGTCCACAAAAGTTGATATTGCCTTATATTTTGGTATTAGTGGAGAAGTGATTTAGTAGATGTGTAGGTAATATGTGTAAAATAAAATCTTTCTTTTTTTACCAGCTGATTGGAAGTCAGTTTTCAAATAGCCCTTTTACATAGATTAGCCTTTAAGCATGCTTGATTACTCAAACAAAGTGGAAGTTGCAAAATGAGAAGGCCAGGGAACTGACAGGCATAACAGGTATAAAAATCTCAGCCATAATGCTTTCTTGAATATTTATTTCAAATAGAATTAAAAGGTTATTCTTAATTTTTTTTTCATTTTTCAGAGTATGGGAGGAGGTGTTCTACCAGATATAATCAGTGATCTATTATCAGTTGTTACAACTGATGGACAATAATTTACGTAATTTTTTGAAAATTAATTTAGTTTGTTTTCTTTCTTCTGTTATTTTATTCTTTTATTTTTGTAAATATAAATAATTTATTGTTTATTCATACATATTCACTTAATTTTATTTTTATATTGTTTAATTATAAAAAATTTAACTGTCATAATTAAACATAGTTAATTACTCCGAGTTGGTTTTCAATAATATTGTAAATAAAATTATTGTTGAACTATGAACGTATTTTCTACTGACAGATCCAAAGACTATAGAAAAAAATATTTATTGGCCAATTAATTTCTTTTATTATCAGATGTAGATATAATATTATTTTATAAAAATAAAAAAACTGTACTACTTCAGATTGAATATATTTCTTAAAATACTAAAATTACTTATGAAATTTTTTTTATAACCGGTCATTTAATACAATTTGTTAGTTTTTATGTTCTGAATATTGTTATGTTACATAAATTTAGTATTTCATTACTACTTTTTCATCCTGAAATGACTACCCCTTAAAATTCCTTTTACTTTTGAATCAAACAGAAATAAATGGCACCTGACAATAATAGGAAGTACTTTTAACATATCGTATCAACATATTTGATCAACGTTTTTTAATTTTTAACATTTTTTAGAATTTTACAGTACTTTATTGGTGAAAAATTTTACGTAACTTGTTTCATCAGTTGTATGGATTATCAGAAATGAATTTCTATTTTATTAATTAAAAAACCCATTTACCAACAATTCTTTTATATACGTTTTCAAGTGCTTTCACAATAAAATTTCATCATCAGGAACTAAAAAATTGTTTTCTATGTTATAATCTTAATAAAACTAAAACTTATTTGTCATGTGAATTTGTTTATGTAAAGTAATACAAAATAACACAATTTTAAACTATGATGACTACTGTTGTTTTGTATTTTACATAAACATATTCACATGACAAATAAGTTTTAGTTTTAATAAGATTATAACAGAAAACATATTTTTTAGTTCCTGATGATTAAATTTTATTCTGAAAGCGCTTGAACACATGAAAGAATTGTTGGTAAGTGGGTTTATAATTATAGTGGGATATAATTATTATTATATATTCATACCAATGGGTCATGCTTGATAAAATTAGTATTTATTTTTGTTTTACTCTTAGTTTTACCCGCTCAATATTTTTCTGCTACTTATCAAATAAATAATTATTTAAATAATAAAATAGTTATAAAATCTAAAATAGAATATATTTAAAATAGTTATTTAAGAAGGTAGACTTTACTTTTCCTCCTTTATTTATTTATTAATTTCAGATGCTTTAGCTAAAATGAATCATTCTTTCTACATAATTTTTATTATTTTTAAATACATCAATCAATTGCTGAGCCAGTATGATCACAGCAATTTGAAAAAAAAAATCTTGTTAAATTTCAAGCAGTTCAGTGATAATAGTAATATTTTTTTTTCTTAAAAAATGTCTAATTTTATTACAAAATTTTAATAAATCTATCGATTTTTATTGTTACTTATTTTAATCAATCAGAGACTGCGATAAGAATGCTTACAACAAATTAAAAAGACTTATTGTTACTGTTGTGAATATTTGTATGTAAGTTTTGTATAAAAAAAGAAATTGAAATAGTTATTTCATAACTTTGCTTCTTGTTTCAAACTTAGATTTTATTTTTGTTGTGGAATTTTTCTTATTTTTTATTAATTTTTTGTTTGTATATGTGCACTTTCCTTTAGAATACTGAATATTTTTAATTTAAAAATGAATTAATAAATATCTTGCTTTTTCTGTTTTTTTAAGTAAGTAATAATTTATTTTTAATGTAATATATTAGTAAAATTAGATAGATGCACATGCTTATAAACAAATGATTAACAAAGCGGTTATATATATTACAGGCAAATTGAAAAATCAGGCTTATTCCAATGGCCCTTAAACTTGCTTCACTTGCAATCTTAATTAGCAACTAAAGTGAGCATAATTTGGTTAGATTATATTTATAATTATAAGCAATAATGCAAATATATTTCATTTTCCATTTAACCGGGTGCATTGCAGTAATCCTGATTTTTCCATTTGCCTATGAATTATATATATGTGATTAAGTGAGTTGAAAAATGAAATGATAGAATGGTTACTACTAATCACCTAATGTATTATAATAAACAAGAATTATTTTTTACTAAATGTTGAGAAAAAGGTGTCTTCAAAGAAAGAGTAGGTGATTAATTTGGTATATGATCTTCATATAAATCGGAACTTAATTTTTTAGCTGATGGAAATTTTTTAATTATGATGTGTTATTTTGCAAAGTTCAGAATTCCTCACCATACAGAGTTGATTTTTTTAATTTTTATTTATTTCTTATTTTTACAGTTATTTTTCACTTGTTAATTCAAATATTAGTTTTAAATATGTGATTACTTTGATTTTTTTTTAAAGATTTATTTTTTTCTTTGCCATATATTATATTTACAAATTTATTAATGGTGTAAATTTAATTATTTTAAATTACTTTTTTTTAAAGAGATAAAATTCCTGTAATTTTAGCAATTTTGTCACCCCTTGAAATCAACAGGGTCAACATTATTAATCTATTGGTTTGTTTTTTTGCAATTCTTATTATAATATAACATAGTTTTATTATAATATAACGTATTATAACATACATATTTTAACGTACATTACATATAATGTATATTATAATATACATTTTTAATTATAATCATATATCAGTCATGAGTTTTCAACTTGTACGTCTGTAAAATATGTTCTCTTTTTTTTTGTTTCCAATTGTTTGGAAGGTCTATTGCTGTTCTCCATTCCATTCTGTTTTATACTATGTGTATTCTGGGCTCCAAAACATTTCAGTCGTCTTTATGTACAGGTTTTATACTATGTACATCTTCTTCTACCACCAAATTAAATAAACCTTGATGTCTACTGTTTTTTTCTAAATTACTGATGTTACTAAAAAGAGTGTTTAACTCTGGAATCTTACACTTATTTACTACAAACACTAACCCTACACTGGGATACTGGTTGCCCCAAGAATAAAAAGACTGATTAACATATTAGAAACCAATATTTATTGAAATAAATATAAAGACTACTTTGATTTGCTTAAAGTTAAGTTATTTTACATTTAACATTTTATATTAAAGAAAAAAAATACTGAAAACTTTACATTTTTTGACAAACTTTTGCAGTGTCCTACTCTAATGTTTTTTTACAAATTTTCATCACTACAATTGACACAAACTGATATGGTATGACTTTTATATACAATCATCTTACAATTTTAAATAAAAGTACACTTACAATTTAAATTAAAAAAATACATCTAGTTTTGTTTTTCTCACCCTTCATTAGTGAAATCATTAATATCATCGAATTTCAAATCACTCACTAATTTACATTCTATTGACAGAAGGCTAAAATCTGAAGTACAATCTTCATTAAGTGTTATTCTTAATTTGCTAAAACTTCTTTCAGCCATAGCTATTGTTGCTGGCATTGTCAGAAATATGACTACAGCTTATACAATACTTGAATATGATTCTTCTAAATCGCATTCATTCAGTATATTCAAAATATACATTCTCGTATGATACATAGTGCTCGGATCTTTATTTTCCAATAAATTTTTTATTTAGTATTTAAAATATTTCAGTTCATTTATGAACTTGTCTACCTCTGGATATGCTGCCGACAATAGATTTCCTTTTTCTTCTAATTTTGTCTATTTCTGGATATGCTGCCAACAATAGATTTCCTTTTTCTTCTATTGATGGTGAAATTAAGCCTTTCCTGGTTAAAAAAAAGAACTCCACAATTTGTCAAATGCAGTAAAGGCGTTCTTTTAATTTCTTCCAATTATTACAGCATTTATAATGCTGTAACATGTCATTTTATGAAATCTAAATTCGGTGACTCATCATCAGCAAGTTCATCTGTCATTTTCTTCCTTTTTCTTTTACCTGGTTTGGTATTAATGCTTAATTTATCACAAAGATCAACAACCTTTTTGAAAATTTTATCTACATTGTTCTACATTTGTTCTACATGTTAAAAATTATCAATATGCCCTTGTATTAATTTCAACAATCTATAAATATTTTGATCGCTTTTCTGAAGTATTATACTGAAGTATTATTTTCTGAAGTATTATTCCAGAGATTCACAAATATAATAAACTTATAATTTTACATCTGCTTGTACAGAGACTTGGGAAGCGAATGCGAGTCAGTTTTTTTCCTCAAACTGATTAAAAACTGCCTTGGCTGCATTTTCTTCAGAGCACCATCTCATATTAGAATGCAATTTGAGGCTAATTTTAATAATAGATGATAAACTTTTCCCATCTACTAGGAGGAGAAGAACATAAATTTAAAAGTTCTTGAATAGAATTGAAAAACTTTGTGACAACGTTTACCAAAGATTTATATTGAGTGAACAACATGGGCTATATCTTGTGAGAGAGTTATTTTTTATTACAGCTTGTGCACCTTTTCATTTGCCAGCCATACTTCTTCCATTGTCATAGCTCTGGCCATGAATATTTTCAATTAGTAACTCATCTTCGATCAGTTTTTCCTTAATTTCAGTTCAATTCCTTCACTTTCTTTAACGTGTTTATAAAAATCTATGAATCTTTCTTCCACCGTATATTTCCCCTTGATTTTTGTGTGAAATATCTGAGATATTATATCTAAAATTATACTATAATATTTTGCCTGCTGAATTTCTTTTATTATTTCACTTCATACCTTTGAACCTAAAAGATTTTGAAGCTAAAGTTCATTTTGAATTTTCGGCGATACAAATAGTTATGATGTTTAATATGGGAATCCAACACATTTTTCAAGGTGTTATCAAATTCGCTCACAAATTTTATGAGATTTAAAAATATTCCATAATTATCCTCATTAATATTATCACCGGTCCCACAAGATGCCAAATTGTTTTTAGCACAAAATAAAATGAATCTCAAATTAATGGTCAAATTATGAATCCATTTTTTTATTTTGTTATTTTGAATTTAGGTTCTGAAGACTCCTCTTCCCTCTCGCCATTTTCTTTGACTTCCATCTGCTGGGTCACGGTTAGGCCAGATTAGATATCGTGGGATGTAGATAGAGGTATGTTTCATGCAAAGTCAGTTGAGAAATTAGGTTGAATTTTAACAAATAAGTTTTCAGGTTTATCTATGTCAGCTAATATCTTTTATTAGTATTTAATTTATATGAAATTCCTTACATTTATTAGTCTGGATTATTGGAGGATAAAGGTTACAAGATATGCTTTCAATAATTATTTTATGAAATAAGTTAAGCTTGAATCTTTATCAGAAAGATTATGTAGCATTTTTAAGGTATACTTTTATGATGTAGATAATATTGCGAATCATCTAAAAATTTTAATTTATTTTAAAAATTAATGATTGTAGTAACTAACTGAGAAATGAAGTACTGTCACCACCTGTTGGTGTTTGTTGGGTAAAAGAACTGGGCAAAATACATTTTAAAGCTGCTTAATTTATAACTGGTTACCGTCCTATTTTTAGAATGAAGGTTGACTATTTTGCAGCCCACATACATAAGATCACTCAAAGTTTAAGGTCCTGTACTGACCAAACTGCTCCTCTGAATAAATATAACATTGAGAGTTGTAATACTTATGATGAAAAATTAAAATGAAAAACTAACATATATATAAAAGTTGCAAAAGAAAAATATTACAGCAAAACACTATTTACATATAACTATATACATATTTATTTATGAATAGAATATATATATATATTAATGCTAAATACCATCAAAATTTAACTGCAATGTTTGTTCAATAAACAAAATATGTGAAATTATTAAGTGTTACGTACTTTGAATTTTGAATTACCTCGAAGGCTGAGTATGGTAACAGAAACCTCACTAAACAGTTGCAATGTTTGTTCAATAAACAAAATATGTGAAATTATTAAGTGTTACGTACTTTGAATTTTGAATTACCTCGAAGGCTGAGTATGGTAACAGAAACCTCACTAAACAGTTTCAGATTAGACCACTTCCCCACCCAGCAGCCTCTGTTGCAATTGTCTATGCAGTATCACTCATCCCGTCAATCTTCCACCTATTCTCCGGTGTTCCTTCCTGGTACTGCACTCATAGCATACTTTGGATGAGCCGCTTCCCCCACCCAACGCGTCCCAGCCGATACCCCACCCAATACTACCACTCAGTCCTTCCTGGCGCCCGTCGTATGTGTGTGAAGTAACCGTCGAACCTCCAACCCGTTCTGCTGCGTTCCCCTTCTGGTACTGCACTCATAGTACACTTTGGATGAGCCACTTCCCCCACCCAACGCGTCCCAGCCGATAATACACCCAACCCTACCACCCAGCGACCTTCCTGGCGCCCGTCGTATGTGCAGTAACCATCGAACCTACACCCCGTTCTGCTGCGATCCCCTCCTGGTACTGCACTCATAGCACACTTTGGATAAGCCACTTCCCCCACCAAACGCTTCCCAACCGATACCCCACCCAATACTACCACTCAGTCCTTCCTGGCGCCCGTCGTATATGCAGTATCCCTCATCCCGTCGAACCTCCACCCCCTTCTGCTGCGTTCCCCTCCTGGTACTGCACTCATAGTACACTTTGGATGAGGTGCTTCCCCCGCCCAACCTATTCCGACCGATACCCCGCCCAACCTATTCCGACCAGTGGCCGTCCTGACGCCTGTCTGATGTGTGGATCCCTCAATCCCTCCGACCCTACACCCCTTTCCTCTTCGCTGACAGAACCCGCTGAACTCCCACTATCTTCTGCGGGTTTCATCTCCATTGACAGAACCAGCTGAACTCCATTCCCTTCAACAGCGTTTCCTGAAAATAAACCATGGAAAAAAACATGAAAGGAAATAATTAATTTATAAAACTAAAAACCAAGCAAATCTAATCATTTATTATAAAGCATCATTATAAGACATTTACAAAATATTCATATAAATCTAAAAAGGTATTAAAATTATTAAAATATTCATAATTATCGAAAATTAATTGGTGAAAAAAAAATTGGTGAATACCAGTTAATCTATATATTTAAAAATTAAATATGTACTACATATATTAATTTCTTAAATTTACTTTTCAATACATCACGAGTTACAAGTTTTTAATATTCAAATGCTAACATAGTTATATGACAATGGTTTTGCTGTAATATTTTCCCATTTAAACTCTTATTAATATTATACTGAAAATAAAAAATATGTTTTACAACCATAACATTAAAACAAAGCAAGATTAATAACCATTATAATTCACATGTAATAAAGTAAACAAAATAAAAATTATAATGACAATTTTTCTTACCGTTTCAACTAAACGTAATTACTGATTTCTTTAACTGAATAATATGTATTCAAACTATTTAACACTTAAAAAGGAAATACTGAAAGAAAAATTAATATAGGGACAATATTTTTTGTAGACAAATATTACACACTTCTCTAAATATGTTTTCTCTAAAATAGGTTTATAATTTTTTTTTAAATAAATATTTTTCTACTCGATTTATAGGCTACATTTTTCAACGGTTATTCCGTAGAAATATCTATAATAATTAATTTTTAAAACAAACTGAGAAAAAATTTTATTTTTTAAATAATTCGAAATATTTACATCCTGAAAGTACACCTTAAAAACGCTCAAGAAAGATCAATTATTTAAATTGCTGTTTTTTATTATATAGACTGATGCAGGTGAAAAGTTAAATAATTTGGGAACTAATTCTAGAGCATAAAGTAAGGAAAAACGTTTGTTCAAAAATCGTCTGAAAACGGTTTGTTATCGAGTTACGGCTAGCGAAAAATTTCGCCAGGGTTTCAGTTCACCCGGTGAAATGAGGTCAAACTAAAATTTTTACGGTATTATATAAGGGGTTCACTTGATAGTTTGTTTTTTATTAGAAAAATCTAATAAAACTGGTCCAAGAACTTATTTAATATAATATTCACGTCAACGTAAAACAAATATTCGGCGATGAAAAACACGTTTTTTTAGGTTTGAAGTACAACTTTGTTAAATGAGAAAATTTTATTCCCAAAACTTGTAGAGAATTCAATTCTGAGAAAACTGATGTAATAAACAAAAAAATCAGCTTTTATTATTAAAAACAAATCTTACGAATATGTAAAAATTAAAAACAGCTGGTTTTTTGTACAATAAATTTAGATCTTTGAAAAATTAAAATACTTTTAACCTACTGTACATTAAAAAAATAGTTACTGTGGTTTAACCTATATTAAGCTACGATAAATGTTCGGAGATTCCACCACTGACATTGATGCACTTTTCAACGCGTTTCCTTACATTTTCTGTGCATTGATGAGGTCAGCAGCATTGAGAATGCGAACGAACAGTTCATTATTTGTATCTACGTTTTACTTGCATACCTCGCATTTAATCCATCCCTATAAACAATAATCTAAGGGAGTAACCCTCTACGGCTGGAAATTTAATTAATTTACAGCATCTGGGTTTTCTTCAGACCAACGGTAACTATTCCGTGTATTGTTTATGCCATGACGAGTAAAAGAAGCTTCGTCCGAAAATAGAATGGAATTAAATGGTAATTGTTGTTGACCTTGATGGCCTACAAGCTGGAGGTATTGAATTTTCTGAATAAAAGGCGCAGTCCGTATGTGTAATGTTCTCCGTACAGTATTTTGTGGAATATTGAGTCGTGTAGAAATTCTTCGCATGCCCGTAATAGAATTAATCTGTTATCTGATTGTAACACCTGAAGAATGTTTTCTCATTCATCACCGTATATCGGTTGATGTTCAGATGAAACATGTGCACAGGAAAGTGTAATTCTTACGAAGATTATTAAAAATTCTACAAAAATCTTTTACGGTTTGGAACTACTCGTCCATGATACCTACCCAGTATTCTTCCATCGAAGCCGAAGCGCTTCCATCGCAAAATCCAAACACAAAAATTATATCAACATAGTCTGCATGAGTGTAAAGACGAGACATTTTTTAAAAACAAAGAATTCAAGCAAAATTTCACTTTTTTAAATTCAGTTTCAATTGGAAAAATGTAGAGGTTCAGTTTAGAGTACAACAAACACAAATATATTACATAACTTGATTCTCAAAAATAATTAAACGTAATGTGTTCGAATGTGTTATTTAAAAATCATTCATTGTACAATTAAAACCTGGAAAATGTTCAAAATAAGCAATATTTATATTTCATAATATATTATATTTTTATTTTTTGTATTTTAACAGTCTCAGTTACAAAGCTTAAGTACATTTTTTAAGTTTGTTCAAATATCGTTTTAATTACATTTTTCGTTAATCATAATTACTATTTGCATTACTTTTACTATAAGTATTATCAGTAATTTCTTAGTTATTTATAGGCAATATTTAAAATCATTTTCCATGCATACCTAAAAAAATATTACCTTAAAATGTGTAATTAGTTAGCTTTATTATTATCAAAAATTACGAAAACATAGCTAAAGTTTTATTTTGATTGCAAATCCTCCTCTTTTGATTGCAATCTACTAAACCAAAATATTCAAAAAAGCCCAAAATTCAAAACGTTTTGGATTTTGGAGTCTTTCTTAACTGCAGTAATAAGCCCTCGCTGAGAGATTCTCAACGATGTATTATCTATCATAAGTGGTACTGGTTCCAGAGTTTAGCCAAATAAAATTTAAATCAATGAAATATTTGGATCTTACAAGAGAAGGCACATCGGTTCGAATCAACTTCAACTTCTTTTTTTCAACGTTCTTGTTTTTTAATTTAGATATATCGATTTATTAATAATTATTAAGCCGTGATTGTAAAAATATTTTTACAGTAAATAATTATTCAATAATAACAATAAAAAAAATGAAAAAATTAGAGTTTAAACAAAATTTTATGTACTTTTGATCTAGTTTTCAAATGTTCTCTCTTTCCTTGGTCTTAACGATTTCTTCCTTTTTATATTTATCATCTTCTGTTAATCTTTTTATTCTTTCTTTGGTTTTAACATTTTCTTCTTTATATATTTATCATCTCGAAATTTTCTTATTCTGCCCTTGTTCTTAACACCTTCCTCTTTGTATTCATCTTCTTGTCTTTATGTTATATATATATTTATGTTATCTTTATATTTATCGATATATTTCTTTATGCTATCTTTCTTTTTCCTATATGATTGTAATAAAAATTGAATATTTTACACCGTAAGGTCGAAATTAACATTTGTAACCAGTATACAGAAGTTTACTAAACGGAATAGTTTATTAACTTTTATTTATATGACAGAAATCTGAAACCTTTGTTAATCAGCCACTCATGAAGATACAAATAATACTGATTTAATAATATAAATATTAGAAAATATAATATAAAACAATATATATAAAAATAATATAATTTGAATGGATATTCAGTAAAATACGAGCCGGGTATTCTAAATAAGAGTAATGGAATAAGTATATTTTATAAAGAGTTGAAAATAAATACATTAAACTATGTAAAAATTTTGATATTCTTGAAGCTAATTCGACAATCATAAACTTAGTGATTGTTGGTTAATTGGCATTTCTCCCGCCCCACCCCCCCAACCCATTCAGTCGCCCTAGAGCAAAGACAAAATGTCAGTGTGAGCTACCTATCAGCGTGAGCGGATTAAGTAGGGTGCTATACACCACCCGCTTACGTGTTCCAGCCGCTCACTTGTCAATATTAAAACTAAATCGGGGAGGCGCACCCCTTGTTACTAATAAAACAAAAACAGTTATCAAAAAAATAAAAATACAGCAATTTTGGCTGTCACGCCTCGGTCCCTGAATGCCAGCTAGTACCTGTCCACCATTTAAAGCGCTTATATCTGGCTGGTGGCCAGCCATTATCTCAAGTCGACTGGACCTCCCCGCAGACACACAACTCATCAGCCGCTAGGCGGAACCGAAACAGATCTTGATTTAAATCAACATGGTTGGTGAGCACCCGGGGACCCGTTGCCCTTAAAAATGAACTCGAGGCGTACCGTACCACCAAATTCTGTATAAACCTATACAAGGATCTTCACTTAGACGTGGTGTGCCATTCAAGCTGCCATGCCTCCATCGCGAGGCTCCATAGCCTCTTCCGCAGACGGGAGATGGGCAACTGGATGAAATTTAGCTCTGGTGCATACGTTCCGCTCCGGTTCTGGCTCGGCTCGAAACCGCATCCCAAATGCCTCGGCCTCCCGACCTCTTCGCAATTTCCACATGGCTGCCCGAACTTACACCACTAAATCGATTGGGAGAGCCTTTCCCAAGACGGTGGTAGCCTCTTAGGAGGTTGCTTTAAAAACACCATTGCATACTATCAAGGTTCTGCGCTGTACACTCCTTAAATTTTGAAGCAGTGCTCTATTTCTATCCAACATATGCTCCCAAACTGGCGCCGCGTATGCGGTCATACTCTCAAAGACGCCTCGGTACACCATGTACATTTGGCGGCCCGACAACCCTTAGTCTTTTCGAGCAATCCTTCTAAGTTTGTGCATCACTGAGACAGCGTCCGCCGCAACTTGCCTAATGTGGTTACTAAAAAGCAACTTTTCATCAAACAAAACACATAGGTACTTATGAACTCTTATTCGGCTGATTTTGGGCTTATGAGCCCAAAATCATCAGGGCCATGCACGGTCAAAATCCTATCTTGGATATGGCCGTCGAGGATTTCCTTAGCGAAACCAAGGAGGTGGTTCGGAGGAAAGAAGCCCCAAAGAGAAGTTTGTTTTTTGGGTGGACCTCATACAGGGTTGTCGACCATATAGAAGTCGTCCGATGCTTGAAGTGTCAGGGCTTTGGTCACATCTCTTTCCACTGCAGAACGCAGTCGGAGATGTGTGGTCACTGTGCTCTTCCGGGGCCCGGGGCATAGGGCAGCCAATTGTCCTGCCAAGTGAAAGCCTGTACACCTTGGTGAAAGGCAGCGATGCTGGATGCCGGATAGGGGGTAGGCAGTGTAGGGCGTATGAGATTGCTCGGGTGAGAGCTGTAAAGAATACAGCTTATGGCGACGTCTGAATTGGGGAAGCTTTTGAGAACGGACTCTACCATGTCGAACGCTTGCGCCTGGGGCAGTTAAACCTGCATCACTCCCGGGCGGCCATTACTGAAGCCATGAGTAGTTCAACCTCGAGGTCCTCTTGGTCCAGGAACCGTACGTGGTCGGGGGTAGGGTGGCCGGTTTCCCGCGGGGTGGATGTTATTTATTCTCGTCGGAGATAGCCGCTCTCCGCGGTCGTGGTTGGCTCAGATTCGTTGCGTGTCTTCTGGATGAGCTAACACTACGCCTCCCGCCTGACAGACATTTGGTCGTATGCTTTAGGGCGACCGAAGGGGGTGGTGGCGGGAGAAATGCCAAGCAAACCAAGCATACAGCAGCCACCGTGTGATGGAATATGTGAAAGATTTCATTCTACAGTAATTGATTACATTACAATTTTTAACAACCGACCAGAATTCAAAACTATTGAATATAAAATAAAATATGCGGTTATGGCGTACAACAGCAGTATTCATTCAGCTAGAAAATTAACACCATCTGAAATTCTTTATGGACATATTAACCCAAATTCATTGTTAGAAGTTCATATACAGCGAAAGGTCATAAATGATTATGTTAACAATTATTAAAAAAAATTGAAAAAAATTGTATGAACATGTAAAGGAAAAAAATGAAAAAAGAGAATTCAAGAAAAAATAAACAGGATTTACTGGAAATTTCACCTGATATTTTTATCAAGACCACCCAAAAACAGAGTAAGACAAAAATAAATATAATAAAGAAAGTCAGTTTGGTAATTAAACAACAAAAACAGCAGAAATGGAAGTAAGACATTACAAAGGAAAAAGTAAAATTCATTTGTCAATAATTAAAAGACCTCTGGTTAACTGCCACTGGAAGCGAAATTAGAAAATACAAAAGAATTCATAAATTTATTAAAAGTTAGTAGCCAATTGTAGAACAGATTAAAATTTGTTTAAATTGATTTCTGTTCCAACAAAAAGATATTTAGAATATATTACAATAATACCAAAAGTAAAAATATTTGTTACAACAAAAATTAGAATTAGGAAAATCATAAATTTTAGGCTTAGACAGTAAATGTAGGATAAAATATATTGAAAATATTTATGTTCATTTGAGATATCGCATCAAGAAATAAATTGTTAATTTATAATTCAATCTAGTAATACAAATAAGTATGTTTCTTTAGAAGTTAATGAAAATTTAAGTAAATGGATACCAGAGATGCAATATTTTTTTGGCAATTTGCCATAAAAGATAAAAATAAAAATTGAAAATTATAAGAAAACAATAACTAAATCATTTCAAGAAGTGTATGTATATATATATATATATATTTCAATCACAATAGTAAAATAATATTAAAAAATAACGTGCTACAGTATGCAAGTGAAAGTCATTGGCATTCAAAATAATGAAATTTGTCACCTGACAGTTGAAATTTGACAAAATTTGACAGTTTGTCACCTGTTAGAAATAAAAAAATGACTATCAGTGAAATATTTATTTGTATTTTATTATTGTATTTAATTTTGGTAATTGCTATTATTTATGTAATGTATGTGGAGTATTTACAAAGATCATCTGACCTAGCTAATTAGCAGACCACAGTTGTTTTATTTTGAATCCACCGAGTTGGTGTAGTGGTGAATGCGTCTTCCCAAATCAGCTGATTTGGAAGTCAAGTGTTCCAGCGTTCAAGTCCTAGTAAATTCAGTTATTTTTACACGGATTTGAATACTAGATCATGGATACCGGTGTTGTTTGGTGGTTGGCTTTCAATTAATCACACATCTCAGGAATGGTCAAACTGAGACCAACACTACACTTCATTTACACTCATACATATCATCCTCATTCATCTTCTGAAGTATTATCTGAAAGGTAATTACCAGAGGCTAAACAAGCAAAAGAAAGAAAAGTTTTTTATGTGGAGATGGAAGAGTTAAGAGTATAGTATTTAGCATATGAAAGCATTATTGCCTGTATGTATTTCTCAAATTGTAGTTATTCTAAGAATTGTTTATTATAACTGAAGCCTTTGTTATATATGTAGTTTTCTTTAGTTTATACTCACTACGTTAGAATGAACATTTAATGTAAAGTATAGTACTCACATCATTAGATAAACATCTAACGTATTAAATTCTTGAACTTGGTTTGTAGGAAGACGTATCTGACAAATCTTATACTCATTTTATTATAGAAAAAATGTATGTAAAATTCTTTTGTATGTAAAAGAATTAATTTGTAAAATAATAAATTAAAGTTTGTTTTCTTTTTTTGTAAATATTATTTGTTATGAAATTATTTATATAAATTACAAAGGTAAAATGTTTTTTTTTAAATTTATAAAATTAAAACTATATTTTCAAACTTACCTTATTTTACATCCAGTATCCAAAATATAAAATGTATTAATAATAAAATATAATTAATATAATAAAATATAAAATATATGACTGTTACTCATTGTATTTAGATGTATTTGAGTTAATTTTAATGTGTCTCCAAATTATGAATTCATGGTTTCTACTTTAAAAATGTTATAAAGATTGTGAATGTTTATTTTTCAATGATTGCTATGATACAGGATTTATAAATATTTAATTGTTACTTTAATTTTTAACTTTGTATATAGTTAAGAAATTGGCCTTGGATAATTGCATCTTTGGTTAATTATGCAGTCCAAATTCTGAAAACTTTGTACTACATCAGTAACCAAATATGTTTTAATATAATCATTTTAAAATGGTTGTTTTTTTAAAAAAAGTTTAAAAGATTTGGATTAATTTTTATAGTAGACATTATTTAGATATTATAATAAAAAATATCATGGAAGAGTAGGTGATCAGATCATAAGCGATTTTATCTGTGCCTTTCACACCGAAAAAGATGTTTTTAAAATTTATCCATAATGATTTAAAATATTCTTTAAGCCCATTAAGTTGTATATCTTTAGATATGAAATTAAGGAATATACTATTAGCTTCTTTTTGGCTAAATCAGTTTAAACTCTGCTGCATTAATGTTCTACTAAAAATGCTTATACTAAGTATTTAATTTATTGAACTATATTTACAGTAATGCAGATTGGATTGATTTATTTCCTCAAAAACAGAGAATAAATAAATGAAGGACAAGAAGAGGGATTAAATCATTTTATAATCCTTACCCTTTATAGGATAGTTTGAGTTCATAAAAATATACAAAATGTGTTGAACAATTGGTATAATGGTTAGCTTACTGGCTTCTAAATCAGCCAGACTAAGGTTTAATTTCTGGACAGGTGAAGAGATATTTCTTCAACTATCATTTACGCCACCATATCTTTCTTTTAAAAATATTTGCATTACTTGTCTTAAATCATAATTCAAGGAGAAGCTAGTTTACTTATTAAGAGAAATGCTTTCTTCAGATCATATGCACAATTATTATTTTCAGTGACTAATAATATGATGAAAACTGACTACAAGTCACTTTTCACTGTTCACCTGAACACTGCTGGATAGACTTAATGCCACTTTTTATGAAAAGATGTGTACTTGGTATTTCTAAAGACTAAAGATGGGTATTTGCTATTTATAAAAACTAGAATATTGTGTATTCTTTTTGTTGTAATTGATCTATAAAATATGCTTTTAATCTTCTTTATTTTATTTTATTTTTTTATTTGTTTAACTTCTGTGATCACTGTTAGGTAATGCTTCAGAGGATGAGATGGATGACAATGTAGCGTGTGAAAATGCCATGCCTAACCGGGATTCGACCCGGTTGTTTAAAAATTAATAAAGCAACTTTTAAAAGCATTGGAAAATGTTATTCTAATGCTTAACTTAGTTTTTGTATTTTTAGGTCAAAAGAGAAAAACTGCATTTCTTGATTTACTCATTGATTACAGTTTAACTGATGAGGAAATAAGTAATCAAGTTAACACATTTGTGTTTGTTGTAAGTTATTCTTTTAATATGTTACATTTATTAAGATAATTTCAAAAATATATTCATATAGTAAGAAATTTTTTCATGATTGATGTTTGGAACAGCAGCATTTTGGGACATTAAGGTATCTCCTTAAGCACAGTCCTAGTATACCGTATGACTTGGCTAATTCTTATATCCTTCTACTTATGATACTTCTACTTCTGCGATAGGTTTTGCTATCTATTGTCTGATGAAATACCCAGAAGTGCAGGTAAGATAGTTATTGTTTTCCTCATTATTTTAAAATTACTTTTATCATCAAAAAAAATAATGTAACTTTCCGTAAATAAATGAAAATCAAATGACAAAACAAAACAGTTAGTGACAACATTAAAATAATCTAATAAGAACTACATACCTACAATTTACAATAAAAAAAAATTAATAATTAAACAAAATACCCTATCAGTTATAATATATAAAACAGATAAAATATTAAATTAATTAAAATAAATCAAAGTATTTGTTACAGAGTTTTTTTTTATAAAATAAAATAGGAAAACTAAGTTGTAAAAAATGCCATTTAGGTATTGAATAAAGTTTAAAAAAAATGTTAATCAAAGCTTAAAAAGCATACACGTATGACAAACTAAAGACAAATTACTCAAATCATATAAAAAACTACAAACACTCCTTTTTCTAAAAGAGAAGTTACAATGTTACAAGTAACACTAATAACAGTGTAACTTGTAACAATGCTACAAGTTAATAATAGCAAATTTAAATCTCATATAGTAAAAAAATCAGACAATGAAAGTACAATAAATCAACTATTAAAATAAACATATTATTCTTTGAACATTTTATTATTAGTACTATTGTTTTTTGATAGATAGCATTATTCCAGAAGTACTTAATGTTTAACTACAATTGGAAATCATGCACTACAATATTTGATTGAATAAAATAAGTGTGTTTAAAAACTATGAAAAAGTAATTAATAACCATGAAAATAAAAATCTTAACAACATAATTCCAATCAGAGTTGCTTATAATTAAAATTATATTTAATTTAACGATAAATTCTGTAATATACAACTGATGGTTTACCTATGGTTTCACCAATTTCAACAGTAATGTCTGAAATAAGTTTAAAATAACAGTAATATAAGGTGTGTAGAATGTTTTAAAAATATTCTGCTACAAGCTAGATAAATATTGAGGGTCTTTCTATAACTAAAAACACAAATAGCTGTGGAGACAAAACAGTAGGTAAGGGGGTTATGAAGATACTTTCAAAACATTAAGTTGATTTGACTTTTAAACTATAATATTTTTACATTTTCACAGTTTTTCACATTTTATTTTACAGAAAACTGATGTTACAAATACTTCTGTTTGATTTATTTTGATTAATTAATTTAATCTTTTTTCTCTTTTATATACTATTACTGGTTACATATTTTGTTTAAATACTATGACTTTTAATCAGCTGCCTGAGTAAAATTGTTTTGTTTATAACCTCTAATTTTTTTTTATGAAAAAACAGATATTGAAGGCACCCTGAAAATGCATTCCTCAATATGAAATGAGAAAGTTAAGGTAGAATATTTTCTTTGAATTTTTATTGCTTAGATGAATTCATAGTTTATACAATTTTCTTCAAAATATATTGAAATGAACCTTTCGCTTCAGTTGTACTCTTGTTTAACTGATAATATTTAGCTGATAGATTTCATAAATTTGTCTATGAAATTTAATAACATGTATTTTGTAATCAAGAAGTGAATTATACAGCTTGAACTTGCTAGTTGGTAGAATTATTTACATTAGCTCTCAGTATAAATTTTATTGTGCATCTTAACAAGTATGAGTGCAGTAGCTGATCCAACGACAGACTTCTGCTAGACACAAACACAACAAACAACATAAACACATATCTTGATGCTGAGAATAAATTACATTGAATTAAATTCACCTTAAAAATTGTTCTTCATATTTTCATACCTCTAGATTCTATTTTTATTGTCATGATATTTACTAATTAATATAAACAATAATATTTAATACCCCTTTCACCAAATTCATGATTTATTATACACTGATACTAAAAGAAATATTAATTTTTAAAAAAAGTTGTAAATTTTTTATCACATTGTTTTTCTGAAATTAAATAATATGGTTTGTTTTCTATTCGTTCTCAAATTTGTTTTCTAACCTTCGTTTAATTCATTACATTTAATCATATCGATCTAAGTAGATAAACAACTGTGTTTTTTACATTTTCTATCCCATGACTATACTATGTTAAAAATAATTTAATTTACCTTGTCCAAATGTAGCTTGGGTATCTGCTGTGTTTAAACCCGTTATAAGTGACCAGGGTTATACTGGAGCTTATTTACAAAAAATGTTATTTTCTTTAATGTTTCCTGAATTTGTATGAACAAAGGAATGGTTCTGGAATGGTTGTCTGTAGCATGATGATAGTATTCTACTAAAGGGTTATTTTTATTCTGATGTCAGTTGCAGTTCTTTTTAAGGCACCTGTTTTTAAACTATTTCAAGAGCATCATGATAATTCTAGTGCTGAGGGCAAAGTAGATAATACTGAAGCTATGTTCTGATAAAGGGCATTCCAAGCATGGAAAAGAAAAAAGAAAGGAAACTGGTACTTTCCTGAATGTGACATTGGACTTAGCATGCCAGAATGCTTCAAAATTTATCACACAAAGTGATAAATTAAGTAATTTTTTTTCTAATGTAAAACTATATGGATTTTATGCATTAATTAAAATACAAATAATAAGAAAGCTTATAATTAATCCTAATTATATCTGCTTTATAATATTCAACTGAAGGCAGTTTGGTAGTATGAGTTCAGTGTTTATTAACATTTAACTGTAACAGATTAGAAATATCTATGGTAAGAACACTAGTCAAAAAATTCAATTTTCTAAAACTTTTCCATCTACTTATTCAACTAGATCACTCCTTAATAGATCTCTGTTTACAGTGATTATTTGTGTAGATTTTATTAAAATTAATAACAATCCCTTATCTTTACTATTTGCTGAATTTCACAAATTCATAATTTGGCAGCACAAAAAACCCCTTTTTGCAATTTTTGCAAAAAATTGAATAGTAGGCCAGATTTACCTGAATAGTTTATTTTTGCAGCCATCATTAACCATTATTATACGAAAGCAAACAGTAGTCAGTCAACTAAATATCTGATAGTTGCTTTATGAATCTGTTGAAGCTTTTTAAAAACAAAGAAAAAATAATTTTTAGAAACTATTTGAAAAGCATCTTTTGCAAAAAGGTATAGTGTGTTTAGTATGTATATATTTATTGCTATTGCTTTCCATATTCAACAAAAAATCACTGAATTCAATGTGTATGTGTGTACACGTTTTGTCTCAGATTTTGATTTTGGATAGCACAATCATTAATGATCGTAACAGTGTAAGCTGTTGAGTTGGTTCAAAGGCACTATTGTAAGGTATACTAAAATGCATAAAACGTATAAATATAAATTTTGTAAATCAAGTGTAAGAGCCCAAAATGGCAGAAAAACAAACATAGTAATAATTGAAAAATAAAATGTCTTAGAATTGCCAAATCACAAGATAAATTAATTGTATTAACTTAAATGAATGTAATATCCCAATAGAGATTTATTAAAACAAACTCATTTTCACCACCTATAGATTTAAAAAAAAAAATTAAGTTAAAAATACGAAAAATGTTTAACTTTTTAATTCTAATAGTAATTGAAAATGAACAAACATCATATAAGACTGTAAATTATGATTAACATACAGATTGAGTACTGATTTCATTGACTAATAACTTTGATAGAAATGAATTAATAATTGAGAGAACAGTAATAATAGTAATAATAATGATGAACGAATATTCATTTGAAAAAGTCTTACTAGACTTTTCATTGATAACTAGTTAATATATATAATGAATGGTATATGGTATTTATTTATACTCATATGTAGGCATATTATTTTTTTCAATATTTTATTTCAGCATAATACATCTTACCAAAAGGGTGTTCAGTTAATTTATTTTTATATAGACTTTTTTGTAATCCAGAACTGTTACCAGATCCTGAAGTTTATAATCCAAATAGATTTTTACCTGAAAAAATTGAAGGAAGAAATCCTTTTGCATATTGTCCTTTTAGTAGAAAAGAAATTGTATTGGTATGTAAAATTTATATCTAGTTATTTTGTGTTTAATACCTTTGCCAGTGTAACAGAACATACTCATTCCTTTGAGTATCATGCCTGTGATCCTACTGTAAGCTACACCTCAGGCAGATTTTTACAAAAATAACAAATTTTTTTTTTAATTTTCAAAGAAAATACATTTCTTTACCAATCACGTTAATTTTTTTTAATGAAATGGCAATTTTATTATATGAAAAAATTTTCTATAAGGAAATAATGAATGATGTATTTGGGTTTTTTTATTGTAATGACACTTATTTATTATTGCATTTTTCATTCAGAAACCTTAAATAATACTGGCATGAGTCTTCTGAAATTTATGTTGGTAAAAAAAAGGAACAATCACATTAATATAAATAATTCTTGACAATATTATTCAGATCTGCATCATTAAACATTCAAAATCTAATGAATGAATCATGATATAATAAACACAAAGAACTGACTTCATAATGATTCATTTAAATACTCATGTTTGAGCATGTTTAATGCTAGCAAATATAACACCAACTATTATGACCTATTGTGTTAATGTGTGCAACACTATCTTCACATAGTGCTTAAGACATTGCTTTATTAAATTTGATGTCTACCAGAAGCATACAGCAGTATCTGGACATAGTATCTTATACTTTGTTTTAATTTAATAATTAGGATGTAACTTTACATCAAAGGAATGCAGCACTATTAGGATGTAGTGTTTTTAAAATAAAATATACTAGGTAAAAATTACATACAGACATAGCGATTTTAACTTTGTAACAACAAAACTTGGTGTCTTACAGCATAGGCTAACTTTGTTATTAGGAATTGGTCAAACTATCAAGTATGACTAGAAATACTGTAAATGTATATTTATTGTATGTATATATATATCGACGTATCTTGTATAAAAAATGTGTTTACACGTTCTAAATTGTGACAAATAATACATCAATTTTATCAGATAAATGTAAAACACATAGTTATTTGAAAATAAATATGTTAATTGAAATCAAATAAAGATTGCACAAGCCCATGAACAAATTACAAATGGTTCAGTTATAACCATTAACTAGCATTTAAGTTCAATAACTAAACTGTATTTATATGTTACAGGTCAGAAATTTGCAATGCTTGAGATAAAATCAGTCATCAGTGCCATAGTTGATAAGTTCAAAATATTGCCACCAATTGACTGTCCAGATATAGTTGTTGGATCAGAGCTTGTACTAAGATCACTCACTGGAATGTATGTTAGGAAAGAAAACCACTAATAGAGTAGAATTATTTATTATATACTTATTTAGCTGAAAAATAAATATTGTTTCTGATTACAATAGAGTTTTTATCTTTTTTTACATAATGTTGAATATATGAATTTAAAACAGAACCTCATATTAATTAGTATTAATCTTATTTATAATGATGGAGGTAATATTATTAATGGTTGACTATATGTATTGAAGTTTGAAATGGTTTTTTGAGCAATATTAAGTGAATACTACTTAATCATTATGCTAACTGCTCGTAAAGATAAAGTACAAACTGTAAACATTGTAGATTAGTATTTTAAACTATTTAATGAGCAATTTTAGATAAAAACATGTTTTTAAAATTTTCACAAGACTATTTTTTTCACTAGTTTTTTATTTCTTTATTTTTACGTCCATTTTTCTTAACTATTTCTATGAGACTAGGTGAGATGGATTTATTAATATTTTTATTGTAAAATATTTTTGGAAATTTGGATTACAATTTTTTTGTAGTAAGGGTTAATATAATGCACATGTGTGTATTTACTTATAATGAGAAGATTAGTTGTTTTTTCCTTTTCAGTGTTACTGTTTTCTGTTATCCCTAGCCAGGGCTGCACCAGAGAGAGGTGCATCAGGCCAAAAGTTATGGAATAATGGCCTGTTCCTCCCCAATCCAAAATCAGGATTTGAATCAGTTTGACTTGTAAATATATATTCACGATAATTTTATTATTCACAAGATCAGTGTTTAACTGTAATTTTTTTTTAACATATTCAGGATTTCAAACTAAGCAAACACAATATAACAAAAATTATTATAATATAAAAATATATGGTTATTACTACCATCATCATTACTAAAATTAACATCAAATATGCATATGAGGGTGAATCAAAAATTATCTGCATTCTTTGTTCTTCTTTGTTCTACAGTCTATTTACACAAAGGTTCAACATGTACATAATTTCATAATTTTTCAACATAGTCACCTCCCATGTCAATGCACTTGTTCTAACGGTTCACAATTTTGTGTAATCCTTCCAAGAAGAAGGTTTTTAGTTGGTCGCAAAGTCACTTTTGCACTGCTTCCTGCACGTCTTAAGTATATGGAAAATTTACAACCTCACAAAGCAACCTTGAGCAGCCTAAACAGATGTTGGAGGGTGTTCCATTACCTCAAAATTTAACTTGATGATGGTTTGAATGGTGTGCAAGTCATGTGCAGGCGAACATTGTCATGCAACAACAACACATCTTGGTACCCATCACAGATAGACTTTAACGAAGCCAAGCTCATTTGATGAGCAGTTGACTGATGTTCAAAGAAGATGCTACCTCATCAATAGTAATTTGCCTATTCTCCAGAATCATCTCTCGAGCTCACTGAATCTTGTTGTCCATGGTGGAGGTTGATGGGGATCCTGCTCCTTCTTTGTATGTCACTTGTCCAACTATTTTTAAACTTCTCAATCCATGAAAAAAACACTTTTATGTAATAAAGCACTGTTTCCCTATTAAGGTAAAAGTCTACAATGAATTTCAGTTCCTTTCACACCCTCAGGCTAGAAAAATCTGATCACAGCTCACTGTACTTCCTCCTTGGTTCAAACTGCTAGCAGAGCAGACATGTCTATACTATAATAGCTGGAAGGCAAATGATGCGATCAGGATCAAATTTTGCACATTTAATTCTTAAGCACACATGCACAAAGTACAGTATAACAACCTTCAAGGTGTGTTATGGCAAAAGTGTGGATAATTTTTGACTTCCCTTTATACCTTAAGTATAAGCTACAATTATTTAAATCTTATGAAGGAAGGAATGAAGCTAAATAGAATTAACTATCAATTAAAAATATTTTTAATGATCGTTTAAATGATTTTTAATTCTTTTTATAATATTTTACTCTTTTAGAGTTATTGAACTAATTTAATTTCCAGGTATAGAATGATCATTTGAATTACTCTTAAATTATATTGTCTGTATTTCTGTATTATGATCATTTACATCTTTTTGTTTTTAAGGTTAAAATTCACAGAGGTTAAGGTTAAAATTTATTCACTTATTTACAAGATAGGAACAACACTGCAAACTATGTGTATGGCTTATTCTGTGATAAACAGAATAGTTTATTTTCATAGTGAATTATTATAGATCTGTATGTTTAGTTTGTTTTCTTGCATAATTATCTTTTTTAAATTCAGTAAACATATCTTTTCCTTATTTAATGTTTATTCAGTATTACTTAGATATCCATAGCTACTACCCACCGGATTGGTCTAGTGATGAACGCATTTTCCCAGATCAGCTGATTTGGAAGTTGAGAGTTACAGCGTTCAAGTCTTAGTAAAGTATTACTTTCACATGGATTTGAATACTAAATCGTGGATACCGGCGTTCTTTGGTGGTTTTTTTTTTCTGTAGGAGGAGGAAAAAGCTCTGGCGGCGTGGTTTCACCCACCTAAAAACCTCCCCCACCAGTCATGCAGGGGACAGACCTAATCCACATGGTATATACACAGCCCCTGCGCAACCACCCGGGCGCTCTTGTCACCGAATTAGAATAGCCAGAGCGACGTCTTCAGGGGATCATCGGCGAATGGCGATTTCGAGGAGGTCCCGCCACCCACCCAACTCTTGACATCACTGATGAACCGGTGTGTCCACCGTCCAGTCTCCATCCTACAAAAAAACACTATACACTACCAGTTTCGCTAGTTCGACCACACATAGCACGATCCCGAGCCCGTGCCATGCACCGCCATAGTCGCAGAGACCACTAGTACTGCCGTATCTGTATTCACCGCCACAGTCCATTTGGTGTCCGCGACTGTCCTCCGATCAGGCTCACTGGCCACAATAATGTCTGTGTCTAGCCGAGTAGCCACCTCCCAGCATGCATCCATGGCCCTGCCACTCCGATTAGTGTTAAATTGTAGAACACGCATCAGCGAACTGAGTTTTCGCCGTGACAGCCATCACCATCACCTCCGACACATGACGTCACCCTGTCCGCTACGTTTCCTTCACGTTGATGACTTCCTTCTTCTTCACGTTGACGACTTCCTTCACGTTTCCTTCTCTTATGGCCGTCACCGTTGCACCGGAAGCAAATCTTAGAATGGTCCGTGCCCCCACATTTCGCTACAACATGACCACTCTCTCCACATCTATAGCACCTCATCTCATCTTCCCTCCGGCTAACGCGGCAGTTGATCCAGCCCACCGGGATCCTCCTCGCCGCCGTCAACTTTTGGGCCACGAAACCAGGAACCAAGATCGTGGCATTTCGGGAACCACCATATGACGACCACAGGGAGGTATCTGTCAACTCATCGGTAGTGCAGCCAGCAAACGCCGCCACCGACTGGGCCACTCTGTCAGCGATGGCATCGTGCTCCAGATCCTTCACATTATAGTACACCGGGCGTGACCGACCAATTTCCCTGACTGCAACGCCCTCAACCTTCTGGCTGATGGTTTGCTTCGCCCGCACACGAATTCGAACATCGTCATCTGTTCCCATTCTAACTGAGAGTACTTCATCCACCCCCTTGTCCTACACCTTCCCTGACGGATTTAAACAGGTCGGCAGAACTACGTCCTGCAGCCTTGACCGACATGGTACGTGACTCCTCATGCCTCGTCGCCTTATTTTCTCCAGCAGATCTTCCAGATAGAGGAGTCGTTCCTTTCCTGCTCGCCTATTATCACACTCCAGCAGACGCTTCAGCAAAGCTCCCGGCCTCCCAGTAGGCGACACATAAGGCGCTTCCACTCCCATGTCGGCAAGCTTTCTTATGCCCTAAAGCACTTGGCTATCATGTCATCAACATCTCCGGAGTCCACAACTATCGTGTAGGTGGTGCCCCCTACATTAATCTTCTCATCACAGAATACACTGCTAGCCCCATGACTGTCGATCAAAAGTTGACCACTCCTAAGTTTGTTCTTGTCGGCTAGGCTCCTGACACTCCAAACCAGCCTGTAAGCCCTGCTCTTGGGTCCCAACACGCAGGTCAAAAAGCCGTACCACATTCCGACCACCTTTTTCAGGAAAGGGGCCATCCACCACACCATCACCACGCACCATCTTAAAAACATCCTCAGCCCAATGAGTAGTGACCAGCTTAGGGATATCCTCATCAGTGACACCCTCATCCAACTTCTTTTTCAGCTCCTCTGCCCCTACCCACCTAGGAGTTTAAGTAGCCACATCAACATCTGTCGTACGTCCAGCACCACATACACTGCAAACCATCTTATGCACCATGATCAATGGGTCTACTCTATAGTTAGCCAACTCAATCACCAGTTCAGCCATATCCTGTTGAAGTTGTAACTCCCACTTGGTACCTTTATCTACTGCATTTTGAAACCCGTCGCTCATGCTTTCCAGTGCTTCAAAACAGCCACCAATCCATTCCTCTGCTCCTTCTCGTCACCGCTCGGATTCCCCTTCCTCTCCTCGCCTTCAGCCACAGACTCAACTGGTTCTATCTCAGTCACCATCTCATACCCTGTTCCAGCAGAAGACAACACCTCCATAGAGTGTTGTCTCTAGGGCAAGATTTGACTGTCCGCCCTACTCTTCTTCTCACCCCTTTTAGACGAGGGGGAGACCGCAGCCTCTGTTTAGTCATCAACCCAGCCGACAGTCGCCCCCTACCCTGAACATCTTGAGTTGTCGAGGGGGACAACACCGGAACCAAACCAGGTCCCACCTCTTTGGAAAAATCACTCGCAACACAGCGAAATCACCACATTCATCACTATTGGATATCGAGGAGGTAGCTGACCTAAATTGACGCCGCATCGAATGCACTGAGTACTTGTCCTCCCTCCTCTTATTCCGTATGTGAATAATCTCTGATAACTGACTCAAGTGTGATTCACATCATTTGCAGATCGTGCTCCCTGGGGTCCACAAACCGCCTGTCCTCTTCTACTAGACTTCCGCTTGCCAGGAGAGGCTAGAGACTTCTTACTCATAGCCTGGACCACACATGGAGACCCGCCAGAATCACACTTAACAGCAAAAACTTACAAAAAATTATAGGTCCGAAAACAAGAAAAATTTAAAAGTCAAAATCATAAACAAACAACATCTGGGCCAAAGTAAACAAACAATATGGCTGCCCAATTAGGTTATAATAGCATAAAAAGTAAAACAAGAAAAGTAACCAGGAAACGCCAAAAAATGAACAAAACAATATTATAAATACAATTTAACGAACAACAAAACAAATAATAACAATAACAACGGAATACGTAGAATTGAACAGCAAGTACAGAGCATCACAAAACATGATCGCCTTGCGTAATAGCTCAACAATCCTTTGGTGGTTGGGTTTCAATTAACCACATATCTCAGGAATGGTTGAACTGAGACTGTACAAGACTTCATTTACACTCATACGTATCATCCTCATTCATCCTCTGACGTATTATCTGAACGGTAATTACATGGAGGCTAAACAGGAAAAAGAAGGAAAAGATATCCATAGCTATAAATCTGTCAAGTAAATTATTGTAGATGAGAATATACAGATGTTGATGCATCTTCTGATTAAAAACTGGTTTTTAGTTCAATTTTCAAAATTATTTAAAAAACCAACTGCTCATAATAATTCTCTGCTGTTGCTCTTTCTTTCAGGACCAGTGAAACATCACAAAAATTTTATTCTTAGGGCCAGTGAGAATGATTTTATGCCATTCTGAAGAGGAGTGATGGTTTAAAACTGCTTGCACATGTTCACTTTGCCAAATCAAAATTTAAATTTATGTCTAGCCACGTCTTGGCACAAAACACCATATGCTACACTCTTAGAACAGTTGCTTACTCTGTCTCCAATTATGATATTCAGTGTTTACAAAAAAGCATTTTTTTCGGGTCAATTCTTTATCTAAGATCCATGCCATGCAAAATTCATCATAAAACCTCTTTGCTTCATTTAAAAACTAATTTTTTTTTTCTTTTAAAACAAGTTAAATCACTTAACTGTAGGAACAGTTTTCTGGAATTCTTTCAGGTTCATCTGTGGAATGTTTTTTTCTAATAATCAAAATAATATTTTTTCCCCACATTTGTATTTACATGCTCTCTCCATTGTCTTTTTTGAGTAGACTAAAACTCTTTGTCTTCGATCTTTTAACCAATTCATATTAAAGCATTATTTTTCTAATTTTCCTCCTTTCTTGAATTACTCCTTTGAACTACTTGTCATTTCTATTATTTTTTATTCAAGAACTGTTATAATTAAAACAAGCACCAAATAAGTTAATGCACACCACAAACAAACATGTTTCATTATAATAACATTATTAAAACAACTGTAGTATAACAAACAAAAGAAATTAATAAGTATTTTTAATAACTTCCAGTATTGTCAAATTTAAATCACTTTAAATGAACAACTACCTTCCAGACAAGTAACAAAGGAATTATTAAATATCAGTGCATAAACAAGTAAAATATAATAATAATATTAGGTCAATACATATATAAAAATGATGAACATAAATAAAATTTTTGGAACATAAATGTTTTATGGAAAACATGTGACACATATTGGCCAGTGGTACTATTAACAATAATTATAATTAAAGAATGCCAGCCTACAACGATGAACCATTTTGTTTTGTTGTGTAGATAATACAAGCAGTATCTTCTTCATTCTGTTTACCACAAGAACTGACTGTAATTACTAATATTATACTCAGAGTAAGCAACTCTGATTGGTAACTCTTTACCTCGTAAATAAACCTTGTTATAATTAATAGATTAATTTTAGTTGTTTATTTTAACAGACTGTTTCATTCTATGAAAAAGGAACCATTAGTTGGCATCCACTATCGTGCTTATTTTGATAGTGTAAAGATCATAAAAGTTTTACTAACTTTTAAAGCTTTTTGTTAAATTTTAGTACTTATTCTCCAATCTCTACTTGGTAAAATATTTTCTTGTGGTTTTCTTAGTGAAGATCAATTTAATTTTTTTAGGAAAAATTAAAATAAAGTTGTAGTGAACTTCTTTTATTAAATATGTTTTAAATAAACGATTTACTTGAGGGTCCACTTCCTGATAAAAAATAAGATTGAAAATCACACTAAAACTGTTCATTTCAATTTAAATTTTATAAATTCTTATCTTATTTTAACAATTACCCATTCGTTTTTAAGTACTTCTATAAAGAATTGATTATTAATTCATATTTTATTACTGTAGAAAATGTTTAATTTTCAAATATGTAACATATGTTTTTCTGTATATTTTTAAAAATATATATAAAATTTTGTTGACAAAATATAACGTTTAAAGATATTAATAAATTGGTTGTGATCTTAAAGAGTTTACAATTATAATAATAGTAAGATGTACTAAACTGTAATAATAATAGACCAATCTGTTTAAATGTATACATTATGTTATCTTATCTAAACTAAAGTGATACTTTTTAAAATGGAATATATTTATATATAAGCAGAAGCTTATAATAAATGACTCATACTACCTGTCACTACTCAGTCTCTGATTAAAAATTGTTGATCAACTAACGGTTAGGTTATATTTAAAAAAATAAAGATTATATGTTACAAAACAATACAGTGTGAAAATTAGAGTGTTTTTAGTTAATTAGTGAGCAAAAACAATGATGAGATATTGTGCAAAGCATGTTCATATGTTACCAGTTCTTGTTTGTATGTTATTTCCACTTACATTTATCATCACGTATGTATATTTTTTTATTATTTATATTACTTAGAAATACTTATCTTTTGTTGTATAAGAAATTTTTGGTTAAGAATTTCTCAGTAACAGACTACTTAAAAATTTTATGTCTGCTAAAACTCATTTTGAAAATTTCACTTTTTATATTACAAAAAAATAAATTAATAATATTACCAGAATAAACATAGTATATGATTTTACTTCCTTGTACAAAGTAAAGGAACTATTGTGATCGTGAAAAATGTTGGTTTTCAGATTTCAATGGAAATATTCATTTTGATCATCCCTGAATCCATTTTGACTAGTTTCGTCATGACATATGTATCTCACATAACTCAAAAACAATTAGCCATAGGATGTTGAAATTTTGGATTTAGGATTGTTGTAACATCTAGTTGTGCACCTTCTCTTTTGACTGCAATCGACTAGACTAAAAGTGTCCAAAAAATTTGGATTTTTGATTTTTTCTTAACTGCAGTAATAAACCCTCACTGAGACCCTTTCAACGATATATAAGTGGTACTTATTTTCATTGGTTCCAGAGTTATAGCCAAATAAAATTTTAATTAATGAAATATTTTGATCTTACAAGGGGAAGGTACATCAGTTTGAATCAGGCTTGATCTTCTTTTTTCTTTTTTTTTAATTTAAATATATTGATTTAGTATTACTAAATTATTTTTTCCAGGTTCTTAATAGCAGTTGCCCTTAATGATGTATTTCCTGGTTTTCCATACATAAGTGATACAGGAACACTACCACCAGAAAGCTGTATATTTTCATTACTACTTAATATATGTTCTATACTTTGTAAGTAAATAACGATAAATTATATTAATAATTAAGCATTAAAAACATAAAATCGTTGACTAATTTAAGTAGTATAAACATATAAAAATGTTTTATACTAATAATAATAAAAAATTTTTTCAGAGCTTATTATTTTCTTATGAAAAATCATTTCAATTAGATTTTTGAACAATATTAATAATATTTTATTTAAGTTTTCTGAAGTTGGTGAGAATTAATGTAGCAAAACAGAGGAGGTGTAATAGATATTAATGAATAAATTGAGAATTTTGTGGTTTAATTTTTTAATCAAAGAGAGAGTATGGTAAAATTCATGTTATCAATTTTTATACTTTTCAGCTGTTGTTCAATATACTTAAATACCTTAGATTGTTTTTAAGTATTGCAGTTTTATATTGTAAGATTTTGTAATCTACATATCTTAAGGTTCAATATTTTATCTACTGTTATTAAATGTGTCACGTAGTTTGGTTTTGTATTATGATGTATAAGTATTATATTCCTTTTTTGTGTAACTTTGCAGATTATCTAGAAAAACTTATCTAAGATTTCTTTTTGGGAGGTGGGGGTAATTTATGATGAAGTTTTATTGTAAAATTATCATATGTTTATATAAAACAAAGACAGTTTTAAAAATTCAAAAAATTGATATTTTTTTAATTGGTTTTTTTTTCTACCCCCACCTCCAAAATTACCTTCAAAGTAATTTTTTTTATTTTATATGTTTACTACTATGTTAAGTGGAAAAAACTAAAAAAGTTCCACTAAAAAATTTACAACCAATAATAAAAAATTATCTAAGATTTATTTTTTTTTGGGGGGGTGAAATATGAAATTTTATTGTAATATTATTACTGAAGATTTATTATTTAAACATTTAGTAATATAAAAAGTTTAAATAAACCAAAAAAAAATTGGAAAAATTAAAAAAATTAATATCTTTCAATTTTGATCAGCTCCCCCGCCGTATGTACTGCCCTCAAAGTATTTTTATTTTTGGGGTTGCTTGCACTGCTACTATGCCTAGAATAACATTTTTAAAAAAATTGTTAAAAAACAATAAATAAAAAAATAGTTTTCCAATTTTTAGGGAAGGGGAAATTCTGGGCGGTCTTTTTTTAAATGGTAAGGTAAGCAGCTTACATTCATGTACTGAGCTTAATGTAAAGTGAGGTTATGTTTGCAAAATTTTGAGAAAATTGACCTCCAAAACCCCTTCCACCACCTGGAGATATTGATCCCAAACTTTTCTCACAAATTCCTCCATGTACACAAGTCTGTACAAAATGTCTTCAAAATCGGTTTATCCAGCCAAGAGTTCAAACAAGCCAAAACATGTACATATGTATGTATGGAAATATGTATATATGTGTATGTACCAATAGTAATCCCCTTTTTTTGTTTTTTGGGGTACCTGGGTGATGAAACTTTCAGAAGTACAAAAAACTCATATTGAAATTTTTGACTAATTACCATAGTTTTTTTCTTGCAGCATAGCTTTAGAGCTATGATCCTAGGAAAGTAAATGCATTAACTATTTCCATTCCCAGGTATTGCGTCATAACAATCTTTTTCACAGAAATAAACAATTTTACAATATTTATTATTTCAAATGTTTTATAATTTTAAAAATATGAGTATAATCACCTGTTAATTTTGAATCATATTAAGAACTTTTTAAATTTTGAATTATGAATGTATCATTTTTAACATCTTTTCTCCTTTTAGGTTTATTTATAAGCTGGAGAAAATAAAGTATATGTTTTAACAATGAAAACATGAAGATAAAATCATCTGAAAATCCATCACACTCTTGGAATCTCTACATTGTGATCATTGTAATTTTTTATTTACTTCTTCTCCTTTTTACCATTACCCTCAATCCTTCTTACTTTCTTCAGCATTATCAATTTATCACCTTGCATTTAAATTAAATTTAACTAAAAATATTTGTGCTTGTTTCATTTCAAATTGAAACAAATATTTTTTTTTAATTTAATTTGAATTGTATCTATTTATTTAGAATATGCTTTTCATCTGTAACCTAAATATATTTATTTTTAATTCAAAGAACCGTAATGACCTCCATATACCAAAACTGGGAGCAGAGAGTAACAAAAGACATCTACAAAATGAAAGCATTTGACATTTTAAAAACATTGTATTTAAAATAAAGTGTTTGGTAATGTACTTCTCATTTACTTAATTTTTGTTTATATTGCTATTAAATAAACATATACTTTCAAAATCAGATTATCTTTAAATATCGTCGTATTAAATTTCAAGATAATTTATCAGATTTCATCTGGAATTCCGTGAATAGCAACCTTCTTTGTATTTCTCTTGCATCCATCACACCACTTATGGGACTGTTAATTGTATTTTTACCTGAACTGTGTACATTTATGTATGAATGAACTATATAAACAAATATTATGACATTTTTCTAATATATTTCTATTTTAATATATTTTCTAGAAAAAATATTTCTTTGAATTGATTGTTATTCTGGAAGATTAATAATGTTCTGCTTGCAAATACCTACAATGGAAAGAGATGAAATGAAAACTTCCTGCAAATATATTGTAGTTTATTCAGTTTTATGCTAATTCACAAATGCATAACATAATCTGATATTAATAATAATATTTGTAGTGAAGAAAAAGCAAGACAACAATCAAATATTAATAATAATATTTGTAGTGAAGAAAAAGCAAAACAACAATCAAAGTTTTTCTGGTTCAGAACTACTACAAATACCCGCAATCAAAATAAGTATACTATGTAATAAATAAGTATAGTAAACTTCAAGGAGTGCAACAGAGGTTACTGCAGGTGTACCACCTGTTAAATTAAGGCTGAGAGTGTTATGGAGGGTTTTTAACAGTATGCCTAGGACTGAGGCTAGAAGATCCTTATTAGAAGAATGGCAAGCAGAGTGGGAGGCATCCCACACAGGCAGCTGGATGAGGACAATCATTCCACATGTAGATGGATGGGTTTTAAGGAAATTTGGTGAGGTGGGCTTCTACCTGATCCAATTGCTTACTGGGCATGTTGAGTTTGAGGCCTACCTCCACCGATTTGGAAAAAGAGCTATTATGCAGATATTGTGGTGAGAATGATATTGCCAAACACACTATGTACTACTGTCGTAGGTGGGATGAAACCTGGAGAAACCTCGGGCTACAAAGACTCACACCAGAAGTAATAATGCCATACATGTTGACAGGTAGATACGAATGGAATCTGGTTGTGACTTTGGCGACAAGAATAATTGGTACAAAAGAGAAGGAGGCTAGAGACTGGGACAGGGCATAAGGATTCGGGTAGGGATTTCTGAGGGCAGCCCTGATCATGAGATTATGCCCTCACTTAGGTGGGCCACTCGATGAGTGATCAAGGACCCCTCATGCTTGGGTACTAAAAGACCGGAGTCCCAGCTGTGGTCCCTCTGGGTGGGCCCTGTTAGATGCATGGCAAAATGAAGACCTAGTCCCAACCTGCCAGGTGAATGACCCCCCCCCCCCCCATGGGGTATATCTGTCAGTTCTCATGGGGTCTCGAAAGGTTTGAGGCAAGGCACCCACTGAGGTTGTGCAATGCTTTAAAAGCAGGACCAACCTCAGTGGTAAGGGAGAAAAAAGTAAAGTAAACTATATAATGAAATAAAACTGTATAATGAATGAACTTCTTTTGCTTACTTTCTGCCTCTCTTTTCAATTTTCAGTGATATTTATCAGTAGCTCATTTGTTAACTGTGTTGTACAACCTTAATTTTTGTGAAAGATTTATATTAATTTAAATATCTGGTGATGGGTACC
Source organism: Lycorma delicatula (assembly GCF_047948215.1). Classification (NCBI taxonomy): domain Eukaryota; kingdom Metazoa; phylum Arthropoda; class Insecta; order Hemiptera; family Fulgoridae; genus Lycorma; species Lycorma delicatula. The sequence continues at coordinate 89,415,138 of NC_134461.1, forward strand.
AGCACCAAAATAATGAGCAACCAATATCAACGCAACATTTTTTGGATGAAGATGGAATATTGTAGTATGGACTTCAAATTTAAATTTACAATAAAAAAGGGTGATAATAAAAAAGGGCATAAAAGTCACATTTTTTTATGTTTTTTATGTTTTTTTAAGTCTGTGTTTTTATTGTTAAGTGTAAGTTTCTTGTTGTATAAATGAAACCTTAAAAATATTGTAGAAAGGAAAGACTTTCACTGGCTATACAGTATGATTATATGATTTTAAAAACAGTTTTTAGAAAAAATTATTACAACACAATTCCAAATGTTTTATTTTCTAATTTAAACTTTATATTCTTTGTAGCTCAGTATGATGAAATGAGTTTTCACTTCAATGAAATAATCAGATGTTTACAACTCACTTTCTCAATATCTGGAAATATCCTCCCAGAGTAAGATAAATTCATAAAAATGTTTTTTGAACATCTGCAATGATATTGCAGATTGTAAATGTGCGTTCACAAATATTTATTATTTTTTTATATAAAGCTAAAGAGTAGTTAAGAATGTGAAAATCCTTAATTGAAATAAAGATTAAATAAAAATATTTAATTCTTTGAAAATGGCCTTACTTAAACTTGAATTTTTCGCAAATTAAAAAGTTCTACTTACACTAAGATCCAGCCTTTACGCTTGTTAAGATATAATAATCATTACAAAATAGTTAAAATATGAAAGTGTACTAAATAAAACTATTCACTTAGTGAATAAATGTATCAGTAAGTTTATCATTATTCAGAAAATCTGACCATAAACTGTTTTTCAAAAACTATTTAACTAATTTCTTCCTGAAACAAAATGTTAAAACAGGTATTGACTTTTACTATTGATTTAACTTTGCTTAAATTTTTTTTCTTATAGAAAACAAGTACAAAATGGGAGAATTTTTTTCAACTTGGCCATATTTCCATGACATTTGATTAACTCATTAAGAAGATTGTGTTGTTAGAACAAAAATAAAAATATGTAAATTTTGAGCAAACATTTTGTTACAAATTTATATACATTATAATCGACTTATTTTAATTTTTGAAATTCAGTTAACAATATCATTATTTTATAGATCAGACCAGCTATTTCAGGTCCTAAGTATCAAAACTGAAAATAAAATATGTATCAAACTATTTTCTGAATTTATATCATAAATTTGGCATTTATCAAGTATTTAATAAAAATACAAATTAAAAATTTTTTCATCTCTTTTATTCAATTATGATTATTTTAAAATTCAGTGTAATACTTTCCAGATAAAATGACGTAATGCTCAAAAATCAAAAAAGGAGGTTTGTATTTCTGTTGATCATATTACTGACATATACATCTTGGTCAAGTGTCATAAGCTACAAAAATTTTTAAAACAAATTAAAAATGGAAAACTATTATTGTCTGTATTTTGGCTTGTTTTCTTTCTTGTAGAATCAAATTATGTAAATTCACTTAAAATATCGCTGTGTTGGCTTTATTTGTCATCTAGCACTCATTAAAGTACGTACCGCACAACATCAGATAAAACATTTATGACTACAGAAACAAGTCAACTGACACACTTCATTCATAAGTACATGATATAACTAGCAAAGAAGCTTTCTAACAAGGAGTCAGTAGATATAATTTTTTTAGCAATACCATATTTTGAAACTATTGCTCAAAATATTACCATATATTTTTAATTGCTAGAAGAATGTATAATGTTCACTAGATGTTGTTCAATCCTTTTCTTACATATTTTATATAAGATAAAAATGAATGTTTAGTGTTATTATGTTTCAGTGGGAGGATGCATTTATATAAGACATTTACAAATAGTTGAATTTGCAAGAAAGATTCCTGAATCTGGATTGATATATAGAGATATTCTAACAGCTTCAATATTTGGTGGTTTATCATGTACAGGCTTGAACATTGTTGCAAATTTTCAAGTATCAAATGTACAACAAGTTCATTATTTCGGAGCTGTTTCTTGTCTGTGGGGAGGAAGTATATATTTCATATACCAGGTAAATTTCAAGAAAATCAATATAAATGAAAATTGTTATATTAGAAATTATAAGACTTTTTGACTCATTTATAAATATAATGTAAATTATCCATAAAAAAAATACAGGAATGTTGTTAACACTTTTTACAATAAAAGGATGAATTTCAGAAGTGTTGTCAAGCAGCAAGTTGTAATGTTGGTCTGGCAAACTTTTTGTTGTCTATATATATATATATTTGGAAGTGGAAGACTATATATATGTAAATAAAAAGTCCAATTGATTTGTTTTGTATTTATTTAATAAGCAATTTTTTTGAGTGACAAGTTTATGAATTTTGTGTAGTTTAATTGTGTTGGGTTTGTAACATCTCTGAAAATGATTAATTAATTATTGATGGATTTTATGACTTACAACTCTATTCTATCATAGCAATTGAGTTTATGAACATCAGAGTAGTTGAATTTATCAGTTATTATTGGCAATGTGTAGTGTATAGTGTTCTACATATAGTGTCTGTACCTTTGTTCCTTGTGTCTGGGGTGAAGTACATGCTGTCTGTTCAATGTAATATTTAGTCCAGTCACTATTTATTTACATACTTGTATTACACAAAATGTTAGAATCACGTTTTGCATATCACCTCATTAAATAGGTCATATGTAGAAAAATTAATAACATCATGTAAATTTTACACTCTGTACATAAAACTCAAAATCTCAACACGCTTGGACATATTTAAAAATTTTAACTTTTGTAATAAATCAAGCCAAACTGTATAATAATTTTTTTTTTAAAAACTTACTCAAAATGTCAGTTGCCTTTTTGACTATACTCAATGTCTGTTGTTATTTTGTAGTACAGTTTGGTTCTGACTGTTTTGTTTCATAAAATTAAAATTTTGTAAAATTTTAACTTGTAAATTTTAATATAAATTAAAATTTTACAAAAATTTTAATTAATATTATTAATTAGATATTACTAACTGAATTAAATTAATGTAAGGCATTGTAAATGAAAATATGTTTTGAAGTAAATAAATGATTAACAAAAAATGCATGACAACGAATATATCTTACTTACACGATTTCAAACAAATGTGTTTCAAGTAAAAAATCATTTTTAATTATTTATTTCTTTTATTTTTTAGTGAGGGACAATCAAAATGTCATTATCCTCAGTATTAAAATAAAGGACAGAAAACTTGAAAGTTTTGCTCCAAATAAGATATCTTATCAAATACAGACAGATACAATATCACAAAATATCTTGTTAAATGTGACATACAAATATAAAAGTCAAATATGAACTGTAATATACAAAGAAGTGAAGCTGTAAGTGGGTCCTAGAAAATATACTAAAAAGACTCCTCAATCACATCACACTCGTACATAAAAAAGCAATAATTTATTATTCAAAACAAACAAGTAGAGTAAATAAAAAGGACTGGAACTTTCCAATTAGACCTTTTTATATAGTTCCATTTTCAAATCTTTTAAAATCCTAAAACATTTGCCCATATATCTTAGTAGATTTTAATGTTCTTGAACTCTCTTCTTAACAATTATTGATATTAGTCTGCTCTGTTATTTATTCAACTGTAGGTGTATTTTATTTATGTATCTGTTTATTATATTGTAATTTTATATGTTACAGACAATGTTTTCGTTTAAAATGGGTCAAGGTATTAAGATGATTTGTATATTCTACACAAGATATATGTTGTGTGTACTATCTGTTATATTTAATATATCATTTATTGTCAGCGGCATGGTTGCATATAGTTATTATACAGGTAAATATAATACAAAAATAAGAGTAATTTATAGCTGTAAATACAAAAAAAGAAGAAAATCTTTAAGTATCAACATCAAAACCCCAAATTAAACAAATTAGATTATAAGATGAACAAAATTTACCTATTTGAATAAAAAAAAGTAAGCCAGGAGATATAAATTAATCTCCCATGACTTCATTAAATACAACAGTGAGTCAACATACATCACACAAGATGTAAAAGACATGTACCTGTACAGCACAAAACAGATTCAATTTTTCAAAGGATATTATAGAAACCAAATGCAAAT